>NC_090929.1:1280537133-1281155053 GCF_040938575.1 Ambystoma mexicanum | reverse complement strand
CAAGAAACAAACATAAAGGAATGTCCAATCATGGTTCTATGCCAAGTTAAGATGGTCATCACTTCTCACATCCGCTGAATTTCAAGGTTTTTGTTGCACTAAATCTGATCACCTTAATTCTCTCTTATCTAAGGTTTTTTCACTGTATTTCAAGGGTTCTGTTATGCTATATTTTATTCAGAGACCAGTAGACATGGCCTTTGGCCATGGCCACAGTACATGTAGGAGCAGGCCTTTGGCGTGTTACACCAATCATGTTTTCCCAGAGACCCATTGCCCCCTACCTAATAGATGTGATTTCTGCAGTTATAAAATATTGTTTTCACTCCTTGTTCCCACAATAATTTCCCAGAAACCATTTTTGACTATCCCAATTCCCTTGGCAGCATAGCAGTGTGATGATACCCACCGTAATGGAAAAAATGCTCGAAAATTTAAAAGTCTTTCCCGTTCTCAAAGGCACACTTAATGTGGTACCTCTCATCTTTTCTTGCTTTCCCCATATATCTGAGTTGCTTTTTCCTTCACTGAACCTCTCACATTACCCCCTATCACTCTTCGGTTAATGTGAAGAGGCTTTCTTTCCGATCGCATCTTATGGAGTTGGCGCGGTAATCTCGCAAGATTCCTCTAGTATTCCCCAGAGAAGCCAAATATTTTCTACCCCTAACTGGCTCCCCAGTGCACCCCAAATTCACCAATTTCAAATGGTGTTCTCTTTCCCCCTAACCAACTCTACCCTTATGTAATTGCAACATTTTTCCTCCTCCAAATAGCATGTTGAGCACTTTTCATTTTTGGCTTCCCCAAGTGTTCTCATGGGAATCACTTGCATCGAGCAAAAAATTAAGTTAGCTTTTTGTTTCTGAAAATCCTGCCAAGCCTCTCTGCTGCAAAGCTCCATGTGGGATATAACATTTTGTGGGGGGAAAAGGGGATACCCCTTTCTACACCAAATATTTTTAAAAAGTACTGGACTGATTCACCCCAAACCAGCAAATCAAATAACTGTGACGCTTTGCACCCAAGTTGTTTCTTAGTTCGCACAAATCCATCCAGCATTTTCTGCGCTATGTGTGTTCAATTGATGCACATGTTCTCTATGGGACTGTGCTGAAAACAGTATGTTTTGTTATCTTTACATCGTTATCATCCCTTAACATAATATTATACAACTATACAGTTTTGGTTGGTGTGTGGGGGGCAAGAGAGTGACAAACCTTTTGTTTCAAACATTTTATCCAAATTCATCCAGCAAGTCAAAGGTTATTAGAAATCATTTTTTTTTAAAGTCAATGAACACAGGTTTCACCTTAACTATAGGGCAGCAGAAACTATAAAATAACAAGCAAAGGCCCACCCCTGTGGAAAGAGCACAGAAAAGGCAGGACATGGAGATGAAAATACTCTGCAAAATGAAGCCGGGGTAAGGAGCAAGAAATTGCAGAAATGTCACTTTTAAAAGGATATGTCTTGGTAGAAAAAGGTGTAAATGGAGGATTAGCAGAAAGTATGTTTACAAAGGTGTTCCAGGTGGTTTGGGACTTTTAACAGCACATTAGTTTGGTTCGTGGGTCGTTTCACAGCGTCAAATGCTATCCTTTGAAGATGCAAACAGAGTGACAAAGAAGCACTTCAGGTTCTGTGTTCGTCCAAAAGGCATCAAACTCAGTTCAAATATGGTTTTGCAGAACAGAGGAATCCAGATACATTTACGTTTCTGGTTCTACAAGTCCCGATCCAGAGACTCTGGTACAAGATAAGCCATTTTCCTCTTCACTTCCAGTCCAGGGATGCAAGCTGGCACCTGCAGGAATCCTTCGCCTCCATTGAGGATCTTGAATAGAGTTACAGCTAGCAGAGACTGCAAGTCTTGGTCCAAAAGCAATAACCCCTAATGTTACATGGGGATGGTTGGGGACAGAGCTTGCTTGTGTCTCGGAACACCTGTATTCACCTCTGACAGATGGCTTTGGAACGGACTGCTCTCCCAACAGGGCCCACACAAATTCTTCTGTTTGTTAAAGTCCAAGATGAAATGAAGGAGTGGGATACCCCTTCCTTATAAAGTTAAAAGGTTTCAAGATTGGATAAAAGCAAGCCTGCTTTAACGGGTTCAATCCTTGTTAAGGTGACAAGTGACTTCTGTCTTCTTATATCATACGCAAAGGTCTCTGCTCTGCAGAAAGTTCAGGGGATGGGAAGGAAGAGAAGCACTCAGAAAACCATGATGGAGGAGCCCTTCCTGCTATCACTTCTACTCTGTCTGACTCTTCTAACTCCACATCATTCCAAGCCTGCAGATTCAAAGGCACTTTGGTGTGCAACACCCAGGTGCGAGGCTGGCCCTTTTGGTATGGGTGTGCCTCTTTGAAGCATGGTTCCCAGGAGTCCTCCTGCAGAGAGTTTCCTGTGCTAGAGCCATGTTACCAAACCTTCCAAGGGATCAAAGTGTGACAGGATTCTTACCTATTGCCCTGCTGACTAAGCAGAAACAGCAGTCTGGCTAGGAACCACATATCCTTTACATAGCTGGCCTCAGATCACAGGGTTGACATGACTATGATACAAATCTGACATGGCTCAAATCATTGTGTGTGCTATCAGTTGCCATACCAATTCACAGGAATGGATTATTCTAAGAAGTCACCCTGCTACCAGACAGAAAGACTGCATAATGGATATAGTTTGGGATCTGAGGTGCAGATTTAAATGCAACCACTGTATGCAGTGACTGTGGTGTCATGCAGCTATCAAAGAAGAGCACATGGTTGAGCCCGCTCTGTGGCACTGAAGAGTAGGATCTGCAGATCAGGAGACTGATACTGCAAGGTACATGTGTGCACTATGCTTTTCATAGTGAGCTTTCTAAAAAGTGGTGTGTGTTCAGTATGCCAGCCCTTCTGAGACAGAATAACTTGCACAATTGTATTATTTAACACATATCAGAAAATCTAGAGCTTTCCCATGTTTACTAGAGGATAGTTCCTCACGACCTCAAACAAGGGACTCAGGAGCTCCTGAAAAAGCAAGCTGTGATATATGTTCCAAAAGATTAATGAGGGCACAGGGTGTTCTCAAGTGTTTGATAATCTGCAAATCTCTGGGGAAGGTCTGACCTTTCAAAGACCAGAAATACTTAACCGGTTGATCAGGCCTGTGCCCTTCAAGATGGGCTTCAGGAGGGGATCACTTTGTTCTGTACACCTATTTACCTGACCTCTACACTCAGACTTGGGGGAGTCCTATTTCCATGTCACTCTCCTAACAGTATGTGAAACATCCAATTAGAATGGCCATTTCTATTCCAGTACTCTCCTTGTGGACTAAAGCTCCTCATGTGTTCACCAAGATCCTTGCCTTGTGTGACTGGTTAGCCTTTTACTTGTGTACGGCATTCCTTGTGACCATTTGAACCTCCCTCCAATGGTGGATGGAGAAGCCCAGCTTCTTGAAGGGAATGGCATTATATCCCTAGTGATACTTTCATCGCCCTGGGGGGCAGTGCCACATGGGGATTCAGGTGCAGAACTGTCTGTGGTTTCCTCTAGAGTCAGCAACATAATCCAATTGGAAATTAGAGGGAGCTCACTACTATCCTAACGGTTGTCAGATGGTTCCTACCCACTCTCAGTGATTTATCAGTATTGTTCAAGTCAGATAATCTGGCACAAGGTTATTATGTAAACAGACAGGGATGAACCACCCCTCTCTCCTTTCTCAGCTTAGTCCACATATATGTTTTTGAAGTGGCAAGTTAAACCTTCAGTCCATGTCCTGGGGGTGTAGAATGTCATGGTGGGCAGGCTGGGAAAGCAATTTCCTGCTTACATTGAATACTCTCTATCCCTCAGTGTGTTCATTCTGAGATGTGCCCTCTTCAGATCCCTTTCAGAGCCACGTAATCCCCAGTTACTGCTCAAGGGAAGGGAGCCTGAGCCTTGGAGGCTGGATTCTTTTTGCTTTATATTCTGGCTCCTCTGTAAACTAAATTAAAGACGGCCAGGTTCACCTTGGTTTAACTGGAAGGGAGCAGGAAGTCTTAGATTCCCCAGCTAATTTGTCTGTTTTGCTGCTCATCAAGGTTGTTACTTAGTTTGGGCCCTCGCCTGGTCAGTGGCTAAACCTATCCAGCCAGGCTCTCCAGGTTCTCCAGCTGACTGCCAGGGATGTTAATGGGGGAGCCCTGTACATGTTTCCTTACATGATTCTATATGTCCTTTTTCTTTGAGTTTGTATTTGCCCCACTGAGCATCCTTTTCGGGAGCGTGTTCTTAAAGAGGTTGGTCTCTCTTTTGATAGTGGCCCAGTTAAGTTAATTGATTTCCCTTTAAGAAGAGTTTCAAATTGATGTCCCAGTGCCGCCCCTGAGAGCCCACCTTGATGATGTCTGAGTGTTTTGTAGACCCCCAAAAAGCAATGTGCCAGGCAGTTCGTATCTTAATATGCTATCCTATTCCTTCATAGGAGCATCCCTCTATATTTTGGTCTCTAACCTCTTTGAACCCTTGCACTTTAAATTACTATCTGCTAGAAAACTAGGATGGCAAAAGAGTCTGACTTGTAGGGCTCCATATCTGAGAGCTGTATTCCCTTCCTGCTCATTTAACCATAAGGCAATGTCTGATTTCCACCATAATAATTATCCATGCTTACTTCAATTTGGTGGAGTAGTTTAGCTCCCCTTTTCATACAATAGATGTGAGTGAGACAAGTAGTCATAATTTACCTGGAGTGTATTTCATGGTTCTTTCGGAAGTTATCTCTCCCTATTGCATTTAGTCATGGGTCCTAGGGCAAGGACCTTCCGTTACCACATTCAATCAGTGGATCAAGGAGATAAGTGCTTCTTTTATGATTTTGCACAGGCCCACCTTCCTCCATTTATGCAGGGTCAGTCATCTAAAGGCTTGGGTTCTTCCTGAGTTGCTTCCAAGTGTATTTCTTTTTTTGATTTATCATGAACCTCCAGAAACACGTTAGCATTGCACTATAAACTGGAAGCAGACACTAGTGTCTCCTTTGATGCTGCTGTTATGATGGTTGTTTTCTATACATTTCCCAATAGGATTTTAAAGCAGTTCATCTGTTATGATTTTTGCAAACAAGTATTTTCCTTTGTGCTTATGACTAAGGATTGGCATGAGTAAGAGGGATGAAGTGGTAATGTTCGGAATACCTATTGGTAAGACTCATTACACTGAGTTTTAACCTTTCTAGATTTACTCCCAGCTTCTTTCTCTTACCTGCTTGGAACATGATCAGGAGGGTGTGTAGGGAGCGTTCATTAATGCATCCTCCTTTTGGTGAGAAGTTAAAAATAAGGAAAATGCATTAGAAAGGAATATTGGCTTAGGAACAGGTGCTGTTTGTCCATAATGGGTGATGGGAAGTGGACCCACCACCAATTATGGATGAGCCAATCCAGCCCAGTGAAAACATTGAATGCTCCCTCAGCTGCAGCAAAAAGCTAAGGGAGCACTCCTGGAATATCGTTAAAGGGAATTGAGGTTTCCTGCTAAAAGGTTCCAATTCCCTAGTGCATATGTCTAATGGGTCATGCAAGTCTGGGGTGTTTCGCTTCCCCCAGCCTTACGTGGTCCATTGGGGATACAGTCTGGGGTACTGCAGGTATGAATTTGTTCATGTCGCACGAGAGCTAGAGAGCCATCATGGGCTGAAGCAGATAGAATTCCATAACGGGGAGCAGGTAATAAAAAAAGTATGTATGCTTGTATTCATGAGTGCTTGTGTGTGAATGAATGAGTATATTGTTTGGTTTCCTGAGTGAATGAAAGAGTGTATGTTGTAATCGTGCACATGAGAATTACAGAGTATATGAATGGTGTGTATTTGTATGTGAGTGAATGTGTATGAATGCTGAATGAATGCCATGGGCTTTTTTGCTTACATATGTGCCAGGCAGCGGTCCTCTGATTTAGGGCATTGGTGGTTACATTTATGCAGTTGGTTGAGGTAGCCTGTCTGCTAATATTTTCTTAATAGTGTGTAGGAGTGAGGGGTTGTTTGGACCCCCCTCATGCAAACAGCACAACATGGACCACTTGCTCTCCCAATGGTGGGGGACGCTTCCATTGCCCTTATGCTAACGTCGGCCTTATGCTGGCATTGGCGTAGGTGGGACTATTGCGAGAGACACTTGACATCCATTATGTGCACCCTCGACTCCATCTTTGGGCTAGGCCTCACTGCGATAAACGAAAAGGCTTCTCTCCCCTCTCCAGCAACGTGCACACCACGCTCATGGCCCCCACCTTTTCTCACTGTGCCTGAAAGCTTTGCAGCTCCATTCTCACGCTTGAGCCAGAGGTAATTGCAACAAAACAAATGTAACATCTCGCCCTTCCTCTGAGATCACTGTCCCATGTGTGAACCGGCCTGAACCATGCCTTGTAGCTCATCCATCTCCACAAACCTGCCTGTGCCCTCTTACCCCCACTGTTGGAACATGACTGCCAGTGTAACTCTGTGTCCCTGCAAGGTATTCTCTTGATGTACCAGACACGCGGCCCTGCCATGAAGCCCACCCCAGTGTGCCCGCCAACTAAAATTGGACCTCTGTCACAGTATATTGCACCCTAGAACTAACAAATGTCAGCATGCCCCTTATTTTCTTTGATGCGCTCAGACCAACCCCACGATTGATGTTATCACACTTGCCAAGACCCCTAAGCCCGGTACTCCATATAAGTCCCAATGAGTGATGCAGTGATTATATGTATACAATTTATATGTTTATGATGATTTGCTCAAAGGAGCTGTAGTGACTATTATTTAGTGCATGTCCAATGGTAGCATCTCATGTTAGCTTAGTTAGTGGCCACCATGCTTCACAGTGACCTGACCCTCACCCCGCCCGGATACAGACAGATGGACCTCGTGACGCTTACCCTCCCGCCAACCGAAAAGCCAATCCGGAGGGAGCAGCACCTACAGCTACATATGTTACTTAATTGTTATCCAATCCTGTGTCTGTGTAGTCCCTTATATTATGATGTTGTCAGAATTGAAACAATATTATACCTCCTATCGCAGCAATTGTATGTGTATTGGCCTACGCCAAGTTGTCTAAAACATCATATGCGAATAAACTCCGCGGCAAGGTCTTGACCTTAGAGAAAGTAATGTAAGTCGCCATTTTGGATTAAGCCTCCATTTTAGGTTCTCTTGTAATGTGGAAGTCACCCTGAACATTAAAATGGAGGCCGAATGACATTCTGAGTAAGATTCTGGCCGTTGAGACCTCCGCACACACGAATAATTAATATGCCTGCGGGCTACTTGTTGGGGTCGCGAACTGAGACCTTGTCCTATTGCTGACCTATGTGTAAATGTACAACTATATCAGCGAAACAAATCAAAATGCATATATTATAGGATTGACCTGGCTAGGAACCCTTAGGCCCGATCCCTAGAATGGTTAACCCGCGAGGGGGTTGGCCAAGGGCTGGACAAATCATATAAAAGACCCAAGTATTCCAATGTACGGTCTCTCTTACTAATGCATCGAACTTCCGTTGAAGTTCGTTACGTTACTCTGAGAGCCGAATAGCTATCCGTTCGTCAATTGACTTTGGTAACTGTTGTAGCTTTTAAATAAAGCACTTGTATGTTCTTTGTAACCTGTGTTGGTGTGTTTCTTTTGGGCTTCCCGGCCTCATATTATTTGTATGTTTTCACAGTTGGCGCCCGAACAGGGACCCTCAAGATTGATGCCGGATCATTTAAGGTTGACGCAGACTATCGAACCGGGATCGGACGGTGTGATACTGCGGGCCCGACCGAACGAGACGCGATACCTAGGCAGCGCTGCACGATCCGATCCTTGGACGATAGTCGTGTGGTCTGACACAGCATCTTGACGAGGGTCCATTTTTTGAGGCGGGCAGATTTGTCGAAACCACCAAACACAAGGTAAAATTTGTTAGGTAAGTTCTTTGGTAAACCGTACGGTCCTCCTTAGGTTTGGTCAGGTGCAGTCGTGACCCGGCTCTTAATTTAACCCTGACAATTTGAATTTGGCGTATTGTATCTGCAGACACAATTATTGACCAGGTAACACCAATTTTTTGTGAAATGCCTGGGAAATTGGCCAATCAATGGTAGTTTTGAGATCCCCCGTATTGAATACCTAGAATCGGTCTTGCTAAAAAAGAAGGCCAGACCTGCAGCCTTTGATGTTTTGCAGAATTGGAAAAAAGAAGCATTGCAGCAGCTTAAAAGTAGGGATAAACATGCACGCCGTCATAAAACAAATGCTGAAAAGGCGTTGTTATATGATAAGGAAAAACATTCAGAGTCAGTTAGAAATATGGATAGGGCTTTTTCACTCGGAATCCAGAAAATGTATCCCTCTAAAGATTTCCATGTTTCTGAAGAATTTATTGAAAAATTGCTAAACGAACGCAGGCCTGGCGCCTCTGCGCCACCTCCGTATGATCCTCTCCCGGGTGCTCTGCCCATTCCTAATGTTGTCCCTGCTGTTATTCCTGTTCCCCCTGTACAACCTATTGTTCCTATTCCTCTAGTTGTTGTTCCTCCACCTATTGTACCACCCCTTTCTCTTGCGCCGATAGTTGCACCTTTATTGAATTTGCCTGCACCTCCGCTCCCGAGTGGTTCCGTATTGACTGAAGTTGATCAGGGTGCGGGGTCAAAGATTGTCACTCGTAATACTGTTTCTGCAGACAAGAAACGGGAATTGTTTGCATGGGCTAAGCACTGTATGGAGAAAGGTGATCAAGTTAATGTTTTTTCCACATTATCAAATTTGAACAGTTTTCCCGAGAAAAATGTTTTTATCGAAGGTTTTGGGACACATTTATGTGTGATGTGGGGTAGATTACAAAATTCGAATCTCCCACAAGGGGTGAGGGATCTAAATGCTTTAGCACTTTCGAGGGACACAGAGGAGAAATTACATGGTCATGTTGAAAGATTGTTTGAGTATAGGAGGGACTTTGAAAAATCATGAGATGAGGATGATGAAGATGACAGTATGTATGTGCAGAAACGGTTCCTTCTGTGTCGTAGATCGGTACCTGAGGAAGTACGAATTTGTACCAAAGATGCGATTCGATGGATCTCGGATTCATCGATATCGCCAGATGAAGTATATGACACGTATAGTCAATATACAGTGGAAATGCAAAGGAAGGTGATCCAGGTAATGGTACAGTACCTGCAGGAAGAATGTGTAAGGAAGAAGGTTAGTTGTCCTATAGAGTTATTGGGGATTTGTAAAAGGGCTTTTTCGCCCGACACTTCTTCGACTGCCTTAGCGCTCGACCTGGCTCTGTTGCTTAGTAAGCGGTCGGAGTAACCTATATCTCAGTTGCCTATGAGAGAGGTTCCTCCGAAATTTGTCCCAAAGGTTGAGATTCCTGCTAACGTTGGGACTGGTGCACCCGCTATGGATATCCCTGCGCATTATGTATCGCAATTTGTTCACGTCCCGTTTTCACGACAGGAAGTGAACACTATTAGACAATCAATTCCCGATATCAGGAAAAACCCGACAGGGTTTTACAAAGAGATAGAGTCCGTTTTGCAGTCCTCTGTGTTCACCTTAAGTGATATTGACTTGCTATTCCCTGTACTCCTACCCGTAGATTTATGGAAGCAGGTTCGGACAATAGACGATGTGCCAGGGTTGGGAGATACGTGGGCTAACATGACTAGGTTTGATGGGGAAAGACCAGCTGGTGAGAAACCACCTCAGGTAATACTCACTTTGCCTGATAGAATTGTCGCAAAATTAAAAACTATAATTCCAGAGAAAAGCATTATTTGGGACAAGCTCACGGCCTGTGTTCAAGGAAAAACTGAAGGCGCCACTGAATTCTTTAATAGATTCGAACAGGTATTTTCTGACTTCAGTGGACAGGACTTGGGTACAGAGTCTGGGAAAAGGTTGTTCGTGGACAAATTTATACGTGGATTGTTGCCCGACATCCAGTCACAGATTATGTCCTCTGAGAGCGCTTGGCAGGCGAAATCTCAATCTGAAGTTTTGCACATGGCTCAGTATTATGAGAACCGTGTTAATAATGAAAAGGAGAAAATAGAGAAGAGGAAAGGAGATCTGAAGACTAAAGTATTGTTACAACAAATTGTTAGAAACCCCAGAGGAGGTACGACACAGACCAGAGGTCAGTATGTCCCAAAAGGAAACGCTCCTTTGGGTTCTGTGAATATTAATCAATGTGCCTATTGCCGCCAGGAAGGTCATTGGTGAGCACAGTGCCCCGTCCTTCGACAAAGGTCAAACAATGCGTTTGGGATTATGGGTAGACGACGTAGAAGTCGCCCTGGAGCAGGGGGCCCTGATAGAGGTCAGTTTTCACAAGATCCTCAGCAACCTTTTTCACGGGAAAATCAGACCTCGAGTGTGGACGCAAGAAACATATTTGATCACCCTTCTGCTGCCTACCTTTCTGAAGAGCTTCCTTCCGACGACATTTTATTTCGTTAGGACTGCCCGAAGCAGGGTTTGGAACCTTCACCTATTCCCGTTAATCAGAAAGGCCCCTACGTTGAATTGTTAGTGGGGAATAGGAAACACCAGTTTTTGATAGACACTGGAGCAGAGAAGTGCTCCATTGATCATTCCCGGGTTCCAAACATTCCACTGTCAGGGCAAACAAATGTTTCTGTAGGGTTTTCTGTTATACCAATTGTTTGTCCGGTTTCTTCACCGGTGTCTGTTTCTTTGGGTCCCTTTACGGACCATTCTCCCTTCCTTCTGACTTCGAACTGTGGAGAGAATTTGCTGGGGTTAAATCTGTTGAAGAAATTGAATGCAGTAATTCATTGTTCCTCTGATGGAAGTATGACTGACAGTTTCACCACAGCAACTTCCCAATCCTCAGTTTCTGATTCGACCATTGCCTCCTGAGTTTAGCGTTGTTCTGGAATGTTTATGGGCAGTTGACGACAATGATGTCGGGGTACTAGAGATTGAACCCGTCAAAATAGTTTTGAAACGTGGAGTTAAATTACCGCGTATTCCGCAGTATAAAATATCAGTTGAGGGCGAGCGTGCTTTGAAGTGCATTGTCTCCAATTTTGTGCATTGTGGGGTGATTGAGGAGATTGCAGGTAGTTTATGTAACAGCCTGATTTTGCCTGTATACAAGAAAGGCGACAATGCAATCCCATACCGGTTCATAATTGATGTTCGTGCTATTAACAAAGTTGTCGCCCCACAATTTCCAATTGTGCCTGATGTAACAACGTTACTAACAAGGATCCCTGCTACGGCTACGCACTTTAGTGTTGTGGATTTAAAAAATGCTTTCTTTAGCATTCCTATACACAAAGAGAGTAGATATTTGTTCGCGTTCACCTTGGGGGGACGTTCATTTACATTTACTCGGCCACCTCAAGGGTATACTGAAAGTCCAAGCATTTATAGTAGAGCTTTGAAAGAGCAGCTCGACACCCTTGAATTGCCACCTACTTGTACACTGCTTCAGTATGTCTATGATTTGCTTTTGGCTGCAGATTCTGAAAGTGCTTGCAAAGAAGGCACTGTACTGTTGCTTGTTCATCTAGCTAAAAATGGTCATAAAGCTTCGCTCAAAAAATTTCAATATTGTTGTCAGGAGGTCGCCTATTTAGGCTACCTCCTGTCAAAGGAGGGGCGAAGATTGACACCTGAAAGAAAAAAACACATTTCTGGCATGTCTGTTCCAAATACACAGAAGGAAGTCAGAGCCTTAATAGGTATGGCTTCTTACTGTAGGTTGTGGATCCCGAACTTTTCACTAGTGATAAAACCGATGTTGGCTTTGACGAAGAAGGGCATTTCTCTGCCACTGCCATGGAAGTCGGAACATCAACGATCATTTGAGCTTCTCAAAACCGCGTTGTGCTCTGCACCGGTTCTGGGTACTCCAAACTATGATAAGGCCTTTGTGTTGTTTGTGCATGAATGTGATGGATGTGCTTTGGCTGTGTTAACACAGGAACACGGAGGGAAGAATAGGCCGTGCGGCTACTACTCCTCCGCCCTTGATCCTGTCGCATGCGCTTTGCCAAGATGTTTGCGAGCTGTCGCTGCTGCTGCTGCTGCCGCGTCTGTAAAACAGAGTGAGGGAATGGTCCTAGGCCATGATTTAATTTTGATGGTACCTCACTCTGTAGATATCCTATTGAATAAAACCCAAACGCAACACCTCACCTCTGCACAGCTAACAAGGTATTAATTAATTCTGTTTGCCCCTCACATTCAAATTAAGAGGTGTTGTGTTCTTAATCCGGCTGAACTTCTACCTTTATTGCAAAATACTGTTTGCGGTGACAAAGAATTACATGACTGCCTGTATACCACTGAACAGGAAACGAAGGGCAGGATAGATCTTATAGATACTCCTTTGGACAATGCAGAAGGGGAGCTGTTTTGTGATGGCTCCTGCTTCAAACTTCCAGATGGTACATCTACAGCTGCTTACGCAGTTACTACATTGAGTATGGTTGTTGAAACTAAGAGAATTTCGTATAACTCAACGCAGGCCGCAGAGATTATAGTGTCGACCCGAGCTTGTGAACTCTCCAAAGGGCGTATAGTAAACATATATACTGATAGCCAGTACGCCTTTGAGGTGGCTCACAACTTTGGGAGGCTCTGGTCGGAAAGAGGGTTCCTAACCTCACATGGGACCAAGATCCAGCATGGTCCCCTGATAGTGCAATTGCTCTCGGCACTCTCACTCCCTAGGCAGTTAGCGATCAGGAAATGTGCAGCACATCGTAAGGTCATAGATGATGTGGGAAAAGGGAACGCTTTCGCTGACCAGATAGCCAGGCAAACGGCTACAGACCTTAGCGCAGACATGTATGCTCTAAGGGAAACAAAAGATGCCTATGTAATGGATGAGGGTATTGGGTCTGTGCGAGATATTCAAACTGATGCCACAGTAGAAGAGTCTAAAAGGTGGGCCGAAGGAATGGGGAAACTGGATGATGATGGGTGTTGGGTGGAAGCATCTGAAGGAAAATGGTTGCTCCCTGATTCATATGTGCTGGCAATGGTTACGATTGCACACGGTCCTACGCATGTGTGTGCTCAGCAGATCACGAAAATGTTAGAACAAGTCTGGGTGAATGATATAATTTTGAAGACTGCACAGCGACATGTTCAGAATTGTATGATTTGCTTACAGCACAATGGGGGCAAGGGGACAGTAACTCCAAGGGGAAGCTTTGGGCCCCCTTCTGCTCCCTTCAAGGTCATCCACTTTGATTTTATTGAGATGGAACGGTGTAACAATCTAAAATATGTTCTTGTGATTATTTGTGCTTTTAGTAAATGGGTCGAGGCTTTCTCCGTTAAAGATGCTACTGCCATGACCACTGCAAAGACTATGGTAAAAGAATTCTTTCCACGATTTGGGCTTCCAAGGGTAATTTGGTCGGACAATGGTCCCCATTTTGTTGCAGCAGTAATTTTGCAGATATGCACAGTGTTACACATTGAAAAACAATTTCACTCAGCTAGACATCCTCAAAGTGCCGGGTTGGTAGAGAGACATAACAGTATCTTAAAGAAAAAGCTTGCAAAAACATGTGCCGACACCAAATTGAAATGGCCAGATGCCTTACCTATTGTATTATTAGCCATGCATACCACACCTCAAACTGAGACCGGGCTTTCTCCATTTGAGGTAGTGATGGGGAGACCTGCTAACATTTGGGGTCTTCCGAAGCCTAAAGCCCTGAGGGAGGTGGAAAATGTATTGCTTGTAGACTACTGCAACCAGTTGACTAAAAACCTGTATTTCATTTATCATCAGGTTCACTCAGTTGTACCTGTACGGTTCACGGGCCCAGGACACGATATTCAGCCTGGAGGTTGGGTCCTGTCTCGCTCCTCACTGGAGGGGACCCTACCAGGTGCTGTTGGTCACCCGGACAGCAGTGCGGGTGGCTGGGAAAAAACACTGGATCCACGCGACGCATGTCAAGAAACTTCCTCACCCGACGCCACACGTCACAGAAGAAGCAGAACCCCTCGCTGATGCTACAATCTCTGATCTTGGAGTAGCAAACAGCGCTGTGAGTGCGTCAGAGAATTTCTCTGAGCCCGTGGAGCTTGGGGAACAGTCCATTTCGTCTCCGCACTCTTTTGAAAAGTCACTTCCGGAAAACACTGTTTCAAGTTCTGCGACTTCCGTCGCCTCCGACACGTCGCTTCCCTCAGGAAGTGACAACGCTTTGTTTTTGGATCAAACCGTTTTGGGTACCACCAGGTACGACCTTCGACGAAGAAAATAGAACTGCGGCACGGGTCTTTCCGTGCATTTGGAAAGAAGAAGTGATTGAAAGTTTTCTCTTGTAAAAGAAAGTTCCTTTCGAATATAAGGAAAAAAAAGGGATTCTGCTGGCTAGGGTTGGGAAGGACTAAGAAGTCGCGCGACCGTAGTGTCGCCAGCAACGGACATTGGGGTCGTCGATTGAGAAACTGCAATTCCTGCCACCTCCACCGCTGCTCCCCGCACTGGACTTGTAAATAGGTGAGTGACCAACTCGGACAATGAACAATGTGCCTGGGCCCCGAAAACGTATTGCTGTGTTGTGTTAATAATGGTTGGAATTTGTGTAATTACTGCCGTAGGACTTTGGTACTTTGAAGAAATTTACCTTCTAAAACCTCTACTGCCAATTGAGATTGTACCTACTGCTTTGACTCCCTCTGTACACCTTCACACTCTGTAACCTAGAGACTCCCAGCATAGACGAAAGTATCATAATAACACTTTAATGATAGTAATGAATGCAACGCATGCCATTTTTAATAAGAGTAATTGTTGGATTTGCACTCATTTACCGCAACATGGGAACAAGGGGCTAGGATGGTATATTCACCCTTTACCTTTAACGACTGCTTGCTATGCCTCTCTTAGAGCACTATTCTTTGGCCGTTGGAATGATAGCATCTCAGGGAACTTTGATGGAACTAATTTAAATGATTTTGAGAAACGTGAATTAACTCCCCTGGGATGCTCACTTTTTGCAAATAGAAGTAAACCTAATGTTGCTTCTATTAGGCCGTCTGATAAACTATCTCTTCCCTTTCAAACTCAAATTTCTTTTAAAATGGCTCTGATAGGCAATAAGGACGCCGTGCCTCCTTCCTACTCTATAAATCATAGCCCTGATTCAGTCCCCTTTTGTGCACAAAGAAATGGCACTCGGCCAATGGGAGATTTTGAAGGTTGTATGAACATTGTAAATTTGACTGGAGAGAGCAGGCCTCTGTATGTAGGGGGGCCTGTTTATTCCGTTTGTGGTAGTTCAGCATTTCCCTGGTTGCCCAAGGATTGGCAGGGAACCTGTTATTTAGGAATCCTGTTACCTGGGGTATTTGTAGCTAGTACATTGGAGGTTTCTAAGGCTCGCCCATGGCGGGACGAGAACAGAGATACCCCTGGGCAAGTATTGGGAGATATAGCAAAATCAGTTGTGCCCTTTTGGGGACAGATAGCAAACTCTGAAAACATTAGGGGACTAGCAAGAGTACTGGAGAGAACCATCAACCGGACCACGGATATACTCTACAATATGACACTAGAACAAAAGGCAATAAGATTGGTAGCACTCCAAAATCGGATGGCATTAGATGTCATTCTGGCAGAACGTGGTGGAGTATGCAAATTAGTGGGGTCCGCTTGTTGTGTTTTCGTACCAGATTCCTCGCCGACAATTTTCAAAGCAATACAGAACTTGCACATCCTTAGTTCTGAGGTGCATGTTCCTGTGGGAGATTGGAATATTAGCGCCTGGTTCTGGGATTCTCTACGATCTTGGGGTTGGAAGGTGCTTTCTGTCATTCTGGTTATTTTAGGGATCCTGCTATTCCTTTGTTGCTGTTTTCAATGTCTACCTAGTATATGTGTAATGCTAGGGGGATGTTGTGCTCAAGCAGTGAGCACAGTAGGGCACAGAATGTATGCCCCAGATATAGCATCTAAAGAGTTTGTGTTACAAGAGGTTCTGATGAACGACCTAATGGCTATAGACATTACAGATAATGATTCAGGATGTATGGACGACAATGCATCGAATTATTTGCAAAAGTATTAGAAATGATATTAGCACTTGGCATAGGCCAAAAGGAGGGTCTGTCGGAATTGAAACAATATTATGCCTCCTATCGCAGCAATTGTATGTGTATTGGCCTACGCCAAGTTGTCTAAAACATCATATGCGAATAAACTCTGCGGCAAGGTCTTGACCTTAGAGAAAGTAATGTAAGTCGCCATCTTGGATTAAGCCGCCATCTTGGATTAAGCCGCCATTTTAGGTTCTCTTGTAATGTGGAAGTCACCCTGAACATTAAAATGGAGGCCGAATGACATTGGCCCTCATTACGACCCTGGCGGATTTTTTCCGCCATCGGCGGACTTTTCCGCCATGGCGTAAAGTCCGTTTACGCCATGGCGGATGGTGGACTTACCGCCCCATTCCGAGGTCGGCGGGGCGGTAAGTCCCCATTGACCCATTTACCCTTCCCCATTCCCATTTCGGCCCCATAGGGTATAATGGGAGTGGGGAAGGAGTTAATTACGCCACCGTAAATTACGGTGGCGTAATTAACACCAAGGTCCCATAGCGCCATGGATTTTTACGCCCGCAAAAAGCGGGCGGAAAAATGACCATGGCGCTCTGGGAACTCGGGATTGGCGGTAAGGGGTCGGCGCAGCTAACGCTAGCGTAAACCCCTTACCGCCAGGGTCCTAATGAGGGCCATTCTGAGTAAGATTCTGGCAGTTGTGACCTCCGCACACACGAATAATTAATATGCCTGCGGGCTACTTGTTGGGGTCGCGAACTGAGACCTTGTCCTATTGCTGACCTATGTGTAAATGTACAACTATATCAGCGAAACTAATCAAAATGCATATATTATAGGATTGACCTGGCTAGGAACCCTCAGGCCCGATCCCTAGAATGGTTAACCCGCGAGGGGGTTGGCCAAGGGCTGGACAAATCATATAAAAGACCCAAGTATTCCAATGTACGGTCTCTCTTACTAATGCATCGAACTTTCGTTGAAGTTCGTTACGTTACTCTGAGAGCCGAATAGCTATCCGTTCGTCAATTGACTTTGGTAACTGTTGTAGCTTTTAAATAAAGCACTTGTATGTTCTTTGTAACCTGTGTTGTGTGTTTCTTTGGGCTTCCCGGCCTCATATTATTTTTATGTTTTCACAATGTCACCAATGACGATTTTGGCCTTGATAAGTTCATGTAATTGTAATGTTTGCCAGAGCGCTCTTGGGCAGCAGAGTTCTCTGGATGCTAATTTTACATAAAACAAAACTAACTCTCGCAGCCTGCTCTCTTAGTCTCATTCCCCGTTGGGGTGTGTCTTATTTCATTGCATTGCACATTTAAGACGGGGATGGTGTTACGCTCACCTGACTCCCACGGAGGCGCGGGCCTGGTTTGGAGTGTTGTTGCCTCTTCTATGGTGAAGCGCAGGACTCGGAAGATGGACAGGACCGGACCCTCAAATCTGGCTTGTCTGACTCGCAGAAATATCCTTCTTAGGGTCTGAAAGGACGAGCTCTCCATCCTGCTTCTGATGCAGGGGCGCGCTGTAATCCAGTTACTTCACTGGATCATGGATTGTAGAGAGTTCAAGTTTGCTTGACCTTCCCGGTAAAGTACTGTGAGAATTCTGTTTATAAGTATGAGCCCGAAATAATAATTGTCCGTTGTCTCTATTTCAGGTGCAGAACAAAGATTCCGAGATGAGCAATGGAACTGACGAAGGAAACTCAGGTGAGTTGTTTGATGAGAGGTTCCTTTAGTGTCCTTGCATTACTGCACTAATGCTTGTGTCTTTTTTCTCCATAGGGGCCGGGGTTCGGAAATGCCGGAGATATGGCACCGACCCGAAGTGAGAGGTGCAGTTCCAGTAGATATCAGGTAAGTCTTTAATGAGCGTTCAGGTAATGTCTTAGCATTCGCTCACTAACGCTGATGTCTCTTTTTTCCCGTTATGGGCCGGGGTCCGGAAATGCCAGGATGTGGCACCGACCCGAAATGAAGTGGGAATGACCCAACAGGTAAGTCTTACGATGGCAAATTAAGGTTTTCTTATTCTCTTCCCTAGCTCACCTTTGTTCTTGTCTTTTTCTCCCTAGGCGCTGAAATGTGGCTACGGATCCAGATGGTCGCTGATGAACATGGAGGCGCCTAGTAAAGGTGAGTGGAATGCGGCACTGCAGCGATCAATGTGATGTGCTTTTAAAATGAATGTCTTCCTTTTCAGGATCGTCGGCGAAATGTCTACTGAATGCGGGTTTTAGCAGGTAAGGACTCTTCTTTCTCCTATTCTCTTCTCTTTTCCCTTTGCAGGTTTTCCAGGATGCTGGCAGGCGTGGCAGACGTCAGGATGCAGGAGCAGACACGGTGAGCATCCAGCTGCTAGATGCAGAACAACGCGAAGCGTGAGTTGCTGCTCGGGTGTGGCTTAAATAGCCTTCAAAGTAGTTCCAGGTATGTATCCTTCCTCTCAGGTATGTATTCTTCCTCCGGCCACACCCGTGTGGTTAAGTAGTCCCCAAAGATAAAGTAGTCCCATTCAGGCCTCTAGATGGCCTGGATGTTGCAGCATGGTCTGCATCAGGTAAGTTTACACCAAGCACCTTTAAACACAAAGTCACCTTTTATGAGCCTGGCGCCTATGGCGCCAGGACTGTTGTCCAATATGAGCCTGGCGCCAAAGGCACCAGGACTGAGTCCAAAGGGCCCCTACTTGGGGCTGCTGAGACTTCCCTCGGGGACATGATGTCTGCCTCTGGGGTAGCTGGGCCTGGTCTGGCTCCTTGGAGGTAGGCATCATGACAGTACCCCCTCCCAAGGCCCCTCCCAAGGTTGTTCTCTCCGGGGGTTTTGGCTTGTTTGGGAATTTTCGGTGGAATTTTTGTATTAATCGCGGCGCGTGTACATGGTCGCTTGGTTCCCAAGATCTCTCCTGAGGTCCATACCCCTTCCAATCAACTAGATAGAAGAGTTTTGACTTTAACACCTTGGAATCCAATATGTCTTTAACTTCAAATTCTAATTCCCCATCAATCTGAATTGGTTCTGGTGGTTTGATCAGTCTGGTTCCTGGTTGCACCGGTTTCAACAGTGAGGCGTGAAAAACAGGATGAATTCGCATGTTCGCTGGTAGATCGAGTTTAAAGGCCACCGGGTTGATTATAGCTTTGATGGGATAGGGTCCTATGTATCTGGGGTTGAAAGTCTGCGGTCCTTTGAGAGGTAAATGTCTAGTTGCTAGCCACACCTGGTCCCCTATTTGGTACAGAGGTGCTTCACTTCAATGTAAATCAGCATTTTCTTTGTACTTTCTCTTGGCTTGCTGAAGATGAGTCGTAGCTTCTTTGAAAGCTCGGGTTATCGTGGAATGCAAATGATCTACCGCAGGCATTTCCAGGTTTTGAGGAGGGTCCAGGTCTGAGGTTCGAGGATGATGACCATACAAGTTGTAAAAAGGGGTTTGTCCTGTTCCAGAATGTACAGAATTGTTATATGCATATTCTGCGATCCAAAGAATGTCTTTCCAATTGCATTCAGATTGGTGCAGAATACACCGAAGATATTGTTCAAGGGTTTGGTTAGTTCTCTCGGTTTGGCCATCGGTTTGGGGATGGTGACTGGTGGATAGTCGTACATCAATTTGCGCCAGTTGACAACATTTCCTCCAAAAATGGGAAATAAACTGGCTTCCTCGATCTGAGACTAATATGGATGGAAAACCATGCATACTAACTATGTTCTCCAGAAATTCCTTGGCCAAGATGGAGGCTGAGGGTAACCCTTTTAAAAGGATAAAATGGTCCATCGACAAGGTGTGCCAAGGTGCCGGTGGAATATCCAAAGGTTGTAGAAGACCGGCTGGTCTTTTCTTTTGGCCTTTATTTTGGGCGCAAACTCCGCAAGACATCACAAAAGATTTTATGTCTTTTCTCCAGGATGGCCACCAGAATTGTCGTTTGATCTTTTCCTCAGTTTTAGCGATACCAGGATGTCCTTCCATTAATGTATCATGATAATGGGCAATAACGAGTTCTTGCAGTTCTTTGTTAGGCAGAAATAATCGCCCCTGGAAGTACGGTAAATCGTTATTAACGGAAAAGTGTGACCCCTTTTGGCTCCATTCTTGTAAGGCTGTGGAATCAATAGTTGTTTAACTCGAGTTTGAACGTCCTCAATAGTTTGTAAAGAGGTCAAACCCATAATTCTCTGTTCAGGTATAATCGGTACAGGTTCTAAGCTCGAATTTGTTTCTTCCATCCCAATCCGGGATAAAGCGTCCGCTTTGCCATTCTTGCAACCAGGGCGATATGTGATTACAAAATCAAATTCCGCAAAGAATAAAGCCCATCGGAGTTGACGTGATGATTGGGCTTTGGCCGTCTTTAAATATTGCAAATTTCTGTGATCTGTAATCACCGTGAAGGTGTGTCTTGCGCCGAGGAGGTAATGACGCCAAGCTTTGAAGGCGGACTTAATAGCTAGTAACTCCTTGTCGGTGATTGCATAATTAATTTCAGGAGCCGAGAATTTTCTGGACCAAAAGGCTACAGGGTGTAGTTGGTTAGTTATAGGATCCCTTTGAGACAGGACAGCTCCCATGGCTAAGCTGGATGCGTTGGTTTCAACAATGTAAGGGAGATCTGGGCGTGGATGCTTCAACACAGGTGCGGAGGTGAATTTAGTCTTTAGGTCTTGAAAGGCCTGTTCTGCCTCATGAGTCCATTCGAAGCGTTTATTCTTCCGTAAGAGAGCTGTGATGGGTTGGACCACTCGAGAAAATTCCGGAATGAATCTTCAATAAAAATTGGCAAAACCAAGCATGCTCTGAACCCCCTTCACAGAGCTAGGAGATGGCCATTTGAGGATGGCGTCCACCTTTCGCGAGTCCATTCGGACTCCTTTAGGTGTCAGGATGAATCCGAGAAACTCGACTTCTGTGGTATGAAAAATGCATTTTTCGAGTTTTGCAAACAGTTTGTGCTGGCGGATTTTTTAAGAACTGCCCTGATATGTTTTCTGTGATCGGACTCCGGAGAGGAGAACACCAGGATGTCGTCGATATATACGATGACACAAACATCGATAAGTTCCCGAAGAACATCATTCATAAAGTATTGAAAGGCGGCAGGTGCGTTGCACAATCCGAAGGGCATCACCTGATATTCAAAGAGCCCATATTTGGTGCGGAATGCAGTCTTCCATTCGTCACCTTCTTTTATACGCACCAGGTGATAAGCTCCCCGGAGATCTAACTTGGTGTACATACAAGCATCTTTTACCTAGTCGAGAAGTTCAGGGATCAGAGGCAGAGGATAACGATTCTTAATCGTTATTTGATTTAGGGCGCGGTAGTCAATACATGTTCTAAGGTCGCCTTCTTTTTTCGGCACGAAGAACAGAGCTGAGGAAACAGGAGACTTTGATGGGCGAATAAAACCATTGGCAAGGTACTGATCTAAATACTGACGCAAATGAAGGTTCTCAGGTTCAGTAAGTGCATAAATCCTACTACAAGGCGGTTGAGCATTGGGTACCAGATCGATTTGACAATCGTACGACCGGTGGGGAGGTAACGTGTTGGCCTGTTCTTTTTGGAAAACGTCTTGGAATTCTTGGTACTCAGCCGGTAGTTGTATAGTGGCGGAAGTTACTGAGGCCAGGCCCATATTTGGATTTCTTGGATAACAAGTTTGTTCACAATCAGGAAAGGTTATTCTCTTTGCTCGCCAGTCTATTCAAGGATTATGTGTTTCTAACCAAGGAATTCCTAGAATTACTTGAAACTGTGGGGCCTTGATTACGTCAAACACAATAGCTTCCCGATGTCCATCCTGACCCACTAGTGTCACTTCTGTAGTGGAATGTGTTACCGGCCCTGAGGCTATTTCGGTTCCATCAACTGTAGTAATGACATCCTTGTTAGTTTTCGGACGGAGAGGGAGATTAATCCTGGAAGCCAATTCACGATCTACATAGTTTCCAATAGCTCCACTGTCGATGTATGCCTTTATAGCATGCAACCGCCGAGGCTGTTTCGGATCCACGAGGACCATTGGCATGATGAAATGCGAGGTCAAAGAGTTTGTTTTCAAGCTCGGCAAGCGGACCTCTGCGCTTGTCGGGCTTAGTCGTTTCCCGAATCAGGTTCTGTTAGATTGTTGTCAGTGGCTCCAACCACCTTCTTAGGTGGTTTTACCGGACAATCTCGTAGAAAGTGACCAGAAGCCCCGCAATAGAGACATAATTGCTTTTGCCGCCTTCTCTCCCGTTGCTTCTGCGTTAACGGTCCTTTAACTCCACCGATTTGCATAGGTTCTGAAACGTCGGTACTCTTGGGGTTAGCGTGAGTTTTGATCAACACTCTGGTTTCAAACTTGGATCGATCTGCTTTTCTATTCTGAAGTCTGTGATCAAGTTGGACCACAAGGTCTATGTACTCCGCGCAGACTTGGGGTGGATTTACTATTTGTGCTAGCACGTCTTTAAGTTCTCCGCGCAGACCTCGATGAAATAATGTGATCCTTTTATTCTCTGGCCACCCAGTTTCCACAAACAACCTATTAAAGGTGGCGATGTAAGATAAGAGATCCTGGTTACCTTGTCGTAAGGATAGCAGTTCGTTGTCTAGGGCCTGTCCCTGAGAGTGTCGAGCAAATAATCTTTCCATGCTTGCCTGGAAGCCTTGAGAATCCTGGAGAATTGGATCATCTTGATTTACCAAAGGAACTGACCAATCGGCAGCACTGCCGCTGAGATAAGATAATACAAAAGCTACCTTGGTCTGGTCATTAGGGAAGGCCCCAGGTCTGCATAGGAAGTGTAAGCGACATTGGTTCATAAAAACGGCATATTTCTTGGGGTCCCCAGCAAAACGTTCAGGCGGGGCCAAAGGCATGTTTCCAGGTAGATTGATTTGTACCGGGTTATTCGAAATCATAGAAGTGGAATTACCCCCGGAACTAGGTAAAGGAGTTTGTCCTGCCTGGCCCTGCAACAACCGTTTGGCCAGGTCATCAGTTCTTTCCTTAGATAGGATCAGTTCTCTTTTGAGAGCGTTAGTCTCCTGGCGGGCGGAGTGTACTTCTGCCCATAATTCCCCCAAAAGCTGGGCCAGCTGGTCTGTCTCGGAAGTTTCCATAGCGTCCGGGTGGGAAATTGTAGGGTGGCTTCACGTTCTGTTACGCTCACCTGACTCCCACGGAGGCACGGGCCTGGTTTGGAGTGCTGTTGCCTCTTCTATAGTGAAGCGCAGGACTCAGAAGATGGACAGGACCGGACCCTCAAATCTGGCTTGTCTGACTCGCAGAAATATCCTTCTTAGGGTCTGAAAGGACGAGCTCTCCATCCTGCTTCTGATGCAGGGGCGCGTTGTAATCCAGTTACTTCACTGGATCATGGATTGTAGAGAGTTCAAGTTTGCTTGACCTTCCCGGTAAAGTACTGTGAGAATTCTGTTTATAAGTATGAGCCCGAAATAATAATTGTCCGTTGTCTCTATTTCAGGTGCAGAACAAAGATTCCGAGATGAGCAATGGAACCGACGAAGGAAACTCAGGTGAGTTGTTTGATGAGAGGTTCCTTTACTGTCCTTGCATTACTGCACTAATGCTTGTGTCTTTTTTCCCCATAGGGGCCGGGGTTCGGAAATGCCGGAGATATGGCACCGACCCGAAGTGAGAGGTGCAGTTCCAGTAGATATCAGGTAAGTCTTTAATGAGCGTTCAGGTAATGTCTTAGCATTCGCTCACTAACGCTGATGTCTCTTTTTTCCCCTTAGGGGCCGGGGTCCGGAAATGCCAGGTTGCGGCACCGACCCGAAATGAAGTGGGAATGACCCAACAGGTAAGTCTTATGATGGCAAATTAAGGTTTTCTTTTTCTCTTCCCTAGCTCACCTTTGTTCTTGTCTTTTTCTCCCTAGGCGCTGAAATGTGGCTGCGGATCCAGATGGTCTCTGATGAACATGGAGGCGCCTAGTAAAGGTGAGTGGAATGTGGCGCGCCAGCGATCGATGCGATGTGCTTTTAAAATGAATGTCTTCCTTTTCAGGATCGTCGGCGAAATGTCTCCAGAATGCGGGTTTTAGCAGGTAAGGACTCTTCTTTCTCCTATTCTCTTCTCTTCTCCCTTTGCAGGTGTTCCAGGATGCTGGCGGGCGTGGCAGAAGTCAGGATGCAGGAGCAGACACGGTGAGCGTCCAGCTGCTAGATGCAGAACAACGCGAAGCGTGAGTTGCTGCTCGGGCGTGGCTTAAATAGCCTTCAAAGTAGTTCCAGGTATGTATCCTTCCTCTCAGGTATGTATTCTTCCTCCGGCCACACCCGTGTGGTTAAGTAGTCCCCAAAGATAAAGTAGTCCCATTCAGGCCTCTAGATGACCTGGATGTTGCAGCATGGTCTGCATCAGGTAAGTTTACACCAAGCACCTTTAAACACAAAGTCATCTTTTATGAGCCTGGCGCTTAGGGCGCCAGGACTGTTGTCCAATATGAGCCTGGTGCCAAAGGCGTCAGGACTGATTTCAAAGGGCCCCTACTTGGGGCTGCTGAGACTTCCCTCGGGGACATGATGTCTGCCTCTGGGGTAGCTGGGCCTGGTCTGGCTCCTTGGAGGTAGGCATCATGACAGATGGGCCTTTACATTTGGTGACCCCCGTGACGTGATTGGGACAGGTGCCCTGAGGCACCGTGCTGTGCGGCGTGATCTGGGACGCCCCCAGTGAAACCATTGCCTCCGCGGTTCAACAAATCGTGCGCACAAACGAGAGGGTCCAAGGGTTCCCGCTTTCCAAATACCCGACTAAAAACTGCTTGCCGAGGCGGGGCACGGCTTGGTTGGGGTGCGGGCCAGATTGGGGATAGACCGTGAACGGTGGCACTCGGACCACTCAACTGAACATGTGAGTAGTGGTTGTGAGACTTTCAACGGAGAAAAGAGGGTTTGGCAGAAGGGGAGCAGATGAAGGAGCGGGCAAAGATAAAAACTAGGGCAAGTTCAGGGTCTGTGTGAATGTCACTGAGGCTTTTTCTTATCTATCCTTTATATGGCCATTAGGTTTTGTGGAAAAAAAGAGGTAAAGAGGAATAAGGGAGCCTAGCCCTAAGGGGGTAGAAGGCGGCGCCGCGTAGCATTGTCTCGTCCAGTGCAGGGACCAAGTGAAAATGGAGAGAAAAAAGTAGCAGTCTCATATATTTAGTAGACTCGGAGTAGTAATTTCGAATATTATTTTTCCGTGTGAGCAGAATTCTTGGTGAGGTAGCCTGAGGGGGCTCAGAGGTGGGGAGTGCATGAGAAAGCAAGAGCGAGGGGGGATAAACTAAAATAATTAAAAGGCGATTAAACTGAAGGTAGTTCATGTTACATTGTTCCATGTGCTCTATGTGTTAAAGTGTTATATGTTGTTTTGTCAGCAAGTACCTATGTATCTGTGAATCGGGACGCAAAGGGTTGATGAGAAATACTGGTAATGAAATTTGTGATTCATGTTGAGAAATAATTAAAATATTGGTAAATAATTAAAATTTCCTGTTGAAATAATTTGTAGTTCCAGCAAAAGGGTGTAAGAAAAAAAGGTTGTTGAAATTTGTTGGCGTTAAGAGTTAAACAAGGTTGAACAGACGTGTTACAGAAAGGAGATTATTAAGTGATTGACAGTGTGTATCTATACACAGAAAACTAAGTGAACACAAGTAAGAGCAAAAAATACGTCATTATGGGAGGGACCACACCATTAGCACAAATTTGTCAGCATCTTCCTTTGTATAGTGAAAAAATACAAAAATATCATGATCAGTGGGTGGTGGAAATAAAAGAAAACAGTGTACTGCCTATATGGCCAGAGGGAGGGTCATTTGATAAGAGGGTATTGGATCTAGTGTCCACACACATGCTCGCGAAATACAGGGGAAAGCAGTTGCAGAACAGAAGGGAAGTGCTAGATTTGTGGCGGATGTTTGAAGAAGTAGCGCCTAGTGGCGAGGTAATTAAAGACACAGTAATTGAGAAAGAGAAGGTCCCAGAGGGAGGAGATGGGGCTGCAGGGGGAGAATTCACGACAACCCCAAAAGAGAATGACCCCACTAGAATATACCCATTACTGACAAGGCCTGCAGTAGGATACAGTGAGCCCCTGTATGTGCCAGCGTGCACCACACCAACTGCCCCGAGAAGTGCATCAGCCACCGCCCTGCCTCCATATGAAACAGGAGGGTTATACGGCCCAATTAGTGCCCCTCCAGTGAATTTAGCGCGGTTAACAGGAAACTTAGACAGGCAGTTTGCACACGCACAAATGGAGATAACGCGATTAAGAGCTTTGTGTGATAAGGGCCAGATGTTGCCAGGGGAGGGGAAGTACCACATTTGACAGCGGTTGACCTCACACCTCCGCCAAGTGTGGCAGGGGGATCCACACCCTCCCTGCCGCCGCCGTCGGCACCAAAACCGAAAGGGCAGGAACAAGAGTGGCAATCAGGTGAGTTCCTGTTCCATATAAATGGTAAACCCGTAAGAATAATGCGACCTACAACCCCAGACAGCCAGGGAGGGGAAGGGCAAGGAGAGAGGGAGCAAGAGGAGCAGGCAGAGGAAGTATGGAGTGATCTAGATAAATACGAAGAAGGCGCGGCAGCGGCGGGATCTCCGCTGCCATTCCACTTACTTTGACCAAGAGGATGAAAGGGCTGCACCAAGATGGCAAGGGAGATTAAGACAAAGAGTAGGGAACATGCTGGTGAGTAAAATGAAGAAGGGAACGGTAAGTAAGAAAGGAGGAAAAGCAAAGCTACAAATGCCTCTGATACACAAGTGAGCAGGGAGGCCCCACTACATCCCGTGGGCTCAGATGGACAAGAATAACTTGTTGAAACTCCTCCCTCCACTATTGGGTGGGGCGGGGAAGTGAATACATGCATTAAAAAAACACAGCAGGCGTACCATTGGCTATAGGGGATGTGAAAAGTGTGCTGATGTCCGCTGTTGGTGATCAAGCAGACACAGTGTGGGTGAAGGCGGGTTTCCCGGGAGTGACTACGAACTGTGACCGCCATGATGGGTCAACATTTAATAACGTTAGAGCGCAAGTATGGGATGCACTACGGAGAACATTTCCAGACACTCCAGATTTACACTTAGTGATGCAATGCACTATGGGAGATGAGGAGGAGCCTACGCAATTCATCCTCCGGGTGCAAGACCTGTGGAGAAGTGAAACGGGTACGGCGTGGGACCAATCTACCGCCTTGTTCTATTTTATAATTAAAAAAGGGCTCCCAAAGGAGGTACAGAAGGCCTTGGATGAAATAGCTGGGATAGAAGCCAAGGGCTGGCCTGAGATTCAGAGCATAATTGTGCACCATTGTAGGAGGATCAAAGAAAGAGAAAGGGAGATAGCACAGCGAAGGTTGGCAGACGAGGCGAAACTAGTGCAAAATAAATTAGTGAAGGTCGCAGCGCTGAATGCCACAACATCAACTGACAAACAGGGCGGAGGCGAAGAGGGAGTAGGAAATACGCCAGCCAGAATGGCCGCAACATGGGCTGCTAATGGACAGGAGCAGTGGGACGGAGAGGAGCAGTACGGAGGGCCCCAATGGCAAGGGAGGCCAGCAAGAGGACGAGATGGGTACAGAGGATCAAGAGAGGGATTTGGAGGAATGGGAAACAGAGAATTTGGAGGACCTGGGATGAGGGGAGGACCACAACGGTCATGTTGGAATTGTGGGAGGTGGGGGCATAATTCAAGAGAATGTAGAATGTGACCTATGGGCTATTATCAAGGACAGCCCCCCATGGGAAATGAACAGCAGTATGGTCACCCACATCCAGGCAGTCCCATGGGTTACCTAAGGGAGGGAATGGGCAGAACGAGCAATGTTGTAATGAGCCGCAAATGCAACAAAGCCAGAAGCCCTAACAACAACCACAGCAGAGAGGTATCAACTGGCAAGGCAGAATACTATGGGCAGTGCGAATAATAATATATTTGCAACATCAGCTAATGGCTCACCAGCACCTTTTCCCGGTGTAGCAGTGGTGGGAGATAATGTATTCTCTGTTCCAGGAACGGAGACATATGAAGATTAGGACAGCCCACAGAAAGCACTTGCCTGTCTAGTCCTATCCACTACCCTACCTGCAGAAGAGGAAACACTAGTGGGGGCGGAGATAGGCAAAAAACAGTTAATCTTTATGGTGGACTCGGGAGCTGAAAAATCGTGCCTCATGGAAGGCTGGTTCCCGCTCTCGGGAAGAAATGTGGAAACGCAGGGGTTCTCTGGGGCTATTTTAAAAGTTCCTTACACAAAAGATCTTGAATAACGGTGGGGGGGAAAAACAGTGTGAGGGCCTCTAATGTATCAGGAAGACCCCCCAATAAATTTGTTGGGAAGAGATCTCCTGAGTAAATTGAACATGACAATCTCTTTTACTGAACAGGGAATAGTTTGTTCCACCCCAGGAGTGTGCCCGGTACGGTCGATGTTGATGATTAGTACAATGACAAAAGAGGTTGCGGTAAGAGGGGTGCCCATTGACATGGATATGTTAATTTATGGTATCAGGGTGTTGGCAAGAGTGGTGCCAGAAATAACAAGAAAATAATGGAAGGTACCTTCAGATTTTGTCTTCTGCCCAATTGTAAATACAGATATTGTACCAGGAACAATCTTGTCCATTGATCTAGAAGGGGTACAGGTTTTCGAGCAAATGTATTGCAGTGATAGGACTGGACACACATGGGTGCAAGTGGAGAACAGTGCTGTGCATAGACCCAAACATAATGTTGCACGATTTAACTGATGAAGAACTGTTCACTGACAGTGAGAGTGATGGGGAAATAATAATGGAAATAAGTGTACCATGTGACATCATGATTCAACACAGGAAAATACACAACCCCCTCATGGCTAGTGTTAGTGGGCTGCCTACTATATTTGAGGAAGATATGGAAAATGTCCTGCCAGAAATATGGACTACAAGCCCCCATGATGTAGGGCTATTACAAGAAGTTACGCCAATAAAAATCAAATTGAAACCAGGTGCCATACTGCCTAGAGTGAAACAGTACCCACTATCAAGGAAGGCAGAGGAAGGAATAAGAGAAACAATAAACGCACTACTAGAACAAGGGATAATAGTAACATCTAATTCTCCATGTAACACAGCGAATTTTCCGATCAAAAAAGCAAAGGGCGGGCTTGGAGGATGATCCAGAACCTACGCCCACTTAATGACGTCATACAGAAAGAGTTCCCATAAGTACCTAATGCAGCATCAATATTGTGTAGCAAACCTAAAGATGCCACGTGTTTCACAGTAGTGGATTTGAAGAACGCTTTCTTCTCAATACCACTTGACCCAAGCTCTCAGTACCTCACAGCGTTCACGCTATGGGGGAACATATATGAACATTGTAGATTGCTGCAGGGTTATTGCAAAAGCCCAAGCATTTTCAATAGGATTTTGCACGAAGATCTTGAAAACATTGATGTAGAAAGCACAATAATACAATACGTAGATGATGTACTTGTCTGCAGTAAAAGCGAAGAACAGTGAAGGGCCGATTCAATAATATTGTTAAATTTGCTGGCCACAAAAGGATACTAGGTGGACAAAGGTAAGCTACAATATTGCCTAGCAGAAGTACTCTACTTAGGACAGCTAATTTCAAAAGATGGCAAGAGAATTTTACCAGACAGAGCAGCAGCAATACGCCATTTGATCATACCAAAAACAGTAAAGGACATGCAAAAATGTCTCGCCATCTGTAATTACTGCTGTGCATGGATACTCGATTATGCAGCATACACACGCCCACTGTTACAGGCTCTGAAGGAAGCGCAAAAGAATAATGTCCCATTAAAATGGACAGATGAAATGATGACACAGTATTTCAAACTAAAAGAGCTCATAGCACACGCACCAGTTTTGGTGAACCCAGATTATGACCGGGAATTTTACTTATTCTCACATTGCAATGGTATTTTAATGATTGCAGTGCTGATACAAATAACATCACTAGGTCACAAGCCATTGGCCTATTACAGCAGTACACTAGACTCAGTAATGCAGAGTCACTTTGCATGCGAACAAGCTCTCGCTGCAGCGGCCTTTGCAATAGAAAAAAGCACCACCATCGTAATGGGGTGCTCAGTGACCCTATACACAGAACGCTCACTTTTTGCAATTTTAGAAAGGTCAAAATCAACACTAACAACACAAAGGGCTACAGCATACGAGATAAAATCAAGCCCGACTGTCCATGTGGTCAGATGCAAGACAGTGAACCCAGCTACATTCATTACAGAGCCCTGCACAGTAGAAGATATTCAAACACATGATTGTGCTACATATGAGGGAGAAGAGGATGATATTCCCAAAGCAAGTGAAAATGCACTAGAGGAGGGAGAAATATACTTTGTGGACAGGTCAGCATCAATAGACAGTGAAACAGGAGAAAAGCATGTGGGGGTGGCAGTTGTAACAATGGAAGAAGAAGAAGAATATGAGATTATTGTACAGAAACACCTCCCCTCTCATTACTCAGCTCAAGCAGCGGAATTGACAGCACTAATTGAAACACTGCACACTGCTAAAGGATGTGCGGTAACAATATACTCTGACTCAGCATATGCTACAACAACAGTACACTCAGGGCTGTCACAATGGCGACAAAGAGGGTTTCGAAGGGCAGATGGTTCACCAGTACAAAATGCCGCATTACTGAATGAACTGATAGAAGCATTGGCAGAATCATCAGTAGTGGCATTAGTGAAATGCCAAACGCATACCAATAACACCGATGCGATCTCATTGGGAAACGCGACAGCAGATGCAGCAGCGAAAGACGCCGCGTATTTCAATATCTCACAAGCAATAGAATGCATTGTCAAAACACAGAGCACAGATACATCGGAGGAGGGATACAGCCATACACCAATTTCCCAAGTAATAGAGCTCCAAAGACGTGCACCTGTAGAGGAACAAGAGTTGTGGGCCAAGAGTTGTTGCAAACAATCGTCCACAGATTTAATATGGAGACAGACAGGCACTAACAGGGAACATAGTAATGCCAGTGGAGTTACTAGAAATAACATTCCAACAACTACACTTTCTGACACATGTAACTAAACAGCATATTGCAGTAGAAATACAGGAACATTGGTTTGTTCCAAACTTACAGGAACTTTTGTCAAAATTCACGATAGAATGTACAACAGGTCAGACATACAGTTCAGGAATGGCACTGAGGACATGGTAGAGTGGTAGAGGACACTGCGAGGAACTCTACCATGTCCTGTGGGCCCATTTAGAGAGCTCCACATTGACTACGCGGATATGGGGGAAAGATGTAACGGAGCAAGATACCTAATTGTGATAGTTTGTCCCTTCTCAAGGTGGATGGAAGCTGGACCATGCCACAACCCGGACGCAAAGTGTGCCGCGAAATTCCTGGTGCGGGAGGTGTTCTCAAGGTGAGGCATTTGTGAAGTAATAAGATCAGACAATGGCACACACTTTGTGAATGACCTCTTAAAGGAAGTAACTTCATTACTGGGGGTTAAACACAAATTGTGTTCCATTTACCACCCAAAGGCTAACGGCATGGTGGAAAACATCAAAGGCCTGCTCAAAAGCAAGTTATCAAAGTTGTGTAACTGTCATGATTCCTGACCCTCGTGTCCCCAGCCCTCCAAGATGTCAGGCTGAAGCCAGACCACCATCACCTACATGGCCCTCAAGGGCCTCTCCATCCCTCCAAAGACCCACTTGGAGTCAGACCTGGCGCTTGTGGCATCAGACTCATTCACTCCCATAGGATAACATTGGGGATTGGACTTGTAGTGCATTGATGGGGACAAGATGGATGCCCATACATATTTCGGTTCCCAGAACTGCATGTGCAGTCGAGTCTTTTGGGTGTGGTTCAGCCAAGAGACACCTGGGATACCCAGAGACTATTTAAGCCACGCCCAGGCTGAGAAACATGCTTTGTGTTTTCTGCACCTGCAGCGTGACACTCACCGTGTTTGGATCGGTCTCCAGTAGGCCTGCATCTTTCTTCTGCGCTCAGTTCCTGCTGGAACAAGAACACCGTTAGGAACAGCCTTACCTTGCGGCGCTTCTGCCCATCATTCATCGCTTCTTCTGTTCTGCGGGCATCTTCGGCGGTGTCATTCCCATCCCGGCACACCGCTTCCTAAGGAAAAGGGAAAAGAACAAAAAAAGGCATTAGTAAGCATTCAGAAAATCTTCGCCTATTTTTAAAGACTGTACGAGCTTCAAACGCTTACCTGAATCCCAGCCGCTCTGAGGGAACTCTGTCTCCGGAACTTCTCATCCATCTGAAAGAGGGAAAAGACACTCCAGGTTAGCGTGGAAACATCTAGAGGCGCCGCATACCCGCTTACTCACCGCATTTCTTCTTCATAACCGGCATCCACGCTGAAAACGTCACGGCACCTAAAAGATACAGAAAAAGAACTCAGTTCAATACAAATATGAAAGGGTCGCATCGCGCATCGCAGCTCTCACTCACCTTCAGCGCTACTCATCTCAGCAGCATGTCGCCAACCCCAGACGCCGGCCATCATCTAAGGAAGGAAAGGAACGAAGTTAGAGAACTGTTCAAAAGACTCATTATACTTACCTGTCGGACTCTTGCCAGTGAAGTAACTAGGCAGCAACGAGCCTGCATCAATCAACGCGCCCCTGCGCTGAAAGCAGGACGGAGAGCACACTTTCCAAGAATACAAGGTGAGCTTTGGATCAAAGTGAAGGGTTGGACCGCTGGGAAGAAGGGGTTCAAGCACACAGAGACAATAGGGAGTTAAACTCTACCAATCCTGTGTTTCAGGCCCAGTCTGCAGTCGAGTAGACTCCAGGGAAGGGTTCGAGGTCGTAAGAGGTCAGAACAGGCTGAGTGACATCCCCGTGGATACCAGGCGAGCGTTACAGTAACACACCTAAGAAAAACTGGGTATATTGCTTGCCCCTAGCACTGTTCCACCTCAGAACACAGCCAAGTAAAGACCATCATTTGAGCCTGCACAGAATAGTGACGGGAAGGCGCATTCATACGCCACTCTCCCCAGTGAGAGGAGCTTCAGACACTCACAGAGCTGCCACAGTGCTGGGGATGAATTTAAGGAATACCTCACCCACTTAACACGTGCAGTGCGTAGCATAGCAAGACAAATTGCCCCACCATTTACCGAAAATGCTGCAACAGACACTGCGATGCCAGCCCATGATAGCCCAAAGGCACACCTACTGCAGTAAAAGGTAAGGGACTGAAATATTGGGTGCATTTGTCAGATTTGAGAAGAGCATGTGATAGTGCAATCCCTCAATGTCAGCAAAATGACAGCAACAAAGTTGCTAGTGGGTAAAAGAGAAGGTATGAAGAAACAAAAAATTGCAAAAAAGCAAAATAGAGAGCAATGATTAAAAATTAAGTATGACTCTCTCTCTCTCTCTCTCTCTCTCTCTCTCTCTTTCTCTCTCTCTCTCTCTCTCTCTCTATCAATTACAAAACATTTGATTGACAGCTTCTATAGAAAAAAGATTCTCATTACTGAAAGAAAATAATATGAAGTACAAAATAAGTTTATGTCACTGAAATATAAAGAAGAGTAGCAGAATAGCATTAAGGTGTGCACACCATAGAAATCATTAATTTAGCAATAGATTAATGGAAGAAATGATATGATGACGGTAAAATGATAACTTGATTAAATAAAAATGAAATGTATGCATGTCACTTAACAATTTCATATCACCCCTCCATGTGAAACAATGGCAGAAAGGAGTGCACTCACCGATGACAACACAATTTTAGTTAGTGATAGGGCAGTTAGTAGAGTTAATGAATATTATAATCTAGAGTGTGGTATAAAATATTCAGCGATACTGTTTTCTGCAATGTTATTTTTTATGGCATGGTACTATACTGTGTCTTTCATTATTGATGAAATGAAAGAAAGGGGAACGGGGTAAACCTAATACGAGAGGGCTCAACACTTATATGGGCAGGTGTGAGAACTATGTGGAAACATAATCACTCTGTTAATACAAACCTCACTACGCTGTACAAGAATCGCACAGCAACAGCCCCCCTTTTTCCACTTGCTGCTATTAGGCCAAATAATGAAAACGAGACCAATCCGTATGATGGGGATTACTTTTGGGAGAGTGAACCTAATCTGATAGATATTGCTGTACAGGCAACCACAGAACCTACCTCACTAGGCACTATAATGCACTTTAATCTTGCTGCTACCGGTATACAAGAGACCCCAGAACCACAGGCCTGGTACACTGCGAATGAACACAATGACACAACATGGGCAGGTGTTTTTCCCATGAATTATCGAAATGTAAAAATGATCAATGACAGGGAAGGGGGAGGAGGAGACGGAAAAGGGGGGCGGGAGGGAAAAGATATGATATCTACCATGGCCTGGGATTAGATGAAATAGAAGACCCCCGCCAACCAGACCAGTCAAACAAATGGTACTCAGACATGTGTTCTACAGCAAAACAAGCCACGAACGAGAGCTGCTATGTTTGCTCTCTCATACCGCATGCATCAGGCACACCTAAAATACTCATACCACGAAGTGCCCTTGTCAGGTGCCCAATGTTTGATTCATCTCGTATTATGTAGGTTTCAGAGCACCTTCCAGGCACACACAGTTACAATAGAAATGCTGCAGAACGAGAAAACCTGCACGAGCAAGCGTCAAGGAGTAATTTGTATCAAAGAGCCAATTTTTTTCATAAGAGGAACAAGATTTACAGAGAACAAGTGGCATGACGAAACAATCGAGTGCAAAGCTGAAGCACTCAGAGGACTAACTGAAGAAAACATTCAATGGGTCAAAGAAACGTGTGCTCCCATCTGGTCCCAGCATATTGCAAAACTCACATGGGTTACCGCTCTCGAAAAACCTATTATCAAAACCCAAAAAGAAGTATCACATGCACTTTGTTTTCACAGAGAAGGGAAGGTGCCGATGGGTACCAACAAACGATGCAACAAAATAATCATCATTCCGGATATGAAAAAAGGTACAGTTGCGCTGATGGACATGCTCTGGGTGTGTGGCAAACAAGCCTACCTGCATCTACCAACATCATGGAGAGGTACTTGCGCCCTGGCCACTCTGCATTCAGCACTAATGGTAATCCCAGAAAGCAATATCCAAGGGGGGAGAGGTTCGGGTGGCATGTCGGCAGCAGGGGAATCGTCTGGCATATCGACAGCAGGGCAATCGGCTAACACATAGGCAGCGCCCCAACCAGCAACCACAGAGCTTTACTCATACGACATTCTGTCTGAAAGTGACTTAAAAGACAGACTGTCCTGCAAAAGGAGGTCATCAAACTATATTTCCAGTGAATCGTCCAATCTTCTCACTGAGATCCCAGCAAAATACAAACTCTTTAACTCTGCAGAGACATTCTTTGCCTCCCTCCTAACGGCAGGACTTCAGGCATGAACAAATGCCAAATGGTTACAAATGGTGCGCTGGGAGCTGATCCAACTAGCCAATGACACTGTAGAGGAATTCAACGTGTTCAAGGTGGAACTTTGCGCCTTGCGTCTAATGACAATGCAGAACCGGTACATCCGAGACCACCTCACAGCAATGGATGGCAGTGTTTGCCGAAAAATCGGGAGCACATGCTGTACATTCGGACCTTCTGAAGACGCAGATAATGGCACCGTCTCCCACGTCATCTCAGCAGTACACAGCCTGGGGGAAAGAATGCTGAAAGAAGGAAGAATGGAGCCAAGCAACTGGTTTGACTACATGTTCAATTGGACACCATCCTGGTTCAGCATCATGATGAAAATATTTGTCCCAGTCATCGTGTTTATTTTACTATTATTCTGTGTGTGCCAACTAGGTATCCGATGCTGTGTAAAATCTATGCCTAATTCAACAATGATGATGGAAACGATGGGCCGACAGACAGCGGTAGCCACTATGATAGATGCACAGATGCAAACTGGAGAACCAAACCCACCGAAATACTGCATGACAGCTGTCTCCCTCCAGAATGGGTAGATAGGGTAGATCATTTATATCACACTAGCATAAAAGAACCAAGGGAGCTGCAACGGTACAGGGAAGTGTGGGTGGACCTGGATAGGGATGGAGGAATATACATGACTTGCACACCTGATGAATATGCAAGAGGTGGGCATAGCCTGGGAAACGTATGTAGGGCATGGATGCCAATAAAGGGTACACCTGCTTGGGATGAAGCGGTAGCAGAAGCAGAGTATTATCAGACTGAGAATAAGGGTAATAAGTAGTTCATTACTTTAGATGTAACGAAAGGGGGGAATGTGTGAGAGTGAGGGGTCATTTGGACCCCCCTCATGCATTCAGCACAACATGGACCACTTGCTCTCCCATTGCCCTTATGCTAACGTTGGCCTTATGCTGGCACTGGTGTAGGTGGGGCTATTGCGAGAGATACTTGGCATCCATTTTGTGCACCCTCGACTCCATCTTTGGGCTAGGCCTCACTGCGATAATACAAAAATGCTTCTCTCCCCTCTGCAGTGCCGCGCACATCGCGCTCATGGCCCCCACCTTTTCTCACTGTGCCTAAAAGCTTTGCAGCTCCAGTCTCACGCTTGAGCCGGGGGTAATTGCAACAAAACAAATGTAACATCTCGCCCTTCCTCTGAGATCACTGTCCCATGTGAGAACCGGCCTGAACCATGCCTTGTAGCTTATCCATCTCCACAAACCTGCCTGTGCCCTCTTACACCCGCTGTTGGAAAATTACTTCCAGTGTAACCCTGTGTCCCTGCAAGGTATTCTCTTGATGTACCAGTCACGCGACCCTGCCATGAAGCCCACCCCAGTGTGCTCCAACTAAAATTGGACCTCTGTCACATTATATTGCACACTAGAACTAACAAATGTCAGCATGCCCCTTAGTTTCTTTGATGCGCTCAGACCCACCCCACGATCGATGTTATCACACTTGCCAAGACCCCTAAAGCTGGTACTCCATATAAGTCCCAATGAGTGATGTAGTGATTATATGTATACAATTTATAGGTTTGTGATGATTTGCTCAAAGGAGCTGTAGTGACTATTATTTAGTGCATGTCTAATGGTAGTATCTCATGTTAGCTTAGTTAGTGACCACCTTGCTTCACAACGACCTGACCCTCACCCCACCCGGACACAGACAGATGGACCTCGTGACACTTGCCCTCCCGCCAACCAAACAGCCAATCCGGAGGGAGCAGCACCTACAGCTACATATGTTACTTAATTGTTATCCAATCCTGTGTCTGTGTAGTCCCTTATATTATGATGTCCCCAATGACGATTTTGGCCTTGATAAGTTCATGTAATTGTAATGTTTGCCAGAGCGCTCTCGGGCAGCAGAGTTCTCTGGATGCCAATTTTACATAAAAGAAAACTAACTCTCTTAGCCTGTTCTCTTACTCTCATTCCCCGTTGGGGTGTGTCTTATTTCATTGCATTGCACGTTTAAGACAGGGATGGGCCTTTACAATGGGCATGGCATTTGTTACTGGTATCATGAGTATTATAATGTGGGTAGACTGGCCTGCATACGTGCATCCAGTCTGACCATGTTTCCCTACTAGCGTGTTCCCTAGTTTGCGTGTTATTACTTGGCTAAACTGTCATACCTTGGGACAGTTAATCTGGAAATATGTTCTTACTGCAGCATAGAATCTTTTACTGCCATTAAGTGGTAAAGCCAAAATGATGAATGCTCTTATGCAGCCACACTAGAATATACATTGATGCAGCCAGTCTTCATATATGTTCTTATTGTGGCATGCCATCTTTTCCTGGCAAAGCCAACAGGAGCTTGTTTTTATCTAGTAATACTGACATATATTTATGCAGCCTGTGTGGACATGTATGGGCACAGCCAGCATGCAAATATTTTTATATTGTCATATATTGTGGGCAAAGACATCATGAAAATGCTCCTGTGCACTGTTGGTGACTTGGATTTATTGTGATTGTTCCTATGGTACACTGCACACATGCCTGCAGTGTGGATTTCTACCCAATTGTTAAAAGAAAGTGTGCTGTAAAATACACCATTTTACCCAATTATTTCCTGAAAATGTTTGAGTGTAGACTTTCCTTTGGTTGGTTTGGTATCCCTCAATAGGCTTGGTCGCACCTATATATTTGTGGGAAACATTTACACCTCTATAAATATACATTCATCGGGCGTGGCCTGGAGCTCATGGCGAGTGGAAGCTGAGTCGCCGTGCTCCGGCCGAGGCGCTGTATCCTGATCCTTTTGCCTGCCTAAAATTGCACCTGAGACGGAAAGAACCGGTTCCGAGGGAAGGGGAACTGACCCCGGACACGTTACTGTGGTCTTCCCCTGGACTCTGACCTCCAAACCCACAGATTCTTCCTGATAAAGGTCCCCCCCCCCTGGCGGGACCCAAGATGGCGGCCATCTTTCGAAGCTGATGTCGCAGGAGAACGCCAGCCGCCTTTGCAGCGAAACCGACTTATAAACTGCTGCTGCGACTGAATTGGGGGAGAAGAGCCTCCACCTCCACCCGGGTCCGAACCTCTGCTGCGGGGAGCCAACCGGGAGCTCTCGACCGGGGAGACCGGGCCCGTGCCCTGGACTACGGCACCGAGAGAGGCTGCGCCGACCCCCCGGTGCGGGGAGCCCTGCCATCGACAGCAGAAGAAGGTGGAGGTGAGGAGAGCGCTGGCGAGGGCATAAACCAATTGAACATGTGCCATTGTATATTCCTCTGAGAACTTGATCACTGACTCTGCGCAAACCGGACCACCCTGCTTCCGGAATCATAAGCTCCCCAATCTCGCCTGCCGTCATTCACCTCCACACGACCGAGTGGCGCCTCTCACCATGGCGGCCAGGAACAAGACGAAGGCAAGCACCATGGACACGTATGTGTCCGCTAAAGTAAAAACTCCTCCGCAGCCATGCGCTTCCACTCCCGAACCTCCCCGAGCAAATCCGGCAGACTCTCCCAAAAATCAAGCTCAAGTGCTGGAGGCAATTGCATCACTGCGCGCATTCATAGATTCCAGAATCGGGGAGTTCAAATCCGAGCTACAACTCATGCGCCAGGATGCCCGGAACCTCACAGAAAGAGTAACCTCTGCCGAATCAACCATAAAGGAGACGTCGGGAGATACAACGGAGATGAAAGCTAAGGTGCTGGACTTAGAACGGAAGGTGCTCACACTCGAGGCCAGGGCTGAGGAGGCCGAGGGCCGAGCCAGACACGCCAACATCAGAATACTGGGGGTACTGGAGGGAAGTGAGGGCCCGAACCCGACGGCCTATATAGAATCCCTGATACAACAGGAGGTGGGCGCTGGAAAGCTGACCCAAGGATTTTCGATTGAAAGGGCGCACAGATCACTACAGAAGAGACCCCCGCCGGGCTCACACCCTCGCCCTATAATTGCTAAAGTTCTCAACTTCCAGGATAGAGAGATCATCCTCCGGCACTCCAGAGAGGAGGGCCCCATTGAACGCGGGAGCTCGAAGATCACGATCTACCCCGATTACACCCCGAAAGTCCAACGGGAGAGGAACTCATTTGTGCCGATTAAAGCCCGACTCAGGCAACTGAACCTGAAGTATATGTTGCTATACCCCTCCAGACTGAAAGTGATCCACAAGGGCAGGGCGATCTTCTTGGAATCCCCGGCAGCCGCAAACATGTGGCTAGAAGACAACAATCTAGCTGCAGATAAAGACCCTCAACCCACTGAAAATTGATGAACCCCCCGCGCCTGAGACATCGAAGATGCTGTGACTCATAAACCCAACTCGGACGTAAGGCAAATGACCTAAGAGAAGGTAAAATCACCCAAAAGTTAGCAATGATGATGCGGCCCTCGCTCGGCCCACGCCAGGCACAGGGCCCCACCCCCCACGAACAGTACAGGACAGGCCAGTTGCCTGACCGACCTCCCTCGTGCCCGACACCCGGATGGGTCCTGACGGTACGAGAGCGCCTGAGCACCAGCAAGACCTTGTCGTTGCTGGGCGCACCAGTTACAGTTTTGTTAATTGTTTTTGTTCACACCACAGTCCTCAGAATATCAGCGGAGCGGAAACATGGGACCGGAGGCCCTTAGGGGCGGCGGAAGAGAAAACACCAGAACCCAGAGGGAAAGCCGCACCACCTGGAGTCAGGGGCGACAGGGAAGATGAAACCAAGACATAAGCCCAATGGCACTCCAACTTAAGGTGATGACGTGGAATGTGAGGGGCATGGGTACGTACCTGAGAAGGAACCGGATCCACTCCTACCTGCGTAGGAAAAAGGTGTCAATAGCGATGCTTCAGGAAACCCACCTCACGGAAGAAACCACGGCCAAATTATCCGATAGATGGGGAGGTATACGGAAAGGGGCGCCATACTCCAAATTCGCCAGAGGAGTGTTTACGTGGGTGAGCCCGACTGTGCCCTTCCACCTACTGGGCTATGAAGCCGATAAATAGGGCAGATACCTAATATTATGGGGTACCATTGAATCCATGCCAATCTGCCTGGTGAACTCATACTTTCCGCAACACGGAATACCCTCACACCTCGCAACGCTCAGTGCCAAAATGATTCCTCAGAGAGAGAGTGCTTTCATATGGGGTGGCGACTTCAACTCCATCAGGAACGGTGCTGTGGACAGATCAGACCCCCCGTCTCTCCAATAGCCCTGCATCTAACGCGCTAAACACTGCAATAGAACAGCTCGACCTGGTGGACATCTGGAGGGAACAACACTGCACCGAGAGGTGCTACTCCTATTATTCTGCCCCGCACAAGGTCCACATGAGAATAGACTATCTGTTCATAGATCGCGAGCTGGCTCAACAAGTGGACGACACACTCTACCTAGGCAGAACCATATCCGATCACTCACCGCTGATCATGCAATGGGCCCCTAGAGGACCCAGACCGCCTATCCCGCTATGGAGAATGCCACCCGCAGCACCCACAGACCACGCATTTAGGGAGGAACTTGGCACCAAACTTGAGGAATACCTAGACATTAACACAGGCTCAGTGTCAAGCTGGAGCACACTATGGGAGGCCATGAAGGTTGTAACAAGGGGTGAAGTTATATCAAGTGCCGGTGGTATCCGTAAGCACCTGAGACTGGAACTGGAGGAACTGGAGAACAAGATCACCCACCTGGAATACGAAATCAGTATCATGCCGGACGCCGAAATAGAACTGAAGGGCACCCGGGATGAGTGCCTTTTGGCCTGGAACAGACTATCCAAATTTGACTACACGACCTACATAGCCAGAGCTCACAAAGAAGCGGATAAGCCTGGTAGAATGTTGGCCTGGCTATGTAAGCGCGAGTTCCCAAGACACCTCCCAACTGAAATAACCGATGAAAGGGGGATAACTGACCGGACGCAGCGAGACATTAACTCAGCTTTTGCGGCCTTCTACTCCAGATTGTACACCCACGACACCAAAATACCAGTGGACGACATAAAGGCCACACTGGCCGAGATTGAGCTCCCAAGACTGACGGAGGCCCAAAGAGAGTTACTGGACGCGGAAATCACTACAGAGGACGTGACGGACGCGATTAAATCGCTGACCACCTGCAAAACCCCCGGGAGCGATGGGCTCCCGCCTGAATTTTACAAAGCGTACGAAGCGACCCTTGCTCCGACACTCCACAAGGTGTATATGGAGGCATACGAAAACGGAAACTTACCCAACTCCATGAAAGAGACAATTATCATCCCTATACTCAAACCCAACAAACCCGCCAACAACTGTGAATCATACCGCCCAATTGCCATGCTAAACTACGACTGCAAGATCCTGACCACAATCCTGGCTAAGAGGCTGGCGAGGGTGATTGGAACCCTGATTCATGAGGACCAGAACGGTTTTGTGCCAGGACGCAACACCACTGCGAACCTGAGGAGGCTCCAACACATCATGGCAGAGACCTATGATCGGGACGAGGACCTAGCAGTACTCTCCTTAGATGCTATAAAAGCCTTCGATTCCATCTACTGGGAGTGGCTGATCGAAGTGCTAAAAGAATTTGGCTTTGGCGAGAGCTTTGTAAAGTGGGTCGAGGTATTGTATAACACACCGACAGCGAGAGTGAAGACTGGTAAGACGTTGTCCGAAGCCTGGCCGATACAGCGGGGCACGCGGCAAGGATGCCCGCTATCCCCAATGTTATACATACTGGGCCTGGAGCCAGCGGCTGCCTATTTCAGGACACAACACTTCGACGCGGGCATTGGACTGGGCAGTGATCACGCCATAATATCCATGTATGCGGACGACGTCCTCCTGTACCTGAATAACCCCCAGCTCAATGCACAAGTCACGTTGGACATCCTCGACAACTATGCCCGATACTCTGGAATAACATTTAGCAAACTAAAGTCGTGTGCGTTCCCACTGGCCAGACTCAGGGGTCTGGATAAGCCCAACCTCCCAGATGTCGGGATACAATGGCAACCAGAGCAGTTTAAATACCTGGGAATCGAGGTGTGTCATACACCAGCGCTCACGCACGAACACAACACGGAAAAAGCAGTAAGAGCTCTCTGCAAATCTATGAACTTCTGTTCGAAGTTACCACTGGCAGTAATGGGTAGAGCGGCAATAGTCAAGATGATAGTTCTCCCCCGTTTCTTATACCACTTCACGAATGTATGCTTCTACATCAGACCTCCCTTCTTCAAAAAACTAGACTCTCTAATCAAGGACTTCATATGGGGGTCGTCCAGACACAAGATCTCCCTGCCCACACTCACGCTCCCGTACAAAGAAGGTGGGATACAACTACCCGATCTGCAAAGGTACTACCTAGCCGCACAGCTCAGCCACACAACGAAATGGCTCTCTGACGACCTGTCAGCAGAAGTAGGGCTCCTGCGACATCCGACTCCCAAGCTGTTCCCTAAAGAAATGCTTTGGAACCCGACGAAACAAACTTCTGGAGTCCCCATGATTGTTACCCTGGGCAGGCAGGTATGGGCCAGAATTGGCTTCCTTCGACAACTGAAACACCCTTACAATCCCAATACTCCCATCCTGGCGGATGTGTGCAAAACTCAGGCAGACTTAGCGACAGCTAGGAAATGGGAGAGAGCCGGAATCTATACATGGGGGAGATCTGTTTGAAGACGGCACTTTCAGAGAACTCGAATCGTTACAAGCCAATGAAGGCATCCCGAACACCCAGTTCCTGTGGTACCACCGCCTCAAGCGGACAGCAAAGGCACAGTGGCCTGTCTGGCCAGAAGAACCCCCACCGGACCCCCTCCTCCAGGAGATGTACGATCTAGCAGACGGTTGGAAACCGGTATCCCGCTTGTACACCAAACTAAATGACAGACCCAACCCGAAAAGCGTGTCCCTGAGACAAAAATGGGAATCCGAATTGGGGACCACGCTAACTGACAGTGAATGGGAGCGGATACTACTATACCCCAAAGAGGTGTCGAGGAACATTAGATTTAAACAAGTTCAATTGAACGTGCTATACAGGACATACATGACCCCACTAAGAGTTGATACCTTCAACAAACATGCACCGCCGAACTGCCCCTGGTACGGAAACGACAAAGCGGACATGATCCATATGTTTTGGACCTGCACCAAAACAGCAAATTTCTGGTCCATGGTGGAACGTACCTGCACCGAAGCGGGACTCACGAGATATGAGTGGAACCCAAAGGAATGCCTACTGGGAGCCCATCCCAGACTTAGCAAATACAAACACCTGGTCAAACTAATGGACCTAGCCTGCATCCTTGCAAAAAGGTCCATAGCAATGGCATGGAAATCCCAAAGGGGCCCAAGGCACGGACGTTGGCTTAAGGACCTGGAAAAGTGGACGCAGGCAGAGACCAGGGCCTGGCAGGATGGAATCTGCTCAAACGATGATGACTCCAACGACGCCCTAGACTCATGAAAGGCCCTGGTGCGCGACATCCAATTTGCCTCCGACCACAAACCCCCCTGAGCTTTCACTCCTACTAGAGACTTGCTTGTGACCTACCCCCAAGAATGGTCAACCTGATAACCAAGCCCCCGTGACCTTGGGTGTGCCGCACACCAGCCCCTCTCCCCCCGCCACAATTACGAACAATATATTGAACTACGAAGACTGTGGTAGTTAATTAGTTAATTTGACTTAGTTTGTTTGTTGTGTTACCGTTTGATGGTTGCGTTGTATTTATATAAATGCCAATAAAATACTTAAAAAAAATATATATATATACATTCAAAGAAATCACAAGCCATCACTTTTTAGGCGACTAAGCTGCCTGCTTCGAGGAAGGGCACAGCACATCACAAAGGACTAAAATGAGGAAGAGTGAGACTTTTCATAATGAAGATTATTAATAAGTAATCCAGACATCAGTGAGCTCTAAAAAGAGTGTACTTTTACACAAGATTTCGTTTCTCAAAAAAAATTAAAGTCTTGGTTGATCAACCTATTTGGATTCTCACAATGAAGACCATATGGTCACTTGCAACGTTTCGATTCTAAGAAGTGCTGTAATTGGTCCTTAATGGAGTTGGTAACCCCTGTGTTTTCTTAAATAGAACATGAGTATTTCCCTTACACATGCTGCGCTTTTATAACATGAAACACATTCCACTTTTTCTTTATCTTCCATTTTTTGTATTGGCTAATGTGACATCTTATGAGGTAAAATAATTGCCATAAAAGTGTAAATAGGAGGGAGATTAACCATGTGGAGGGACCCATACCCTGTGGGAGTTGTTTGGGTGTTCACCTACCCATTGATTGCCCATGACCATGATCCAAGTGTCCAGCTCTGCCTCTGTGCCAATCCCTATGCAAAACAGTGCCCAGTGGGTTCTCTTTTAATAGCATTCATTTTTAGTTTGGGCTATTAGGTGGTGCTGAAAACGCTACCTTTAAGCCAAAACTATTGTTTTTTAAAGAAGAGCTTTGACATAAGAGCTTCAAATATCGTTTTTGAATGAGAGTCTGTAATGCTTTTTAATGTGAATGAGAATTCAGGAGGCATACACAGTTGTTCGGTTATTGAATTCCTCCCATTCTCTGCATTTAGCCATGCTAATCCCTATGGCTAATCCCAGTCATTACTGAACTCTTTGAGCTCTGAGCTCTTCCATGGAGGCAGTCATCTTGGATGACTGTCTCTAAGGATGCTGTCTACAAACAAGCCAAAACAAGCAGCCGTCTTTGAATGGGAAAGATACCATGCATCTCCCAAATAAAATGATAACTTGAATTATGTGAGTATCATCTTTTTTAAAATAGCTAAAGTAATTGTCCTTTTGGGAGCGTGTTTTGATTTGCAATGAAATGAGGGCTAGATTAGGGCGAGGCCAGTAAAAGAAAGCTGAAAAAAATCTTTGAATACACATTCAAGAGGATTTCACGATAATACAGGAGTTGCTTGTTTTTTATGCAGCCTGGTGAAGTGTCCACGGAGTGAAAGGAAGGGTGGGTAATAGGCTGTCCTGCACTCAAGGATGGATAAGAAACTTAGGGATGTCATTCAGTGTCACGTGCTTGGGGTTCCCCAGCTGTCTATGTGCCATGCAGATTGCTCATAAAGAACTGCTCAGTAATCTGTGTACTGTACACTTATTTTAAAAAATAACAGTTCTGCCTTGCAGGGACCTTTGTGACCTGTTTACAAAGTAGCAAAACAAATGCAGTCCGCCTCTGAAGAATGTGCTGTGTTTACTCAGTATTATTGTAGGACGCACCACAAGTCATTATGGAACCTTACGGGTGCAATTTCACCAAACAACATACAGATGTCTGCACAAGCGATTATGGTGCAAAATTGCTGCTATTTCACCTGCTTTGTCTGTTACAACTGCAGGAATGGGAAACTAAGAAGTGGGGAGCAGGTGCTCAAGAGCTCAGGGTTTCCTTTGAGATTGTTTACGAAATAGCAAAACAAATGCATTTCAGGCCATGAGTTCGCCTCTGAAGAATGCGCCGTGTTTACTCGGTATCATCGCGGGACGCACCACAAGTCATTATGGAGCGTTAACGGTGCAATTCCACGAACAACATACAGATGTCCCCACAAGTGATTATGGCGCACAAGAGCTGCTATTCCACCTGCTTTGTCTGTTACAATGCTGCAGGAAGGGTAAACAAAGAAGTGGGGAGCAGGTGCTCAACAGCTCAAGGTTTATGAGGGGCCCAGTGTGGGCTCTGGCCAGTGGCTGGGGGGTTCGCCCCAGTTTACCCCAGCCCACTTCAACCACTGGACTTGACATTACTAGGTCTGTTAGGATTCAATCTATTGTCCTCTGCAGCTACTTCCTTGCATTGTACTGTGTGGCAGGATAGAAAACATGCTCTACTGCCCATCAAGTGACTGTATCCAAATGAGCCTGATATAATCCTAGTCAGCCCTTTCATCTAATGTAAACTCCTGTCATGCATTACTTTTTTCTTTTGGATTTTCTTTTTTATTTATTGTGTTTGAGCTGTGCTAATGACTTTACACATCACATTACAAAATAGAATGTACAATACAACACTAATTACTTTGATTTGTACAGTTCTCAAATAAATTTTAGCTCCGGTTAACAGATTCAGAACTGTCCATGTTAGGAGTGTTTTGTGTCCTGAACATATTCTTTCCCAGAAGGAGACCGTTTCAATCCACCATTCTTGATTCACATGTTTTGCACATTTCTGAATTCTTAAACTTTTAGTGCCACTGCAGTCTATTATAATGTGTCTAAGTGCTTGAATACTAGAATATTTACACAATGTACACAGATTATCAGTATATTGCTCCTTGTATCTAGCCTGAGAAAGTAATTTCTACATTTAGAGTTGGGAAAATGTTTTAAATATCCCAGCAAAAGGCCCTGTGGTTTGTCATATGAAGAAAGTGACTGATTTAATTTGGCGGTACGCATTTCTTTTATTGTGCACATCCAATGCATTGTTTTCAGGTACTTTTATACATGCGTGGGGTTGTGTATTAATTTCTCTTCTGTACAAGTACATTCGTAAAGTGTTTTCTTGGCTTGAGACCTCAGGTTACACAGGTATTCGTTTGAGTTAGACGGAAGAATTTATCTCCTCATATAGATAATTTTGTATGGGAGTTAATTCGAGCCTGTATAGAGATATTAGTTTCCACTCAACATCTCAACATGTAAGCGCAAAGATTGCAAACCTAGTTCATACCTCAGACAGGTCATAGGCAGACTTTGCAGAAGATTTAGAACATTTTTCCAATTTGGTCCAATTCAATGTTTTATTGGATGGATTAGTGTCCTGGCCATAGATCAGAGAGGGAACAACCTTGCCTGTGCAGAATTTGACTGGGGGACTCAGAGGAAATTTACAAAAGTCATTATTCAGTTTTTTTCATTTCACAATTTAGTTGAAGTGATTTGTGTTCAACAGTAGCTTTTGCATGTGTCTCTGATGGGAAGGATCGTAATTTTAACCCAAATATGTGACTTCGCTTGCTACTATTATTGTAGTCCCAAAAATGTTCCAATTGAAAGGACAGGTCTTTTTTGACGGATGTTTGAAGACCAGAATTCTTGACTTGGAGGGATTTCTTTTTAGATCAATGGTGCTTGTGAACACCTCCAGGGCATCCAGCAATTGCTGAAGTCCTCTGGGGGTGTAGTCAAGCAGAACAATGTCATCTGCAAAGGCAAGCCAATTCGTCCACTCTGAGCCAATTTTGGGGCTTGGCAATCCACATTTGTTTTAATAACTGGACAGGTCTGTCAAGTAAAGATTCAAGAGGCACGAGGCAAGCATGCAGCCCTGACTCACACCTCTCTCTGTGCTGATTGGGCCAGACAAATTGCCACACAAATCGAGTCTCACTCATATGTGGGATTGTTCATGGAGTGCTATTACAATCGATAGAAGTGGTGGTGTTAGGCCCCATTGTCTTAATTTTGACGATAGTCAGGCTCTATTCAGTGTGTCATAAGCCTGAGATAGGTCAATCCAGGCTCCAAACAATGAAGAGCTCCCTTTCCTTGCTGTGGAATCAGACACAATGCCGTGATGTTTACAGTCCATGACAAAATCCTATTTGATTTTTTGATAGTATTCCTTCCATACATGCCCATTGTTCAAGTTCTTTTAATACCAAACCCGCAAAAATGTTACTGTCTGCGTCAAGGAGGGAGATCGTGCGATAATTTGTCGGATCGTCCTGATCTCCCTTCTTGTATATTGTTATTATTATTGATGCATTCCAGGATTCTGGTAAGGTCATTGATTCGGTTATTTTGTTGAAAAGACAGAACAGGGTGTAGGACCATGTTACTGTATTGCACTTCAATATTTGGTTTGAAAGTCCATTAGGCCCTGCTGCTCTGGAACTAGATGATTTTTTATTAGGTCTATTATTAAGTCTTGTGAGACGTATAGTTCCTATCTTGCTTTAGTTGGTGATATTTTCAGATTATGCAGAGGCAGTGCATATAGACCTTTTTTAAACCACACTTCCTCCTCAATTATGTCTCTTTGCATAATGCATTGATTGTTTTTTTTTGAGTTTACCAAAGACCAAAAGTTTCTCGAGTTGGGCTTGCCAACTGCACAGATCATTTGTTCCCCATTGTTTTGAAAACAGAGTTATTTTTGTAACGTTTACCAGTTCCTGTATGTCGCCCGTAACTCTTTTGTTTTTAGTCTACGCTCATCTATATTTAGTGATTTATATTTTAATGATCGGATTGCACTTCTAAGCTCCTTCTTTTTCTGGTGCGTGTTTTCATCATAAGCATGGGCATGTATGGGCTTTGTTTTCTTACACAAGCTCCTTTCCACTGCGCCGCCTCCCCCTTCACATCCGCTCTTCTCCCTCCTACCCTTCCTTTCGCTCCTCTCTAAAATCTTACCTCTTCCACTCTCCTCCCTAGCACCCCTCCTTCTCTACCTCCTCCCTTCCCCTTTACCCTCACCTCAAACTCCTCCTCTTCCTAACCCTCTCCATTCCTTCTTTCCCCTTCCCTCCCTCCCCCCGCTTGATTCTTGTCTCACTTTCTCCTACCTTCTTCCCTCACATTCCTGCTCTTTCCCCCATCCTTAACTCCTCTTCCACCTACCACTCCCTTGTTCACCTCCCCCCTCCTACACCCTTCTCTCCACTGTAATACTGTAAATTGTTCTTTATGCTGTTATCAGGTTATGGTTCAATTGTCATTTTATGTTTGCTGTATGTTTACTTGTTCTCATGTAAAGCACTTTGGAGTAAAGGGCTATATAAATTCAATAAAATACAAATACAAAATACAAATAGTAGACAAGAAATCTACAAACGTTTGAGGATCAAAATGAGAGCTAAGTCCAGATTCCCTAGATGAGACAACAATATTCAACAGTTTCATGTTCAATTCCGTTCCTCCCCCACTGAATTTGGCCACTCGATTCCTAGCATTGTTGAATATAATTTTGGAAGACATTACTTCAGAAGTTTACATTATCTGATGGGCGAAGGACCCAATGAGCATATCATGCTCACTGGCTTCCTTTACTTTTATTTGCAAGTTTATGCATTTGTCAAACATGTCTTTTGATAGGAAGAGATAGTCAATTGTTAAGACTTGGGTGTCCCTTGACTAGGTTATTGCGGGTGGAACGTCGCCCTTGATGTTTCCATTGGCCATGTGCAAGTTCCACTCGGTGAGAAAGGAAATCCAAAGATCACCATTCAGGGTTGGCATTTTAACTGTATGATTTACAGTTGTTTGAATATATTGGGAATTCAAGTCTCCTGTTAAGATGCTATGAGTTGGCCCATATGTCATTTCAACTTGAGTAAGTATGTCTCCAATGATGTTAGGAAATCCATAAGGGGAGAGTGAGAAGGATTCCAGTATATATCGATGATGATTAAAGTATTTATGGCATTGCTCGTCTTCAAATGAGTCTTTACGGCCAATATCCGTGAAAAGTCTCTACAGATCAATTTGGTAGAGGACCTGATAGAATTCCTTACTGCAATTAGAAGTCATCCAGAGAGCCTTCCCTTGTGTTGAGTTTGTGCTCGTTGGTTTATGATTGTGAAACCATCCACATTGATCTCTGTGACTAGCCATGTCTCTTGGAGCGCTATTATTTCATAGGTATTAAACATTTTGCTTCTGATAGCTGTGTTCATGAAGGAGCTAGAGCCACTTGTATTCCATACAATGAGTCTGAGGTCACGCATGGTTAGAAAGAGTTCTCAGGCAGCCCCATCTTCTGGATGACTTGCATTACTATTTCAAGTAGGAGTGACCATACATTTGGTTTTTGCTCGGTGAAGTTGTTTACTCGTGTGATGTTTCATTCTTCATGCTTTGAGTTGTAAGAATCAGTGGAACTTGATGACATTCTAGACATGGTTGCAGTTACTTGAGGTTACTTCCCCTTTCTATCCCTCTCACCACTCCTCTCTCCTGGAGTGATCACTTTCTCCTTTCCTCCCAGCTCTCCCTCTTTACCTCTCAGGCCAAGCCAAGTCCAGCACTGCCACCAAACTTCTTGGTTATCCGAACCATGAAGCGTGTGTCAGTTGAGGCTTTTAACAGCCACTTTCTCACCCCATTCTCCCTTTTGCTGACTCACACCCCGACACAGCCCTTTCCATGCTCCACTCTGCTACATCTGATAATCTTGATGTTCTTGCCTCTGTCATGAGGATCCGCTTGAAGCCCAAAGCCAAGTGCAACTCCTGATACGACTCAGACCTCGTCACCCTTAAAGGCAAGTGCAGAGTGGCTGAGAGGAAATGGTGTTCTTCCGGAACATCCTCTGGCAAACTGGTCTGCCGTCTGCTCCAAAGGCAATACCAGCTCTCTTTCCGCACCAAGAGGAAGCCCACATCCAAGCCTTCATCTCTGCGGAATCTAACAACTCAGCCAAACTCTTTAAAATCTGCAAGGAGCTGGCCAATCCTGCTGCAGTCTCTACCTTTCCTGTCCCCTCCCAGGCCCTCTGCATGGCCCTGTATTCTCATTTCATCTCTAAAACCCAGGACATCCTGTCCTCTCACTCTTCTTCTCCCCCTCCTCCCTCTACTCCCTGCTCATCCTCTGGCCCTTCTTCATCCACCTCTCCTCCCTCCTTGTCTGCCTTTCCCCTGTTCTTCTCTGACGAGGTTTCTAGACAAGTTCGATTTATAAACATTTCATCAAAACAGGTTCCCCCCTGTACCTTCAAAACCATCACGGACCACATTGACACCATGGCTCCTGCTCTGGCTGATTTATGCAACCACTCCTTCACCACTGGAGTCTTCCCTCCCCGCTGAAGCATTCCCTAGTACACCTTCTTCTCAAGAAACCCTCTGCCGACCCATCCTGCTTGGCCAACTATCGCCCCATCTCCATTACTTCTTTCTTGGCCAAACTCCTGGAAAAGCTGGCCATCTCTCAGCTTAATCTTCACACTGAATCTGTTGGTTGTCTCCATGGCCATCAGTCTGGCTTCAGAGCTGCCAGAAGCACGGAAACTGCTCTCCTGAACATCCGTGAAGACCTGCTTTCCAACCTCGATTCCAATACCCCGTGTTCTCATCTTATTTAATCCCTCTTCTGCCTTCGACATGGTCAACCATGCCATCCTGCTCAACCGTCTCCGTGATAACCTGGTATCACTGATCAGGCCCTGGCTTGGCTGACTTCTTTCCTCTCTGATCGACCCGCCAGGTTCAACTTGGGTCCTTCCTCTCCTCTGTCTCTACCTGTGGTGTTCCCCAGGGGTCTAACCTCTCTCCCTGGCTGTTCAACCAATACATGGCACTTCTTACCCACCACATTGCTGCTCTCTGCCTCAACTTTCAGTGCAGATGATACTCAGATCATTTTCGGGCTCCCATCCGCCACCTCTTCTCCTTCTCTCATCTCTGACTGTCTGTCTGCTATCCAGGAGGGGTGTGCCACCAATGATCTCTGCCTTAATGCTAGTAAGACTGAGATTCATCTCATCGGCACACCTGCTCCCTCCTTTCCTGTCACTCTCTGGCCAGCCTCTCTTGGCCCACTTTCTGCTTCCACCTGTGAGGCTAAAACATTGGGGTCATCTTCGACTCCACACTCTCCTTCCCTCCTCACATCTCTGACGTCTATAAGAAGTCACACTACCAGCTGCACCCACTCAGAGGTATTCTTCCTTTCCTCTCCTTCCCCCAGAAGCTCAAAGTCTCCAGACCTCTGGTTCTCGCTAGGCTGGACTACTGCAACAGCCTCTTTCTACATCTGCCTGCCTCTACTCTCCGCCCTCTACAACTCATTCAAAGCAGGTCTGTGAGACTTGTCCTTGGCCTCAAGCACAGGGATCGTATCTCGCCAGGACTGAAATCTTTGCACTGGCTGCCAGTGGCTGCAAGGATTAAGTTCAAAACCCTCTGCATTGTCCACAAGGCCTTCTGGGGCCTGGTGCCGCAATAACTTCAACTCTCTCTTCGTAAATATCTTCCTTCTGGAGCTCTTTGCTCATCCACCTCCAACTCCCTCAGGGTCATTTGCATCTCCAAGCAACGAGTTGGTGGTAGATCTCTTTCTTTGGCTGGGGCCTCCCTCCGGAACAGCCTCCCTGACTCTCTGAAACTTGAGGAGAACCATCTCTGGTTCCGGAAGCACCTCAAGATCTTCCTCTTTGCTTCTGATTTCTCTCCTCCTCTCCCCTGCTGAACTCCTGGCTGAAACTGAAACTTCACTGGTCACCTGGCTAACCTCCGATCTAGGGTCCAGGTCCCCTCTCCACCAGTTGCACACCTCCACTCGCCCCCTGGCAACCCTTGCACTTTGGGGCTGTTCTGTATCCCTACAGCCCCCTACTAACACTTGACACCTGATGTCTGCACTTACCCTTGCACTTGTCACCAGCTGGCCGCACTTTTTATTTATTGTTTTTATTTATTTTACTGTTTATCCTATGTAGTGCACTAGCCCATCCCCTTTCCCCTCACACTTTTCCCCTTCCCCTTCACCTGCACTTGCGCGATCTCAATGTTACCTGTTTACCTGGGCTAGTAAAATCATTGTCTCTGCCTTCCCTCTGTTCCCCCTCCCTAGCCTCGCCTCGCCGCGCCTTGAAACACTTTTGTATAGGTGTATTCTAAGTGCCATATCATATCATATCATGTCATTATTTTTGACTATCTTGTTTTCATTGAAAGGTTCGGCTGAAACTTCAATGCCTTTTGTTCCCATAGCTTGAGTAGCTGATATGATGGCATTGGCTCCCAATTTTGTTTTTAATCCCAATTCTATGATATGTGTGTTGGGGTAGTTGGGGTATCGCACATATTTAATGTCAGTCAAGTCACCAGAATTCTCGTTCTGTTAAAAGGTTTTGATTTTTTTACTTCATCGATTCCTCACATCCAAAGATCTGGAATTGCATATGGATTGGGTAGTTGAACGGGGAGTTCAATGTTTGAACCAGAGACTGTTTTGCAATTATTTATTGAAGAGACTGGGCTTTCTTTTGATGTTACAGCCCTTTGATTGTATCCGAACTAGCCAATTGTTTGAGTACAATTTTTTGCTGATTTAATGATAGTTCTTCCGCTTGCATTGAGGAGTTTCTCGGATGGGCTATGTTCTCAAGTGTTGTCTTTGACGCTGCTGGGAGGGGATTTGATTTACATTTCCGCTTTAGGAATATTGGAGCTAATTCTAGATCGAGGTAAGGCTTTTCTGGTTGGCTGCCAACACCTTTTTGAGGAAGTTGCAGTGCCAGTGTCTGATTGAGTGTCAGGACATTGCTCCAAATCCTTAGTCATTGGGCTTGTGATTTTTGACTCGGTTGTGTCAATTAAATGAGTGTGTTGTTCAGCATTATTTGACTTCTTTGAGCCCTTTGCAGAGCTTTGACAAGGGTTATCCATTGTCATAGTAATGGCATGCACAAATTGAGCTTTGGCTATCTTTTTTCCCTGTGGTTTTTGATTTTTTGTTTTACGATCTTCATTTATTTGGGCGGACTCCGCCTTTGATGTATTTTCCATGTTCTTCTTGTTTCATTTTCTTTTGGTTATGCCATTGGTTTTCTGAATTTTGATCCGTGGGTCTGATGTTATCGGATGGTAGCTGTCCTTGTTTGGCATCCTCCTCAGATATTTTGGCCAAGCAAATTAACTCCTCCATGATTGATTACGACACTGGTGTATCGTCAGAAGGTTGAGATTCGCACTGCGGGCCACCGTTGTCTTTTGGTTTGTTACGGGTTGCTAGCCGTTGTAGTTCCTAAGTTAACAGTTTAAAATCATGATTTACTGACTGTGCAGATCTTTGTGATGTTAACCATTGGCTCTGTAGTTCAGTCAGAGCTTAAAGATTTGCCATATTCCTTGAGCATCTCCCATTATTTGGTCGGAGATCATTATTTGTAATTCCATCTAGCACAAAAGACGCTTTAAGCCATTTGAGGAGGAAGCTGGACAAAGAGTGGCTATTATTAGCTTGGTATGATATCAGACACAAATGGGATGGTGGTGACAATTCTGTATTGTAATTAGTACCCCCTCCCCTATCCCTTCCTTATTTTATGTATTAGTTTGGGCTATAAGCCAAAACTATTGCGTTAGAGTGCAGATAGGGAGGAATGGCATGTGAAGAGGAACACACAGCCTAATCCCTATGGTCATTCCCACCCAGTTCCTGCCCCTCTACGCCCAAAGCACCTCCTTGTGGGAACTCTTTGGGTTAGCTTTAATCAAGCCTTACCCTCAGATGTTGCACTCGAAGTGCCTGCTAGTGTTTCTTCATGCAGCCTTCTGAGAGTTAATGACTACATTGGAGGTGTAAACCTGCTACTGGTGGAAAAAATGCCTAAACTACATCTGCCTTCATCCAATCTATTTATAAGCACTCTAGTGTCCTACACTGAAGTCCTGTTAAAAACAAACATTGGCAAAGCCAACCGTCTGGGCTTGTGTATACGTGTTAGGCATCTGCCAGGCACTGCTATTAGATGCCCAGGTCCTAGAACCAATTTGCACCTGCTACCATTAATGGGCAGTTAATACCACTACGGCTGTGTCTGGCAAGTACCCTTTCCCATGCCTACACAAAAGCCCAAACAGTTGTCATTACCAATGCTTGTTTAAAGCACTTTTCACGTTATGTAGATGCTGTGATGCATGTTTAGAGATTACTTGATGATGCGTCAATAGTGGTGATTGACTTTGTGAGCCCATCCGTTCCCCTGAGCCTGCACTGAGCGGGGCGTCCGCTTTATAAGTCCACCCCACATGTTGGGGTGGCATGCCATGCCGCGACTCTGCCTCTCCTCAAAGCTATCATAAATGCCTGACGAGGTAAGACAACAATTTGGCATAGAACGAACAGACTGAAGAAACAGGGATGTTTCGACCCGTACAGTTGGGAAAGAGTCAATCAATTAGATCAACATTTTGAAAACCATCCCTCAGTACCAGGGCAACAGTTGAAAGGGGTCAGGTTTGGAACCATGTGAGAACAGAGACACATATTGGCATCTCCAGGTATACATTTATGGCAATTGCAAATGTGCTGGATGTCCTTCTTCTAGCAACGGTCTGTCTGCATCTAACCCTGACCAGACTTAGCAAGAAGAAGCTGCTCCATGTGTCTACCATAGCATAAAGACGAGTGAAAAGGTTGGACACAATGCCTGTCATTCATATATCACCGCAGAGCACTGAAATACCCCGAGCTCAGACACGAATAGGCCATCCAGTCCTGTTTTTATATTTGCATTCTGGTGCTTGTAGTTGTGTCTTTCTGATTCGTGCATTTCAAGCCCCAGAATGCAGAGAAAATGCCGATAAACAACTCGGGATGGTATCAGGTAATAATATCGCCATATATATGGTCGCCGTAAATAATATCGCCGGAAAAATGTTGCAGCGATATTATTTGGGTGACCATATGTATGGGGACAGGGGCAAAAAAAAATGTAAACAAAAAAAAAAGAAAAGAAAAAAGTTTGGGGGTTGGGGTTTGGGGGTTGCGGGGGTGTCCCCCTCATGTTCCATGCAATAATGTCGCCATTTTTACATGGAACCCTCGGGATCTGCCAATGTGGTTGGTGAGTGGCTGGACTCAGTGGCGTTTCGAAGAATTATATTTTACGGTGGGGCACGGCACACAGAGAAGTTCTCATGCAAAAGTCAGGGGTGCCCTAAAGATGGCAGTTACAAGATCCTGTAGCATAAATGAAGAAACACTCTACCTTCATATGAGTGCCTGCCAATGCGGTCACAGAACAGAGGGTCAGGCACAAAATAAAATAAGGATTTTATTTATAGAAATAATTTCAACAGATAAGGTCATAAGATGATGGCTTTAAATGTCTGTTGACAATGTGAAGGAAGGACCATTGAATCTCTTCAAACAGGAAGCAACAGAAAAGCGGGTTCTCCTCTTTCCCCAAAGACTTGTATAGGGAGGCGCCCCATTCTCCAAAGGAGATAAATATATTGACACTTTCTGAGTTCAAAATAAGGTGGCAGGTGATGATGTCTACCGTCTCATCAACATGGAGTTTTAGCAAGTTGAGGTCAAATATAGGCCATTGAACTATTTTGGCTTAACTTTTCTAGTTGGTTATTTATCACGCGCTTAATATCCAGCGGTTTCGGACCCGGGGATCAAACCTGTGTTGCTTGACGACCAAGTCATGCTAGAGTGCTCCCACTTCTAGGCACTGTAGTAACAGGTGTCGTTATCACCATTTCATTGCACTTGATTTATCCGCCAGCAATGGAGGCCACTAACATGGAAGCGGTACACTAAGCAAGACCACATTACATTACCTACATTGTGAGCTATCTACCCGGGCCCTTATTCTTGTGAGCAGATAGGGATGGCCCACAGTAACAAGGGGACCTGTTCAGGTAATATGTAGCTTTGACTGACTCCGCATTGTGTTCTGACAGGTTTCTGAAGTGGTGTAGAAACTGCAACTTGTTCTTTAAGGGGTCTAGGACTGAGGTTCAGCCCTAGCAGGATACAAAAAGTACACTTTAGCCGGGCCTCTGCCAGGGATCACTGAACTGACTTTACATTCTTATTTCCTTGCATGCTAAAGTCAATGAAAAGGTGATGAGTGACAATACTGCTCTTCCCCAGCAGATGTCATTATCAACGACTATTAAAAAATTACATCATCAGATGCAGACATTTGGAGTTTGATTATTTGTTTTCTAACACTATGAAGAGAAGTTATAATATACACACTGTATTGATTTTTGCAACATATATTGAAGCCTTGTTATTAGAATGTTTTAATACAATTAATACAATATATTCATGGATATACTTTAAAAGAACTGCGGTCACTGGTGACAATACTATTCACATTGTATATTACTGTACATCAATAATGGAATTAGACATAGCGTAATTTATAAATTAGCTCATGAAAACGTTCATTACCTTAATAACAATTTAGGACGCGACTTGGCCATGACAAAGGCTGGGGTCACTGGCCAGCACCAAAGGCCATAGCTTGTGGTCGGTTAGTGTACAAATATACCAATGTGCATGATTAAACACCATGCCTAGTAGCCCATCACTGTTTTAAAAGGTATCCGTAGAAAACATTTAAAAAAAAGAATATAAAATATAATTGTTCTAATTTTGGCTGCACTAAAAATTTGTACAGCCAAAAATCTTGAACAATTACACCATACGATTCCATTATAGCGAACAGGGGGAGCGGGGATGCAGGGGTGTCCCCCGCTCCCTTGTTAGCTATAACAAGATCGGGGTTGCGGGGGTGTGCCCAGCTTTTGTGCAGGCAGACAAATAAAGAAATTTCTTTTTTTAAAAAGGCCCATGCAGCGCCGGTTCTCATCCACGTAAATGAAGGGAACTGGTGTTGCAGAGAGAGAGGGGAGTTCATCATACACAATCGTGTAATGGGCCTCTTTTTTTCTATCATTAATTCTGCATGCTAACCTAACTTTTAACTTATAATTTAACAGCATTTATTCCTGCACATGTAATACTAACATTAATTCACCAATACGAAATTATTGTACTTTACAAACAAATTAATTTCTTTTTTTGCGGCACGCACTTTTCTCTTTTGGTATTTTCACGTACATCATTTTAAAATATACAGTGGGCAACGTTGAAATGTGTAGTTAGTGGCCATGGCTAAAGGCCAGAGCTAGTGCCCATTAATATGTTAGAATGTACAGTCGGCACAGTCAAAGGCCGTGACCACTGGCTAGTATTGTGTTGAAGACCATGGCTAGTGACTGGTAAGTGTGTATAATACACAGTGGGTGCGGCCGGAGGTCATCTCTTATTGTATTTATTTTTTTAAATATACAGTGGACATGGCCAAAAGATGTACAAACTGCTCAAGGTCAAAGGCCATGACTAGTGGCCCATTTATATGTTAGAATATATAGTGGGCACAGCCAAAGATTGTGGCCACTGGGCAGTATTGTGCTAAAGTCCATGGCTAGTGCCTAATCAAGTGTATAATACACAGTGGACATGGTTGACAGCTATATCCACTTGTAAAGGCCAAAATCTATGGTTGGTAGCCTGTTAGTGTTTTCAAATATTCAGTGCACATGGGTGAAGGGCATGACTAGTACCCATGCATGTGTTAACATAGATTTGGCCATGCACACTGACCATGGCTGAAGGCCATGCTTAATGCCATTTAGTGTTGTAATGTAATTAGTGATGCCATCAGTGATGTCAGCTGTGATGTCATCATTGTGGTCATAGGCTGCGCAACAGGGGGCACAGAGTTAAGGTGACTTTAGCTGAATTTCAGGGTTTTGTTGTGTTAAGTTTTCACCTTAGCATCCCTGCAACTAAAGGTTTTTCCTTGAATTTCAAAGGTTTTGTTACAATGTATTGCTTGCCTTACCGTCCCTGCAACTAAAGATTTTTCCATGAATTTCAAGTTTTCTTTAACAATGTATTTCTCACCTTAACATCTCTGAAACTGAAGTATTTTCCTTGAATTCCAAAGGTTTTGTTATGCCATACATAATTGAGATTAATAATACAAACAATTGGGATAATGAAAACAATATATAATCTGTAGAAAGTAAAATAAAAAGAAATTGTACAACCACATTCCCCTCCAAATAAAACTGTTGTTAACAAACTTTGTTTGCATATGTACTTAACTTTTGTAAGTATTTACATGTATATGTACTGTTGATAAATAGAACGTTATTAAAGTGTTACAGTAACTGTGTACAGAGACTACACTCAATATATCTTAAAATACATCTTTATAAGACTACTGCCCATATATATATAAATATATATGCAGATATGTTTTTTTTAAAATTGGTTTTGTAGCTGCGGCTGTCAAAATACATGTATGGCTAAATGCAGCAACAACTAGGGGGGTCTACATGTGGCTCCCACATGGGATAACCATGGCTATAATAAAATACATACTGATATAACACTTTTTTGACACACACTGGGCCTCATTACGAGTATGGAGGTACCCATACCGGGTGCCGGGTCCAGTATCCTGGAATGGGGAAATACCGGGCCATTCCGACCTTGGAGGGCCTGGTATTTCCCCATTCAAGGAACCCGAACCTGGTATATCCAAATTCCCATTTTAGCCCCCATAGGGATCAATGGGAATGGGAAGGATGCTAACAACAGGCCCGTGAATGACGGGCCCGTTTTTAGCATCCTGGTCTGCTAGCGGGTCCCGCAAGCCGACCTCGTAATGAGGCGGTAGAGGATTAACGGTGCCGGCAGCTCTATCGGCACCGTTAACCCTCTACCGCCTTCCTCATAATGAGGCCCACTGTATTTAAAGGATCGATAAAAGGTCTTTGATCCATATTTACAGTATGTGTTTTTATTGTCTATTTTAATAACTGAAAAGTTGGGGTATAAAGAAAAAAGAGGTAGGAAATGGAAAAGGAAAAACACTAGGATTTATACATATAAAAAGGTTAAAAAAAGAAGAAAAAAAATGTGCATTTGATATTTTGTACTTTTTTTGAGTTTTTTATTCCTAAGAATGGGGTAAAGAAATGGACACTTATTAAAAATATACCTAACGTTGGCAATTGCCTGTATGTTGTAAAAGATCCTTTCCCAAAGCATCTAGATTGCCACCTCCCACCTCAATCGTACTGTAACAGGTTTTGCACATCTCAATAAAATTAGAAAGACCAGGTGCAGGCAGGATGGACTGAGGTTCAGTGTTACTTGGTGGAAAATAGTTGGTAATTGAATTGGAAGTCTGTGGCACAGATGACAAATACCGCTGTGCTGATCTTGCTCTATGTGTTTTGACATTATGTTTCACATGAGCTGTTCTATAGCATTCATCCACTTCATCCCAATGAACACAGACAAGATGTTGAATTAACGTGGACGTCCCCAGGTTTTGCGACGGCTTGTGTGAAGGTCCCCTCTGCAAATCTTTACAGCAGAAATTACACATGACCTCCTCTATATACTTTTTGCTGTGTTGGTCCTTTCTGTGGAAATATTGCCAACCGTCAGCTATGGTTTTTTGTGCACATTGCTTCTTCCGTGGCAATAAAGCGGAAGCCACCCACACCATCTCGCCATCACTGCTGGTTGTAGTCATATTGAAATGCAAGAACGTGGAGGAAAAATAAGAACTGTAAAAAACACAACACAAAATAAAACTCTGACACTTAATATCAAAACAATGTTTTTAAAAAAATATAACAAGCTAAAATCACAAAAACTGACAAACTACACAGCACAAGACAAAGGACAAAGGTATAGGAACAAGAAAGGTAAAAAAAGGAATGGATAAATCAAGGTACTGCTTTTAAAAGTTCCTGAAGGCTCACAATGAAGTTCACCCACCAAGAAACCAAAAGCAATGACATAAAACATGAAAAAAGTGTTTGGGGGAGGGGTGTAACCGCAAATGCATGATATAGACAACCAAAATGTGTTTTCCGTATGTGCGGGTACACCCAAGCGCAATGATGTGTTTGCGCCTAAATGATTGACCAATCACATCACCCAATCAGGAGTCGTGCCTCCACGTAGCAGTAGCTGCATCAATGGAAGGCCCAATCACTTTGAAAGCTATGTTAATGCAGGTTTTGCACCTGTTTTTGACAGCCATTCGAATTATGGGCTGCACAGCCGCATCTACAAACAAGCCAATGACAAGCTGCGATGTATTGATGCGGTGATGCCCATGCCATTTGACGAAACCCACGCGTACGAATGAGCCAATACGATGTCGACCTCCTTCAACACGGCTATGCATCTTCGCACCTGGTGTGTGTGCAATCATATCACGTGCTGCGGCTCCACACCTACACATGACTTCTATCCGTGTCAACGAATGATCCAATCATACATTGCAATGTATTAACGCGGGTACACCCATGCCGTTTGACGAAAACCGCATGTGACCTCCTTAAACATGGCTATGCCTCTAACGTGGCTATGCATCTTCATGCCTGAAGTGCCAGCCAATCATATCACGTGCTGCTGCTCTGCGCCTTCACATGCCTCCTATCTGTGTCAACAAAGTGTTCAATCACATGTTGCGATGTGTTGACGCGGCTATGCCCATGCCGTATGACAACATATGCACGTGCAGAGGTGTCCAATCAGCATGTACGGCGGTGTGTAGCCGCGAATAACCGCCCAACCCACAAATTATTTTGTTTATATTGATCATTTCTCTCAGTGCTTGTTAGCAACACTCAATGAAGCCTTAACTTCAGCAGCAGTGTCAACTGCACAAGCTACAATGTTACCGGATCCCGATCTCTCAGTGATGAGAGTGATATGTGGATGATGCCTTGCATGGGTAGCCACGGGAGATTCCACAACTAAGGAATGGGATAAGTTAATCACTGAACACGAGGTAGTGCCAATTTCGTTTCCTCCTTTTTGAAAAAGAAAAAGAAAAAACATACCAAAATAATGTATGTTTCTTTTTATTTTAATTCCCTTTTGTTACATGTTTCATCCTTTTGTGTTTTCCTCCCCTGTTCCACCTCCCTCTTTCCTTCCCCCAAAACGGGACTTTTAAGGGCCACCATTTAAGTTACAAAAATAGATCAAATTGAACACAGACTGCAAAAATATATTACAAATTCTATTGTAATTTATTTTATGCAGTTTGAGTGCCTAAATTCCCCCAAAATGTTTGTTTGTAACCGCAGTTATAAAGTTATCAGGGGAGCCATTTAGCCGTGGATAGAACCACTCCATTCGTTGCTCACCTTAGCCACGGAAGCACAATCCTGCAACTAGCTGGCTGATCCTGTAGCCGCGGATAAAAATGATAATATTAAAAAATATATACAAATCTGTGTCTATACATATGTGCATTGCATATATATATCATATTTATTAAATGTCTTACTCAATACCTTTATATGTGTTGTCTTCTTTCTTTAATATTACTAACGCTGAAACAGAATGACATGTATTTCATAATAAAATGACAAGAATATTCATCTTTTTTTTCATAATGATATTAAGTGAATACTAAATGTATTTCCCGTACACAACCAATCAAATTTTGTATTCATTAATCATACAGTAGAGGAAAAAAACTTATCGTTGGAGAAATAAAACCTCTATTTAGTTCTTTAAAATATTTAACAGTAAATATACATATACATATACAAATTATACGCTATCTCACGTTCGACAAGTATATATACATAACATGTGAAATAAAATGGTAAACAATTTTATAAAATAACTTTGTATCAAAAAACACCCTTAAAAAAATACACTTTAAAAAAGAAAGGGTTGCTACAGTGTAGTACAGGAAAGCAAATGCAGTATGATTACCTCAACTACAATCTATCAATTAGAATCTCGAAAACACACACATGATACATACCCTCTTCATACAAAACTTCTAGAAATTCAAACTAGAACTACATTTCCTGGAACCAGAGAAAGACTGCAGATTTTCATGGCTGGTTTGACAACTGTGTGGCTGATCGGAGACAGTTGGATGTTTTGGTTACTGCCTTTTTGAGAGAAACTAAATATTGACATGGACCTAGGTTTGACAGATTTTACAATAAAATGGTCTGGATTGCAGGGAATGCATTGGTTCAGTGTTTTTCCAAAATTGTTAAGTCTGAGAAGTATAGGGCAGCCAGACGTCATATTAATTCATGGTAGAGGCGGTAATTTGGGGAATGTACGAGGTGTGTCCCTTACTTTAATGATCAAAGAAGACATGGGACTATTTGCTCACAGAATATTTATCTGTACCAGTCTGACTCAGAAGCAAAAATGGAGATGGACCACCAGACTGAATAGTAAAATTGAGAAATCACAGAGAAATTTTAATTCAGCATTCATGACAGACCACAACCAATTATACATTTCAAACAACAACATACAGTTCTATATAGCCAATTTCTATAAACATGATGGAGTACACCTAACCGATGAAGGAAATGTGGTGTTCCTTCATAACATCAAAACAATACTCCAAATGTACTAAAATACAACACTCAGTGTACCCCAAAAGAGTCTTTTTAAGGACTACCTATAACATATAAATACACAAATACAATAAAATAATAACCCCAAAAATAATGTTATTATACCCGCGGCTACAGTTCTTTGACTTTTATTGTAACTGCGGTTACAACTGATTAGTTTAAGGGGGAGCTCATTTCAGGTTTTATAATACAATAGAACTTAAAAGATCAATACAGTAAAACAGTGCTCATGTAGTTATGTAAGTTAGCTGAAGATAAAGAAAGCAGAGAATAATACATGACAGTAAACTAGGTACAGAAACATTTAATAGGCACAAGATATAATAGCATGAGTGACAATACACAGACAAGAGTGTATGGGGCATCTAAAACTAAAGTAGGGTGGCTCCTTTTTGTATTAATGTTCTTAAACAATTTCTTTCTGTTTCTAGTCATACTCTTATGAAAGTCTGAAAACACACAGCCAAAATAGATAAGACTCCCAAATACCTACCTTGTCACTGGCCATGGCCTTTGGCCAAGGCGACAGAAAGCTTTGTGTTGCAAACTCAGTTCTTAGTCCCCCTCCAACATACACATTTCACCTGCTGCCCTCTAGCCTGATGGCAGAAGCATATTTCTCGACCTGCAAATAGCTTTTTTCCTGTGTCAAATATTGAAATAACTACTGCACAAAATAATCCCAAACCACACATGGATTGCGAGTCAACGCTTCGTGCCCAAGTTGTTTCGGACCTGGTCCAAATCCATCCAGCAGTTTGGGCTGTGCGCTTTGCCAAAAATTGACCTTGTTTGTCTATGGGAAAATGAATGGGAAGTAGGCCGCACTTTTGGAGAACATTTTATTTTACGCTTACTATCTTTTTCAGGTTTTAATGAATCCTTACAAAACCTTCCAGTCTGGGGGGCCCATAGGTTTTTAATAACTTTTTCGCAATTTCGGCCAAAGCCATTACTTGAATCAAAATGTATTAACAATAGAATTCTGAGATGTTCCTAGGGGAGTTCGACTCATATTTGCACTGCCTGCTGTAGCGGCCGCGAAGTTATGGTTAAGTTGCTCAACTCATAGAAAGAGCACTTTTTGGGCAGCTTATAACTTTGCCCTCCCAGACAAATCCTCACCAGACTTTGCAAAAAAAGTATATGGTCCCCTCAGATTGATTTTCTGAAGTTTGGTATGGTTTTGTCCAGGGGGGCAAAGTTATGGGGGGGGGGTCCCAACATTTTTGAAATCCTCATAGACACAATGGAAAACAATGTTTGCTCGTGCCTACAGTCCAAACCGTTGGATGGATTTTCACCAAATTTGTGCAAGGAGTGGCAGCTTGGTACCGTAAGCGAATTTGGTGTAAATCATCCAGTAGTTTTTTTTTAAAATGGCAAAAAAGTAGGTTAAAAGAAGTGATATCTTGGTTCCGATCCATGGACTCATTTCCTGATTTGGAGTCTGCGAACACCTCTGGACCAAAAAGAGGGTGGCTTTGTGTCCGCAGACATCAAATGCGCATGCTGATTGGTTGTTCGGAAATGTGAGGTGCGTCATCATTTTTTAAAGGGTCACCATATTAGATCCGCAAACAGCCGCCATTGTCCACGGACAGCACAGTGAGGAAAAAGTCTGGCAAACATATCTGGGGTTATTTTGTGACTGAAAGAGGGCACGGAAAGGGTGGTGGAGTGGAAAAAAGTTGATAGGGACCTGTTTTTATAAGTGAATAAAGGTCTTGTTATTTGAAGGTGTATTTTACTTATTTGTTATATGGTTTCATTCTATTGTGGTGGTTATGGCCAGTTTAGGTAGAAAGGCTGCCCTGTGCGGTGGTGTCCGGGTCTTCTAAGGATGCCTGCCATGGAAAGAGGACATTGGGGGACTAGCCAATCAAGTTTAGTGGGTCTGGAGGAGGAGTTGAAGTATACAGGAGTACAGGGTAGCAAGTGTTTTCTTTGATGTGTGTAGTGAAGATGGCTATGGCAATGGCTATGAAGAAGCAGAGTGTTTGGATGGTGGGAGATTCTTGGATCCATTCATTGAAGATTTATACTGAATCTCGTGGCATCTCTGCTACCATTGGATTGAACGAAGTGGAAGTTTCGTAGTATGCAGATTGTGGGTTCAACCGGGTAACCTTATTACCATTCTGTGAGAGTGTGGCTCACTTTAAACGTCCATATATTTTTATTATTGTTGTTTTGCTTTTTCTTGGTCACGTATAGGGACCTCAGACTCACATCCCCCCAGACCCTAACAAAACAAGTTATTGGACTCAGATAGGGAAAAAAATCACACTTAGAACAATAATAATAACAATAAGAATGGCTCGTTATAGGCCCTTTATTCACTCTTTATGCATACACACACGTAACATATAGTCAATTAGGCATGAACATAGAAAAAGAGCATCACCATTAAAATGCTTGCAGAAGACACCTTCATCTCGGCCACCATGACACTGCTTAGTCCCACAGCAGGTAGGCAGAGAGATCACTCCTACTAACGGGGTCTGGAGTGGAGCGTCCTCCCTCTCAGCGAGACTGCATCGCCCGGGGGTCCAGGTTCTATCTGTCTTTCCAAGAGGAATACCTCTTCTCTTTATGGGGGAATCCCCACCTCTCATTGGTTACCAGACGGCCCTCAGCCAAAGAGCAGACAATAAGCATGAGGAGCAAAGAGTGGAACATTCCAGCCTTGAAGTGGGAAAACCCAACTTCTCTTCCTTGCCTTCGTTCAAAGTACCCCTTATCTCTGCACGTGCAGAGCGCTCCGACTCCCTTTCTGGCTCGTCCTTCAGCAGACTATATAACAACTATTCTCCACAGTTAGCTTATCTGACATCAATATGTGAGCTTGCTGCAGAACTACACATTTGCTTACTGAGCCCACGAAAACGTAGGCTTTCATTGCGGTAGTGGAAGTGAATGTCCACAATGGCCGTGCATCAGCGCCATGTTCTTCTGCTCATTTTCTCACATGCACTACAATTGTGCATTGTGGAGGCAACAGGTTGGGCTATGTGACTGCAGGATCTTTGCAGTTTGCCATGAAGGATGTGTTGAGAAGCCTAATGGAACGGTTTCCAGTGGTGAAGATAGTTTTTTTTTAATTCAATCAAAGACAAATATGGAGACGTCCAAACTTGTTTTATCCTCAAATGGAAGAAGCTAGACACCATGTAAAAACATGTTTATGTGCTTTTTTATATGCTTGTGAAATGACAACGAAAATATCAGGTTGGATGGCGTGAATATTTTTTCGAGGCAATGGAGTGCATTTGACGGATGTTGGAAATCAGATTTTTCTTATGAATATCCAAAATGCACTGAAACAATTTTTTGAACTTGTGAAATATGTTGTGACATATTTTTTTAGTAGTTGTAGTAAATAAAAACTAAAAAAGTAAAACAATTAGAAGCAGTTTTTGGGAAAGTTGGAAAAAAAAAATAAGTTCATTAGAACATTTGTTAGTTCAGTATATAAAAAACACGCAAAAATTACAAAAAATGTTGTTTAAGAGCTGCCATTTTTTAACTAAAAACAGTTAAAATTATTTCTATTCTATCACCCCACATCTGGAATGTTCCAGGTGCCCACAGACTTTTGTACTGTCCTGCGGACTATGCAGACTACAAAGGGCCCTGTGATTTTTATTTTTAGTTCTATTAACTGTGAAATGTGGCTCCTGAAGATGTGAAAACAAGGAAATAATATGAGGCAGGGTAACCAAAAAAGGAAACACACCAAACACAGGTTACAAAGGAACATACAAAGCACTTTATTTTATACTGAATCCAGTTACAAAAGAACAGAACAAAATTCAGATAGCTATCGACCCTCAGTACAACACAGCGAACTCCGGCGTGGTTCGGTGTGCTCAGTGAGTGCAAATATTCATTGAAACAGTCAGGCTTTTATACATTTCTCCAGCCTGTTGTCCAGCCTTTCTTCAGGTTAACCATTCCATAAATAAGTTACTGCTCTAGGGTCCCTTGCCAGGTCAAATCTAGTTCATCTTAGGTTTATACATTAACAAGAAGAAATTGTAATAATGTATGCTCTAGGCCTAACATTACAATGCGGGACTTAATTTATACAATATAGTTAAGCAGGTGTTCTCATTCAATTATAGATCAGTTTCGGTGATACAGGTAATCCATTGCACACAGGTCAGCAGAAGGACAAGGTCTCAGCTCATGACCCTAACAAGTGGCCTGCAGGCAAGTTATACATTAGCTGTACAGAGGTCATGACAATCAAGTTCTGTTCTGAATAACATAGGCTACCATTTTAGCTCATATGGTGACTTTATAGAGCAAGAAAACCTAAAATGGCGGCTTGACCCAAAATGACAGTTTACATGGTTTCTAAGGTCAAGACCTTGCAATGCGAGTTTATTCACATGTAGTTTATAAGCAGCTTGTTAGCAGCTTGGCATAGGCCAATATACATATATTCATAGCAATAGGAGGCACAATATAATTTCTAGTTTGACAAACCCTCCTTTTGGCCTATGCCAAGTGCTAAACTACTTCTGATCTCCCTGCAAATAACTCCATGTGTCATCGTCCATACACCCTGAATAGCTGTCAGAAATATCTATCGCCATTAGATCTTTTACTAAGATCTCTTTCAGTACATACTCCTTAGAGGTTTTATCCGGGGCATACACTTTTTGTCCTATTGTACCTATCGCCTGAGCGCAACATCCCCCTAGCATTGAAAATATACTTGGTAGACATTGGATACAACAACAAAGAAATAGCAGAATTCCCAAAATAATCAGCAAGACTGAAAGCACTTTCCAACCCCAAGACCGCAAGAAGTCCCAGAACCAAGCGCTAAGATCCCAATTTCCCTCGGGAACATGCACTTCTGAACTAAGAATGTGCAGATTCTGTATTGCCTTAAAAATAGTTGGGGAGGAATCCGGTACGAAAACACAGCAAGCGGACCCCACTAGTTTACATACTCCACCACGTTCAGCCAGAATGACATCTAATGCCATCCGGTTCTGAATCGCTACCAATCTGATCGCTTTCTGCTCTAAAGTCATATTATAGAGTATATCTGTGGTCCGGTTGATGGTTCTCTCCAGTACTCTCGCTAGTTTCCTGATATCCTCGGAATTCGCTATCTGCCCAAAGAATGGAAGGAATGATTTCGCTACATCTCCTAAAACCTGTGCTGGAGTGTCGCCATTCTCGTCCCGCCATGGACGAGCCTTCGAAACCTCTACAGTACTTGCTATAAACAGCCCAGGTAACAGGATTCCTAGATAACAAGTTCCCTGCCAATCCCTGGGCAACCATGGAAATGCTACATTACCGCAAACAAAATAGATAGGTTCGCCTACATACAAAGGTCTGTCTTCCCCAGTCAAATTTGCAACGTTGGCACCACCTTTAAAATCTCCCATTGACCGGGTGCCATTCCTCTGTATGCAGAAAGAAACTGAATCGGGGCTATGGTTAACAGTATAAGAAGGAGGCACGGCATCCTTATTGCCTATCGGAGCCATTTAAAAGGAAATCCAAGATTGGAAAGGACGAGACAGTCTATCAGAAGGCCTAATAGAAGCAATATTGAGCTTACTCCTATTTGCGAAAAGCGAGCATCCCAGGGGAGTCACAACACGTTTCTCAAAACTATTCAAATTAGTTCCATCAAAGTTCCCCGAGATGCTATCGTTCCATCGGCCAAAGAACAGTGCTCTAAGTGAAGCATAACAAGCAGTTGTCAAAGTTAAAGGGTGAATATACCAACCTAGCCCCTTAGCCCCATGTTGCGGTAAATGTGAGCAGACCCAACAATTAGTCTTATTAAAAATGGCATGTGTTGCATTCATTATAAGCAACAAGGTATTATTGTGATACTTCTGTCTATGCTGTGAGTCCCTAGGTGACAGAGTATGCAAATGTACAAAAGCTGTAGGAACAGTGGGTACAATTTCAGTCGGCAGCAAAGACTCTAAAGGATGAGTTTCTTCGAAATACCAAAGGCCTAAAACAGTGACTATTATAAAACCAAATATTATCATAAAAACACAGCAATACGTTTTCGGGGCCCAGGCACATTGTTCATTGTCCGAGTTGGTCACCCCCTTATTTATAAGTCCAATACGAGCTGCAGCGGTGGCGGTAGCAGGCATTGTAGATTTTCAATTGACGACCCCAATGTTCGTTGCTGGCGACACTACGGTCACGCGGCTTCTTAGTCCTTCCACAACCCCTAGCCAACAGAATCCCCTTCCTCAACTTTTTGGGCAAAAGCAAGCCCTTGATGAGCCTTTCCTTCCTTGAATGCACAGCCGAACCGTGCCGTATGTCTATCAGATGCACAGCAAAACCGTGCCGTATGTCTATCTTCGTGGCCGGAAGTTGTCTCTTGTTGTGCCTGGTATTGTTTGATCCGAGAACAAGATGTCGTCACTTCCCGTTGGAAGCAACATATCAGAGGCAAGTGAAGTTGGAACAGCAATTTCCGGGAGCAAAATTTTCGGAGAGTGCGGAGACAAAATGGCAGCTTCCCCAAGCCTCACGGGCTCAGAAAGATTCTCTGACGCACTCTCAGTGCTACTCACTGCTTTGGGATCATTGGTTGCAGCGTTAGCGAGGGGTTCTGTTTCTTCTGTAACGTGTGGCACTGGGTGAGGAAGTTTCTTGACATGCGTCGCGTGGATCCAATGCTTCCGGCCTGCGACACGCACCACTGTTTGGGTGACCAGCAGGACCTGGAACGGGCCCCGCCACCGAGGTGCAAGGCAGGAAGATCGGTCAAAGGATTTGACCAAAACCCAACTTCCAGGTTGTATACTGTGGCCTGGGCCCTCGTATCGCGCGGGTAAAGCGTCTTGTACCTGGTGATAAATGAAATACAGGTTTTTAGTCAACTGGCTTCAATAGTCTGAAAGCAATACATTTTCTACATTCCTCAATGCCCTAGGCTTCGGAAGACCCCAGATATTGGCAGGTCTCCCCATTACCACCTCAAATGGAGAGAGCCCAGTCTTAGTTTGAGGGGTTGTACGCATGGCTAGTAACACGATCGGTAAGGCGTCCGGCCATTTTAGTTTGGTGCCGGAACACGTCTTAGCGAGCTTGTTTTTTATGATACCATTGTGTCTTTCCACTAATCCCGCGCTCTGAGCATGTCTGGCCGAATGGAATCGTTTGTCAATTTGCATTGCCGTACATATCTGTAGAATTACAGCAGCGATAAAATGCGGACCATTATCCGACCAGATAACTCTCGCAAACCGAACCGTGGGAAGAATTCCTTTAACATGGTCTTTGCAGTGGTCATGGCTGTAGCGCAGGGGTGCACAACTGATTTTGACAGAGGGCCGAAAGTACCTTACATGAGGGCTATAGTGGGCCGAAAAGTAAAAGTGGGCGGGGCGGTAGGCGGGACATGTCAGGAGGCTTTTTCAACCCCCAATTTGTATTAAACACATGGAAAAAGATATGTTTTTGAGGGGTAACGATTTTTATTGCATTTCAAACTTACATTTTGTACTACACATTTTCCATTGCTATCATTTATTTTGATTTAGTTATTGTATATCGTCTGTTTAATTAAATTATATATATTTTATTGACCCTTGATTGGACACTCCGTTATTTTGGACTGCTATAGTTTGCTGTTTGGGTTACCCAAGAGGAGTATGGCCTTCGTTGAGTCAGGTTTCCTCAAAAAAGCAAAGGATGTACATCTCCTAACTGTGCCTGTTTTAGCTTTATTATTGAGTTCACTCTTGGAGTGCAACACTGTGCCCCATGGCTCCCATCCCCAACCAAACACTATGCCCCATGGCCCCCTCACCCCCAACCAAACACTATGCCCCATGGCTCCCATCCCCAACCAAACACTATGCCCCATGGCCCCCTCACCCCCAACCAAACACTATGCCCCATGGCCCCCTCACCCCCAACCAAACACTATGCCCCATGGGCCCCTCACCCCCAACCAAACACTATGCCCCATGGCTCCCACCCCAACCAAACACTATGCCCCATGGCCCCCACCCCCAACCAAACACTATGCCCCCTGTCCCTCACCCCCCAAGCAAACACTATGCCCCCTGTCCCTCACCCCCAACCAAACACTATGCCCCATGGCCCCCTCACCCCCAACCAAACACTATGCCCCATGGCCCCTCACCCCCCTAACCCCCAACCAAACACTATGCCCCATGGCTCCCACCTCCAACCAAACACTATGCCCCCTGTCCCTCACCCCCCAAGCAAACACTATGCCCCCTGTCTCTCACCGCCAACCAAACACTATGCCCCATGGCCCCCTCACCCCCAACCAAACACTATGCCCCATGGCCCCCTCACCCCCCTAATCCCCAACCAAACACTATGCCCCATGGCTCCCACCTCCAACCAAACACTATGCCCCCTGTCCCTCACCCCCCAAGCAAACACTATGCCCCCTGTCTCTCACCGCCAACCAAACACTATGCCCACACACACACAAACATGCACCCATACAGACCCGAACCCCCCACCCCCCAAATCAGCACAAAAAACATTTGAATCAAAACATTCATACACATCCGACACACATCCGACACCCCCCGACCCCCGCATCTCAACATACACACAAAATACATTCAAATACAAACATTCACACCCCCCCCACATCTCAACATACACACAAAATACATTCAAATACAAACATTCATACACATCCGACACACCCCCCACCCCCGCATCTCAACATACACACAAAATACATTCAAACACAAACATTCATACACATCCGACACCCCCCCACCCCCGCATCTCAACATACACTCAAAATACATTCAAACACAAACATTCATACACATCCGACACCCCCCCACCCCCGCATCTCAACATACACTCAAAATACATTCAAACACAAACATTCATACACATCCGACACCCCCCCACCCCCGCATCTCAACAATCACACAAAATACAATCAAACACAAACATTCATACACATCCGACACACCCCCCCACCTCCGCATCTCAACATACACACAAAATACATTCAAACACAAACATTCATACACATCCGACACACCCTCCCACCCCCGCATCTCAACATACACTCAAAATACATTCAAACACAAACATTCATACACATCCGACACACCCCCCCACCCCCACATCTCAACATACACACAAAATACATTCAAATACAAACATTCACACACCCCCACATCTCAACATACACACAAAATACATTCAAATACAAACATTCATACACATCCGACACACCCCCCCACCCCCGCATCTCAACATACACACAAAATACATTCAAACACAAACATTCATACACATCCGACACACCCCCCCACCCCCGCATCTCAACATACACTCAAAATACATTCAAACACAAACATTCATACACATCCGACACACCCCCCACCTCAACATACACTCAAAATACATTCAAACACAAACATTCATACACATCCGACACACCCCCCCACCCCCGCATCTCAACATGCACACAAAATACCTTCAAATACAAATATTCATACGCATCCGACACACCCCCCCACCCCGCATCTCAACATACACTCAAAATACATTCAAACACAAACATTCATACACATCCGACATACCCCCTCGCCCCCGCATCTCAACATACACTCAAAATACATTCAAACACAAACATTCATACACATCCGACACCCCTCCACCCCCGCATTTCAACATACACACAAAATACATTCAAACACAAACATTCATACACATCCGACACACCCCCTCACCCCCGCATCTCAACATACACTCAAAATACATTCAAACACAAACATTCATACACATCCGACACACCCCCCCCACCCCCGCATCTCAACATACACACAAAATACATTCAAACACAAACATTCATACACACAAACATAAAGCAAAACAAACCCGACACACAAACACAAACAGACCACTTACCGGAGACGTGCTGGAAGGCAGGCAGGCAGGTAAACTGGAAGTCGCTGGAATCGCACTACGGCTGGCATGGCATCAAGCCTTATGGACCACGCCAGCCGTAGTGCTGGCCCTCCATTGGTGCAGCACACACGCATTACGTGGCTCGTAGGAGCGACGTGATGGGTGTGTGTGCTGAGCCAGTGAGGGCCAGTGTTTTCACCGGCCCGGAAGTCAACAAAGACTTTCCTAATGGAGGGCGGCCGCGCGGGCCGCCCTCCATTAGGAAAGTCTTTGTGCCTCGCGGGCCGGTCAAAAGGGCATGGCGGGCCGCAACTGGCCCGCGGGCCGTATGTTGTGCACCCATGCTGTAGCGTCTTTAACAGGGAAAGCCTCGACCCACTTACTAAAGGCGCAAATGACCACAAGGACATATTTTAGATTGTTACATCACTCCATTTCAATAAAGTCAAAGTGAATCACTTCAAACGGGACAGAAGGAGGCCCAAAGCTACCTCTTGGATTCTTCTAATGTGGCATCGGCTTGGATATCCCGTACAGACCCAACACCCTCATCCATTGCATAGGCATCTACAGTCTCCCTTGAAACATACATCTCCGTGAAGAGATCAGTGGCAGTTTGTCTAGCTATTTGATCAGCAAAAGCATTCCCTTTCCCTACATCATCTATAATCTTGCGATGTGCTGCGCACTTAATGATTGCTAACTGACTAGGGAGCACAAGCGCTGAAAGCAATTGTACTATCAGGGAGCCATGTTGGATCTTGGTGCCATGCAAAGTTAAAAACCCTCTCTCTGACCAAAGTCTCCCAAAGTTGTGAGCCACCCCAAAGGCATACTGGCTATCAGTATATATGTTTACTGTTAGCCCTTCGGAAAGCTCACAAGCTCGAGTCAATGCTATAATCTCTGCGGCCTGCGTAATTCTCTTGGTCTCCACAACTGTACTCAATGTAGTGACTGCATAAGCTGCTGCGGATGTACCATCCAGTAGTTTGAAGCAGGAGCCATCACAAAACAGCTCCCCTTGTGGGATATCCAAAGGAGTGTCCCTCAACTCAACTCTGCCTTTTGTATCTTGTTCAGTAGTATACAGGCAGTCATGTGACTCTTCGTCACCGCAAACAGTATTTTGCGGGAAAGGTAGGAGTTCAGCCGGATTAAGAATGCAGCACCTCCTAATTTGAATGTGGGGAGCAAACAAGATTAATTCATATCTTGTCAGTCGTGCGGAAGTGAGGTGTTGCGTTTGGGTTTTGTTCAATAGAATATCTATAGAGTGAGGCACCATCAGGGTTAAATCATGGCCTAGGACCATTCCCTCACTCTGTTTTACAGACGCAACAGCAGCAGCGACAGCGCGCAAACATCTTGGCAAAGCGCATGCAACAGGATCAAGGGCGGAAGAGTAGTAACCGCATGGCCTATTCTTCCCTCCATGTTCCTGCGTTAATACAGCCAAAGCACATCCATCACATTCATGCACAAACAACACAAAGGCCTTCTCATAGTTCGGTGTGCCCAAAACTGGCGCCGAACATAATGCAGTCTTGAGCAACTCGAATGAATGTTGATGCTCCGTATTCCATGGCAATGGCGAAGAAATACCCTTCTTCGTCAAGGCCAACATCGGTTTTATCACTAGTGAGAAGTTTGGGATCCATAACCTACAGTAAGAAGCCATACCTATCAAGGCTCTAACTTCCTTTTGTGTATTTGGGACAGACATGCCAGAAATGTGTTTTATTCTTTCAGGTGTCAATCTTCTTCCCTCCATTGACAGTAGATAGCCTAAATAGGCGACCTCCTGGCAACAATATTGAAACTTTTTTGAGCAAAGCTTTGTGACCATGCTTAGCTAGATGGATGAGCAACAACACAGTGCCCTCTTTACAAGAGCTCTCAGAGTCAGCGGCTAAAAGCAAATCATCAACATATTGAAGCAACGTACAAGTAGGGGGCAATTCAAGGGTATCAAGCTGCTCTTTCAAAGCCCTACTATAAATACTAGGACTCTCAGTATAACCTTGAGGTGCACAAGTAATTGTGAATGAGCGTCCCCCTAAGGTGAACGCGAACAAGTATCTACTATCCTCATGTATAGGAATACTGAAGAAAGCATTCTTTAGGTCCACAACACTGAAGTGAGTAGCCGTAGCTGGAATCATGATTAATATTGTCGTCACATCAGGCACAATTGGAAATTGCGGAGCGACGACTTTATTAATGGCACGTAAATCAATTATAAAACGAAATGGAATTTCATTATCACCTTTTTTGTACACGGGTAAAATCGGACTATTGCACAAACTTCCGGCAATCTCCTCAATCACCCCACGATGCACAAAATCAGAAACAATGCTCTTCAAAGCTCGCTCGCCTTCAACTGAGATCTTATACTGTGGAATACGGGGCAGCTTAATTCCATGTTTCAAAACTATTTTAACAGGCTCAATCTGCAAAACACCGACATCATTGTCATCAACTGCCCACAAACAATCTGGTACATTACTGAATTCTGGCGGCAAAGGTCTAGTCAAGAATTGCGAAACAGAACATTGCTGTGGTGAAATCGTCAAACGCACTCCATCAGAAGAACAATGAATTACCGCATTTAATTCCTTCAACAGATTCAACCCCAGCAAATTCTCTCCACAATTCGAAGTCAAGAGAAATGGACAGTGGTCCGTAAAGGGACCCAAAGAAATAGATACCACAGAAGAAACCGGACAGACAACTGGTGTGCCAGAAAACCCTACAGAAACATTGGTTTGCCCTGACAGTGGAATGTTTGGAACCCGAGAATGATCAATGGAGCACTTCTGTGCTCCAGTGTCTATCAAAAATTGATGTTTCCTATTTTCCACTACCATTTCAATGTAGGGACCTTTCTGACTAACGGGAATAGGTGTAGGTTCCAAACCCTGCTTCGGGCAATCCTAACGAAACAAAATATCATCAAAAGGAAGCTCTTCAGATAGATATGCAGCAGAAGGATGATCAAATATGTTTCTAGTATCCACACTCGAAGTCTGATTATCCTGTGAAAAAGGTTGCTGGGGATCCTGCGAAAACTGGCCTCTACCACGGCGCCCTACACCCGGGCGGCCTCTGGATCGTCTACCCATATTTCCAAATGTGTTATTCGACCTCTGTCGAAGGACGGGGCATTGTGCACGCCAATGACCCTCCTGGCGACAATAGGCACACTGGTTAATATTCACAGGACCCAAGGGCACATTCCCTTATGGAACATACTGACCTCTAATCTGCGAACTACCCCCTCTGGGGCCTCTAACAATTTGCTGTAACAATACTTTAGTCTTCAAATCACCTTTTCTCTTCTCGACTCTATCTTTTTCATTATTGACACGGTTCTCGTAGTACTGAGCCATGTGCAGTACTTCTGATTGGGATTTCACCTGCCAAGCGCTCTCAGAAGACATAATTTGTGACTGGATGTCAGGCAGCAATCCACGTACAAATTTGCCCACAAATAATCTTTTCCCAGACTCTGTGCCTAAGTCTTGTCCGCTGAAATCCGAGAATACCTGTTCGAACCGATTAAAGAACTCGGTAGCACCCTCAGATTTTCCTTGGACACAAGCCGTAAGCTTGTCCCAAATAATTCTCTTTTCAGGGATTATAGTTTTCAGTTTTGCAATGATTCTGTCAGGCAAAGTTAGTATCACCTGAGGTGGTCTCTCACCAGCTGGCCTTTCCCCATCAAGCCTAACTATGTTAGCCCATGTATCTCCCAACCCTGGTACATTGTCTATAGTTCTAACTTGTTTCCACAAATCTACAGGCAGGAGTACAGGGAATAGCAAATCAATGTCGCCTAGGGTAAACACTGAGGACTGCAAAACGGACTCTATCTCTTTATAGAACCCTGTCAGATTTTTCCTAATGTCAGGAATAGTTTGTCTAATAGTATTCACTTCCTGTCGTGAAAACGGGACGAGAACAAACTGCGATACATAATGTGCAGGAATGTCCACAGCAGTTGTACCTGCTGCAGCATTAGCAGGAATCTCGACCTTTGGGACAAATGTCGGAGGAACCTCTCTCATAGGCAACTGAGATATAGGCAACTCCGAACGTTTACTAAGCAACAGAGCTAAGTCGAGCGCTAAAGCAGTTGAAGAAGTGTCAAGTGAAAAAGCTCTCTTATAAATGCTCAATAACTCTGTGGGACAACTAACCTTTCTCTTTAAACATTCATCCTGCAGGTACTCTACCATTACCTGTATCACTTTCCTCTGCATTTCTAGCGTATATTGACTGTATGTGTCATATACCTCAACTGGAGTTATCAATATGTCTGTAATCCATCTAATCGCATCTTTTGCACAAATTCGCGCCTCCTCAGATGTCGATTTACGACACGGAAGAAAGCGTTTCTGTACATACATACTTTCTTCTTCGTCATCCTCATTCCGTAACCTTTCCAACTCCTTTCTATACTCAAATACCCTCTCAACATGCTCATGTACCTTCTCCACACTGTCTCTTGAAAACGCTAAAGTATTCAGGTCCCTCAACCCTTGTGGGAGGTCTGCATTATTTAATTTACCCCACATTACACATAAATGAATCCCTAAACCTTCAATGAAAACATTTTTCTCAGGAAAATTGTCCATATTAGAAAGTGTGGCAAGACCATTAGCTCGATCATCTCTCTCCATACAATGCTTAGCCCATGCAAACAAATCCTGTTTCTTTTCTGTAGGTACAGTATTACGAGTAAAAATCCTCGACCCCGCAACCTGATCAACTACAGGCGGTACGGAACTACTTGGGAGTGAGGGTGCAGGCAAATTCAATGGAGGTACTATTACTGGTGCAATGGGAAGAGGCAGAGGAGCAGGTGGAGGAAGAACAACCGGAGGAATAGGAGCAACAGGTTGAGCAGAAAGAGCAGGAATAACAGCAGGAAAAGGTACAGCAGGAGGAAGAGGAACATACGGAGGTGGTGCAGAGGCACCAGGCCTTCGTTCATTTAACAATTTGTCGATAAACTCATCAGAAACATGAAGATCTTTAGAAGGATAGATTTTCTGAATACCGAGTGAGAAAGCCCTGTCCATATTCCTAACCGACTCAGACTGTTTGTCCTGATCATATAACAACGCCTTCTCAGCATTTGTTTTATGACGGCGCACATGTTTTTCCCTACTTTTAAGCTGCTGCAACGCTTCTCTTTTCCAATTTTGCAAAACATCAAATGCTGCAGGTCTGGCCTTCTTTTTTAACAAGACTGACTCTAAATATTCAATACGAGGGATCTCAAAACTACCATTGACTGGCCACTGACGTTCAGAGGCATGTCTGGTTTGTCTGTGCCAAATTTTATTAAATACTACACTTCCAATGCCATGCTTACAGTACATAGTACATGCCGGTGACCCCTCCTGTGGTGCCGGATGGCCAAATTCCAAAGATTGTCTATCACTGCGGAATAATGCCCTAAAGCAGCTGGACAATTTCCCAGGCATTTCTCAAATACTCGGTGTTACCTGGTCAATAATTGTGTCTGCAGATACAATGCGCCAAATTCAAATTGTCAGGGTTGAATTAAGAGTCGGGTAACGACTCACCTGACCAAACCTAAGGAGGACCGATCGGTTTACAAAGGACTTACCTAACGAATTTTACCTTGTGTATGGTGATTTCGGCAAATCTGCCCGCCTCAAAAAATTGACCCTCGTCAAGATGCCGTCTCAGACCACACGGCTATCGTCCAGGGAACGGATCGTGCAGCGCTGTTGAGGTGTCGCGTCTCGTTCAGTCGGGCCCGTTATGTCACACCGTCTGATCCCGGTCCGATAGCGTGCGTCAACCTTCAATAATCCGGCATCAATCTTGAGGGTCCCTATTCCGGGCGCCAACTGTGAAAACAAGGAAATAATATGAGGCAGGGTAACCAAAAAAGGAACATACAAAGCACTTTATTTTATACTGAATCCAGTTACAAAAGAACAGAACAAAATTCAGATAGCTATCGACCCTCAGTACAACACAGCGAACTCCGGCGTGGTTCGGTGTGCTCAGTGAGTGCAAATATTCATTGAAACAGTCAGGCTTTTATACATTTCTCCAGCCTGTTGTCCAGCCTTTCTTCAGGTTAACCATTCCATAAATAAGTTACTGCTCTAGGGTCCCTTGCCAGGTCAAATCTAGTTCATCTTAGGTTTATACATTAACAAGAAGAAATGGTAATAATGTATGCTCTAGGCGTAACATTACAATGCGGGACTTAATTTATACAATATAGTTAAGCAGGTGTTCTCATTCAATTATAGATCAGTTTCGGTGATACAGGTAATCCATTGCACACAGGTCAGCAGAAGGACAAGGTCTCAGCTCATGACCCTAATAAGTGGCCTGCAGGTAAGTTATACATTAGCTGTACAGAGGTCATGACAATCAAGTTCTGTTCAGAATAACATAGGCTACCATTTTAGCTCACCTGGTGACTTTATAGAGCAAGAAAACCTAAAATGGCGGGTTGACCCAAAATGACAGTTTACATGGTTTCTAAGGTCAGGACCTTGCAATGCGAGTTTATTCACATGTAGTTTATAAGCAGCTTGTTAGCAGCTTGGCGTAGGCCAATATACATATATTCATAGCAATAGGAGGCACGATATAATTTCTAGTTTGACAAAGAAACCTTTTTTTTGTCTTTTTGTCTTTTATATTTTGGGGGATTTTTTTTTGTTGGAGAGGGGCGGAGGTAAGGTGGGAGAGGGAAGAGAGGGAAGGGGCACCAACCACAGATACAGAGGGGCAGGTGGACAGGGGAAGATGTTGAGCAGCCCTTAAATCTCAGGTAGGGGGCAGTGTTTCTCATGCTCCTTGACTGCGGCTTCGAAAGCTCTCCGAAACTGCTCCCCCCTGCAGAATGGTGTTTTGCATTACATACAGAGAACTATAACCCTCGAAAGGTAACGATTGACAGCCTCCTTTATGGCCTGTGAGGCTGACAACGGGATCCTCTGCCCCACAGGAGTAGCCTGTGTGGTGGCAGGAGTGGTTGAGGAAGATGGGGTAGAGGATGTTAACCTGCTTCTCCCTAAGAAAGGAACAGAATTTCTCAGAGCACTCGGGTGGTTGGATCTGGTGTAGCGGTGCATGGAGGTGGTGCCAAAGGAATACTACCCATGTTGTCCGCAACTGAGTATGACCCCACACTCCATGCATTCAACACGGGCAGTCCAAGCCTTTGGGACCCCCGCTACGGTCTTAAAGAACTGCCACACCCATGACTCTCTCTGGGCGCTGGAGGTAGGCACTTACTCTACCTCCTCTTCCTGTTCCTCATCATCCTCCTCCATGTCACAGCGCTTGTTCCCATGTGCCGGCCCTCTACTTGGTGGTTGTCATGGTGGTGGTGACCCCTGGGAAGGAGCAATGGCCATGACAGATGCCTTTGGAGCAGGTGTTTAAAATTCTGCAAAGCAGGTCTTCTCCTAGTACTCTCTCCTGGATAGCCAGATTGCGAATGACTAAAATTAATGGGTGGGACCCTTCAGAGGAACCGTCCATGGACTGCGCGACTGTCCGTGGACTACTGAGCCAAAAATAGGCCTTGGAAAGTTGTAAAAAGTTGACCGATCAACTAACAATTGGTCGAGAAGCTCTAGATGTGTAAACTTTCAACTCAAAACATCCTAGTTTGGCCAGCAATGCAGTTTCAAACTGTCTGCGGTGATGGATAGCATCCAAGGACACGCCATCACGCCGCACTGTCACGTTTACATGATGACATCCAAGGAAGTCCGCAGCAGCTGTCCGCGGACCCCATCAGGTGGGTGATGCCGGGCCCATGCGCATGGATATCTGCAAATGGGCACGCTGTCCTTTGACTAATTAAAAGTGCGCCATGTGAGACCATACATGTGCAGACACAACACAATGTCTGCAGACACCATATTTCGTAATCCGACCCCCAAATAGTCAGGCCGTCCGCGCACTATTAAATGGGTTTTAAAAAACAAATGTATCACAGAATAATGTAGAAGAAATTTATAGTATAAGAAATAAATGTATTTATCACAGTGATGGGGTATCAGAATTAGAAACGAATGGGAGAATTTGGAATTTGCATAAAGTCATCATCAGGAGAGGGAGGAATGTTTATATAAGGAATAGTAATAATATCATTGGTTAAGTTGCTGAACTTAAAGAGAGAGTGCTTTTTGGGCAGCTTATAACTTTGGCGCTGTTCGACAAATGGTCACCAAACCTTGCAGAGAGGTGCACGCTGATTGGATGTTTCAAAACGTGAAGTGCACCATCCTTTTTGAAACAGTGGCCATATTGGATGGGCGGATCATGGCCTTTGTCTGCAGACAGCGCAGTGAGGAAAAGAAGTCTGTAAAATATATTTGGGGTTATTTTGTGGATGAAAGAGGGCCTGGAAAGTGGAAAAAAGTTGATGTTGAGCTCTTTTGATAGTGAAAATAAGCTGTTTAGGCACTGGCGTGTGTGCCGTGAATTCTTCTGTCCCTGGATGTTATTGGGATTGGGGGTGAGGGGATCTGTGTGAGTCACGCTATATGAAGGTGTTTGTACATACTTGTTATATGGTTTAATTCTATTGTGGTGGTTGTGGTCAGTGGCCAGATTCTTGGGGGCATGGCCGTATGCCGTGCCCCCAAGAATCTGGCCACTGGCCACATACACTACAGTAATATATGTATAGTTATTATAAAGAGAGTATACCATATATGTAATATGTGGAATGATATAATGGAAGTCTATATGGTATTTATGATCGTAGTACATTTGAGGACAGACCTCCTCAATCTCTCCTCTGCCTTTTACACAGTCAAACATTCTATCCTTATTGAACTGCTCCATGATACCTCTGGCATCACGGACCGGGCACTGGACTGGCTGACCTCTTTCCTCACTAACCGCCCTTCCCAGCTGCAACTGGGCCTTTTCACCTCCACCACCTCACTCTCTACCTGCAGCATCTCCCAGCAGTGGCTCTTCAATATCTATCTCGTCCCTCTGGATCACCTGATCTTCTCCTTCTTTGCTCATTTCCAGTGTTATGGCGATGACATACAGCTTTCCTTGAACCTTCCCACTACTACTTTCTCCTCTCCCTCTCTTATCCCCGATTGTCTGTCCGCCAGCCAGGTATGTTGTGCGGCTACCAATCTCTGTGTCAATGCCAGTAAGATGGAGATCCTTCTTATTGGGACACCTGTGCCCTGTTTCCCTCCTACCATCTGGCCGCCCTCCTTGGGCCCTGTACCCTCACCATTCCGTGAGGCCAAAAACCTTGGGTTCATCTTTGACTCCTCCCTTTCCTTCAATTCTCACATTTTGGATGTTTTCAAGAAGGCCCACTTTCAGAATCACCTCCCTACAGACATTCTACCATTCGTCACCTTACCCAGAAGCTCAATGTCTCCAGAGCCCTGCAACAGCCTCTTCCTCAACCTCCCCCTTTCTTCTCTACACCCCCATCAGCTAATCCAGCTAAACTCTCTTTACTTGCTCCTGGTGGCTGCAAGGATGAAATTCAACACCCTCTGCATCATCCACAAGGCTTTCTGGGGCATGGGTCCACGCTATTTCCAGCTTTCTCTCCCTAAATAGTCCCCTGCTAGAGCCCTCCGCTCCTCTAACTCCAATTCTCTGCTTGTGAAATGCTTCTCCAAAAAGAGAGCAGGAGGCCGTCTCTGTGCTCGGCTGGTGCCTCTCTTTGGAACAAGCTCGATGCCCCTCTTAGACTTGAGCTGGACTTCCTTAACTTCCGGAAACTTCTTAAAACTCTGCTTTTCCATTTGCTCTTTCCCTCTCTCCCTTCCATGCTAACTCATCCCACTGCCACTGAGACTGGTTGCCTGGTCCCTCATGAACATCACAGGTTCCAGTCCCTATTCCTAGTTGACACCAGCATCCACCCCCATTCAGCACTGTCCTTCTGGGCCCATCGCGTGTCCGCTGTGCACTCCACCCGTGGGACTACTCCGCCCCAGCACTTAGCCAGTGGCCTCAGACCTTGGCACCCCTTGGCACTTCCTTCCTGGCCTCCTATCAGTACTTGCCCATCCCCACTCCCCCTTCCATTCATGCACTTCTCTCACTGCACAATGTACATGTGCATTTATAACAGCACTGTGTACAATTTGAAATGCAGTTGGAAAAGATTTTTAGAACATTGTTAAGTGGCAGTTGGTATGTGGAAGTTTAATATGCTGATAGGGTTACATGTAGAGTTTTTGGAAGTGATTGCTGGATGGATATGCAGGAGATGCCCGGAAGTAAGGTGGGGGAGGGAAATGAGGGAAGGAGCACCAACCACAAATAGAGAGGGGAAGGAGGACAGGGGAAGATGTTGGGCATGCCTTGAATCTAAGTTAAGGGGCAGTGTTTCTCATGCTCCTTGATTGCAGCCTCGAAAGCACTTCAAAACTGCTTCCCCTTCAGAGTGGTGTTTTGCAGTACACATAGAGTACTGTTGTCTTAGAAAGATATGGATCAACAGCCTCTTTGATGGCTTGCAAGGTAGCTGGTGGGATCTTCTGCCCACAGGAGTAGCCTGTGTGCAGTGGCGGCTGGTGAGTTTGAAAGCTGGTGGGGCGTAAAATTCCCTGGGTGAATTTTGTAGCGAGCGCGTGCAGCGCGCGAGCCCACCCGTCCAAAGGGTGTGCGGGGGGTTCTCCCCCGCGAAACTTTTGGAAAAATGGCCTACAAAAGGTGCAATTTACTGTCCAAAAAACCTACCAAAATATGAAAAAAAGCATTAGGTTTTACATATTAATGGTGGTACACTATTCTTACGTGTGCAAGTGTGATGGTGTATTTTACAGCAGCTTGTATTGAAAATAGCTGGTACTATGGTGTAACACTACCAACACTACCATGATCTTGTCCTCCCTCCCCGCCTCTCCATCTCCCTCCACCTGCCCCCCATGCACGTTGCTCTTAGCCCTGCCCAACTGTTCTGTGTCCCTCTCCTCCCCGCTTCCCCTGTCTCTCTATCTCCCTCCACCTGCCCCCCATGCACGTTGCTCTTAGCCCAGCCCAACTGTTCTGTGTCCCTCTCCTCCCCGCTACCCCTGTCTCTCTATCTCCCTCCGCCTGCCCCATGCACGTAGCTCTTAGCCCTGCCCAACTGTTCTGTGTCCTTCTCCTCCCCGCTTCCCCTGTCTCTCCATCTCCCTCCACCTTCCCCCATGCACGTTGCTCTTAGCCCTGCCCTGCCCAACTGTTCCGTATCCCCTTCCAACCAGCTCCACAGACACCTCCGGCCCTCTTTTTCTTCCATTTCACACACTGCCATGCAATGAGTTGCCAACATGCAGGAGCGGTTGCACGTGGACCTGCAGTCAGCAGACGCATGGCGATTCTGCATGTACTGGCAATGCATACTTAGTTATTCCTTTTTGTGATGCATATAGCGCTTTATGCTCACAGTCACAGACTGCCTCAAAGCACTGTAATGATCGAATTTATGCACTCATGACACTCAATATATAGACTTCAGAAATATGAAGGGGGCAGCTAGCCCTGATCCGGGTATCGAACCCCTGTTACATTGCATTGGCCCTTTCTCGAGGTGGACATGTTGTGCTTGAGTTCTCCATCCGACAGGTTGCACAATGTTTACCTACTGCCCCATATCAAGCAGAGAGGCCTACAATAGCCATCTTGGAGGCCATCGGTCAGCCCCTCTTTAAGGCCCGTCACATGGAAGCCAGCGACTGGGCACATATTGCGGGTCGGTGAAATAGGCGTTCAATCGACATTCAGCACATGAGGTGGGCTCGAGGTCTCGCACCCAATGGAAAAACCCCACGGTAGTGAGTGTCTGGTTTCAAACCAATGCCAATGCGAAGGGGGTCTCCGCCCGCTCACTCACTCTCTACTTCTGGAAGAAGTTCTTGGCTTGTACGCTCTGTGTCACTCATTTCGATAAGTAAACTGCATGTCCGTGGCATCTGGAATGCAATTTGTGAACAGTCTCATGACCTCCCCGTGGAAGTGAATGGGGTGGGTTTTAGCCCAACCCAGCCCCACCTGATCCTGCTTGCAGACTTCCCGGGAAGTTTTCCAAAGAAGGGGGGCCCGATCCTCGGAGGTGCTCATCTGGCATTGGCTACAAAAGGCCAGTATTCGCTCCTAATAGAAACTACACTGTAGCCCAACCAGACCCACAGGGCCACTGTAAATTGACTGACGCTGCGCCAGACCGTTTGAATACTCAAAGATGCTCACAGCCACCGTTAGCCTGAACGAATAAGCTAAAATAGCCTGGAGCAATATGGAAAAAAAACAATAACACACTTCTACGAGCGCTAGAAATTCAAAGAATGGCTCGATGCAAGCGTGAGTATTTAATAGAGATGATGAGGATGCACTAATCGAGGAAATGTTCAAAATGGGACCCAAAATCAAACTGCCATTCCAACACAGGGGCATGTGTGTATTACCGGCAGCCCGACTGGCACACTGCAAACATGTAAAGACACTGGCCCAAGTGGTTGTTTTATGGGACTACCACATAAAGGTTTGTTGGCAACAGCTACTATGCTTTCTGCCAGAGAACACATTCTCACTTTTTGAATGGCAGGCTAGCAATGGGGGCTTCTCCCTCTATTGGCAAGAAAAATAATCCCGGGAAAGAATGAAAAGAGCATGGTAGACGAACAACCTCACCTATGTGTATGCAAGGACTCCTGCGAAAGGAACTTTACCTTCCATGCCCCTTCCCCTAGCTCCTTCCCCATCTGCGCTTCGAGACGGTTTGCTCTGCATGAAGCGCATTACCATTACCAAAAAACAACCACGTCATGGAAAAACCTTGGGATCGAAGAGGCCATGGTTTAGTTTCGTGATCGCCGACCACAAAAACAAAACCACGGCCTCTAAGATTGTAATGGTTTTTCCAAGACGTGTCTGAGCTCTCCTGAACGCCCTAATTGCCTGAAGGTTAGTAAAAAGTGGTGAATCAACCTTCAGGTGATTAGGGCGCCAAGGACTGCCTCAGGCCCGGGACACACACAACTCTGGGGCCATGTGTGACACAAGGCCCCAAGTTGCCTACACGGCCCCGACAGTCAGAACTGAAAGACGTGTAGGCCCTGGCCTGCATGTCTTTGAGTGCTGACTGTAGGGGCCGTGTTACACACACGCGGCCGCCCAAAACAGTGGGTACTAACTTACCGCCGACAAGGCAGGGCCCAGGCTGTCTCTGGTCGGACTCATCCATCTGAGCAGGTCCGGTCGGCCTTGTCCACTCGCTCGTCGTCGGGCAGAGAAAGAGAAGTGTGAAGGTGGCGCAGGCGCACGTACACACCCTGCGCCACCTGCATAGATACAGTAATGTCATGCAAGGTTTGTCATTGGCTGGAAAACAGCCAATGACATTACTGTAGCTAGGTGGGGGGGAGGAATCTTCAGTGCGCTGTTTGCGCACATTTTAGGCTGGCGGGGCCACCCCTCAAGCGCCCCGCCAGCCTACTAATGAAAGGTGCTTACGTAGAGTGCGTGGAGCTACGAGCTCCACGCTTTCCTCTATTGAAAAAATGAAAGTAAAACGGGACGCGCCCCGCTGTGGCAGCCGGCCCGACGCCAATAGGAGTCCTATGGCCGTCGGCCAGCTGCCACAGTATAGTTGCCACAGCGCCCCCGCGCTGTTGGGAAATGCAGCAAATGCAAGAAGATTCAGAAGAGATTCTTCTGAATCTTTGTGCTTCTGCTCTGCTTTTTTATCTTGCTCTTCTTTATGGGGGGGCGGCGCCCTGCCGCCCTATAATAGCAGCCGCCACTGCCTGTGTGGTGGCAGTAGCGGTTGAGAAAGTTGAGGAAGAGAGCATACTACTTCTTGAGAAAGGAACAGCCTTTCTCAGAGGACCTGGGTGGTATGTGCAGGTGTGGCGGTGCATGGACGTGGTACCAAAAGAGTACTGACCATGTGTTAGGGAGAATTCTCAGAAATGTGCTAATTCCCTTCACCTTAGAGACCCCCAGCAACATTGCTGGATTTTGAGGACTTGATTCTTTTACCTGGAAAGAGTGTGAGCCTTTTTCCCACTCTTTCATGTGTTTTGATGTGTGTTTTACATTTGTGTTCTCTGATTATGGAGTTTTAGATAACTCCATGGCATCATCTTTTCATGTGTGTTATACAGCACTCTGAGTTCAGTGACACAGGGATGTCTTTTAGACTTCCCACAAGATTAAATACCTTCTCTGGGATGAACTACTGTTTCCCAGAGAATGTAAAGTGAAATTGACTTTACTAGTCTTTTCCAAATTCATGGACCCAGCACACACCATCTTACATAGTATCACCTGTGTCTAAACCAGTGGTATTCAAACTGTGGGTCGCGACCCCCTAGGGGTCCGCGGGTGCATCCCAGGGGGGCCCTGAGAGCTCAGCATGAAAAAAGATTTATTTTTTTTCTTTTTTTTTTTTTCTTTTTTTTTTTTTAGATTGGAAGAAATGGGCAGGGGTAGCCCACATGGGCGGGCTGAAGCATGAAACTGTCTCAGGCAACAATGAAAAAGTGGCCCACAGTTGTAAATGGATATTCATTCCTTTAGTCACAGACTGGGCCTCATTACTACTATGGCGGACCAGTAACAACGGTGCTGGTAAGCTACCGGCACCGTTGCTACCGTTCCGCCATAGTAAGAGTTGTGCTCGTGGGTGCTTGACAGCCCCCGCCAGGTCTGACCTCAGCTCGTCGGATGCACCGGCACCGTTATTAACGGTGCCGGTGCATCCGAGCTCCCCCTTCCCATTTGAGCCATATGGGGCTCAAATGGGAATGGGGATCTACCGGCACCTTCGAAAGGGCAATTATCATGTCCGCCTAACTCGGCATGACCTAGTAATTGCCCATTCGCGGGTGCCAGACCCGGATGCAACTCCAGTGGCAGCCGTGCCGGTTTTACCGGCACAGCTACCGCCAGAGTAGTTATGAAGCCCACTGTTTCAATAGTACCCAAAGGGGTGCTTTGTGTTAAAATGTAAGTAAATTGTGATATATTCAGCAACAATGGTCAACATTACTAACTGCATAGTGGCCCCTCACCCATTATGGAGGAGCTAAGGAGCCAGCCCAGTGAAACAGTGAGCACTCCCTCCGCTGCTTTATCCAGCTAATGGAGTGCTCCTGGGCTGGCTGAACTGTCAAAGGGAAACACTGTTTCCCTTTGACAGTTCAGTTTAGTTCCCCAGCCGCACATGCTCACTGAGCCATGCAAGTGCTGGGGCGTTTTGCTTCGCCAGCATTGCATAGCTCATTGGAAATGCTGGCTGGGGCACTGCATATCTGTATGTCCGAGGGGGAGCTCCTGCGCCTCCTCGCACATACGGACAGAGCAGCTGGAGCAGCACCCACACACAGGCCAATGCAGAAGGTACGTTTATGTTCATTGTTTTTATTTAAACATGTGTATGGATGCGTTATGAGTGAGTGTATGGTGATGGATGCTCATGTGAATGATAGAGTGATTGCTGTATGAATGTGCAGCGCCTTGCATATACACATAATCATGTTCATTGTGTTAGGACCAGTGGGGCCCAGGGGACAGGGATGGTATCTTTTTACCGGACATCTATCATTCAAAACCCTCTGCCTTGTCCACAAGGCTTTCTGGGGCCTCGGTCCAAAATACCTTCAGCTATTCCTCCGCAAATACCTCCCCTCTCGAGCTCTTCACTCCTCTACCTCCAACTCCCTCAGGGTCAGTCGTTTATCAAAGAAACGAGCTGGGGGTAGATCTCCGTCTTCGGCTGGGGCCTCCCTCTGGAACAGCGCCCTGCCACTCTAAAACTTGAGGAGAACCATCTTTCTTCCTGCACTTATCAGACCTACCCTGTCTGCTGCCTTAAACGTAGCACTTGCAAATTGCTGGCTGCACTACCACTGTTTGTTGCCTTTATTATTTATTTATTGTTATTTATCTGTTTCTCCTCTGCTTCGCACTTTCCACTTCTCCCCCCTTCCATGCACTTTTCCCCTCACACTTGCGCGTTCTCAATGTCACTGGGCCTAGTAAGATCGCTGTTTTATTCTCCTCTGTTCCCCTCCCTTGCCTTGTCACGCTCTGAAACACTTGTGTACGAGCGCGATAGAAATAAAATATCAATGCCTGCCCCCTGGACTCCCAGCAACAATTGCAAACTGTTTGGCTATTTACCCATTTTTTGTTAAAAGTATGCTCTACAATGCAACATTTTAACCTATTATTTAAAAACAAATTCACAGGGGGAAACCCCCCCGAACCTCCCCTTAATGCCCCTCCACTTAAAAAAGATTCACCAGCCGCCACTGGCCCTCAGACTGTGTTGGGAACGGGATGGGGGAACCGAGGGACTATGGTGGGAGCACAATGGGTGGGAACCATGGGATAGTGATGGGAGCAGAGTGGGGAGAGCCCTGGGTGTGTGATGGGGTGGGGAGAGACCAGCGACTGGGTAGGAGTGGGATGAGGGAGCCCAGCGACTTTGATGGGAGCAGGTGACGGCGCGCAATATATACTGTCCATTTGGCATTTCTGGGGGGTCCCGACCTGCCCAAATTTTGCTCAGGGGGGCCCTGGCCAAAAAAGTTTGAAGACCACTGGTCTAAACACTCATGTAGCAGTCAACTGTTACCCTTTCCTATTGGAAAGGCTGGTGGCAGTGGTTTTACAACAAACTACCATGATTTTTCCCGACCGCGAACACTGGTAGCTATAAATCACGAGAGCCATGTTTTTCAAGATGGCGCCTTAAGCCCCTTTGTTTAAAAGGGTCCCGGCCTTCTTCTTTCACCATTTCTTTTTGGAAAGGTCCTTCTAGTGTTTGTCTCTGCTTGCCAAACCAGGTTTGGTCCCTTTGTTTGTTTGCCTTTGGTGGGCTTCAGGATTGAAGTCCGCCCTTGGCGTCTGAGCGTCTGGGGTGGGCAGGAAGTGAGGGAGGTGCCCGAAACTCCCTGTGCATATTCTCCTAGGAGACCCAAATGCACTTTGGCATGATTGGCTGGCTGACTGTCTGGCAAGGACAGCCACCCTGCTGGATGAGTGACAGCTAGCCTGGAATGAAAGGGCGAAAACTGTTTAAATGGCGAGTCTCCAGGACTGGAAGGCAGTGTCCACCACTGGAATGAAAGAACCAAAGACGATCTAGAAGAGGACAGCTGGTACAACCACTGGACCGTTGCTTTGCCCGTTGAAGCCTTGCTGCAGGTCCGAATTGACAAACTCCATACGAAGGAGAAGATCCTTCAAGGACGCTTCTTCCTTTGAGTTGGTGGGACCAATCAACTCATAAGACACCTGAATACAGTTCTCAAGGCTGGTTAGGTTTAACCAGGGAGAGGGACACCAGTTTGTGTTCTTGAATCTGCAGCTACTTGTCTCCATTTTGTTTGCTTTTTTCAAGATCCTGTGCAGTGCAGGAGTCCCCCGACGTCCTCCCTCTTGTCCCCACCACTGACGCTCAGGAACAGTGAGATCTGCAGGAACTGTCAGGAACCACGACTTCAGCAGCATTTGTTTTCTTCGCAAAAAGGTACTGTGCCAACCCGATTCAGAGAACGCCACTCTCGCGGAGGAAGTTCGTGAAACTTTCCCCACTTGCAGGCCTAATCAGCTTGTGACCCCACACATTATTCTTTTTTGCCTAAACTACTTCTGAGAACTTTTGCAAAGACTTTACTGTTTGATACCAGAACTGCTCTTTCCTATCCAGAACACTAGCCCATTGACTTTGGCCTGGCCTATTGACTTGAATTGAACTATTCTGGTGAACTGAAACTATTTGCACTGCCTAGAAAGTATATATAATCTATTCTACTTACTTTTCTCCTTTTTGCTCACTGCTAAGTAACTGAACTGCCAATTGGCTCCCTTTTCAAGGGAGCTCAAACTGTCTCAAAAACTTTTGTATTGAAGTGTATTGGTCTATAATATTAAGTTGTCTTCTTTTAGTGAAATGTTTCATAAATGATTGTGTAAATAAATTAATAAGTGTTTTACCAAGAAACCTTGAGCATAAGTGTCTACTTGAACCACTGTGGTTGAAAGTCCTTTGTGTAACTACTTGTACTGCTCACATTCACTCTTGAGATAAGCCTGGCTGCTCAGCTGGCTACCAACAAACTATGTGGTACAGACTTATACCAAGGGTTGGTCTTGCTTACACCTGTAGTCCTAATTGTGTGTGGTGGTCCCAGGGGGCACTGCATGCAATTCTGCCTAACACTGGTGTACAGCGGTGAGGATAAAGTATATTTATTAAATTGAGAGTACTGCTGTCACTTTTGTTCAAATGACCTTCACAATGTTAAGCATCACTAGAAAAGCAATTGTCTTATAATGCCAAATATGGAAAACTTCAAACGGGAAGCCCTGATCATTCTAACAATAGATCAACTGAAAGATATGTGTAAAGTCAGATCTCTCTCTGTTAAAGGCAAGAAAAACGAATTGATTGAGAAATTATTGAATCATCAAAGACTGGTAGGTAGAGCTATAACCCTTATCCCCAAGCAAATGTGGATAATGTTGATGAGGATGATAATGTGTCTTAGTCAGGCTCAGATGTTATTGATGAGTTAGAAGAGTCAGAGGAGTCTCAGGAAGAGAGGCCCTCTTTCCCTCCACTAGCTCTAGGCCCTCAACCTATAGCCCTACAAGGTCCAGTACTGAGTCCAGAATTTGTCTCTCTTGAAACGTTGAGCCTTGAGTTAGAATTTAAAAGGCTCCAAATGCAAACTGAAAGAAAACATCAAGAACTCAGGCTCAGAGAAATGTCATTGAATCATGCACTTGAAATGAAGAGATTGTCTCTTGAAAATGGTTCTCTCCCAGGGTCTTCTAGGTCTTAAAGTCCAAAGAGGCCTCGCATGCATAAAGATGCTGTGAGTATGTATGAGGTGAGACTTGATATTTTAGGTTGGTTGGCTGCTTTTGAATATAACTATGGAATTCAGGGTTTCATAGGGAATCAGTTGATTCCTTGGCTTTTGTCTAGGATCCCCAGGTTGCAACTGATGCTGTAATGGAGGTGGGGGGACTTAAAAGATTGGAGTATGAAAATGTGAAGCTAGGTTTGATAGCTAGATTTGGGAAAACTCCTTCCCAGTACCTTGAGAGATTTAGGACCCTCAAAAAGCATGATGGTACCCCTTGGGCTACCTGGGTGTGTGAATGTTTGAAAAACTTAGATGGTTGGGTAAAGGGTTAACACTTTTGAAGGAATGAGGAATCTATTTTTGTTGGAATCTATTTTTGATGCCTGCTCTCCTGAACTGAGACTGCACTTGGCTGACTATAAAGAAATTCATCCAAAGAAGTTAGCATCGGCTGCTGACTTGTGGGTTGCCAACATTACATTACATTACATTGCATTTGTTATGCCCGCTATTGACCCTTGGGCATAGAGGCGCAGACAACAGAAAGACAAACAACAGCAAAAGCGACGTCCTTGGAAATTAAAGATCATAAGACTCCACGGAGGTTATTCCGCTATCCCTGATAGTATGATACAGCACTATTGGAGAAATCCATATTTTCCGGTGGGTCAGATAAACAGAAAGGTCTTCAATTCCCTCTTAAAAGATAAGAGGGAGGAGTGGCTCCTCAGACTTGTAGGAAGATTGTTCCACAGAGAGGGGGCCTTCACCTTGAATGATCCCTTTTCCGCCTTTGATGTTTTGCATCTTGGCTGTATGATCTGATTTGAGAAATCGGATCTCAAAGATCTTGGATTACTCTTTGAGATTATATGCTGTTGTAAATACACCGGCATAACTTGAAGCCGGCATTTAAAAACAATAACTAATACTCTAAAGTTAATCCTGGCTTCAATGGGGAGCCAGTTTAATGAGCGTCTGGCCGCAGTCACATGACTATGCCTAGGAAGTCTGAGAACTACGCTGACCGCCCAGTTCTGGGCTACCTGCAGTCTGTGCAGCTCTCTTTGTTTGATGCCAAGCAGGAGGCTGCAACAATAGTCCAATTTGGCACCTATAATTGCCCTGGCTATTGTCTCAGCGCTTTCCTGCGAGATCATGGGCCTCAAATGAGCCAATAATTTGATGTAATAGACTATCCCCGCCACCACTGATGAAACATGCGCTTTCATGCTTAGTGTCGGGTCCAGTATAACTCCTAGAATTTTAGTTTTTCATAAGGGAGTGATGGTGTCATCCCCCAGTTTGAAAGCGCTATAGTCTTGACTTAACTTGCTAATCGCCTTGGAGCTACCGACTATCATCAGCTCTGTTTTACTGCGGATAAGAGCTAGGAAATTATCCAGCATCCATTTTTCAATGAGGGCGAAGACTCTGTTAACCTCTGCCTCATACTTTTTGTGATGTCCCGTTAAGTTAATAACATATTGGGTGTCGTCTGCATAATTGGAGAACACAACCCCCTCTTCCTGTAGCATAAAGAAGAATGGGGCCATGAACAAGTTATACAGACATGGGGACAAGCTTGCCCCTTGAGGGACCCCATAGAGGACGGAAAGTGGGCTGGCTTCAGCTGTGACTAATTCTGTTCTCTAAGAAGGAGGCGATCCACCGAGCTGCTGACTCGGAGAGATTAGCCACCTCCTGTAGCCTTGGAATAAGGATTGAGTGCTCAACTAAATCAAAAGCCGCTGATTGATCTAAAGAGATAATCAGGGAGAGACCACTTCTGTCCATTTCCCCCATCAATTTAGATTTCAATTCCAAAATAGAGGTTTCCGTCCCATATTTCTTCCTAAATCCTGACTGATTTGAATGGAGGATTGAATGAAGATCTAAGTGCTCTGCAAGTTGACTGTAAGCCACTCTATCCAAAATCTTGAGTAGGAAGGGTGCATTAGAGATTGGATGGATATTTAGAGGATTGTCCATAGGCAGTCCCGGTTTTTTTAAGATGGGGGTGACCATGGTTGCTTTTAATTCGTTTGGAACACTACTTGCCTTAAGAGAGGCATTTATAAGTTTACAAACTGCTTTAATAAGCCGCAGTGGACATGTTTTTATAATCATAGAGGAACAAGCATCACCTCTACATTGTGATGTTTTTATGTGCTCTATAATTTTAAACAGCTCACTTTCTGTGATTGAGTGAAAATTAAACTGGGGGCTGACGGGTCACACGTGAAACCTTCAGTTACTGCCCTACCAGCTTCAACGGTTGAGTCCCTTTTTTCAAGCAAAGTTGTCCTAATTTTATGGAGTTTATTGTGTAAACCTTTTTGTATCAGTTGACACCATTCCACATCAGTTTTAACTAGGGAATCAGGTGGAACAGGAGTAGTTTCCTGTTCCTTTAATATCTTAAAGATTTCCCTTGTATTAGATTTGGCTTTGTTTACACGACCATTAAGAAAGTCTTTTTTTGCTTCCAAAATAGACTTTTTATATCCCCGTACAGAGTTCTTGTACTTAGCCAATAGCTCTGAATGATGCTCCTTTTTCTAAGCGAAGTAAGCTTTGCTCTCATCCGAGAACCAGGCCTTACTTTTATGCTCATTGACCTTGATCTTTTTCAATTGAAGAGGTGCTAGTTTATCGGATATGCACGCCAGATTATCTCTCAATACTATAGCCATGTCTTGTGGAGACATCTCAGTATGAAAATTTGCTAAACTATCCTTTAGCAAAGGCTCGACGTTAACCAACGTGATCTTTTTTAGATTCCGTGTCTCCAATTGAAGTGGCATAGTTGGCAACTTCATAGGAAAAGGCATGTCCAGCGTAAAATGCACAAAAGAATGGTCAGACCAGGGACACGGGCTTGCACTAATATTGTTGCAATTAACGTGAAGAGCGCAAAACCAGTCTAGGGTGTGGCCCGATGTATGTGTGGGGGAATGCATTAGTTGAGAGAATCCCAGATTATCCAAGGGTTGTTTAAAAAGCGATCAGAATCGATGCCCAGCCAGTAGTTAAAGTCACCTAAAAGAATGAATCCAGAGGTAGGTTTGAGTTGTGCTAAAATATATGAACTAAGGGCCTCAGCTAACTGCAGATTGCAAGATGGTGTACGATATATGAGCAAGAGATTTAGAGTAGACTCAGCATTTAGGCCTATCTTGAGATGTAGTGATTCAGTGTCCTCTAAGAGAAACCCCGGTGACTCCCAGACTAAGAGTGAGTCCTTAACAATTAGCGCTGCTCCACCCCCTCGACCTTCCTCTCTGTCCCTTCTCAACATAACAAAGCCATCCATCTGGTATGGCTAAATTGAGAGCTGGACAGGCTGCGCTAGAGCCCGAAGTCTCTGTAAATGCGCAGACATTGAGGTTATTGGATTCTATATAGTTAGCAACCTCAACTGAATGTTTTACTAGGGATCTAGTGTTGAGGAGCAAGCAGCGCAATTCTGATACAGGAGTAACTACCTGGTGGGAGGGTATGACAATCTCAGTCACAGTATCCACATTTGACAGAAGTCCTACTCCCATATTGGAGTTTGGCTGTAGGGTTTTAGTGGAATTGTCACTAGGGGGTATTGAGCCACTAACACTAGTGTTGGACACAGGCAAGCTATGCTTTAAAGTTTGAGATCCTCCCAAATTCACCCCTTTCTCCTGAATCCTTAGCCCCCCCAATGGCAAATGATTACAGTTAGGAGAAAACAGACCATCTGTCACCAGGGAATGAGCTTGGGGCAGTGGTTGTATAAAGGTAATGCTAGGATCTTGTATAGAGGGCTACTCACAAGGATTCTGGGGCAACTCAGAAGAAGGATGATGGGAAGCAGCAAAAGAAAGATGGCAACGAGAATTCCAATACCTCCAATCCAAAAGAGTGCCCTAAACATACAAAGGGTAAGCCACATGGGAAACCGAATCAGGCTAGTGAAACCTCCGGTGCCAAACCAGAGGGAGGTCAGCAGAGGCCCCCATTTGCCAAAACATTTGGAAAATGTTATGCTTGTGGGTCTACTGACCATGTGAAAGGGGATCCCAGATGTAAAGGTAAACCTTCAGGGAGCCACACTATCTCCTTAGCCTTCTCGCCAGAGGAAGAAGTACATGTGACAAGTGGTAACTTTCACATACTGGCTCAAGACCGGTGTCCAGTCAAATGGTCGAAATCAAAGGATCGAATGACCATTTGATCGACAGTCAAATGGTCAAAAAAAAGGTCAATTTTTTTATTTATTTATTTATATATATTTTTTAGTTTGGGTTGGTAAAAAAATGTTTTAATAAAGAAAAAAGGGGGTTGGGGGGATCCCCCCCCCCATAAAAATAAAAATAAAAAAAAATCAACCCTTTTTTCGATCATTTTACTGTCGATCAAAAGGCATTCGATCCTTCTGTTTTCGACCATATGACCTACAACCCTGAAGACCCCATTGGAGTCTCTGCCAGTGTTTCTTTAGTGTCCCTGGGTGTGTGCGAACACCAGAATTTAGATGTCTATGATTCAATTCCAGATTACACAAAAGAACATTACAATGGCAGTGTACTTGTGTCACGATTCCTGCCCCCAGCCCCTGGCATATCAGGCTGGAGCCAGGTCACGGCCACCTAGTCGGCCCCTAAGGGCCTCTCCATCTCCCCAGACACCTACCTGGACTCAGACTTGGCGCCTTTGGCACCAAGCTTACACACAATCTTGAGATCCACTTAGTATTGGACTTGCAATGTATTATGGGGCAATGGATGCCCCCATGTAATTCAGTATCTTGAACTGGATGAGCGGTCTAGTCTTTCGGGTGTGGCTCAGCCCAGGGATACCTGGGATACCTACAGACTATTTAACCGACACCCGGCCTGAGAAACATGCTTTGCGTTTCTCTGCACCTGCAGCGTGACACTCACCGTGCTCGGATCTCCTGAAGAGGCCCACTTCTTTCTTCAGCGCCAGCGCACCTGCAAGAATAAGAACTTTGTTGCCAATACTCACCTCGAAGAGCATCCAACTTCTGTCCAACTCTTCCCAGTCTTGCGGATTCCTATGGCAGAGTCATCTCCATCTCGGCACGCCGCGCCCTACCAAAGGGGAGAAGAATAGAAGAAAAGACGTTAGTAAGCATTCTGCAATACTTAGCTCTCTCGAATTTGCAAATAGAGTTTAATCCTTTCCTGAACTCCCGTCGATGGGACAACTTCTGCTCCGGAGCATCCCGCCGATCTGAAAAAGGGGAAAAGACACATCAGGTTAGCGCAAAACATTTAAGAGGCGCCGCACATCACGCTTTCTCACCGCAGCTCATCTCCTCAGCTCTCTTCCATGCTGGGTTACTGCGGCACCTAAAAGGACACGGAAAAGACGAACATTGGTTAGTGCTAAGGAAGCCAATAAGCATCACGCTCCGCATTCCTACTTACTTCAGCAGCGCATCACCATCCTCAAGACCTTCATCACCTAAGGAAAGAAAGGCACAGTATTAAAGGGACTAGAGCCATCAGAACATTTGTAAGACTCATTCCAATTACCGGTCAGGCTGAAGCCGCAGCAAGCCCCATCCGTCGGGCCCCTGCCAGTGAAGCAACTAGGCACCCTCCAGCCCGCATCACCCAACGCACCCCTGCATCGAAGGCAGGACAGAGAGCACCCCACATCAAAAAACAAGGTGAGGAGAGGTCCGGGGGAAGGTTGGGACCCAGGGAAGGAAAGGGGGGCCAGACAAGCAAGACCAGTAGAGAATTGACCTCTGATAATACTGTGTTTCAGGCCCAGTGCCTGGTTGAGCAAGTCCAGGGAAGGGTTTGAAATGGTCGGAAGTCCGGACCGGCTGAGTGGCGTCCCCGTGGATATCAGGTGAGCGTTACAACTTGTGAATAGTCAGAGACCCCTGCCATTAGAGACACTAGGGCCAGCATTACTGTAGTGGATGACTCTTTTTTCAAGGCTGAGGATTTTGCTAAGGCACCCAAAAGCCTCACTAAGCTTGCTGGAGACCCTGTCCAAATGCTTCCTAGACTACCCGATCTCATCCAGTGCAACAACATGACTGTCAAGATACCTGTTAGTGTGCAAACTGAGGTGCACGGGAGAGTCATGTTGGGGAATGACTTAAAAACTCTTGGAGTTGTATCAAGCACCCCCAGGCCTCCCAGCAAGAGGAAACAGGAGCAGACAAGTAGGGTCAGTGGGAGCACATTAGATGGCTCTCCAGAGGATGTTACAGAAGAATCTATAACACCTAGCCCACAGGAGCTACTAACTGCTATTTCAAAGAAAAATAAGACAAAGGGGAAACCCAAGATCTCCAAGAAAAAGCCATAAAGCACACCTGTGCTACCAAGGAGGACATTCCCAAGAGGACTGTCCAAGGTCACACCTGTGACTACTCCACCAGCTGAGGGTGAGTGTGAGGAACAACCAGGAAAGGTTGAATTAGCTGCTTAGGAGTCAGAGTTGGAAGAAGACCGGACCCCTGTTGGAGATCTGGATCCTAATGTTACGTCTCGCTGTGCACCGCATTCCAGGAGACGAGTTCGCACATCAAAGGGCACTCGCACTGTTAATTCCTTTCCTTATGGTGTGCGGCGCTTCATTCCTCCGTTCCTTTCACACTGTAGATTGCAGCAGGAAATCAAATAAAACTACGATTCCCATTCCGCTCTGCTGCTCTGTCAGGTGCCAATTCCATCCAATCAAAGTGCTCTGACTTTTTACTTTTGGTTTTTACATAAGCAGCGTTCACATTCAGCTCGCCTCTTCTGATTGAAGTTCCAAAACCAATTGAAGTTTCGTCTTCAGCTGCATCTTTGAACTATCTGTAAACCTGACCTCTGCCTGTTTAACGGACTGCCCTGCTTGATGATTTTGTACTTCAGCCGCCCGCCCGTTGACAGGACCTTTCCGCCTCCCTCCAGTCATTGCTTTGCCTAGCGTTTGTGTTCCACTTATTGCCTGCATGTAAGAGAAGAATCTGGCCATTTATCTTTTGGATTGCCTTCTTCTCAGCACTGTGTTTTTATCAGTTTAAAAGCTCAGTTGGTTTCAGACATTAGTTTACCCAGCAATTTGGTGATCAACGTTGACTCTTTCCACTTAACTCCAGACGCCATATCCTACAGCTATCTGGGGTCCACTGTTCCTGCCATTTCTGAACTACACGGTATTGGGACATTTTTCCAACAAGTGCACAAGTGGACGCTGCGCAGGGAGTGCACCAACCCGGACCTAGTGCGCTCCTCGTGCCGTTCGGGTTAGAACCCTCACTAACCTTCCTGTTTGTTATTTTATACTGCCGTTTTTGTTCACCCTTGGATTATTCCCAATACTACTAGTGGTAAGAAGCCTGTAATTATTATCACCTTTCATCTTAGACTACCCCAACCAGTCCTGATAGTGTTATCTGTTTTCTAGGTAGGAATCTGTGTGCCAATAACAAGATAAAACACCAGGTATTAGTTGTAGCAGTTTTGACTATTTCTATCTGAGTATTTGTTACATAAAACTCATCTCTTCTTCTTTACTTTGCAGCTGGTATTTCATGGCGGCGTGTTCTCCCCACCCTTTTGAATGATCAGGCTCTTTGTACTGTCCACTCAGTAGAGGGTCATATCATTTTAAAGGTCTTTTTCCCTCACAGAGAGGAGGCTCGGTTGGAGGCCCCATCCGAGCTCTTCAATCAAAATTGTGAATACCAGACTGGCACGAAGAGAAACCCAGCCGCCTATCTAGCCTCATCCTAGTCAGTGAGTGACACCTAAAGACCATCCTGAGCAGCACTCTTTACTGGCAGAAGGTGGCCCTTGTAGGGCAAACTTCAGCAGAGGCCAGAGAGGGTGTCCTACTCTTGAGTGTCTTCAACAACAGGCAGCTTCCCAGCTGGACGGGCAAGAGCCAGGGAAGCATAGGTTATACTGGGAAGATGGCTTCTTCTATAGTGAACCAACTGAGTCTATCCCAGGGGACTACAGAAGACTTGTAGTGCCTCTAGAGACAAGCCACCAGTTCCTACAGCTAGCCCACAAGATTCCTTTGGCTGGTCACTTGAGCTTCAAGAAGACCAATGAAAGGCTTTCTCTGCATTTCTACTGGCCTAAGTTGGGGTCTGATGTAGATAAATTCTGTAGGAGCTGTCACACTTGTCAGACATCTGGCAAGAGTGGAGACAAGAAAGTGGCACCTTTGGTGCTCCTCCCAGTGGTGGGAGTCCCTTTTGAGAGGGTAGGAATTGACATTGGTGGTCCCTTAGACCTCCAACCTCTTCAGGCAATCGATTTATATTGTTTGTAGTAGACCATGCTACGAGGTATCCTGAAGCCATACCTATGAGGACAATTACATCTCAGGCTGTTGCTAAGGCCCTACTTGCTTTTTTACCAGGGTAGGTTTTTCTAGGGAAATCATCTCTGACAGGGGATCAAACTTTATGTCCCACTACATGCAGGCTATGTGGAAGAACTGTGGAGTGACTTACAAGTTCTCAACTGCCTACCATCCACAGACAAATGGATTGGTAGAGAGGTTTAACTATACTATGAAGAGCATTATAGGTGCTTTAGAGCACCCCCTTAGAAGAAAGTGGGACCTTCTACTGCTATGCCTTCTATTTGCTTATAGATAAGTCCCTCAGGAGTTGGATTTAGTCCCTTTGAGCTTCTCTACGGTCATCCAGTTGGAGGTCCATTGGCTCTAATTAAGAAGGGGTTGGAGGGTGCTCCTTCTACCAAGCCAGGGAGAGTCATTGACTATGTGTTAGGTCTCCGGAGGAGAATGACACAACGGATAACAGAAGCATCTGATAACTTAAAAGCAGGTCAGGCGCTCGTAAAGCATTGGCATGACTAGAAGGCCTGCATGGTTGAGTTTACAAAAGGCCAGCAAGTTTTAGTTATGGTACCTACAGGGCAGAGATCCTTGCAGGACAAATGGATAGGACCCTTCAAGGTTCTGGGAAAACGTGGAGAGGTCAACATCTGGTGGACTTAGGCAATCCCAAAGAGACCTCCAGGGTCTTTTACACCAACCGTCTAAAAGCTTATGTCACCAGACCAGAAGTGGGAGCTTTGCTTGTAGCTTCAGCTCAAGAGAAGGAAGAGAGTGAACCTCTACCTGATCTCCTCAGGGGACAGCCTTTAGATGAGAAAATAGGAGGAGTTAATCTCTCTTCTAATCTGACACTGGAACAACAGGATGAGTGCAAGTTTCTGTAAAATCAGTTTGTCTCCCTATTTTCACTATCACCAGGCTTGACTCCTTGGGGCCAGCATGATCTTCTCACTCATGACTGTTAACTTGTTAAAAGCAGAGGTTATGGAATGTCAGATAATGTCAGAACCCACATAAAGGAGGAGGTAAGCAAGATGCTTGATCTCGGGGCAATAGAGCCCTCTACCAGTCCATGGTCTAGTCCAGTTGTGCTAGTGCAAAAGGCAGGATCCAAGGCGTTGAGATTCTGTGTGGACTATAGAGCTCTAAATGCAGTCACAAAGACTGATGCCCATCCTTTACCTAGGACAGATGATCTGGTGGACACACTTGGTTCAGCCAAGTACCTCAGTACATTTGACCTAACGTCAGGCTATTGGCAAATAGCACTGACAGACCATGCCAAGGAGAAAACTGCATTTTCAACCCCAGCAGGCCTTTACCAGTTTAAGGCAATGCCTTTTGGATTAAAGAATGCACCTGCAACATTCCAAAGGATGGTTAATCAAGTTCTGAATGGTATGGGGGACTTCTGCTTGGCATAACTGGATGAGATAGCAGTGTTGAGCCCTACTTGGAAAGAACATGTTGACCACTTAGGATTTGTTTTGCAGGCACCTGAGCAGGCCCATCTGGCCACAAAGTCAAGTAAATGTCAAATTGGTCATCAGAGCAAAGTGGTCTACTTTGGACATGAGGTAGCAGGAGGTGTAATAAGGCCATTGCCTAGCAAAGTACACGCTGTACAAGAATGGGCCACCCCTACTACTCAAACCCAGGTGAGAGCCTTCTTAGGTCTCACTGGTTATTAAGGAACTTCATTGATAACTATGGGTCCATAGCTTCTCCCTTAAATGTGGAGGGTTGTGTTGGGTGTCCTCACCCACATTTCCTAAAAAGGTCAGGTGGAATGAGGAGTGCACTAAGGTATTTGAAGGACTTAGGAAAGCCCTTTGTCAAGCTCCAGTCTTAAGAGCTCCTGACTACAGCCAAGCCTTCATTGTGCAAATAGATGCTTCAAATACAGGTATAGGTGCAGTTCTGAGTCAGCTGGATGAGAAAGGTAGGGATCACCCCATCTGCTTCATCAGCAGAAAGCTGAAGGAACCAGAAACAAGGTGGGCAACCATTAAAAGAGAATGAAAATGTTTTGCTATTGTGTGGTCACTGAAGAAGTTTAGACCATACTTGTATGAATCTACTTTTGTGATTCAGACTGACCACCAAACCTTGAGATGGTTAATGCAGATGAAGGGGGAACATCCTAAATGGTTAAGATGGTCAATCAGCCTACAGGGGTTTGATTTTACCATTGAACACAGGTCAGGGTGTAATCAACAAAATGCTGATGGTCTCTCCAGAATGTTTGACCGACTGGAGTAACGAGATTTATCCAGGGGTGGATTAAATCCTCCTGTCCCTTAGTCTGGGGGGACGAGTGTTAGGGAGAATTCTCAGAAATGTGCTAATTCCCTTCACCTTAGAGACCCCCAGCGTTTGCTGGATTTTGAGGACTTGATTATTTTACTTTGAAAGAGTGTGAGCCTTTTTTCCCACTCTTTCGTGTGTTTTGATGTGTGTTTTACATTTGCGTTCTCTGATTATGGAGTTTTAGATAACTCCATAGGCATAATCTTTTCATGTGTGTTACACAGCACCCTCGGTGCAGTGACACAGGGATGTCTTTTAGACTCCCCAAAGGTTTAAATACCTTCTCTGGGATGAAATACTGTTTCCCAGAGAATGTAAAGTGAAATTGACTTTACTAGTCTTTTCCAAATTCATGGACCCAGCACAAACCATCTTACAATGGAGTGCTGGATGGGTTACATAGTATCCCCTGTGTCTAAACACTCATGTAGCAGTCAACTGCTACCCTTTCCTATTGGAAAGTGGTTTTACAACGAACTACCATGATGTTTTCCCGACCGCGAACACTGATAGCTATAAATCACGAGAGCCATGTTTTTCAAGATGGTGCCTTAAGCCCCTTTGTTTAAACGGGTCTCGGCCTTCTTCTTTCACCATTTATTTTTGGAAAGGTCCTTCTAGTGTTTGTCTCTGCTTGCCAAACCAGGTTTGGTCCCTTTGTTTGTGTGCCTTTGGTGGGCTTCAGGACTGAAGTCCGCCTTTGGCGTCTGAGTGTCTGGGGTGGGCATGAAGTGAGGGACGTGCCCGAAACTCCCTGTGCTTATTCTCCCAGGAGACCCAAATGCACTCTGGCGTGATTGGCTGGCTGACTGTCTGGCAAGGACAGCCACCCTGCTCGGTGAGTGACAGCTAGGCTGGAAGGAAAGGGAGAAAACTGTTTAAAAGGCGAGTCTCCAGGACTGGAAGGCAGTGTCCACCACTGGAACGAAAGAACCAAAGACGAGCTAGAAGAGGACAGCTGCTACAACCACTGGACCGTTGCTTTGCCCGGTGAAGCCCTGCTGCAGGTCCGAATTGCCAAACTCCATTCGACAGAGAAGCTCCTTCAAGGATGGCTTCTGCCTTTGAGTTGGTGGGACCAATCAACTCATAAGACACCTGGATATCATTCTCAAAGCTGGTTAGGTTTAACAAGGGAGAGGGACATCAGTTTGTGTTCTTGAATCTACAGCTAATGGAACTGAAGTGACTCCATTTAGTTTGCTTTCTTCAACGATCCCGTGCAGTGCAGGAGTCCCCCGACATCCTCCCTCTTGTCCCCATGACTGAGGCTCAGGAACAGCGATATCTGCAGGAACTGCCAGGAACCACGACTTCAGCAGCATTTCTTTTCTTCACAAAAAGGTACTGTGCCAACCCGATTGAGAGAAAGTCACTCTCGCGGAGGAAGTTTGTAAAACTTTCCCCACTTGCAGGCCTAATCAGCTTGTTACCCCACAAATGATTCTTTTTCACCTAAACTTCTTCTGAGAACTTTTGCAAAGACATTACCATTTCATACCAGAACCGCTCTTTCCTATCCAGAACACTAGCCCATTGACTTTGGCCTTGCCTATTGACTTAAATTGAACTATTGTAGTGAACTTAAACTATAAATTAGTGATATATGGGTTCGGTCCGCGGACTCACTTCCCTGTTCGGTCCATGGACGAGCCTCATATTGGTCCAGAGGCCAATGTGAGGTCTGCGGATATCAGGCACCCCGCTGATTGGATGGTCAAAAGCATGAGGTGCGTCACATTTTTGGAAATGCTCGCCATGTTGGATCTGCGGAAAGACCCTGTTGTCCAAGGACAGCGTGCTGGGGGAAAAGACTTTCAAATACATTTGGGGTTATTTGGTGGTGGTAAGAGGGGCTGGGAAGGATGGGGGAGTGGAAAAAAGATGACATGGGTCTATTTTTGTATTTGGAAAAAGGTTGGGCAAGTGTCGTAGCTGTCTGCGGACACCGCAGCAGTTCGCGGACAGCGCCGTGAAAGGGCGTCTTGGATAATACATTTGGCGTTATTTGATGGCTAAAAGACAGTGTAGAAATGGTAGTGAAGTTGAATGAAGGTAATGTGGAGCTGTATTTATATGTGAAAAACGGGTTTGGAAATGCTGCTGAGTCAGCAGTCAAGTTCGGTGTTCGCAGACATCATTTTGACTGCAGGGGGTCAGAGTGAGTTTTATTACTTGATGTTGTATGGTACATACTTCTTACATAGTTAATTGTATTGTGGTGGTTGAGGCCAGTGGCAGGATTCTGTGGGGAAAGGCTGCAGGCCATGGCCCAACAATATGTCCACTGACCACAGTAGTAATATGTGTACAGTAATTATAGGTAATGTAGTAGGACTATGGCCAGAATCACCATAGCAGTAAGAAGTGTATAGTAATTATAGGTAATATAGTGGGAGTACAAAGTGCTTGTAATTTGAGGAATTATGTAATTGAACTGTATATGGTACTTATGATTGTAGTAAAATTGAGGATAGTGCTCATAGAATATGTATTTGATTATAATTGCAATGGTTACTTAAATTTATAGCGTTATGAAGCTGGAAACTCTGGTTTATTTTTGGTGGAAAAAAACAGTAAAATTTGTTAAGCAGTATAGTTTGAAAGCTGTAGTTGTATACAATTTTACATATACATTTTTTAGACCCTCATAAACAGTACATTGTAAGTACTGTGGTTGGTGCAACATTTGTGTATGACACACTGCTGTTTTTTTACCATTAAATAATCATTGGGTCATTGGGAAAAAAAAACTGTACTGGATTTAAAAAACCTGATTACAGTTACGTGAGTCTAAGGGTGATAGTATGTTTGTTTGATGTATCTATGTGGCACATTCTAACTACATTAGAGGTTAGAAGATGTTTTGTCGTATAAGAATTGAGATTGCATATTCAAAGTGTTTTGGAATGATGGGTATTTTTCAATTAGTTAGATACCTGTTGGTATATTCTAACTAGGTTGACTTTCAAAAGTACTATTGTAGTATTATGGAACTAGTTAGATAACTGCTGGGGTATTCTAACTGTTAATTGTGCTATAGTTTAGTGACTAAATGTGCTGGTAACCTATGTTTTGGAGTAATGGAGGTAGCATTAGATTCAAACCAACCCCTTTTTTTTTAACGTATGCAGTGTAGTGCCCTGAAGTGGCTGTGGCACCAGTGTGCTAAACTATATCTACTGTTGTGAAGCTTTTCTTTCCAAGAGATACTTGGGCGTGTGTGAAGCCTGTAAGCTTACAGTTAGTTTTGGTACCATCTGCATTGTACCTTAGAAGCATTAGTATGACATATTGGCTATGTGAGTTTATTTGTATGGTGGAACGATTGTCTGAATTGCAAAAAGGGCACAATATGGCATGATTTGTATTCTGCAGAAGCTGGTGAATTTGAATCGATTCAGAATTTGGTATGGATGCATATACAAATCCTTCATTCGGGATGTGGTCTTGTGAAACATGTTTGCAGAGAGTGCATGTATGTTTCCACTTGTATGAAATCTTTAAGATTTCATTTATAGGGATGTGTTTGGTTTCCAGTACTTGTAGGAAGTACATTAGGAATTCTTGAGGAAACTCCTGTGTGTTTATGGTAAATGTAACCATTCCTCCACAGTAGTCCAATTATTGCCTTATACCTGAGACACTGTAAGTGTTGTCAGGATTATTTGTGGCATTTCTGTGAAGGACGAGCATTTGCAAACACAACTGGGCTGAGCCATTTAAGTAAATGTTGTGAACAATTGGTGGCAATTGAAAAAGAAGACTCATTGTCACATTAGCATAACAATTTACTCCAGCTGTATTGCTGAATTTAAAATGATCAGAGCTTTCAGTTTGTGGATTGTTTGATGGGCCTGCAGATCTTTCTGGAGAAGAGACATTTGTGTCTTTCTTTTCTGATGGACGTGCAGTTGATTTGTACTATGCAGTTTTTTGGTTGTATTGTTTGATGCAGAAGGTGTTGGTCATTGTCTTTTAAGCAGCATTATTGGGTGATCTGCTATAGCTTCTGTTTATATTGCTTGTCTTTTTAAAGGTTTCTTTCTTTGAGGTACAGGGTACATATCTAGATGGGGGGTGTATAGTGCATGTGGCCTGTTGTATTCCAGGATGCAAGGAATGCCAGCATTGACTTTGCATCAAAGTTAACTAGGAATAGACCATTGAGTATACGCAGACGTGAACGTGCTCTGCAACTCATACCTTTTTAAAATATTAGCATAGCTGAGATCTGCAGATTGGCACATGTTTTGTGTTAGTTCTCTGTAGAGAAAATGTTGACAAGAGATTTACATTTCCAATGCTGGGTATTGTGACATTATTTGTGTCCTAATGTTTGAAAATAGGTTGACCATTCACTGGTGTTAACTGTAGCAGGTATATAACATGTTTTCCTCCAAACAGTGCTTCGTAGTTGGTTTTTAGGACTTGATGTATTCTGAGATGAATTACCTCCAACATGAGGTTGAAAGCCATGCTTACTTCGTCTATCAGAAGTACCTTCATTTGTTTTAGAATTCTGCGTACTTCAGTAGCAGCTTCTCTTGATAAAGTGAGGTATTCTCATTTGTTTTGGTGTTCTACAGGGAGGAGAAGTAGTCGGTGTAAAGTTACACCGCCTATGTAGTAGGCAGCTAAACCTGTGGGGGCTGTTACTACAGCTGAAAGGTTTTTGTTTGTTAGGTTTTGTAGAACTGCGCTGATTATTTTAATTAAGAATTTTTCACCAGAACCAGGTTCACCACTTACATACAGGAGCAGATGTTTATAATTTTTACAGCTACAGGTTTTAGTTTCATGTTTAACCCATGTTCAATTTCTTGAGTGACTTTTAGATAAATGGTGAGTTGTTCATCATTTAGCTGTGATTGCAGCATTTACAAGTCTTCCTCAGATTGTTTATATTGATACATGGTATTTTCGACCTCAGCCATGGCTATTTCTGCTTCATTTAGAATGAGTGCTTCTCCAAGTGGTTCTTGGCTTCCTGTAAGGGAAGGTTGACGCCCCTCAGGAGAGTCTTTGTCTAGTTGAGCTCCAATTTCTTCCTCTTGTTGGTGTTCAATGTCCAACATTTTTCACATTGTTTGAAATTGTCATTTGTTATGCTGCGTTCATTTGCTTTGAATGTAGCTTCAAATTAGTCATAGTCACCTAATAATTATTTTTCTTTTCTCCAAGGTTTAAAATGTTGGCGTAGGGCCATGTAATACAGTTCTCTGTGTTGTGGAGATTTCAATGATAACTTTATATGATTAATTAGACTGGCTTTTGTGAGTTTCACTAGGCTTCCCTCACAAGCTAAGACTGAATATTTGCCCATTGTGACATTGTTTTTGTAGGTGTAGTCTTGGACAATGTCGTACAGACACATGTTTTCCAAAGCAGTAATTCTGTTTGGGTAGTATGTGTCAATAAAATAGTTTGTTAAAATGTCCTGGCTATTGGGATCATTTGTGGCTATGTTTTCCATCTCTTGGTAGGAAGTTAGTACTCTTTTTTGGGATGAAGCTGGTCAAAGGTTCAGCCAGAAAAAGGGCCACATTATGGGTCCGGCGGTAACCCTGCCGGTGCTACAGGCAGCAGGCACGATTCTGGCTTATGTACGTTGAGGCTGGCCTTAAGTTTCCATTAAGACACAACAAGGATGAAAATGTGTTAACAAGTGTAACACAGACATATTATTGTTGAAGTTGATGTTATGTTTTACTTTGGGCACAGACAGGATGAAAAAGAATCTTACAGAGGACGCTGGCATTGTTGAGGGTGATATAATATTTATTGGGAGACTGCCAGGATTAGAATGTGTTTTACAGGGCCAGCAATAGCATAACTTGGTTGGGGCAGGCATAATAATTTTGAGGGTCATGAACCATCAGCTTGCGGACTTGTTGCACAGGGTGCATGCTGGGATGCAACTGTTGGAAATGGAAATACTGTACAATACAATGCAATATTGATAACTCAAGCTATTAGTCAGACTAAAGCATTGTAACTAGCTATCTTTCTGCTCACAGTAACAAACACATTCAGTAGGCAGAATAGGTTGTACCTGAGACATTGATAAGAGAAGTAGAAAACTACTTCTGGCCTACTCAGAATACATTTTTGCTGTTAAGCTAGTAAACAGAGTACCGAAGCTGAAGGTTTTATCCAAGTGAAGAGCTGGGTGTTTAGGATAATTTTCTTTTTTATTAAACAGCGTCTGTATTGTATCATTATATTTTTCTCTCATTTGCTCTATAAATAAACATCTTTCATAGGAGTGTATTTATTTAGTGTGATTGCTTGTTGATGTGATTCAATGAAGCAATAAAACCTGATCTGGCCCACCTGATCGGGTGGTAATGGCCCACTGTCCAAGTTATAGGCATGAGCGCAGCGAGAGCCTTAATGATGCTGTTTTGAGTTTTATTACTATTAGCACTCCGGGTTTTCAATGTGAAACCCGGGGGTGCTGACAGCAATGTATTTTGATTGAATGACCGGGACGAGCTTGCAGCGTCCACTTCATTCAAACAATATACCTTAGATGGGCACCATGGAAATGGCCATCGGTGATGCAAAGTGTTGATTGCGCTGCCACCAAAGGAAGAAGGCAAGAGGGGTAGGAGTGTCATGAGGGAAGGGAGAGGAGACTGGAGGGAAGGGGAGGGTGGGGGGAAGATGGCAGGACACATGTGAGCTCTTTCACATTTTTCAGAATGTGGGCTTTGATCGTAGTATTCAGTCTGTGATCCAAGCAACCTGATTGGCTGGCTCCCCTGACGCAGGTGCTAATAATTGAGTTTAACTTTTATTTGGGTAACTTTCTTTTGATTCTGCCACCCTGCAGCGTCCATCTCTGCTGGCCCCACCTCCCGTAGCCCTCTTCCTGCTACCCTTCCCTCCTCAGCCCCCCCACACTGCCCAAAAAACCTCTAATTGGGCCTGGTGCCCATGCAACAACACCTTGAGGGTGTAATCCTGGCTTATGATCTCCATGAGGCATTTCTCAACTGCCAGCTGAACTGGTGAGTGCCTGCTGGGTTTTTAGATGTGCTGTGAGTTTAACCTTTGTATAGGTAATTTTATTTTTTATTTTGCCACTCTGCAGCATCCATCTCTGCTGCCTCCACCTACCATAGCCGTCTTCCTGCTTCCCTTCCCTCTCCCAACCCCCTACCCTGCCCAAGATCTCTGATAGGGCCTGGTACCCATGCAACAACACCTCAAGGGTGGAATGCTGGCTTATGAGCTTCACACAGCATTTCTGAACGGCCGGCTGAACTGCTGAGTGCCTGCTGGGCATTTAGATGTTCTGTGAGTTTAACTTTTGATAGGGCAACTTTATTTTTGATTTTGCAGCTCTGCAGCATCCATCTCTGCTGCCCACACCTCCCATAGCACTTTTCCTGCTCCTCTTCCCTCCTGCCACCTCAATGACCTCTGATTGGGCTTAGTGCCATATTTAAGGAAACCACCAAGGGCAGTCTCTACCCAAGAAGCCCTTGTCTAAGGGCCCCAAGGCAAAGGGCAGCTTTGGAAGAAGCAGCTCCATTCTGTGATTGCCTGCGTTCGCCTGTGAAGCCTGACACCGTCAACGACTGATAAGGTAAGTGTGGTCTCGAACAAGAGAACAGCAATTGCTGTATTCCAGTGAAGTCCTTTCACTCTTATTACCTTACATAACTTAAACACCCATGTCAGCCAGCTATTAATTAGTTTTCATTCACAGATGTGTCTCAGATTTAAGCATTTCTCCATGTACTATTTAATCTTAAATGTAGGCGTTTCTTCCACTGCTCAGGTGTCCTAAATGTAGGTTTTTCTGCATGCACTGCTGAATCTCAAATGTATGTATTTCTCCATGTACTGTTGAACCGCAAGTGTAGGCGTTTCTCCCATGGCTCAGGTATCCCAAATGTAGGTATTTCTCCATGTACAGTTGAAACCCAAACTAAGGCATTTCTCCATGCATTGTTGAATCTCCAATTTAGGCAGTTCTCCCATTGCTCAGGTATTCCAAAGGTAGATGTTTCTGTGTGCACTGTTGAATCTCAAATTTAGGCATTTCTCCACACACTGTTGAATCTCAAATGTAGGCATTTCTCCCATTGTTCAGGTATCCCAAATTTAGGCATTTCTCCATGCCCTGTTGACTCTCAAATTTAGGCTTTTCTCCCACTGCACAGTTATCCCAAATGTAGCTGTTTCTCCATGTGCTGTTAAATCTCAAATGTAGGTTTTTCTCCATGTACAGTTGAATCTCAAATATAGGCGTTCTCTCCCACTGCTTAATTATTCCAAATGTAGGTGTTTGTCCAAGTACTGTTGAGTCTCAGATTTGGGCATCCTGTCGTACTGCTCAGGTACCCCAGGTGTAGGTGTTTCTCTGTGTGCTGCCTAGTCTTAAATTTAAACGTTGTCTCCACTTCTCAAGTTTCCAAGGTGCAGGTGGTTCTCCATGTGCTTCTGAGTCTCATATGTAGGTGTTCTCTCCCACTGCTCATGTATACCAAATTTATGCAGCTCTCCATGTACTGCTGACTCTCAAATGTTGGCACTTTCTCCAACTACTCAGGTATCCCAAATGTAGGTGTTTCTTCATGTACAGCTGAGTCCTAAATGTAGGTGTTTTCTCCACTGCGCAAGTATCCCAAATGTAGATGTTTCTCCATGTATTGTTGAGTCTCAAATTTAGGCATCTCTTCATGTACTGTTGAGTCTCAAATTTAGGCCTTTCCTCCCACTGCTCAAGTATCCCAAATGTAGGTGGGGTGGCCAACTGTCCCGCAATTAGGGACTCTGTCCCGCAGTTTGCAGAATGGCTGTGCGGGACGCAGGTTGTCCCGACTTGTGTCGGGACAACCTGTCTCCAGCACAGTCACTCTGCAAACTGAAGTGGGCATTTACAAAGCACCGCCTGCTGCTTTCTTTTTATGGGCGGCTCTGCAGCCCTGGCTCCTTTTAATCATACTGGTCGAGCTGTAACGCTCTGACACCTGGCTTCATTCAAATGCTAATGCTTTGTTCCTGGGGTCGTGATGGTCATGTTTGCAGTTAAAAAACGTGACCAGCACCTCCCAAGGACAAACTATTTGCATTTCAATTAAGCCAGGGATAAAGAGCCATTAAAAAAAAATACATTAAAAAAGGGGCGGGCCAAATGTGAATGACGTGATGTCATCACAGCCTTGTGGGCAAGTGGCCTGTGAAAGACTATCAAAGAGTTGGCCACCCTAAATGTAGGTGTTTCGCCATGTACTGTTGAATCTCTGAGTGGGCGCCCTAAAATCACAGCCCCATTAATGGAAGCAAGGTACGTATAATACACCACTCCACTGGCCACAGGCATGGCTATCCACACACATCAGTATACAGCAAGGACCATGACTTTATTTGGTCGTGCTGTTCACATAAACTCTCCACATACTTACGCTACGTTTTGACACCTCTGACAGCAAAACACATCGCAGACCTATGACAAATTTGGGCACGCTGAACACATAGTGAGTCTCTAGCACGGACGCCACCCCTACTCCTATCAGTACCCATCCACATGCCTGACCACATGGGTTGCTTCTCTACCAGATCTTCGCCAGCCCTGTGTCATGATGCCTACCCCCGGGCATCCGGATCGAGTCCATCAGCCCCGGGAGCAGGCATCCAGATACTTATTAAAACCCCAGCAGCCCCGGTTGGGGGCTGTTTGGGTTCAGTCCTGGCGCCTTAGGCGCCAGCTTAGAAATCAGTCCTGGTGCCATAGGCGCCAGGCTCATAGACATTACTTACATGCTGCAAATGAATCCAAGCCAACATGAGGCCTGGATGGGACTATTTTATTACAGGGACTATTTTTTACTCGGGTGTGGTTCTGGGGAACTTCTTACCTGGAACTACTTTGGAGGCCATTTAAACCACGCCCGAACAGGAGCACAGCATTCTGCAGCGTAACGCTCACCATGCCTGCAAGTCAGCATCCAGTCTTCTACCACGCCCGCCTCAAATCCGGAGCTCCTAGAAAAAGGGGAAAGAAGGAGAAAAGGTTAGATCACGGACATTATTTCAATTCCTTACCTGATTCCAGAGCCAGCACGTCTCTGAGCCTGAAAGGACATTACTTCAGCACGCGTTGCATCGCCAGCAGCAGCGTTGCGTCGTACTCACCAGTCCTCAGCATCTTTCGACTCGGCGCTGCCTCCATCATTTTCTTCGTCGAACTCCAGCACCTGGGGGAAAACAAAAGAAATAACAAGGTGAGCCGAGAGAGCCGACAAATACAACCCCTTTTACCACCATAGGCTTACCTGATTTACCACATCTTCCTATGCCGCACCTATAAAGGGAGAGAAAACAGCAAGTTAAACTCATGCAACTTTTACCGGACCGTGTTGGGTAATACAGACTCTTACCTGAACGCCATCAGCTACCTCCAGGCAATATTTTTAGCTACAATTCAACAAGGGAATGGAACAAGAGTGAACATCGGACATATTGAACTCTTTGAACTTTATAAACCCCGGATTCAGAATCCCTCCGGAACTCCCCCAGTACCTTCAAACCAGTGAAGTAACTGGTATCTACGCGCCCCTGCATGCCACACAGGATGGAGAGCTCATCATTTAAAAACATAAGGTGAGGTTACTAAAAGGGGATATCGAAGGTAACTAGTGGGGAGAACGAGAACAGTGGGGGGGGCCATCACTAAATCCACGGGTGGCTAAATCCCTTTCTCCACTTGCAGGAGAATACTTCTACGGGTCAAGCAGACGAGATTAGGCGGGCCAGTCCAGACTGTCATCTCTGCACTACGCCTCACGTTGGTGGAGACCGCAGCTGTCCGGGTCCGCTCGACGCCCCTGTGGGAACCAGGTGAGCGTAACACCCTGCTAACCCTTTTTTTTGGCAAAATGCACATGCTCCACGACCTGCAAAACTCTGGCTTCAGTCCGCCAAGAGTGTTCCCACTAACAGCGCATGGAGACTATTATAATGCAAAAATTGGAGCTATACAAATGATAAGTGCAATTGAATACAATATAATACAATCGCCTACAGTCTTATTTTATGGTTTTACTTTATTCTTTGACAACAAGCTGACAAGTGTTTTGTACAACATGTGGTTTCTGTAGGCTATAGTCCCATACATTTGGGGGTCATTACGAGTCGGGCGGTAGGGGATACCGGGCACCGGTAAGGAGACCGGTGCCGGTAATCCCCTACCGCCCGATTACGAGGTCCCCTAACGGGAACCGCAACGTCCCTTACGGGTCCCGTTATGGGACCAGGCCGCTAATTACGGGCCTGCCATTAGCAGGCCCGTAAATAGCGCCTTCCCCATTCCCATTGAGCCCTATGTGGGCTAGTCCGTCCCGCCAGGGTCGGACTAGACCGGTAAGTCCCCATTGCACCACACCGGACACGGTCCCTTTATTGGAGGCAGTCATGGCGCAAATAGTGCCATGACTACCTCCAATCTCGTAATGACCCCCTTTGTTTGACTCACTGCTTGGATCTTCGTAATACCTACTTTACAGCCAACAGACAAGTACAGTGTATGTAAATGCTAAATAACTTGTATTTTTTGTCTGCATCGCGTTGGGAAATAGCGAAGACGCCTGAATGAGCACACACACAAAAATCATTCCCTCAACACGGTCATTCACATCTGGAAAAATAGCTCAGCTAGTTAAGTGCTCACCTCGGGCATGTATTAGAGTGGTAGCAGTGAGGTGGCAACAGCCTGCAATTTGTATTTGAATTACGGCAGGCCCGACCGTGCCCTTAATTCTTCCGAACTTGAACCACTTTTTGCTGTATTAAGTAGTGTGCAATATACTTTACAGGCTGAAACCTTAGCCCCTGCACCAGAATTATTGTTATTGTTATTGTTATTTTGCATTTGTATAGCGCCTTATATACCATTGGTATGGTCTGAAGGCGCTGGTAGGTTGAACGCCCTTGGGAACCGAAGTTCGGGTCAGTGGAAAGATTAGAGAGAGTCCAAAGGTGCGTGTGCGCACCGGTATGTGTGCAGCTGGTGCGGAATTCATGTGGTAGCTGCTTCTTAGCGGTAGGTGTGGTGGTTGAGAGATCAGGGATATGTGTTCGGTCTGGCTGGAATTATCCAGACCGAGTGTGGCGGCGTTAGGCCTGAGGAGAAACGCCTGGCTGGGGGTGTGAGACCAGCCATGTTTACTTAGAGTGATGGCAGGTGAGCGGTAGATGTTGATATGAGAACAGTTATACCGAATGGTGTCATAGTATCTCTGTGTTCTAGTTGAATGGTGGTGTAAGGAGAGAGTAAGCGTGGGGTGTGATATGCAGTATGCTCTTTCAAAGATTCCTTGCATTCCAAAACAAAATATGCACGTCGCGCAATTCTGAGCGGTCAGGTCCGTTCTATGTGTTTTGGTTCACATCCTCTCTATGCACTATTCACCCATACACTCATTTGTTCCATGCATTCGTCCGCTCCACAACGTTCGTTCGATACACTTATGCAAAAGAAACATTACAATATTACATTAATATATGGGAACCCCTGCCCGGCGTGTATATGTTACAAGCACACATTAATATATGGGAACCCCTGCCCGGCGTGTATATGTTACAAGCGCACACCTGCTTACCTGGGTATACATTTTCCACCAAAATGTGGCAAATGATGCATTGGAAATAAAACTGTTCTAAGTGACTACCCTACAGTCTGAACTAACAGTTCACAGTGGACCATGCTATCAAACCGGCCCAAACTTTCCAGGATGTCTTCTGCCATTTCCCTGTTGTCATGTAAGCAAGTCAAAACCCTGTCCGCTTTAACTTTACTGGCAGCCGGAGCAACTGTCCAATAACTGCTGACACATCATCTGTTTTCCAGCGGCTCTGCCATAAGACTGAAGAGAAAATAAAATGTACATCTTCAGTGGCCGATATGGGAAACCCCGCGTTTGACGCATAGGTGGTTCCGCATATCGGCCATTGACTATGTACATTTTAATGTCCCTTAAATCTTCTGTAGCGCTTCCTGCGGCCTGTTATCGGGGCGGGCGCCAGTAAATTGTACCTTTGATGTGTCTTTATTGGGTCCAGTTGCGCCTGTGTCTGCTGCTGGGAGACCACAAACAGCGCTCCCTCCTGACTCTAAGAGGTAGGGGAAATGGGCTTTTAGCAGTAAAACAAAGGAGGCGATTAGGCTATGAATGGCTACCCGGGCATCAAAGGAAATTAACCATATATAGGAAAGTACCCTGCCGAGGACGATTAAAGCAGTGGCCAGCATACTCCCCCACCCTACCCTCACCCCACCCCACCAAACTTTATGATGATGCAAGACACCATTCCAGCCATTACGATGCAGAACAGTAATTTTAATTCTTGACATGGGCCCACTTCTGTCCTTCCGATTCGAATTTCGTGGTTCGTTTCCCCGTTACATTTTTGCACGGGGGAAATGTCCCGTAGAATCACAGTTGTTTACGAGCCGAGGGAGACGTGCTCATTTGGCCAAGGGGTGACACCTCGTACTTCATAAACGACCCCAATCTGGCATTTATGGCAGGATTTTTTACATAGGTGCGACACCGATAAAGGCGCCGCAGACCAAAAAAACAGGGGAGCGAAACACGCACCTTCCTTACCAACCACACATGCCACATTAACAAGCATACATGCATAAAACATCATTCACCGAGGAATATCGGCGACATTGGGGTTCCGTGAGTACACAAACCAGAAATGTTACCTCAAAACATCTCAGTGCTTTCGTTATGTTAGTATGATTTTGTACGGCGTAGAATAGCCACCTGTGTAGTTTCGAAGCAACAATCCTTGTCTTTGGGGTGCTGTGCCGAGCCCAGACCTGGGGATGTCGCACCTTAGCTTACTGGAAAGGAGAGCAAGAGTGAAGTAGTAAGCAGGCAGGAACGTGGGGGAATGATGTTGCAGAGGAAGGGGCTCAGGCAAGGGATACCTCGTTGTATTAGTGTGGATGAGCATTATTCCAGTGCACATGGACCCTCCTCCACAGAGAAAAGACACAGAAAAGCATGCTTTCAGGTAACATTGCATTGGGATGACAAAGACGTTTTGGCTGCATTATAAAATACACATTAGTGTTGGACGTGTTGGGGGGGGGGTCGACGGCAGATATGTAGACTTAAAAGACCCGTAGAGTCTATACATGGAACCACAGTTGACCTTCCGAATGAGTCATTCTGGGACTTTCAAGGAGGCCTAGTGCAACATCGGGATGTGCAAGAAGATGAATGTGGCTGGCAAAAAAAGTCAAGGGGGGGGCATAGACAGAAAGAGTGAAGTAAAATGGAAATTACTCTGGACTCTAGAATCTGTAAAGGTAAACAATCTGTGTGTGTTTCTCGTTCTCCTCACTTGCCTTATGGAACATGCCTCAGTGCAGGGCGTCCCATGTGGTGGGATATGGACAATAGTCTGAAGGCCCTGCCTTGCATACTGCTTATTATCCAGTGATATGAATATATAATAGTGAAAGTTCAAGGAACCAACTCTGAGGCTACCAAATGAAAACCATGTTCCTTATTTACATTTTATCTGGGTTTGCACTACCCAGAGGCATACGATGTGCTTCAAGAGACAGGGAGAAAAGTGATCGTTTTTGTTGTTGTTGCAGTGTCCTGATCAATGTAGTTCCTTAGTGCAAGTCTAAGAAACGGTCACACAATGTCTTAGAGGCTTACCGTTACCTTCAAAAGCCATGGCAGAGTGAACGTTGAAAGGAAGGTCTGAATTCAGGAAGTGTGAATTGCAACTAAAACGTAGACCATACCAATGTATATATAAATCTCCTACAGAGATTGGGTCTGTAACAGGCCTTGCTCCAGCAGGGGAGTCAGGAAGGCCAGCCCCCCCCTCCAAGAAACTGCCCTGCTCACCCTAGAAAGGAGGCCCCTGACCGAACAAAGTTGTGCTCTGTTTTCTTTTCGTTCAGTAACGTTTAAAAAAATATATATATATTTGCACATTGAGCAAAATAACTGAGGCCCGAGAACCCTCAGTCCGTAAACCTGATTGAAACAAAAAAACAGGAGCTTCGTGCACAGCCTGCAACATTGCCTCTGCTGCATCTACTTTAATTTTCCAGTTTGGACTTTGTGGAGTTTCACAGGACCAGTATCTGATTGCCGACTTTGTGTCTCGACCTTCTTGTGGGTCTCCTGTCACTCATGTGGTCATTCGCAGCGACTCTCGTTGGGTGCGGTCACTGTCAAAAGGGTCAAGTCTCCTGCTTGGATGGTATTGGTTGAGTTCACCATGGTCCCATACATGAGGTCTGCCTGGGGTATGTTGGCAGAGCTGTGAGGCGTCACTGGCTAGTTCCGTAAGAATCTGTAGAGATCCACTTTCCAGGGGCTGCTTTGAGATCTGGGTATGCGCAACACTTCGTTGATTGCTCACATGAATCTTTCCATGTCCCCTTTCGCCTTTGGCTACCTGGGCATGATGTGGTAATGTTTGATGTGTAGATTGTCCAGGTATTTCCTGAGCTCCATCCCCTGGAATGGTGGTCCATTGTCGCTGTTGATGCCTCTTGGCAGAACGTGTGTTGCAAACATCTTCTCAAGTGCAGGTATTGCGGTCCCTGTCGCTGTCGAGGAAATTATCTCCACTTTTGGGTATTGCGAGTGATCATCAATAGACACCAGCAGATATGTTCCTTCCTGCACCTTGCAAAAGTCGATGCTGATGGCTTCCCACCTTGAGGACCCGCGTTCTGCCAACTGTATTGGCTCAGGGTTTGGAGGTGCTCCTGTGATTTGGCATGGGTGGCAGGATGTGATGACCTATTCCACCTTGTCGGCTATGTGAGGGAACCACACATGATGTCATATTCTGGCCTTTGTCCTGACCATTCCCTGGTGGCATTCGTGTGCCAGTGCCACAATTCTGTCCTGCAGGCTGCTGGGGATTACTATGCAGTTTCCTCTCAGGATCAGCCCTTCACTGGTGAGGGAGAGTTCCTGTCGTACTGGGAATATGCCAGTGTGGAACACTCTGGCCACTGGCGTGCAGTTATGTACCTTGCAGAGGAATGATTTTCAATCACCAGATATGACAGTGTTCTTCACTGTGTCACAGCAAGGGTCGTTGTGCGTAGCCTCCACAATGTCTTCGATGCCAACCGCCTTGCGCTTCATGATATGTATGATTTGACATATGTGCTCCTCCGTTTCCTGTGCTTCGCTCACTTACTACAGGGTCGCGTCCCTCTGGTGCCTGGACAGGAAGCCCGCCGGATTTTCCAAGCCTGCCTGGTAGGCCAGCTCAAACTCATACTGCTGAAGGTGGAGCAGCCACTTCCCAATTCTAGCCGGAGGGTGTGCTGATGACCCTGTGGAGATCTGGATTAGTGACTTGTGGTCTGTGTATGCTCTGAACATCCGACGATAGAGGTAGATGTGGAAGTGTCAGCAACCCCAGAGTACCATTGTAGCTTCCTTTTCCATGTGCGAATATCGCTGTCCGGTGGGCGTGAAGGCCCGAGAGGCATACGCAATGGGCTTGGTTTCCCCTGTCTGTGATTGTTGGACCAGGATGGCCTCAAGGCCAATGGGGCTCACATCGACATACAGTTCTGTCATCAAGGTGGGGTCGTAATATGCCATTGACGTTTGGGAAGACAGAGACATCTTGATTCGCACAAATGCCTCCTGGCATTCAGAGCTCCATTTCCATTTGACGTTTGACCTGGTGAGTTCCCTGAGCGGTTCAAACACGGTTGCCAGCTTGGGAATAAACCTGCCGCAATAAGCTGCCATCCCCAAGAAACTGCGTACCTCTGTGGGTGTTGTCGGGGGTGGGGTCCTCCTTGATATCTGCCACCTTTTGTGGGTCGGTGGATACCCCCTTGCTCTTGAAGACATACTCGAAGAATGTTAAATCTTCTTTCAGGAGGTCGCATTTGACCCAGTGAATGGTTAGGCCTGCGGTCTCCAGCCTGCTTACCATCATCTGAAAGTGACGCATGTGGTGCTGCCTGTCGCTGGCATGAATGAGGATGTCGTCACTGACATTCAGCACTCCTGAGATCCCTTGGATCACCTCCTGGATGGCTTACTGGAACACCTCTGCCACTGAGGAGATGCCGAAGCTTAGTCTCTTGTACCGCCGCAGACCTAGGTGGATGGAGAAGGTCGTAATATACCTGGAGTCCTGGTGTAGTTTCAAAGGGTGGTATCCAGCATTGAGGTCAATTTTTGAACAGAATTTCGAACCTGTAAGGTCTGTGATTATCTCATCTAATGTTGGGGTGATGAGTCACTCCCTTTTGATTGCTGCATTCAGTAGGTGCATGTCTATGCAAATCCTTACTTTCCCTGATTGCCTCGTTATTTTTGTAACCACTATAGGCAAAACCCAAGGCGTTGGTCCAGTGATTTGTTCAATAATGCCAGCCTTTTCAAGTTCCTGTAACTCCTTTGGACCAGGTCTCTCATGTGAAATGGAGTTCTCCTATGGTATACCGCCCAGAGATGTACCATAGGGTCGATGTGTAGTTATAGGAGTTTGCCTTTTAAACATCCAATGCCGTTGAGGATGCTAGGGTGTTTCGCTAGGCGGTCGGTGACGTCAGTGGAATCTGCAACATCGCAGATGAACGGAATTAGTCCCAGGTCCTCAGCTGCATCCCCGCTGAGCAGGAATTCGATTCTGGCATTGACGACATATCTTCGATTTGATGACGTCTCGCCTCTGCTTGGTTATGTTCTGGAACGCCCTTCTACTGGGAGCAGCGTCTTGCTGCTGTAGGCGAACAGGAGCATTTCTGTTGATTTGAGGTCTGGTCGAGGACGCAGTGTCTGGAACATTTTCGATGGCATCACATGTACCGATGCTACAGTGTCTATCGTCATGAGTGTCTCTTGACCTTGTATGGACACAAGGCATTTTCTGTTTTTACCTTAGCTCGATATTTCTGTGGTCAAGTGCCGAGATCAGATGGATTTTGCTCGTCCTCTTCAGTCTCCCAGTCCTCACATCCGTCGCTGTTTCTCTGTTGTCATCTCTGTACTCGTCTGTCGACAAGTTGTCCTCAGCTGATATGCGACGTGTATCTGCTTGCTTCTTTTTCTTGGAGACGGATTTAGCTTGTTGGGGTTGTGGGCGTTGAGGCTGCCCGAGGATCGTTAGACATGTGCGCAGTAGTTCTTCCGCCCACATGCCCCACACGTGGTTCCTTGCGCTGGGCAGTTGCTCCTTCCATAACGTGCTCCAACAGACCATCCACACTCTGTAGGCCCCGGGATTCTTGGTTGCCACCACGGTGAGTTGTTCGCCTCATTGTAGTCTTCCCTTGTTGTTTGGCAGTTGGAGATCAGCGCTATTGCCGCTGTTGTTGGCGCCATATGGAGTTTCTGTAGTGCGGTGCCCATTTGTGCTTCCCTTGCGTGCAACATCTCCCTTTGGTGTCCATATTCAAGGAGCCCGACTAAGGTGATGCCTTTGTCACCCGATACCATTCTGCACAGTTTCTCTGAGTACATGCCTTTGATGATCTGGTGCATTATTTCCTTTTCGACATTGTCGAATTCACAAGACAGTGCAAGTTTTCAGAGCTTTGTGTGGTAGGCGTCCACTGTTTCATCCTGCAATTGTACTGTGGTACAGAAATATAAAGTTTCGTAGTCCGGATTTAACTGTGGCATGAAATGTGCTCTGAGGGCATCTTTGGCCAATTGGTATATGTCTGCACCATCATCGTTGTCCAGCAAGTTGAAAATGCGCAGGACGTCATCACCAATGTTGAGCAAGAGGTGTGACCTCATTTTCCTGGGTGTTGTAATGTCCTTGCAGTCCATCGCCATCTCAAACTTTTGAATCTACAACATACAGTGGGGCCCCACTGATAATGGTTTGGTGCAGGGGTCAAAAGGCCCTAATGCAGCCGTGGCACCCCCATGAGGTCGAGGGGACGGTACTGGCGGCATCAGTGACGTGGCTATTATTGCCGGTGTGCTGGGTCTGAGCGTGGAAAGGCCAGTTGCCATGTTTCCCTGATAGCGTGTTCACCCCTGTGTGTGTGGATGGTGATGGGCTCCTCCTCACCTGTGATTGCTGGTGAATGGGTGTGGCACTGTGGAAATAGCAGCTCCTATGTTCTTCCATGGATGGTGCAGTGCTTTACAGTCGCATCCACTGTGCTGCTTGGCTTCATTTTGAAAAATCTTTTTTTCGATTTTGTGTGTGTGGGGGTGGGGGAAGGCACCCCCACTGTGTTGTCCAAAGATGTGACTGTGTTGTGGCAATGTAGAATGATTTATGGCCTGTTAACAGGCCTCTCTGCCTCTCGTTATCTTGTTGCCAGTGTTGGATTCCTCCGACCGGTGTGCCGGCGGAGGGAGAGAACAATGGGGGCCCGCATAGCAGGCCCAGCTGGTGAGCAGTGCAGGAGCTACAAAGGACACACTGCGCCGGTATTCGCTCGTGCCCAGAACTGTCTGCCTTCCGGCAGGGCGGCCCCTTTATTTATTTCCACCTCATGTCACCACACATGCGGGACATGAGGCGGATATAACACCCACCTGCAAGACAGTACTAGACCAGGCCTCGTTAGTTCCGCAGGTGCAGGAGGAGCACACCACACAGCGGAAGTTGTTGTTATCCATGTCTTGAACAAGAACAACTTGTTCTCCGCATTGATTTCAAGTATGCCGAATCAGCAAAGAAAGAAAGCAGCAGTGAAGTATGGTAAAGAAATTAAAACAAAAGGTGTAGTTTGTGTGTTTAAATGTAGTGTTTCATTTACATTTGTAATGTGTGTCTGTGCACCTTGCGTGCAAGACTGGTGATGAGTGAATCAATGTGTTTGGCTGGGGGACGGGGAGAGGAAGAAGAAAGTGTAAAAGACAAGACATTTGCTGTTTCCATAATCCATTATTAACCTATACCAGGTCTATGAGATTAAGTGGCATTGACTGGCTCTAGTCTGATTTTAACTATTTTATATGATTGCAATGATGAGTCAAGTGCTAAAATACGATTTTCCAATTGAAATGCTCTGAAAGAAATGCATGGCTGGAAGCTGTTTGCTGCTACATCAGGGCAGCCACCTCATTTAAATGTCTATCCAAATGAGTATATAGTAGTTGAGGTTTTCATTCATTTTACTCTTAGGGTGTTATCAAAAATCAAATGATATAAGCAGGAAGGTCAGTATGCTTTATGTACTCAGTAGGGTTGCAGGCTTGATATTGCTGTCAAGATATGTCATAAATAACAATTAGTGCTCATTCGTAAGTTCCCAAAATGCTATTTGGTTTTATGTGGAACAACAAGTTCATTACATTGATGCTATGTGCCCTTTTTCTCCCCTTTCCCATTAGTTATTTTAGGGTGTTCCCCTCCCCTAACCAATGGAAGATTTCATGTTCGGCTGACGATGCACTGGGGCTCAAGATGGCAAATTAAAAAAATATGTTTGGAGGCCCCATAACCCACCCTCTGAGGCAGCTGTGTGGTGCATAGGTGAAAATGGGAATGTTTCCTAATGCAAACTCCACTGAATGAGGTCCCTGGTTTTATGATTGATGGCGCATAGCATGAGCCCCACCTTCAACTTCATTATTCCCCAAAATATACTGCTTGCCCCACACATCTAGATAAGATTGTGATTGTTAGCAATACTGCACTTAGTTAGATTTGTAAACAGTAGCCTGCATCACTTATAGTTAGGATTGTGAATGTTAACAATGCCACACTTCGTTAGAATTGTGAACATTAGCCTATGCCAGACCCAGACAGGATTGTGGATGTTAGCAATGCCACACTTAGGTAGAATTGTGAATATTAGCCTGCGTCGCATCTAGATAGGATTGTGAATGTTGCAATGCCAACATTAGCCTGTGTCGCATCTAGATAAGATTGTGATTGCTAGCAATGCCACACTCAGTTAAAATTGTGAACATTAGCCTGCGTCACATCTAGATAAGAATGTGATTGTTAGCAATGCTGCACTTAGTTAGATTTGTAAACAGTAGCCTGCGTCACTTCTAGATAGGATTGTGAATGTTAGCAATGTCACACTTGGTAGACTTGTGAACACTAGCCTGTGCCAGACCCAGACATGATTCTGAATGTTAACAATGCCACACTTCCGCATTTAGTTATAACCGTGAACATTAGCCTCCCCCAGACCCATACTAGATTGTGAAGGTTGGCCACACTTGGCTGGAATTGTGAACATTAGCCGACGTCGAACCCAGACAGGACTGTGAATGTTGGCAACACCTCACTCGGTTCGAAGTGTGAACATTAGCCTGTGCCAGACCCTATCAGGATTGTGAACGTTAGCCTGAGTTGCTTCTTGATAGAAATGCAAATGGTAGCATGTCCCACACTTGTGTGGAGCTTAACATTCCCCACACGTGTATAACTGTGTACCCTGCTTTCCTGCTTCCCATGCTGTTGCTATATATCCGTATCCCCCTCTCTGTCACTGTAAGCCCAGTCCCATGTCTCTGTGTCCATGTGTCGCCCTGTTCCCTGCCATTCTGTTCATGTGATTGGTCTCGGGTGCTTTAAAGATAACCACCATATCACATCACTAAGCTTACTCTCTACTTTACACCATCATTTAATTAGAACACAGCTATACCCCTGACTAATTCGGCCTAACGTTTCACATACGAATACGACCCCATGAACATCTCATCACCCTAATAAAACTCTGCTAGACGAGCACATTCCGGCCTATGTGCTCACATATGCGTCTGTCAGGCCTAACGCAGCCAGAGCCCAGTCTGGGTGTCCACCCAACAGACTGCACACATCCAACTGCTATCTTCAGCACCACACCTAATGCTAGGATGCAGCTACGCCAGCAATTACATCAGCTGCACACATTTCTGGTGCACCCACGTACCCTACGACACTATCTCTCTCTACTAACCAGATCTATGGTTCCCGAGGGCGTTCAACCTACCAGCACTTTGAGGCCATACCAATGATATATAGAGCGCTATATAAATGCCAAGTAACATAACATAACATAACACTAAAGAGCTAAAAGCAGGGTTAAACATGTCTGTGATGATTAGTTAATATCTTTAAATAGGTCTATCTTTGGAGTTTGTACAGCAAAGCACATTTTAAGTGATACAGCATTTGGTTGAAGAAAACCTGTGCCACACTAGTGAATATGTGCATATCAGCCCCTCCTTTCATACTGTGGCAAAATCAGAAATAAAGCAATGGAGGCAGGAGATTAATAGCTGTAGATTATAACCAATGTATTTGGCTTCTGCTCATTGTACTGCTCACAAACTGAGGCAGAACGTTTGTTATTTACCAATAGTAATTTCTTTAGAAACTGATTCAGAGGGAGCTTTCTTTACAGTACTCAGACACAAACAGATGAGACAATACGGAGTCACTCCTAATACATGATTGCATTGCCTCATGAAGTTTTTCCCCTCTTTTAGGCCACACCCAGCACACGTTGGCTATGCACCCTTTCCAGAGGGTACCCTCTATGATTATGTATCACACTTAAAGCACAGACCTGGATTGTGGCCCCAGCGTCTTGAAAGTATTTTATAGTGACAATTACTGGTGTAGATTCTGGCCACAGCTTCTTGAAAGTGACTCACAGTGACCATACTGTTATAGACTGTGACACAAGCTTCATTAAAGTGAGCATCAGTAATGACCATGCTGGCAAAGACTTGCCCAAATATTCCTGGAAGTGATAGCCAGTTAACATACTGGCATGCTGTGGCCACAGTTTCCTTGCATCTGTTCCTTTCACTGGATTTGTGTTAAAACAAGCATATCCAAAGCAAACAACTTTGAGCCTGGTATAGCTATCAGATAAGCATTTTCCAGGCAATGTCATACTATGCGCATCTACTAAGATGATTTGCCTGCTAGCTGCATGTTGCCATCTTACAAACAGGCAGTACCATTACAGCAGTGCCTGCAAAATGCATATGTCATGCCTACACACATGCTAAAACTGTTTGCTGCTTTGCCAATGCGTGTTCACACCTATTCGGTCCCTTATATTGTTTCAATAAGTGCCAGGTATTAAAGGTTCATGCTTCCTGCAGCAAAGACTTAACACCAAACAGAGATGTTTCCCATCAGGAATTACTTCAATTACTTCAACTTATTAAATCACAATTAATCAATGAAGAAAATAAATCATACATTTTTTAGTGGCTTATGCCACAACAGTAACCAACCAAAACCTGGTTCCCAAAAGAGGCAACAAGACAAACATAAACATGTTTGTTATATGAATTTAAAAACAAGGCATGCTCCTATAGCTTGGATAGTAAAAAGACCCACACATCCCAAGGAAAGTGTGTCCAACCCCTTCCAGAAATCACAAAACCTTCATGTCTGGATATATGAAACATGCCTGTGCCAAAAAGAGAAGAGAAATGATCCTGATGCCAATCTGCCTTGCACCCTGCATAAGTCCTAGGCTGTTAAAAGTGAGTGCTCCTGAAAACCTACTAAGCCACAAACAGTGGTAAAGAGCCAAAATATAACATACTTTCAAAGGGCTATGGTGTCCGCATGTAAATAGCGCAGGACGCCATGCGATATATATAGCCAACACTGGGAGTGTTAATGCGGCCGATTATGAACGTCCATGGGTAAATACTGAAGTGCAGTAATACAGTAATACAAAATGTAGAAATACTATGGTAAATGTTTCAAAACTTGCCACGCCATAGGTTGTGATGCAAAAACTTTAAAAAAAAGAAAAAATAGATAATATGCATGCAGTTTAGCCCCGAGCTGCTGAACTAATTTAAACAAATCATGTTGGGGCACCCCACTTACCAGGAAAAGACTGAGGCATAATGAGGCCGAAGCCGAGACGGGACGTAATGCAATGTAGTCTTGAGCATGAACGTCTGGCCGTGAAAGGGTCTGCCGTCAGCCACATTCAAAAGCAGTATGCAAACAGCACAGCGAAGTGAAATGCTGGCCAGAGCTGACAATACTGAGAGCAACAAACAGGCAGGGCTACAGGGACGTGAGCTACAAAGGCCTCAATGAATAAAAACATAAGCTGACCAGAACAAATTCAGTGATCTCCTCCTCGACCGATCATGAGTCCAAAACAGCCTTACACAACGCAACGCTCTGTCATATGTATTGACAACCGCTGGTGTTAGTAGAAGTGGAAATAGACAATGTAGCTCTGGCATGAGGGCTAGGCTGTAGTAGTGGGTGAGTATGAGAAGCGACATATTGAAAGAGGTACATGGAAATGGAGCCAAATAGTACAGACCATGAACACCTAAGGTAGTTAGGTTTGAGCTGAGGCAGCACATTCCTCCAATGAGAATGATCTAGTGCCGTAGTAAGCCAGACTAAGCTCAGTGAAAAATGTTAGCATGATTGTCAAAGGCTAGGCAGAATGTCATTGAGGCCATTTTCAAGGGTGTTTAGTTTAAATATCCAGCGAGCCCAGACAGCAGAATCTCCAAAGAGCCAGAGAGGAGGTTGGAGATCTTTTGGTGTTTGTGAATGGGGTGATGTGGCATGATATGGCATGACCCAATCTCAATGCACAATTTAAAAGCAACCGCTGGGGCCCAAGTCTAATCATTCAATGCAAAGCTTAATTCATGCAAAGAGGGGTTCCATTTTAATAACAAAACACAGACCTCTTAGGTGGGTAAGCAGGAGAAAGGTGTTCATTTAACGCATGGCTCTGTTTTAATTGCATATTTTGTTTCGCATAACATTTTCAATGATCTTTCCAAGATCTCAAGAGAGCAAAGCATTTTTCACTTTTGAGGAACAAAACAATACTTTGGGCAGTGCTTGCCATAAAAGGGCAGGCTGTGTGGCATGCAGAGAATTTCTAATCAGGTCACTCTGGAGTCCATTTTATCATGCTTATCATAACTAATCATAGATAATTTTTTATTCTTTTATTACAGTTCTTTACCCTAGCTCGAGCTTCATGAACAAATTTGTTATTAGAAGAAGAGGTTCTGTAAAAGCCAGTCACAATTCATCACAGTTTTTGATCAAGTCCTCTGTCCGTACCACACCCTTTTTGTGCAAAAACGATTAAATGGCCTGGTTAGCTAAGCATTATTCACCAAGCACAGCATCATTCCTGTGTTAACACAGACAATATTAGTGATATGATTTGGGAAAAACCATCCCAAACGTTACTGAAGTCCTATCCAAAAAGTAAATTTGGTATCTGTGAAAGAGAATCCAGGTCAGAATGGTACAAAACCCAAAAATGGCTGGAGTATTCTGTAAGCAAGGATGCTTGTGTTTGTTTCCCTTGCCGTGTGTTTACCACTGGGCAGAATGATAAGGATAGTGTCTTTAATGTAACTGATTTCTGCAATTGGAAACATGGCTTGGAATCTGGCAAAGGATTTGCGAAGCATGTTTTAAGCCAAACACACACCTATGCTGCTCTTGCTTTGGGAGAAAGTGCAAAAAGAATGAAAAAAGGAGACACACCTTCCTTTTTTATTAGATACAAAAGTAATTGAAAACACTAGGTATTACTTAAAGAGCATTGGAGAAGTGATTCCGTTTCTTGCTTTTGTTGTGGCACAGAAGATGTGCTGGATTTCTCAGAGGGCTTGTTTATAAAGCTGTTTCAATATACTTTGAGAAAGGATAAAAAGCTGTCTGATATTGCAGAATCTGTTACCAAAAATGCCAGATATACCTCAAAAGATATTCAAAATGAAGTACTAGATACTTAAATAAGCATGCATCTCTCTAAAATTAAACAAAGGTATGACATTTGTGATTCAAAGAGTTTTTGTATTAAAAGTGATGGTACTTGTGGCAAATGCAGCATTGAAAATGTGTCATATTGCTTTCTTGTAAGTAAACCCAAGGAGCATTTGATTGGCCTTTTACATTTAGAACAGTTGGATGCAGAACACATTGCTGAACAGATGTTAAGCCACCTGACAAAATGTAATTTTAGACCAGAGCATATTATAGCAAAGTGCTATGATGGAGAGTCAGTGATGAGTGGCTGTAACGGGGGAATTCAGGCTGTCATCCAAAGGCAGTTAAATCGAAATATACCCTATATACACTGCTATACTAATCAGCTCCATCTTGTTGTTATACATGCATTTCAGTTTGAGCCAAGTGCAAAACGTTTCTTTGATTTATGTAATCTTTTGCATACTTTATTTCATCGCCATTACGTAAGACAACAATATAAAGGGGCCAGCTCTTAAGAGATTACTTGAAATCAGATGGACTAGCCATTATGAGGTAACCAAATGGGTAGTCGAAAACATAAAACACATTTCTGATATTTTATCAGAAATATACAATGATGAAAGTGCTTATCTGAATTGCAGGCTGAGTAACGTGGCATATTGTCTCACATACAAAGAGAAAATGTATATATTATTGGCATATTTTTATTATACTTAATGTTAATCCTGAAACCAGTCAATCCTGCATTCCAAACAGCGCAAACAAATCTTTCATTTGCTGAAGAGGTTGTGCAATCTACACTCAAGGCTCTAAAAAGCATGCGCGCTGATCCAATGTTTTATGTTAAATATTGTTCTCCTTCTACAGCTGAAAATATTTCAGCTGATGTCACACATTTAGACAATGGACTAAAATGACAAAGAATCCTAAATTACTGATTTGCAGATTCTGTAGTATGTGCCACAGTTGGATAATCTGGAAATGACAATGATTTTTCAATTTCAGAACAACAAATACTAAGGAAGCGACTGCTGCACATTCTTGACAGATGAATTTCTGAAATGGAAACTAGATTCTCCCAGAAAAAAAACTGTGCTAATAGAAGCCATTGCTGCTCTGGTTCCTTCATCACAGCATTTTCTGGATGTCGGAGTATGTTCACCTCTTTTAGACCTAAAACAGGTCAGCAAAACTGCTATGGCAGCAGAACTGGCAGTGGCAAATCCATTGCTGCTAAAAATAAAATCACAGCAGTTTCAAATATTGCCACAATTTGTGAAGTATTAAATAATTATGCAGCCACTTTTCCAGGACTGCATTAAATGTATGTCTCTGCACTGGTCATAGGCATTTCAACTGCATCCTGTGAGAACTCATTTTCTACTATGTCCCATGTAGTCACACCCTTTCGGTGCTCAATGCTTCATGATCGCAAAGCAAATTTAACCATGAACTTGCACAATCTGAATGACAAAACACCAACTAAGTTCATTGTTTTGTCCTCCCTTTGTCTCCCCCTCCTTGTGTTATCGTGCCTAAAAACACTTGTATACAAACGCGTTATTAATGCCATATCATATCATATTAGCACATGAGAAAGAACTGATGGAAAATCTTTGCATGGATGACTTTGTAGGGGAGTTTTCAAAAATTAAGAGAACATTACCACTTTAAACCAGTTGTCAAAGGACTTTTCTCATTTGTCAAGAATACAGCGTTTTTGCATGAAGGCCTTTGTAAGGGAGTTTTCTAGTTAAAGGACTGGTTCGGCCAAAATGTTTTATTGCCCAAAAAGATCGGCAATAATAAAACAAATATACTCGCACAGTTTTTTTTTAAAGTTGCTATGTAAAATTTTGAGCAAGTCAAGCTCAAAATTTGCAAAAGCAAGCACATGGGCGCATCCATTTTGTGAAATGGATGCCCGCCTGTGCTGGCTTTTGCTTTTGCAGACTAATGAAGGAAAAGCCAGCCAGCTGTAGTAAACACAAGCTACCACTGGGTGGCTTTTCCTTCATTGGTGCCGGGACTCGGAGGACGCTGACCGGAGACTACAGGCAGAAAAGCTGAAGCTGCATCTCGGTAAGTGCTATTTATTTTTTTTAAAAAAATAAGCACTAGCTGCGTTTTTTTTTCTAAGTTTTCCAGGCTGGAGGAGCCCGGAAAACTTAGAAATAAAACCGCAGCTTTAAAAACGTTGTATTTATGTTTGCGGTAGCTTTTGAAGTGACCGCAAACATAAATACAATGTTAATGTGTTTGAAAATGCTGCGGTTTTTCTTTCTAAGTTTCTCAGGCTTAGAGGAGCCTGAGAAACTTAGAAAGAAAAACCGCAGCGTTAGAAACTTAGAAAGAAAAACCGCAGCGTTTTGCATTGATAGTGTGAGCTCAAAGAGATATCAGCAGGATTTGTTTTGGGTGGAGAGGGGCAGGTAGTGGGTGGGAATGACCATAGGGATTAGCATGGCCCTGGTCAGTCCATGGTGGGTAAATAACCGAACAACAGCTACAAGCTGTGTGTCCTTCCTCACTCTCCAACTCCCACGTATCTGTACTCTAATTCAATAGTTTTGGCTCATAGGTGTCACTGAAGCGCCACCTAATAGCCAGAACTCAAAATACAATGGCTAAGATGTGCAAGTATAGAATTTGTAGAGTCCTTACTTTTTACACAAAATGTCTGAAGAGTGCCAGCCTAACAACAACCAGTGCCTAACAATGAATAATGTCCCTAAAGGTGTTTGTTTGAATGCCTGCCCTAACTGAAGGTGCCAAGAATGGGACCTTCAGCACGTATCTTCTATACTTGTGTGTCAGGCAGCCTGCCCTGCCTGAACATGTGTCATGGCAAGAATGGTGAGTGTGGTCCTCTACACTCGAAGGGTACTTCTCTTAATGATTCCTACCTAATCAGAATGCATCCTTTGTACTCATGTGTTTAGCAACTTGCACTGCCTGCCAGAGACTAGGGCAAGATGGTGAGCGTGGGCAGTGTTTCAGTGCTTCCTGTCGTAGGTAGTTACTGGAGGGTTTCTGACCAAACGAGTGTGGAATATTGCCCAGCCAGAGGATGTAATGGTTGGGATTGTTTATTAAGTACTGATCTTCATTAGCTCATGCAGTTTGGGTAACTGGTCATAGTATCTGTATGGAAACAGAATGTAAATTGTGTATTGTGCCAGAGGCTTGGAAGGCAAAATGATGTAGCTCCTGGATGGCTAGGCTACTCTCACACCAGCTGGAAATTGCCCCACCACACAATAACACCTCTGCCCCACCTAGATGATAGATTCTAGAGCCAGGCCTGGCATGGCTTGCAATGAGGTGATTTTCCAGGTGAAGCAGTTTAGAGGGGCAATGCATAGTAAATAACAAAGTTTTTGGCTCTGTGATGGCCTTGAGATGTGTTGCAGCTGCCCTGTTTAATTACGGTACATTTTTGACCCAGGATTGCTGAAACTTCTGAATAGTAATTTTGGACTGCCAAGTCAGAAGGGCAGCTCTAGGAAAGAGTGGAGAAGTTGAGTGTTCCTCTCTTGCAAAAATAAAAAATCACTTTTATGTTCTTGAAAGGGGTGGTACTGTGGCTGTGGTACTGTGGTGGAAACATTTTCTACATACTTCACAGGATTTTATCTTTCATTCCAATAGGTTTTACTCAGATTAGCTCCATGTGCTGTGAACGTCTTTTGCAAAATAGTTGTGTGTGTCTAATTGCATGAATATGTTAAGTAAACATTAAAAACCCATTCCCTCAAGACATTTTGATAACGAACAGGACTGTGCAGTGGTTGGATTTTCAATTCAACAAAAGGGAGCCAGACACCCATCGAAGGTCTCTGATGGTTGATACTGAATGTCACAGACCTTCCCCCCACCTGGTGTCTTCATTCTGCTCAATATCCATTTCTTTTCTGTAGCCAGTTACTCCGCTAGATATGATGTGAACATTTATCTACAGCTCTTTAAAAGACGGCCATGGGAGCTGTTTTGTTAAAATAAATCTATTTGCTTGGAATCCATCTCACACTCAAGTTTTTAATGAATGCTGCTGTGAAATGTTTTCGTTGAGTGTTATTTAATGCGGTCTAAAGTGGTCTTGTGTATTGCAACTTGGTTACATGTATTTATAACAAATTAATTAATAACGAATGAACATAACATAATGAAAAAATAAATAGCAACAAAAAATAAAGAATTTGTTTTTCTTCTTTTTTGGGGATAGGGGTTGCCCCCAACCACCTGTTTCCCCCGGCTAAAATCTCACCCCAACTGCTTCCCCACAAGATTTAACCCTTTACCCCACCCAACATACATTTTCATTATTTCTTTTATTTATTTTTCTTTATATTTCCATTCTTTACTTAATTTTCGTTATAAAGACTGTATACCGAGCAACTTTGGCAATTTTGGTGGTCTGCCTTTCTAGGTCCAGTCCGAGACTGGAAAGGAGAAGGTATTGGAGGAGGTGAAAGTGGCTAAAATACAAAACCAGAAGTGTTAATGACTGCAGACCAGAAGAACCTGTTCTCTGTGTGTTAGTAGGTTTGTGAAAACAGAAACAAAATATCGAGGCTGAGTACCCCAAAAGGAAATACACCACACACAGGTTACAAAGGAACATACAAAGTACTTTATTCTCTATCGAATTCAGTCACAGAACAGTGCAAAGTCAGATAGCTATCGGCCCTCAGTAAAAACACAACAAACTCCAGGGTGGTTCAGTGTGTTCAGTGAGAGACTGTACATTAGAATGCATTCGTTTTTTATACCTTTTATGAGCGCTATGGCCAACCCCTCTTTGGGTTAATATTCTACTTTATACATCACTAATTCTAGGGTTCGTTGCCGAGACTCAAATAACCGCATCTAACTGGTTTGTTCTTTATTACATGTAACAATAAGTGTATGCATTAACTGTGCATTCTAAGTTTCGTATTGCAGATCTTCTTAAACATTAATACAATATAGTAAAACAGATGTTCTTTGTTCAATACAAAATACATTATCATAATATATACTCGTGGATTGGTTTCATTGCGCGAGTAATCCTTTTACACATGGGTCAACGTAGGACGAGGTCTCAGTTCATGACCTCAACAAGTAGCCTGTAGGCAGATTACACATTAGCGATGTACAGAGGTCAAGACGGCCATATTGTATTTTGCAATGACATCGTCCTCCATTTTAGCTCACAGAGTGACTTTTCCACATAAATCCTAAAATGGCGGTTTGACCTAAAATGGTGGCCTACATGGATTAAAGGTCAGGACCTTGTCACACAGATCTCGCAAGTGACTTCGAGCAGCTTGGCGTAGGCCAATATTAATATATTTATTACAGTAGGAGGCATGATATACTTTTTATTCCGACAAACCCTCCTTTTGGCCTATGCCAAGTGCTAAAAACTATTTTGGGTCTCCTTACGAATAACTCCATGCATCAGTATCCATGTACCCTGAATCACTATCTGAAATATCTATTGCCATTAGGTCTTTTACCAATATATCTTTTAACACATATTCTTTGGAAGTTTTATCTGAGGCATACACCTCATGTCCTATCGAATTTATCGCTTGTGCACAACATCCCCCTAGCATCGAACACATACCAGGCAGACACTGAATACAGCAACAAAGGAACAACAGAACTCCTAAAATAGTTAATAAAACCGAAAGTACCTTCCAACCCCAAGATCGCAAGAAAGTCCGAGAACCAAGCGCTTAGGTCCCAGTTTCCCTCGGGAACATGCACTTCAGAACCAAGGACGTGCAGATTTTGTATTGCCTTGAAGATAGTTGGGGAGGAATCTGGTACGGAAAGACAGCAAGCGGACCCCACTAATTTCCATACTCCACCACGCTCAGCGAGAATGACATCTAATGCCATTCGATTCTGGAGTACTACTAATCTTATTGCTTTATGCTCTAATGTCATATTGTAGAGTATATCTGTGGTCCCGTTGATGGTTCTCTCCAGTACTCTCGCTAGTTTTCTAATATCTTCTGAATTCGCTATCTGCACCCAAAATGGCACAACTGATTTTGCTATATCTCCCAATACTTGTGCCGGGGTATCACCATTCTCATCCCATCATGGACGAGGATGAACACCCCAGGTAAAAGGATCCCTAAATAACAGGTTCCATGCCAATCCCTAGGCAACCATGGAAACGCTATATTACCGCAAACAAAATAGACAGGTTCGCCCACATACGAAGGCCTGTCTTCCCCAGTCAAATTTGCAACATTGGCACAACCTTTAAAATCTCCCATTGACTGAGTGCCATTCCTCTGTATGCAGAAAGAAACTAAATCGGGGCTATGGTTAACAGTGTAAGAAGGAGGCATGGCATCCTTATTGCCTATCGGAGCCATTTTAAAGGAAATCAAAGATTGTAAGGGACGAGACAGTCTATCAGAAGGCCTAATAGAAGCAACATTCGGTCTACTCCTATTCGAAAAAAGAGAGCATCCCAGGGGAGTCAAAACACGTTTCTCAAAACTATTTAAATTGGTGCCATCAAAGTTCCCTGAGACGCTATCATTCCATCGGGCAAAGAACAGTGCTCCAAGAGAAGCATAGCAAGCAGTTGTCAATGGTAAAGGATGAATATACCACCCTAGCCCCTTGTCCCCGTGTTGCGGTAAATGTGAACAGAACCAGCAATTGGACCTATTAAAAAGGCATGCGTAGCATTCATAATAAGCAACAAAGTATTATTATGATACTTTTGTCTGTGCTGGGAATCTCTAGGGGACAAAGTATGCGAATGCACAAAAGGTGTATGAACAGTGGGTACATTTACAGTCGGTAGCGAAAAACTCTAAAGGATAAGCTTCTTCTAAATACCAAAGGCCTACAACAGTGCCTATTATAAAACCAAATATTATTACAAAAACACAGCAGTACGTTTTCGGGGCCAAGGCATTTTGTCCATTGTCCCGGTTGGTCACCCCCTTATTTACAAGTCCAATACTAGCGGCGGCGGTAGCATGCATTGCAGTCTTCAGACGGAAACCCCAATGTTCGTTGCTGGTGACCCCCCGGTCGCGCGATTTCTGTGTCCTTCCAAAACCCTAGCCAACAGAATCCCCTTTCTCAAATTGGGGCAAAAGTAAGCCCTCGATGATTCTTTTCCTTCCTTGAATGCACAGTCGAACCGTGCTGTATGTCTATTTCCTTGGACGCAAGTGATATCTGGCTGTTCCTGGCACTGATTGATCCGGAAGCAATGTGTCGTCACTTCCCGTTGGAAGCAACGTATCCAGGACAAACAAAGGGGCTGCGTAAACAGCCGCTCCCGGGTGCAAAATCAGTGGAGAGTGTGGAAACAAAATGGCAGCTTCTCCAAGCCTCTCGGGCTTGGAGATATTCTCCGACACACTCTCGGTGCTGTTTACTGCTTTGGAATCATTGGTTGCAGTATCAGCAAGGGGTTCTGCTTTTTCTGTAACGTGTGGCACAGGGTGAGGAAGTTTCTTGATGTGTGACGCGTGGATCCAACTCTTTCGGCCAGCTACCCACACCGCTGTTTGGGTGACCAACAAGACCTGGAACGGCCCACGCCAGCGAGGCGTGAGGTGCGCTCAAATGACTTAGTGAGCACCCAGGTCGTATGCCGTGGCTCGGGCCTTCGTACCACACAGGTAAGGCCTCTTGTACCTGGTGGTAAATCAAATACAGGTTTTTAGTCAATTGGCTACAATAATCTGAAAGTAATACATTTTCGATATCTCTCAACTTTCGACATTTTGGCAAATTCCAGATATTGGCAGGTCTTCCCATTATCACCTCAAATGGAGAGAGGCCAGTCTTAGTTTGAGGGGTTGTACGCATTGCTAATAACACAATCGGTAAGGGGTCCGGCCATTTTAGTTTGGTCCCGGCACACGTTTTAGCGAGTTTGTTCTTGATGATGCCGTTGTGTCTTTCTACTAGTCCGGCGCTCTGAGGATGTCTGGCCGAATGGAACCGTTTGTCAATTTGTAACGCTGTACATATCTGTCGGATTACAGTGGCGACAAAGTGTGGACCATTGTCTGACCAGATAACTCTCAGCAAACCAAACCGGGGAAAGTGCTCTTTTGCATAGTTTTCGCAGTGGTCATAGCTGTGGCATCTTTAACAGGGAAAGCCTCAACCCACTTACTAAAGGCACAAATGACTACCAATACATATTTTAAATTATTGCATTGCTCCATTTCAATGAAATCAAAGTGAATTACTTCAAATGGGACAGAGGGTGGCCCAAAACTTCCCCTTGGGGTTGCTTTCCCCTTTCCCATATTATGTTGTAGGCAAATCATACAATTCTGGACATAGTGCTGAGCAATTTCTGAAATTTTGTCGATTACCCACACTCTTTCTAACATTTTCATCATCTGTGGAGCACACACATGCGTAGGACCGTGTGCCATTACAACCATCATTATCACATACGCATCGGGGAGTAACCATTTCCCATCCACCGTGTCCACCCAACACCCATTGTCATCAAGTTCTCCCAAGCCCTCAGCCCACCTCTTGGCTTCTTCTACTGTGGCATCGGCTTGGATATCCCGCACAGACCCCACTCCCTCATCCATCACATTAGCATTTTCAGTCTTCCTAGAAACATATATCTCCGTAAAGAGATCAGTGGCAGTTTGTCTAGCTATTTGATCAGCAAAAGCATTCCCTTTTCCAATGTTATCTACAATCTTGCGATGTGCTGCACATTTTACAACTGCTAACTGGGTAGGGAGCGCAAGTGCTGAGAGTAGTTGTACTATTAGGGTGCCAAGTTGGATCTTGGTACCATGCGAGGTTAGGAATCCTCTCTCCGACCAAAGTCTCCCAAAGTTGTGAACCACCCCAAAGGCATACTGACTATCAGTATATATATTTACTGCAAGCCCTTCGGAAAGTTCACAAGCTTGGGTTAATGCTATAATCTCTGCAACCTGCGCAGAATTATGCGTCATTCTCTTAGTTTCCACAACCGTGCTCATGGTAGTGATTGCATAAGCGGCTGTGGTTGTACCATCCGGAAGTTTAATGCAAGAGCCGTCACAAAACAGCTCTGCTTGTGGATTATCCAAAGGGGTATCTTTCAAATCAATCCTGCCCTTTGTTTCTTGCTCGGTCGTATACAAACAATCATGTGAATCTTCATCGCCGCAAGTAATATCTTGCGGGAAAGGTAGGAGTTCAGCGGATTAAGAACACAACACCTCTTAATTTGAATGTGAGGGGCAAACAAGATCAATTTGTATCTCGTCAACCATGCGGAAGTGAGGTGTTGCTTTTGAGTTCGGTTCAACAGAACATCTACAGAGTGAGGCACCATCAGGGTCAAATCATGGCCTAGCACCATTCCCTCACTCTGCTTTACAGACGCAGCAGCGACAGCGCGCAAACATCTTGGCAAAGCGCATGCTACAGGATCAAGGGCGGAGGAATAGTATCCGCACGGCCTATTCTTCCCTCCATGCTCCTGCGTTAATACAGCCAAAGCACATCCATGACGTTCATGCACAAACAATACGAAGGCCTTTTCATAGTTTGGTGTGCCCAAAACTGGTGCAGAGCATAATGCAGTCCTAAGCAAGTCAAACGATTGCTGGTGTTCCGAGGTTCATGGCAACGGCGAAGAAATGCCCTTCTTCATCAAGGCCAACATCTGTTTTATCACTAGTGAAAAATTTGGGATCCACAACCTACAGTAAGAAGCCATACTTATCAAGGCCCTAACTTCCTTCTGCGTATTTGGGACAGACATACCAGAAATGTGTTTTATTCTTTCAGGTGTCAATATTCTTCCTTCCTTTGACAGGAGATAGCCTAAATAGGTGACCTCCAGACAACAATATTGAAATTTCTTAAGCAAAGCTTTGTGACCAGGCAAATCTAGATGAATAAGTAGTAACACGGTGCCCTCCTTACAGGCACTATCAGAGTCTGCAGCCAGAAACAAATCGTCAACGTACTGAAGCAAAGTACAAGTAGAGGGTAATTCAAGGGCATCAAGTTGTTCTTTCAAAGCCCTACTATAAATACTAGGACTCTCTGTGTACCCTTGAGGTGCACGAGTAAATGTAAACGAGCGTCCCACTAAGGTGAAGGCGAACAAATATCTACTATCCTTGTGTATAGGAGTACTAAAGAACGCATTCTTTAGATCCACAACACTAAAGTAAGTAGCTGTAGCTGGAATCATGGTTAAGATCGTTGTCACATCAGGCGCAATTGGAAATTGTAGTGCCACAACTTTCTTAATGGTGCGTAAATCAATTATAAAACAAAACGGAATTACATTATCGCCTTTCTTGTACACGGGTAAAATCGGACTATTACACAAACTTCCTGAAATTTCTTCAATCACACCACGGTGCACAAAATCGGAAACAATACATTTCAAAGCTCGCTCGCCCTCAACCGAAATCTTATACTGGGGAATGCGTGGCAGCTCAATTCCATGTTTCAAAACTATCTTAACAGGCTCAATCTACAAAACACCAACATCATTGTCGTCAACAGCCCATAAGGTCTCTGGTAAATCAATGAATTCTGGAGGCAAAGGTCTAGTAAGAAATTGCGAGGCGGAAGATTGCTGTGGTGAAATTGTCAAGCGTACTCCATCAGAAGAACAATAAATCACTGCATTTAATTCTTTTAACAAGTTCAATCCCAGCAAGCTTTCCCCGCAATCCGAGGTCAATATAAAAGGACACTGGTCCGTAAAGGTCCCAAAGAAATAGGTACTGGTATAGAGACCAGACAAATAACTGGAGTACTGGAAAACCCTAAAGAAACATTGGTTTGCCTTGACAGTGGAAAGTTTGGAACCAGTGAACGATCAATGGAACACTTCTGCGCTCCAGTGTCTATCAAAAACTGATGTTTCCTATTTCCCACTATCATTTCAACGTAGGGACCTTTCTGATTGACGGGAATAGGTGTAGGTTCCAAACCCTGCTTCGGGCAATCCTAATGAAACAGAATATTGTCAAAAGGAAGCTCTTCAGACAAATATGCAACGGAAGGATGATCGAACATGTTCCTAGTATCCACACTCTGAGTCTGATTGTCCTGCGAAAAAGGTTGTTGAGGGTCCTGTGTAAACTGACCTCTACCAGGGCCCCCTATGCCCGGGCGACCTCTAGATTGCCTACCCATGTTATTATTCGACCTCTGTTGAAGGACAGGGCATTGTGCTCGCCAATGACCCTCTCGTCAACAATAAGCACATTGATTAATGTTCACAGGACCCAAGGGCACATTCCTCTGTGGGACATACTCACCTCTAACCTGAGAATTACCCCCTCTGGGGCCTCTAACAATTTTCTGCAATAGCACCTTTGTTTTTAAATCGCCCTTCCGTTTTTCAATCCTATCTTTTTCATTGTTGACACGATTCTCATAGTACTGAGCCATATGCAGTACTTCTGAATGCGATTTCACCTGCCAAGCGCTCTCAGAGGACATAATCTGTGACTGGATGTCAGGCAATAATCCACGTATGAATTTGTCCACAAATAACCTGTTCCCAGACTCTGTGCCTAAGTCTTGTCCACTGGAATCTGAAAATACCTGTTCGAACCGATTAAAGAACTCGGTAGCACCCTCAGTCTTTCCTTGGACACAGGCCGTAAGCTTGTCCCAAATAATTCTTTTTTCAGGAATTATGGTTATTAATTTAGCAATGATTCTATCAGGCAAGGTTAATATCACCTGTTGTGGTCTTTCGCCAGCTGGCCTTTCCCCATCGAGTCTAGTTAAATTCGCCCATGTATCTCGCAACCCGGGTACATTGTCAATAGTTCTAACTTGTTTCCATAAATCTACGGGCAGGAGTACTGGAAACAACAAATCAATGTCACCTAAGGTGAACACTGAGGATTGCAAAACAGATTCCATCTCTTTATAGAACCCTGTCAGATTTTTCCTACTATAAGGAATAGACTGTCAAATGGTGTTCACTTCCTGTTGTGAAAACGGCACGTGAACAAACTGTGATACATAATGTGCGGGAATTTCCACAGCAACTATACCTCGTGCAGCATCGGCTGCAACCTCAACCTTCGGGACAAATGTCGGAGGAACCTCTCTCATAGACAACTGAGATGTAGGCAACTCTGAACGCTTACTAAGCAACAGAGCCAAGTCGAGCGCTAAAGCAGTCGAAGAAGTGTCAAACGAAAAAGCTCTCTTATAGATATTCAATAACTCTGTGGGGCAACTAATCTTCCTCTTTACACATTCATCTTGCAGGTACTCCATCATTACCTGTATCACTTTTCTCTGCATTTCCAACGTATATTGACTATATGTGTCATATACCTCAACTGGAGTTATCGATTTGTATGAAATCCATCTAATCACATCTTTCTTACAAATTTGCGTTTCTTCCGATATCGGTTTACGACACGGAAGGTACCGTTTCCGTACATACATAATTTCCTCTTCATCAACCTCATTCCGTATCCTTTCTAACTCCTTTCTATACTCAAATAACCTCTCGACATGCTCATTTACCTTCTCCACAGTATCTCTGGAAAGTGCTAAAGTATTTAGATCCCTTAACTCTTGCGGAACATCCACATTATTTAATCTTCCCCACATTATACATAACTGAATCCCCAAACCTTCAATAAAAACATTTTTCTCAGGAACTAACTCACGTTTCTTCTCCAGTGGTACAGTACTGCGAGTGACAACCTTCGAGCCTGCACCATGATCAATTACAAGTGGCCCAAGACCACTTGGAAGAGAGGGGATAGGCAAATTCGATGGAGGAGCTATAACTGGTGCGACAGGAAGAGGCAGAGGAGCAGGTGGAGGAACAACAGTCGGAGGAATAGGAACAACAGGTTGAGCAGGAAGAGTAGGAATAATAGCAGGAAAAGGTACAGGAGCGGGAAGAGGAACATACGGAGGTGGCACAGATTCACCAGGCCTTCGTTCATTTAATATTTTCTCAAAAAACTCATCAGAATCATGAAGATCTTTGGAAGGATAGATTTTCTGAATACCAAGTGAAAAAGCCCTTTCCATATTTTTAGCTGACCCGTTTATCCTGATCATATAATAACGCTTTTTCGGCAATCGTCTTATGACGGCGCGCATGTTTCTCTCTACTCTTAAGCTGTTGTAACGCTTCCTTTTTCCAATTCTGTAAAACATCAAATGATGCAGGTCTAGCCTTTTTCTTTAACAATACTAACTCCAAATATTAAATGCGAGGGATCTCGAAACTACCATTGATTGGCCACTGAAGTTCGGAGGCATGTCTGGTTTGTCTGTTCTAAATATCATTAAATACTATACTTCCAATGCCATGCTTACAGTACGTAGTACATTCCGGCGACCCCTCCTGTGGTGCGGGACAGCTAAATTCCAAAGATTGTCTATCACTGCGGAATAATGCCCTAAAAGCAGGTAGACAATTTCCCAGGCATATCTCAAATTTTTGGTGTTACCTGGTCAATAATTGTGTCTGCAGATACAATACGCCAAAATTCAAATTGCCAGGGTTAAATTAAGAATCGGGTCACGACTCACCTGGCCAAACCTAAGGAGGACCGATCGGTACTTCTAAGAATCTTACCTAACTAATCTTACCTCGTGTATGGTGATTTTGGCAAATCTGCCCGCCTCGATAAGTGGACCCTCGTCGAGATGCTGTCTCAGACCACAGGCTAGTCATCCAGGGATCGGATCGTGCAGCGGTGCTGAGGTGTCGCGTCTCATCCAGGGGCCCCTTACTTTTTTACACCGTCCAATCCCGGTCCGATAGTAAGTGTCATCCTTCAACAATCCGGCATCAATCTTGAGGGTCCCTATTCGGGCGCCAACTGTGAAAACAGAAACAAAATATCGAGGCTGAGTACCCCAAAAGGAAATACACCACACACAGGTTACAAAGGAACATACAAAGTACTTTATTCTCTATCGAATTCAGTTACAGAACAGTGCAAAGTCAGATAGCTATCGGCCCTCAGTACAACACAACGAACTCCAGCGTGGTTCAGTGTGTTCACTGAGAGACTGTACATTAGAATGCATTCGTTTTTTATACCTTTTGTGAGCGCTATGGCCAACCCCTCTTTGGGTTAATATTCTACTTTATACATCACCATTTCTAGGGTTTGTTGCCGAGTCTCAAATAACCGCATCTAATTGGTTTGTTCTTTATTACATGTAACAATAAGTGTATGCATTAACTGTGTATTCTAAGTTTCGTATTGCAGGTCTTCTTAAACATGAATACAATATAGTAAATCAGATGTTCTTTGTTCAATACAAAATACATTATCATAAAATATACTTGTGGATTGGTTTCATTGCACGAGTAATCCTTTTACACATGGGTCAACGTAGGACGAGGTCTCAGTTCATGACCTCAACAAGTAGCCTGTAGGCAGATTACATATTAGCGATGTACAGAGGTCAAGACGGCCATATTGTATTTTGCAATGACATCATCCTCCATTTTAGCTCACAGGGTGACTTTTCCACATAAATCCTAAAATGACGGTTTGACCTAAAATGGCGGCCTACATGGATTAAAGGTCAGGACCTTGTAACACAGATCTCGCAAGTGACTTTCGAGCAGCTTGGCGTAGGCCAATATTAATATATTTATTACAGTAGGAGGCACAATATACTTTTTATTCCGACAGGTTTCAAGAGGAGTTTTGGTTAGGGCATTTGGTGTATGTGGATGCAGAATGGAGCCCCAGATGTAGCTATTGCACTTGGTTTGCTACTAATGAGGTCGGCCCTGGGAGAGGAGATGGATTGAGGTTTGCTTTAGTGCTGTCTGGGACATACTGGTGGAGAAGTGATGAGCTTGGGTGGTATTAGTGTGTGGCGTGTGCATGGGATGGTGTACCAGTCAGAGTTCACCTGCAGTCTGAGGGTGACTAGTCAATGTAGTATTCTATGGTGGGAAGTATAATAGTGAGGGTTCAAGCAGTTTAGAATCCACATAAAGCAAGAGATGCCATGACATGTTAAGGCTTGAAAAGGCATCATAGTCTGTAAAAAGCATAACAAAGAATTAAGAGTCAAAATAAGGTTTGAAAAGACATAAGGCACAGTGCAGCTTCCTGTCAACACTCCTAGCACTGGTTTCGGCAGACAGCACTCATTTTGTCCTTCTAACTTTGTAACTTTCAAACCCTTCTTTCTGTTTCTTAAAAAGTAATGATTGATGCATTATCTGCTGAATATCACAACCTCAGTCTTATAATATTAATCTTGCTTCATTTTGGTTGGTGTTTAGGTGCTGCCTATAGACTAACCTTGAAAAGAAGCCAACTGACAAAACTGATAGTGATCATTCTGAGGTGGTTTTGATGGACAAGGCCTCTGATGTTTGTATACTTAATTGTCAATTTTGGCAGCTTTTATGTTGACGATTCCCAAATGTATCTTTCCTGTCCCCCCTTTTCTGATTCTATTCATTCCCCCCTCTCTGCTTGTCTCATCTCCATTTAAGCTTGGATGACCTCTTATTTCTTAAATCTAAATCCTTCTAAAACAGAGGTTATCTGCTTCCCTGCATCTACTATTCCTCCTCCAATTCCTCCTTGTATCTAATTTCCCCCTTCTTCTTGCTCTGTCTCATCCTCTGCCTTTGTCCTTGGTGTTTCCTTTGATCCCTCACTGTCCTTTTCCTCTCATATCTCTTTCATCGCCTGCTCCTGCTGCTTCCAGCTTTTTAACATTTGTAAGGTCCGACGGTTTCTCACACATCATGCTTGTAAACTGCTTATCTCCTCTCTTGTCTTCTCTCGCCTCTTTTACCGCTCTAGTCTGCATGTTGGTCTTGCAGCCAATCACCCCATTCCTCTCTTAGATGTATTTACTCTTCCTCCATCCATATTATTTGTTCTCTCTTTCTGCTTCCCTTTGCCAACTCCCATGGCTGTTTTTGGTGCTTGTCTCCTCTTGAATTTGTTTGTCATGTTCTTAAATGTCGTCATGGTTTAGTTCCTCCCTATCACCGCCCGGTTGTTTCTTTCTACACACCCCCCTCCAGGCTCTCTGCATTCACAATCCCTTTTTCTTATTGTCCCATGTCTCCTCCTGCACTCATTCCCACTTTTGTTCCTTTTCCCTTCTGGCTCCCAAGCACTGAAAAGCTCTCCCTCCTCCCCTTCCTTCTCCCTCTCTGAATCCTGGATCAAGCATAATTTTCTTGCTTTACGATTGATTCATTGACATTTTAATTTCATTATACCGTTTTTTTTTCTTTTGTACAGCGTTTAGGTGTTAGGTGCTATATAAATAAAAATGCATTACAAATTAGAAAATTAATTACAAATTAGCCCTACCATATGGATGACCATTTTTTAGTCATCATCAATTTGAATTCAGATTTATGTGGATTGGTATTTATAACGAACAAAACAATGAAGCAATACATTCTCATTTTATCAATTTGTATCTAAATCTGCATTTGAACACACATCAATGGCACACTGCAATTGCCATTAAATATTACAGTATCAGATTGGGGAGTGTACTGCTGCACAGAAATGCAGCAGGCTACTCCATTCAAAAAACGACTATAAATTCTACTATATTAGTTAGTAATTCCACAAAATAGTTAATACTTAATTGTCCTTTGATTACTCTTATTAGTACATAATGTCCAAATGGTGCTGCTGCCAAGCAAGCAAAGCTTCTGCCAACAGGTGTTTCGACCCACTGGTCTTTGAAAAGGAAGATTCACTGAGTGCACATTAACATGCTAAATTAACAGAGCAGTTCTGCACTGACAATATACAATAGCCCGCAGAAATGTTGCAAACAAAAATACATAGAATCATTAACGTGAAGAATAAAGTGAGAATTAAACATATACATTCCAGCATAAATGACAACCAATGGTTAAGAAAAATAATTTTAAAAATGGAAAAGAAAATAATGAAAAGAGGGGGGAAAAGGGAAAAATAGTTTTTTGTTTTTGTTATTGTCTGACCTTAATCTACTGTTCACATATTAGAGTCCCATTTGAGTGCAAATCTGCAAAATAATTCTCACCTTAGTGTGTATTGTACAAATCAATACGCTTCCTTGATTGGAATCTTCCTCGTTTCATAATTTAGCTAATTTAGCATGTCATTGTAATATGTTATGTGTTTCCACGCTGAAACAATATAAATGAAAACATGCTTTTTATGAATGGAGTGTCTGTAGTACTGGTAATCTCTTGCATTAGAGTATATTTAAGGATGGCACCTGCTTATCCTATTTGTAATTAAAGGTGATATATTTTTGTATTAGGAAACCTTAATCTGTTAGTCTGCAATGAAATACACTTCTCATCTTTGAAATAATGAAAGAAAATGAAACCTGATGAAAAAGTAACTGAACCAAATTCAGTCTAAAACTACAAATAAACTGTACTCTTATCGTAAACATTGTGTCCTTTGTGTAACCACATTGTCTGAATTTACTTTTTTCAATTTACATTCCTTGTCATAATTCCTATCGGTGCTGCAATTTGTGTGTACTCAAATGTATTGACCTGTGGTAATATTGTTAACTGTGTTATGTCTATGAAAACGTTGTACGTGCAATGTTACATTCACTTCTGTAGGTTTTCTATAGGTTGTGGTGTGTAATCTGTTCCACATAAATACTAAGATCCAGAAAGTTCACAGCTTTTTTTATTGACTGTGCTACTCATCCGTATGCCAAACCTGTTGTCATTAAGAAATGTCAGATATGTGTCCTTTTCATCAACTGTGCCTTGCCATATGACGGATATATTGTTGATAAACCTGTACCATGCCCTAACCTGTTTGTGCAGTTTAGTGCTACTTACCACATGCATCATTTTAAAAAATCCCATGAAAAGGTTGCCAATGGGTGGTGCATAGCATGCCCCCATGGCAATACCTCTTGTCTGTTTGTAATAGTGGCCATCAAATATGTAAATGTGGTTCTCCATTGTCAATAAATTCCCTATTAGTTGTAATATGTGCATGAAGTCACAGTAATAAGTATGGGACTGATCATACCAATGGAGCATGAACCAAACTTCGAGAGCTCCACGTAGGTGAAGGTATTTTTTTTTTTTAAATAATGGGCTCAAATGGTGCATGGTTCTTTGGGGTTACACAAGAAAACAATCCAATGGGTGCCCTGACACCAATAGAACACATGAGCATTAGCCAATTCATTTTCATGGTTGTGCTGTGGCCATAATTTATGCCAGTATTGTCCCTGTAAGAACACACTTATGTTGACTAGGCCCAATAATGTTAATGTTGACACTGTCAGAACAGCTGGTCATACTGGCTGTTTCGATATATATCAGTATTGCCACTGATGAACACTGGCATGCTGGCTACACTAATGTATGTCAGTATTGACACTTTAAGAATACACACACACATGTACACATATGTCCACACATATACAAATACACAATGTTGGATGTGCCTATTAATTCAAATATTGATACTGACACAAGCAAATTCTCATGCTCATGCTGGCTGTAACTATGTATGCCAGAACAAACTCACATTGGCCATGTCCAACAATGCAACATTGTCACTGTGAGATGGCATTGTAATTCTGGTTGTACCAAAATATCGCAGTATTTCCACTTTAAATGTTGGCTGAGGCTAATAATGCTGCTATTATACAAATAAAAATATGTTTTCATTTTTGCTGTGTAAGTATATGCCAGTATTTCGACTTCGTAAAAACACTCATATTGATTATGTGCAAAATGTCATAATGCTACATTTTCATTCTGGCTATGCGAATGTATGTCAAAATGTCCACTTTATAAACATGCACTCTTTGGCTGTGGGTAATAAGCATAATATTGATATTGTATATAGATATTGTTATGTTGACTGTGTCAAAATATCTCACTTTTGCTTCTTTAACAACACACTCATTGTTGTTTATCAATAATGCCACTATAAGAATACATTTGGCCTCACTATAGGTTGGGCAGAGCAGAAAAAATGTGGCAGTAACACTATTATGCTGCATTACCGCTCCACCCAATCCAGAGTTTTGGGGGAACTCAGAGGATTCACCTCCATCTCTGAGCTGGAGGTGAAAGCACCGACTTTCCACCCATTTTTAGAGCAATTACCACCATGGTTATTGCACCAAAAAAGCCCCATTGAGTGTTATGGACTCGAAAGAAATGGGGATTTACACCATCACAGCAACTTGTGTTCCAGACCAAGTCCCGGTAATGCTAATTTCGTTGGTCTGTATCCCAGCAGATTTACCGCCGGGATACTACCCAATTTATAGTGAGGCCCATTGTCATGCTGACTGTGCCAAAGTATGCCAGTATTTCCACTTTAAGATACACATATTTTGCTCATAGTTGATTTTGCCAATATTGCAGCCATAAGCAGCCTGGGTTGGATAAACCTGCTTTGCTGTTTGCGCTGTTTGGCATATAATGGGCAAAATCTTATCTTGCACAATACAGGCTCTGGACCAAGCTCCCAAGAAGCACCAGTGACATTCTCATTCTCCGCTTTGGTCTGTGCTCACACCTGGCATCATAGCTGTGCGTGAACGTCAGCATCATCAGCAGACCGGCAAATCTTGCTGCTAGATGCTGAGGGTGAGAGTGTTGGGCCGTGGGGGACACATTGAACATTGTAAGCTGAGTGCAGGTAGGTGGAGGAAGGCACTCAGTTTTGTTGCTGCTTTTATTTTCAAAGAGCACTAGAAGTAGTCGTATTTCAGCGGTATCTCAGTGGCATTGTTGACTTAGTAGGGATTCTGTGAGTCTTTTACATATAGTTTAGTTATATTAGTCATCTGCAACATGTTGCGGTTTGGCAGTTTTTCTCCTCTCTGAACGTTGTGGGTGTGGATTATGTGGATTAACATGTCTTTTTGAGAGAAGCCAGGATTCTTCTTCTTTACTCAGTTTTCTCAGGCAAAGTTTGGCAGGAAGAATTACAGTTACAGCTACCAACTACCAAGCCCGGCCCCTTGAACAGTAACTACAATACTAACAACAATTGTGTGGAATATATCATCTTCTTGGGTAACAGGGCTTGCACTTTGATCCATTAGTGCATGTGCTGGGCAGTAACAATTGCAGGGCTGTGAGGGGGGGAGTCGGACTATGGATGCCCCCTGAACCCTTGCATTTGCATTTGTATACTGCTTATTCTACTCATCGTGAAAAGCATTAATCTTATATTTTGCATATTTTAAATCGAAAATATGTCTAAAAAGAAAGCTGCTACTTCTACATCCCTGGAAGAAAGGCAATGAAAAATTGGCCGGATGTTCAAACCAATCAAAGAGGTGTGCACACTTATAACAGAAATTAAGGACCTGCTAAAAGGCATAGAAGGCCCGAATGGTGAAACGTGCCTAAGTGGCAAAGTGGGGACGTCAACAAACGGAGCAGGTTCTAATTGCATGGCCCAAGATGAAAATTGGGGCCCATTGTTAATTACCTTTGACAAACTATTACTGACTAACGGGGTGGATCACACATTACAGGTATGTAGATCTGGAACGGACCCCCTTGATCCCTCAGAGTTTGAAAACAGCCAGTGCAAAAGAGTGGGAAAAATGATATGATTTCAATTGACAATAGGGGGAGGTACAGTAAGTAGTGTAAAGCATATTCTTGAATGTCAACCACAAGCGGGTTCTCTTCCTGAGATACAAGAACCAGAAGAAAACCCCAGAATTCAGATTGAGGACTTTTTTGTTGATGTGGGAGATATAATGGAACAAGAAGTTGTTGTGTCAAGGTTAATCCGCTGATTATACTTAGTAATACCTTTTCTGTTCTTGAGGACAATGTTGACTCAATATAGATGCAAATGCCTACTAAGGGCCCAAAAACAGCATATAATAAGGTAATGGCCAAGGGAAAACTGGATCAAAAGGGGGAAAACTAAAAAGTTGATTGTCACAGTCCATTAAAAGGAACTCTGTTATACCAAGTCTGGCTATGGCGATCTTAGCTCCTCTGACTCCAGCTAGTCCACAGTCATAGATGCTAGGGACTTGCTAATTGAAATCAAGTCCCTAATTGTGGACACATTGGGCAGCTATTTGAGGGACTTGGTGGGAGAAATTAAAACTCTGAAAGATAATGTTAATGCATTATCCACAAAGATGAAGTCTAGAGAACACCTTAGGGATTTTCTCCTGCTTCAAATGACAAACTGTTAAAGGTTTCTCAGGGGCAAGGAATTTCAACTCTAACTTTGCCTAATAAGATTGTTGTTTTAAGGGTGTTCATTTCTGGGCGGGGTATTAATGGACCGGACAGATCCGATAGGACCCCTGCTACTATTTCAATAATAGGCTCTCCAGATATATTAGCCCAACGAGTGTCTCGCCCAGATTCTTATAGAACGATTAACACCACGCCTGCAGGCGACAACACTGGTAGACTCAATGACAAAACAATTTGCAACTAGGACTGGGGAGCATTCGAGCAGTCCACCCTTTGTTACAATGGTCAATATTCCAAAACCCTCATGTAATTCTTATGAGGATGCTTTGACAAACAAATGCATCCATTTGATTAAACATGTGCAGCCTCTCTATTATTAGATCTGATATTGTAACATGTATCTTGGTTCCCATGAAAATTGAAGCTTCCGACTATATCCAGGCTTTCTGCATACTGAGGATCTAGTCAATGGAATTCTGGCAATTGATTTCCGTGCATTCCCACCAAAGGGTACTGCTATCTTGATTAGATCCCATGCTCCCATTTTTAGTAATCAATGGATGGTCGACAAATGGGAACCCAGACGTCAAGCTCTTGCCAAATCTCAGTGCTTATTAACTCCATTGAGAAGACAGGGCGAAAAGAAAGCGATGAATGATGTAGACAAGGGAAATCTGTAAGAAGTAAATTGACTGGGTTCGGAGTGCAATAGCCCTGCATTAGTTGAGTTCAAGTTAAGTTTATTCAGAATAAAATAATCCATCAAACATTTTAAAACATAGCATAAAAACAGATAATTAGAGCGACAAAACAGTTCAAAGAACACAAGCCATTAGAAAAAATATCATAATTAGTCCAATAGTGCTACATCCAGACATGAGCCATTTTCAGACAATAACTGCCTTAGCAATTTGAATGCGTGTTCAATTTACAAATAAACACATTGGGCACCAGAGGAATTTTGAACTAATAAAAAAGTCTAAAAACTGTTTGTACATGTCTTACTCCATGAGTATTCAATAAAGGGAAAATGACTTTCTTCCTTAGGGTTATAAATGCAGGACAAAAGAACATAAAATGTAGTAAGTCATCTACCTTATTCTTGAACTTAAAGATGTCTTCTTTTTCATACTGTCACTCCCACTATCGTTTGTGAACAATACATTTGTCCTATTATGGAGGAAGGCTGCTCTGTTCCTAGGGTCTGTGAACCACTGTGCGTAACCCATGGTATTAGAGATGCCAGTGAAATTTGTGTGATAAAATTGAAAGCTTTGCTTTTTGGCTACTTTATTCCACCTAGCATCTTCCCTAGCTTTCAGGAAATCATTCACCAGGTGCCTTCTTTCATAATTGTTGGCCACCCATCCTTTACTGAGAAAATGTTTGTAACCAAGGTTGCGAAGAGCAGATTTTATGTAATTTAGCCATAATGATGAGCTGCTTATATTTGAAAACAACACATCGTCCACCAAACCTTTTGTGAGCGAGAGGTTGGGGGTTTCCTCACAAACAAAGCCAGTAAGTTAGTTGTTGCATAGCTCTAAGATGTTCAATATAGGTTATGCTATGTTCCTCATGCAACAAATACTCAGAAAATCCCTGATGGACACTCATCATTTTCCTCATGAACTTATTTTCAGTAACCTGGGCCACATTAGTGCAAGCCTACCCCCATACAGCAGCTCCAAACATTAACACAGCTGCCGATTTAGCAGAATACATCTTCTGAGCCTGGTCCAATGGTAGGCCACCTAGATTCCTGCCATATCTCAGAATGGAACCATTTATTCGGGAAGCCTTTACTGCCTGTTGTTCTATGTGTGTAATCCACATTAAATCACAAGATATTGTTACACCTAGGTAAAAAAGGAATGTACAGACTCCAATCTTTCCTAATTAATAACTATTACGTTCCCAACTGGTTTGCTGGGGCCAATACACATCACTTTTGACTTCTCAATATTGATTTTCAGAACTCCATAGGCTTAAGTTTAGCAGTTGGTCTGTTGTGCCCATACCTTCTCGGAAACCACACTGCTATTTTGTGAGAATCTGCTTTCCCAATACCCAGTCCATAATCTTTCTATAGAGCGCCCGTCCAAACCATTTGGCAGAAATATCAATTAAAGAGATTGGACGGTAAACTGCAGGCTCAGATCGGTCTCCTCTTTTAAAAATGGGTACTATAATTGCCATTTCCATGAGGTCAGTACAGTATTTTGATATAAAATCACATTAAATATTACGGTTACTGTAGGTACCCACACCACCATCTCATGTTTAAAAATCTCAATTGGGATTGAGTCTGGTCCCGCTGATTTCCCATTTCCCATCCCCATGAGGGCTTTAAATACGTCTGTCATGGAGAATGACAAACGTGATCCACGACTCTGGCTGGAATATCTGGCAAGGTGATCCAGCTCCTTATCATCAGGACTATTATACAGAGTGGAAAAGTGATTTATCCATCTGGACTCACCCACCCACCCAATCAACAACAATCATCCAGAGGTTTGTTAACTGCCTTAAGACCAACTGCAATCACCCTCCAACATGCTCTTAACTCTCCCCTGGTCGCTGCCCTTTCTAGTTCTTGCCATGAGTGCTCCTCTAGTTCTATTTTTAGAGTTCTTTTATACAGGTCCCTAGCTGCCACTATTTCCTCCTGTTTCCGGGTTTTCTCTTGCAACACAAACCGGAGCAGTCACTTTGCCAACTTGAATTTTATGTCAAACCATGATGGTCTCTGTGTCTTTTTATTTAATCTCTTTGCCTTTCTTCAAAAGGCCCAGGAGACAACTAATAGTATGTCTGCCGAAACCATATATTTTGCCTCCATGGAAGCAACTGCATGAAGGCATAACTCAAGGCTTCTGATAGTCACATGTATAACCGTGGCCATTATTGAATCCTGATCAGCGTATTCCCGGCGTATGCCCTGCACTAGATATTGGCTGTCGCCTCCTATCTTGGAACAAAGCTGGAATTGCTAAAAATCTTGAAGACTCTGACTCGACTGACTTTTAAGAGGTTTCCAATTGATTCTTCTGCAGGAAACCTGGGCTACTCAGGAGGTCATTACACAGGGTTATCAAGCACTCCAGGCGCTAGCTAGAAAAGGCCCTAGGGGCAGACCAGGTGGGGGTCTCCTCATTCTGATGGAGATGGTTTTTGAATGGAAGGTGACTGTCTTGCCAACAGGTTTAGAAGAGCTCCAGCATTTATCTATATGCACAGGGGAAGATCGCTGGATTCTCTTGTTTAATCTTTACAGCAGACCATCATATACCAATGGGTTGGCTACAGTGGAAGAAATTCAGGAATTGATAAATTCATGGAGGAGATCCAATATTATGAAGACCCATATAGTTGTGTCATGTGACTTACATTTTCAAATGGAACCATAAGAGAACTGGAGGTTTTGTGGGAGGACCAGGATGGCGCATGGGACGACCCCACCCTGGTAGCAGTGCCCCATAAGATGGTTCACCAGCGATCCACTGATACAGCCCGAATTTTATATAATTTGGAACTTAGGGCTTGTAATAGCAGGTTTGTAGAAGATCAACCTGCTAAAGTAACTTTTACTGGGCATAATTGCCATACGCTCATTTACTATATATGATCTCAGCCAAGGACTGGGCCAAGGTAAGCAAGTTTAGGATCCATGAAAGGATAGGAAGTGATCACAAACCCTTGACTATTGTTCTCAGCCCCAACAAAGTTGCACAGCCACTAGTATAAGTTCCAAAAGCGGTAGAAACTATTGTTCTTGCAGGCCATGTTCGTAAATTATTGAAATGGCTTAGGGTGCTTGAACAGGGCACACAACCAACTGTATATAAGGCAATTCTGGAAAACCTTGTAGTTATATGTTCAGATAGCACCACTGATTTAGAATTAATGGTGGAATCTAACAAATTGTTAGAGAATGTAGTGCTGTATCTGGCATCCACAGGGTCCAAAGCCGACAGCCACGCAATAAATAAACCCAGCTGGTACTATAAAACTTGCAGGGTGGCAAAAAAAGAAATAGTGCAATGCCTGGGTCGGTGCTGTGGATAAGACACAGCTCCAATTATTTAGAGCCGACTATAAGGTTTTAACTGCAAGAGCCCAGCTGTTAAAGGCATATGAAAAAGGAGATACAATTTAATGTTGGAAACTGGTAGAAGATGAAAATCTTAATGGAGATCAAACTCTTCAATGCTGTATTCGAGCAGATAACTGGTGGCAGCATTTTTCTAAGCTCTATGGAACCTCTAATGTGGGACAAAATCAGAACATTGTGGTGGAGCTGTGCCCAGAATATTACTCTAGGGACGAATCTCTTCTGCTTGATACAGCACCAGTATGGTGAGCTATTGAGTTCCATAAGAGGAGAAAAGCGTCTGGGTCAGATAGAACCCCTTTAGATTTCTCTAAAGATGAACCAATGATATGGGCCTTGAGCTTGTGTAAGATTTTGAATGTCGTAATTAGTCATGGGCCCTCATTACGACCCTGGCGGAAATCAACCGACCGGACCGCCATAGCGTAAATAGCGTTTCCGCCATTGCACGATGGAGCAAAGTGCGGCTCATTCCGACCCATCGGGCACGAGCACCACGCCATGGCGGAAGTGCAAAGTCCGCGATGGCGGAAATGACCCCAAAACGGCCCACACCGCCGCCGTACGGCGCCCTAGGTGCAATACCGCCACCCATCTCAGCGGACACCGCAGTGAGCGCCAACCGGAAAGTACGGTGACCGTAAATATACGGAAACTGAAGTAAAAGCATGGTCCCGGAACGGGAAACATCCCGCCGTACACCTATAAAACCACAAATTCCACACCACCATTAAAAATACTACCCTGAGACACATCCCAACCCGTCATCCACCCTAGTGAAACCAAGAAAAATGGGAAAAGTAGCGAAGAAAGCGTGCGACCGCAAGCGGCAGGTCCACTTCTCCCGTGAGGAACTCACCGTGCTCACGGAGACCCTCCAGGAGAATGCTGCCGCCGTCTTCTCCACGCAAATGACCAGGACGGCACTTGCGAACAAGAAGGCCATATGGGCCCTGGTGGCACAGCGGGTAAGTGCGGTGGGGACCGCACCCCGCAACCCACAGCAATGCAGAAAGCGATATGACGACCTGCGGATACGCGTCCGTAGCATACTTTCTGCCAACCGCAATATTGCCACAGCTACCGGGGGAGGATCGGAATCACCCATCAAGTTGACCCCCTGGGAAGAAATCTGTGCCTCCACCATTGGAATGGAGAGCATAGAGGGAGTCGGAGGGATGGAGAAAGGAGTGCAGACATCCGAAGATTCAGGTAGGTGTCCCAAATAAAACAATGCCAAAACCACAACGTCCAATCATGTGAAGTACCACGTGCCCACATAGTGCAACAGGAACACATGTCCAGGAGAACGTCCACATACATAGGCCTGATAGCACACTTTAAAACTCACATCAAATACATAAATAATTAAAAATCCTAAAAACACCCTCTACACGTGCAGCAGGCACACCCTAACTGCAGGCTGCCAAACAACTGCACCCTCACTCCACACACAAATGAAACCACCTCCAAGGCCCCGACCCAAATCACCCTCAGGTACCACCCCAATGCATGTGATACATTGCCATTTCAATTCCCACAGACCCATTAATAACGCTCGCCCTCCTTTACTCCACCACAGGGTCCGATCCAAACGACGAGCTCCAGGACACCCCTACCAGCACACCTGCAAAGAGGGCCAAGACCAACGGCCAAAGACCCTCCACCTCAGCTGCACGCATCAAGACACGGCAGCAGCACAAATCAAGTGACAGCACACAGGAGGGAACTCCAACAGGCACCCCAGCAGCCAGCATGCCCACAACACCACCACCACAGGTCCCCCCAATGGATGCCACAGTAGGCACTGCTTCTGGTGGCAGCAGCACCATAGGTGATACTGCATTAATGGCAGCATGCTCCGACACAGAAAACGGGGATGTCGAAGTTAGATCCATCCATGACCTGTCTCAATCCCCCTGTCTGTTCCATCCCGTACACCATGAGGATACCACGCAGGGGCACCCACAAGACGACGACTGGCCATCCCCCACAAGCCCTGTGGCAAGGCAACATGAGGTGATCAGCCCCTCTGTGACACCACCGCAAATGGCCATGGCCCAGCAGAGGCAACAGTCCCTCGACCAGGTAATCGTGCAACAGCAGCAACTGGCCACGCTCCTCAAGGACCATGCCGATGAATGTGGGGGCACTAAGGCAGACATAGAAACATCAACTGAGACACTTAGGGCACAAATGGAGAGTAGCACCGAGAGCCTGAGAGTACAAATGGAGAGAAGCACCGAGAGCCTGAGAGTACAAATGGAGAGAAGCACCGAGAGCCTGAGGGGGGAACTGCATGCGACGTCCAAAGACGTATGTGCCGAACTTGCCGCAGTGCGCCGTGTGCTCACTGAGCTCTCACAAACCCTTAGGGACATGCATGGACGTGAGCAGGCAGAGACATCATCCGTTGCAAGTTCCGTCCAGGGCAGCCCCCAACGTAGATCTGGGAGGAACCTGCGCTCCACAGGCAGGGGTGCCCCTGATACCCGCAGAGGGGGCTTGCAATAGCGACAGCCCACTGACAATGAGCATCTTTGGACACTGGTGTTCGGGGGGGAGGTAGGAGGGTGGAGGGGGTGTGTTGGGCTCACTTGGGTGGCGGGTCGATAGGGTGTTTAACATGATATCACATATGCCATAAACAATGCACGATCATGCAATGAGATGTGTGGACATTGATCTCTGTGTACGAGGCCATTATAGGCGTACAGTCCATATTGTGCATGTTCCAGACGCACACAGTGCCACGAGTCCCGTGTCCATGTATCAGCCACCAGGCGTGAGTGCTAGAAGCATGCATCTATGAGATGCTGACGAATGTCACGGCCCTCCTGTGCCTCGCAGACTCCTTGAGGTGATGCCACATCCCCACCCTCATCATGACCATCATCAGGTGCTTGCAGTTCTGCGTCAGGGGGCATGGGCACATTTCTACGTACGCACATGTTGTGGAGCATGACACATGCCATGACCATCTTTGCAACCTTCACATGGCGGTACAGGAGTGCCCCGCCAGACCTGCTGAGGCAGCGGAAACGAGTCTTCAGTAGGCCGAATGCCTGTTCTATGACTACACGGGTACGTGAGTGGGCATGGTTGTAGTCCTCCTCATGCTGGTCCCGTGGGTTCCGGACTGGTGTGAGGAGCCATCTCTTCAGTGGATACCCGGCATCACCTGTATGTGGACAAGTAAGGAATTTTGAGGAATGCCATTGCTACGTACGCACCCCCCCCCTTCCTGCCAGGTCATTGCCGCATCACATACCCCACATCATCATGCATGAAATGAGACTCACCGAGTAGCCAGGATCTGTTCCCTGCGTGTCGCTCCATGTAGCGTGGTATAGTAGAGTTCCTCAAGACCATAGAATCATGGGTTGATCCAGGAAATCGGGCACAACAATGTGTAATGATCCTGTTGGAGTCACACACCATTTGTACATTCAGAGAATGAAATTGTTTTCGGTTGCGGTACTGGGCCTCCATGGCATGTGGGACGACCAATTCCACATGGGTGCAGTCGATGGCACCAATGCAACCCGGTATGCCGGCAAGTGCATGGAATCCCACTTTAGTGTTGGTAATTTCCTGCTCCGAGCGTGGTAGAGAGATGTAGTCGTCTGCGTGCTTCAGGAGGGCATCGAGCACTTGCAATAGTGTCCGTGAGAACAGTGGCTGTGATATGCCATGCAACTGTCCGACTGTGTGCTGGTAGGTGCCTGTGGCCAGGAAGTGGAGTACAGACACCACCTTCAGTAGGGGTGGGATGGCGGTTGGGCTATCTATCATGCTGACAAGGTCAGCCTGTGTCATGTCCACAATGGCGGTTATGGTGTCCCGGTCCAAATGGTAGAGGGTGTGGATCTGCTCATCAGTGAGGTTGAACGGATGTGCTCGGAGGCGTGGGATTGCGGGCTGCCTGCGTGGTGGTAGTGGCTGTGCTGGCGGCCCTTGCTGGCCCTGCCTTGCCCTCCTCCTCCTCCTGCGTCTCCGCCGTGCGGCCGGTTGTAGTTGGTGTTCGTCTTCTTCTTGAAGTTGGAGTACTTGCAGTGCTATCAGGTCCCCCAGGGCCAACATAGCTAGTCCTGCCGGTAGCATTTCGGAGTGGGTGTGGTTGTGGGAGGAGACTGGGTGTGCAATTTATGTGTTTTCAGGCTGTATGGCCTCCACCTGTGGTGATTCATTCCACCTGTGCAAGCAGCACTCCCCTTTGGGCGAGCACGTCCCGCACACAACGCTGCAATTCGACGAATGGCATCTTGCTATTGCAATCATGTGTTTGTACCCGATGGCAGTGTAACATTGGTTGATATGTTCATTCGGCTATGGTCCCATTGTTTCACATACTATCTTTGCAGTCGCGAACAGACTTGTGAAGGGTAGTGGAACGTAGTACTCGAGTAACGGTGGACCCTCATGCAACACTGTACCGAGCTTCACCGACGGGCGGGGCGTCCCATTTGTGAGTGAAGGCAGTTGCCATTTTCACACACAGCCGCACTAGATGGATTCATTTGTGATTTCAAGCGGCCACAGATGCCTTTTCGACGTGATGTTGCAAATGAGGAATTCGAAGGGCGGCGCTTTCGGTTTTCAGCTAGCGGCGAGGAGATGCCCACAGGTCTGACTGCAAATATAACGTTCTATTGTTCAATGTCCTTGGGACAGGGGCCATGGCGAGGATGCAATGATTGATATGAATAGTTTGGGATGCGCAATAGCGACGTGGGCGATGAGGCCGGACGTTCCCAAATACATGTTACTTCACAACACTGGAATTACGGGCTGGGGCACAGTGGATTTTGCAGGCTGCATAACGCACAGACTCAATGGAAATTTCACATGTTATGTGAGTATGGAAACAGGCGTTTTCATTACGGGATGAGGGAATGATGTATGGATGCATGGACAGATGATTTGATACAGAGTTTGCCATGTACAGGGCTTCTTGGAATCTATCCGCCTCCCCTGCGCTATGTGATGCAGGGCTGCCATAGTGGGACCATCGTCTATCTGGCCTTGTTGAGCCCTCCCTGTCTCGACGCGCCTTCAGACACTTGTGTCTATGCACGTTACCAATCCCATCAGATGGATTCTGTTTTAACAGACGCATGCACAGGTACACTCGTTTGTGATAGTGTTTTCACCTCGATATAGATAGTTATGATTCGCAAGTGGTTTTTGGGTGGTGATGATCCTTTGGAGTGGGCTAGCATGCATATGGCTGTGGATTTGGTGTGATCATTGAAGTGAGTAATTCAAATGTAGTTCTGATGGCCATACTATTCTTTTTCATTTCATTTGGTTGACAGGTATCTCCTCCCCTTTTGCCACTGCCATCTGTATGCCACTCCTGCAGATGGATTTTACTCCCGACACCTGCTGCTTCGTGTTAATCAGTGGAGCAGCATTACGATCTTATGGGACGATCGCCAATGGGCCACATGCCCTTACGCAGTACTAGTGGCTAGGAGCAACATTTCGGCCTTTCAGCTGGACTAGTGCCTCCCTATTGGGACGGCCCTGCGGTTCTAGGCGCTTCCATGTTGCCTTTTCGTACGGGAATGTAGCCCCTGTGTACCATGAAGGAACAGGGCGTCACACTAGAAGTAGCTGGTCATTTATTGCGGTTGCAGCCCACAATAATGAAATATATTTTGGAGTTCATGGCCTAATGGCTGTATGGGCTTGGTGAATTTGTTGTGCATTAAATTTCTATTCTGATATGAACCGTGTAGCGTTCTTCTTTGCAAGTGATGTGGCATATTACTATTTGGGGAGCGATATATTGTGAGGAGATCTGCATTGGGTTCCAGCTTCGGGGTATAGTTGCGTGGTACTGTGCTGGGCGCGTTTGCCTACGAAGCCCAGTGAGGTCAGGGATGAGGGCTGCCATTATGACTGTTCTGATGATGTCATGCTCAGGGGCGGGGGATTAGCTTTTGTGTAACAGATGCCGGTCAGCCAGTTGGATAGGTGGAATGATGTGATTATCGGAATATTGCTGGTCACAGGTGCCTGTGTTTGCGTGCGTTTCTTGGTGGGAGACTGAGGTCATGTCCATTTGTATGGCTTCTGTATTCGTGCCATCTGTGCCCTGCAGCTCCCATTGGGCCCTCTTGAGATTCATTTGTTCGTTGCCAGGCATGGATGACTAGTACATTTCACTGGTTGCATTGTGTGACTTCATTGCACCTACGGGGGGTTGTACAATGTGGCCAGGGAGCGGTGTACAAGCACTCAGTAGGGCCGTTTACGGTTGGTTCGCGATGCCGTACTTCTCACCATGGCGGAATGGTACTTTCCGCCGTGCTTGATGGCGTTAGGTGCATGTCCGCTAGGGTCGGAATTCGCGTACCGTTGCACCATGGTGCTAATTACGGTTTGGCATGGCGCGCGCGCGCGTACTTGGTGCAGTTAGCGTTGGCGTTCACTACGGTGTCGCTAATGGCATCGTACTTTGCGGTGACGGGTCATGATCGCACCGAGCGCTATTCGATGGCGGTATTGCATTTCCGCCATCGTTTTTCGATTTCCGCCAGGGTCGTAATGAGGCCCATGGTATTGTACCCCCCTTGTGGCGAAATGCAGTAATTGTGCCTATTTACAAAAAGGAGGGTAGGGACGACCCTGCTAATTATTGGCCCATCTTGCTCTTGGATAGCGTGGGGAAAATATTTTCAAAAACTATTCTGTTAGGGGGCGCTGTTGCGCTCAGTGAAGATGGCCGCCTGATCTTCGGCTCCGATCTGTGAGGCACCGTTTTGTTGGAATTCTCCTGTTTGCCCCTACGCCACGACCACCCGACACACCAGAGGGGCTGCTGATGAGACCGGGCACCTGCTGTCCAAGCGCTGGGCGGGAGCGAGTGCCTACGCGGCCCCCGCGGCTTGCGGCCTACTGTGGGGGAGGGGCACTCTACTCGCTCTGTGCGATCGCCCTCCCCCGCTTGATACGAAAGCTGCTGGCCTCACCCTTTGTATCCAGACGGCCCCTGCACTGGACTCCAGAGCGCTCCGCTCCGCTGCCCCATCCTGGGCGGCGTGCTGCACACCATTGAGCCTCCATTGCTCCGGCTCCGGGCGGTGAGTTGCCCCTTGCCCCGGTCCCCCGGCCCTACGCCTCTTATATCCCTGAGGCCGCAGGATTCTCTCGGGCCTCCTGACACGCGGTGAGTGCTGGTGCGCCCCGCCACCTGAACTGGACCCTTGCCCTAATTGTGTGCCGGCCCGGGGGTCCCCCCCCTTCGGGTCCTCCTCATGCCAACTTTACTGCACCACAACCGTTTCTCCCCGGATCCTTGGCCTGCGGTTGGGGGTCTCGCCGGCCTGACAAATTGACTCTGGGACACTCTGGGGAGCCTAGCCTTGCCAAGCCACCTTTCGACTGGCTCTCCTCCCACACCTGATTGCGCTGTGGCTACCGACCACCAACGTTCCACGTGCAACTGCTCCTGGGCCCCAGTTGTCCTTGACGCCCTCCTTCCACTGACCGCTTTACTGCCTCTTACAGGGATATTTCTCTCCACTGGTCTCTCCCACAGCCACCAACTCCCCCTCAAGCCTTCTGGATGTGGTAGTCGGCACGTCTATCTACACAGAGACAGCCTCAACTGTCTCCCACCGATCCTCCCGACTGGTGTACCTATCTCCAAGGTTGCTCTGGGGTCCTTCCACTTGCCTTCGGCGATCTGCACCGTGAGCCACCCATCTCACTGCCTCATATGGTGGTGGTCTCCTACACCATATTAACACCTACGACCCCGGCTACTACTGCCTCTACTACTGGTCACTACCACTCGAGCCCTGACCACCCCTACAGACCTTCCGGTGAATTGCTCGGGTCCGCTCGGCGTTCACCGGCTCCTTCGTGGTCTGGCTGGGCCATGGGGCCCCCCCATCGGAGACGCCATACCCCTTCCTTCCTGGTGCTCTGCCCGAGCCCCCCGTTCATACGCCTCCTGGTCGATCCTGGTGTCTCCCCTTGTGGCCCTACCCTCTCTCTTCTGTGCTTAAGTTTTCCCCTCCACCGGCAACATGTCGACACGAACCGGCAAGAAACAATCCTCGATCAATATTTTCACGAAACCCTCGGGGGCCCCCGGAGCTGAGGCGTCATCACTGGAACCTTCCCCCTCACCGGTGCTGGAACCATCCGACTCCCAGAAAATGATGGAGTTTATCCGAGAGGGGTTCACCACAATTCATAGTAAACTTGATGACATGAACGGCACGATTTCCTCCATTAAAGCACATATGGAGAGGACTGATGGTCGTGTTCCCGAGATCGAGACACGAGTGAGCACCTCCGAGGACGGTCTGGGTTCCCTCCGTGCGGAGGTCTCCACGCTATCCGCCCGCGTTACGGAGGTAGAGAAGAAGAATGAGGACCTCGAATCCCGCTCGAGGCGCAACAACCTCCGCATAATCGGGGTGCCAGAGGATGGTATACATGAACCCATTGAAGATTACATGGAGGGCATGCTACTCCAACTCCTTGACTCCCCTAAACTCTCCCCGCAGTTCGCGATCGAGAGGGCCCACCGCTCACTCACGGCGAAACCCAAACCTGGAGCACCCCCACGCCCGATCATAGCCAGGGTCTTGAACTTTCGCGACCGCGATGCACTCCTTAGGGCGGCAAGGGCCAAGGGGGACCTTCTCCTAGGCGCAGCCAGGATCCACCTATATCCAAATTTCTCGGTGTCGGTTTAACATGAGCGAAAAACCTTCCTGGCAGTGAAGAAGAGACTACGCGACCTCCAGGTTAAATATGCCATGTTATACCCCGCTAAACTGCGTATCGAGCATACAAACCGGGTTTACTTCTTCACGCTGCCTGAGGAGGCATCCAGGTTCATAGATGAACACTTTCCCGGCTGAAATGTACTCGTAACAGTCACGGACACTGGCTCGCCACAGGTTGCTCTAATTGTTGAATGGACGCCGCCTAATCCTGCCTTAGATCTTGTCTGAACTTTCGTCACTCCGTTACTACCTGATAAGGTTCCTATGTAATGCCTCATTCGCACTTTTGACAAAAATGTTATTATCATTGCTGTTTTTTCTCACTGTGATTGTTACCTCCAGATTCACTGACCTATCGCAATATGGCCGGGTTGCTGGGCAATCTCTTGCTCGGCCTGCCCCCCTCCTTGGTGGGCTCTGGATGCCCGTCAAATGCTTTTCTCCCCCTTGTTCACCTCTCTTTAGGATTCTTTCTCAGTTCCTCTAGTTGAGCTAATACGCTTCTCGGTCCAGTGGATCGGATAAATGCATTTTCACCCCTGTTCTCTTGGTTCGCCACCTACTGACCATGCCCCCCGTCACCCATGGGCCCTCCCCTGGGTGGGAACGGGTAATTTTGGTGGGCATTATGTTTATCCTAAAATTGCCTTATGGTTCGGAGCATCGCCGCCAGGCCGGTACGCAGGCCCCCCAGGCGTTGATGCCATTGTGTTTGTTCTGGTTGTTTGGGTGTGGGTTGTTCATCCCTTCGTTTGGGGGAGGGATGTGGGAGGGGGAGGGGGGATCGAGGTTATATGTTAAAAACGGCTTGGTATTCAAAGAAAGGGCAGAGTCCGAAGCATCATGGCCCCGTCGGCGATTTAGATCGGTCCACATTGGGCACCGTCCACGGGGAGCACATTTCCACCCACCCGTATTTCTCTATGACTATCCCTGGAGGGTTGAGTGAGGAAACCCTGACATTTATGAGCTGGAATGTACGTGGATTGGGTAATTACAAGAAAATGAGGCTACTACAACTTCAAGCCGAGCGACATGGGACTAAAATCCTCTTCCTTCAGGAGACACATGCATGCACAGAATACTGTGAAAAATTTGCTAAAACATGGGGTCCCCAAAGGTACTTTACCACCTATTCTACCCAGAGCCGCGGAGTTATGACCCTTATTCACAGAAGCCTCAGATTCACCTCCATTGCTACGATTATCGACCCCCTGGGCAGATACGTGCTACTCCATGGTACCTTACAGAATAAGGAAGTTGTCCTGTTAAATATATATGGTCCCAACATTGATGATCCCGGATTCTACTCTGATCTTATAACTCTCTTAGATGGCTTTCCTCTGATACCGATTTTCTGGGAGGCGATTTCAACACGATATTCGACGTGGATCTGGACAGATCTGGCTCCAGACCCCGTCAGCTCTCCAGAGCGGCTTACACTACACTCTCCTCTCTTCCCCGCTTGGCCCTATTTGACGCATGGAGGCTTCTCTACCCTGATTCCCGCTCTTATTCCTTCTACTCCACGGTTCACGATTCCTTTTCTCGGATTGACAGATGGCTGGTGTCCGATGGGCTAATAAGGAATGTATCTGGTATGGCAATCCTCCCCAGGACCCTATCTGATCACTCCCCTGTGACTGTTACTCTATGCTGGGGCCCGGATCGGGATCGATCCAGATACTGGAAAATGAAGCCACATTCCCTCCTCGATCCAGTCTTTAGCTCTGAGATGGAGTCGGCGATCGAGGAGTTGTTCGAGATCAATACCAACTCCATTTCCTCACAGGCCACCCTCTGGGAGTCCTTTAAGGTCTACATCAGAGGCATTGCCCTCTCCAAGGAAAATGGTATCCTCAAAACTATTCGTAGGGAAATCGCCGAGAGCGAGGCCACGTTGTCTTCACTGGAAGCTCAGTATTCCCTAGTTCCAACCCCTGTAACTCTCGCGTTAATTGGCACGGAATTGGACACCTTCCGTGCCCTCGCGGACCGCGAGCTGAGGTTTCTCGATAATCCCGGGCGGGCGAGGAGATATGGTGAGGGCGAACGCCCCGGCCGTATCCTAGCTAGACTCCTCCGCCATGAGTTTGGCTCCCCACCCATTCCCGGAATTCAGTGACCCGATGGATCCCTGGCCACCTCCCCTGGAGATGTCAATGCGGAATTCCTTTCCTTCTACCTATCCCTATATGCACACTCTGACAGTGCTACTGCTGCAGAGATCGATGCTTATCTTGATAGACTCCCCCTCTCGGTCCTCTCTCCCGACACCATCGGATCCCTCGAGAATCCATTCACCCCTGAGGAGTTCTCGGATGCTATAGAATCTCTATCCTCGGGTAAGGCCCCAGGTTCAGATGGTATTCCTGTTGAGTTTTATAAACATTTCAAATCACTCCTACTCCCCCGCCTGGTTGCTCTCTGGGAGGAGTCGGTGGAGGCGGGCCAGTTCCCCCCCTCACTCCGCGAAGCCACCATAACAGTCCTACTAAAACCTAATAAATCCCCCACTCAATGCGGCTCTTACCGCCCGCTCTCACTGATCAATTGCGACGTTAAGATTTACGCAAAATTGCTCGCTCTACGACTGGTCCCATACATGCCACATATCATCCACCCTGACCAGGCGGGGTTCATCCCGGGCCGCTCCACCTCCTTAAATCTGAGACTTTTTTTCAATATTATAAGTAGAGTGAACCCTGGTGTACACGCGGTGGCCGCGACCCTAGACATGCAAAAAGCTTTTGATTCGGTCTCGTGGAACTACCTCTGGCGGGTACTTGATAAATGCAAATTTGGTCCCACCTTTGTATCCTGGGTCAGGCTTCTTTACTCCAACCCCGTTGCCAGAGTTCGTACTGAGGACCGCTGCTCCCCCCTATTCCAAATAGCTAGGGGCACCAGACAAGGCTGCCCCTTCTCGCCCTTAATCTTCGCTGTGGCAATGGAGCCGTTTGCCGACATGCTTCGCCAAAACCATGCGCATAGGGTTCTACGTACTGCCGGTTCCTTAGATATAGTCTCTCTATATGCTGATGATGCTCTTCTCTATATCCGCTCCCCCGAAACTAATTTAGCCCCAATACTGGCAGACATTGCTCTCTTCGGACGGATCTCTGGTCTCACGGTGAACTGCTCTAAATCAACCCTCTTCCCGCTCACGCCCAGCACACTCCCCCCTCCCGATACCATGGGATTCACATGGGCCCAATCTAGATTCACTTACCTGGGAGTAGTGGTGTCACGTCATACTGAACGGGTCTTGGAAGATAATTTTCAGTCATACCTCATAAACCTTATGATAAAAATACAGGGATGGAACAAACTTCCGATCTCACTGGCGGGTAGGATAGGGTACTGAAGATGGTGGTACTTCCCCAACTACTGTACAGATTTACTAATATTCCGTTGTGGCCGGGAGCTGACTTTTTTCAGGCATTGACACGCGCCCTTAACTCCTTCCTCTGGCACTCCGGTGCGGTCCGCCTTAAGCTCAAGACCCTTTCTGCCCCAATGGAAGCTGGTGGCTTTGGGGCACCAGACTTCCTCAAGTACTGGCTGGCGGCTCAACTCCAACACACTGCACACTGGTTCAATATATCGGACCCCCCACCCCACGTTAGACTGGAAAGGCTGTCAGTCAGCGATTGCGACATCCGATCTCTGGTATTCGTACCAATGCCAGCGGTATCGGACTCACTGGACCCAGCGACATGCACATCCTTGGCCTTGTCCAAATATTGGCAAATATTGGGCACCGCCCATCCCGTTCACGGTAACTTCCCAATTTGGAATTTCCTCCCTGGGGTCCCACGAGTCCCTCCCTCCGTGGTTCGCACGTGGGCCGAGGCGGGTTATGAATTGCTGCGTGATATATTCGAACAGGGTCATTTTATAGAATGGCCTGACCTCCCGGCCCCCCTTAGACGGAAACCTTCCGTCTGGCTTCAGTATTCATCCCTCCGTAGAGTACTCAAGCACAAGTACACATGCTTCCCAACACTGCCACCTGATGAACCTGCAATCACCGAACTGTCCTCACCTGACCCAATGAGGGGCAAAATTTCCAGACTATACACCTTACTTCAAACCAGGACACCCCCTACATTCTCCAAACTACGGCGCTCCTGGGAGACAGATCTCGGCCTCGAGATAACCGATGAGCGCTGGTCCCACATGTGTGCACGGATCCATGGGGTATCCTTCAACTCCCGGTTCAAATTGATCCAATTCAAGGTGCTCCACACGTACCACTACACCCCGACCAGGCTACATCGCATCTCGAGCAACTCCTCCCCTAGGTGCCCTAGATGCAGCTATGAGGATGCCGACTACATCCACATGATCTTGTCATGTCCCCGACTCACCCAATTCTGGATCTCAGTGTGCTCCACTACATCGGCCATCCTCGAATCCCCCTTCTTGCCATCCCCAATGAAATGCCTATTCCATGATTTCCCCGAACTCCACCGTGACTCCAGAAAACTGGCTGGCCTCTGTATGATACTAGCGGTGCGTACAATTCTACTTTGCTGGCTACGGCCTATCACCCCCACCCACGCGCAGTGGCTCAGAGCAGTTACGTGGGCCTCCGACACCGAAGAATCCTGGGCGGTTCAGCAACCCGCCTGCTCCAGGCCTAGAGATATCTGGCTGAAGTTCCGCTCATTCATGTCCTCCACTGATACCGACTCAGATCCCGCATCCCCAGCTCCCTCTCCTAACCCAACCTTAGGTGGTCCCTGAGCTGTCTCTCATCTACCTTCGTTCCGACCTTCTATGGGTCCCCCTGGTGCATATGTCGATCCCATTTCCTTTATGTACCCCGTTTATATGTACTGTATGAAATGTGCCGATTGCTCTGTTTTGATTCTGAAGGCTCTATTGTTACTCACCTGTATCTGTGTTACCAAGCTGAATGAATAAACAAAAGTTTAAAAAAAAAAAACTATTCTGTTCAAGTAACAGACTTAGGCTGATGAAAATTATATTATAAATGATCTTCAGGCAGGGTTCCAAGAACAAAAAAGCACTGTTGACCAGAGCGTGCGCTTATTTCTGCTGATCCAGATGAAGTTGAATGCTGTATTTGTGGATCTTAGGAATCCGTTTGGCGGATGCTGAGGGGTAGAGGTGCTCCTTTTGAGTTTATCTTAGCCATTCAGTCTCTGTATACCGGGGGGGTTAACCACCCCTTTCGCTGTGGTGAAGGGGGTAAGACAAGGCTGCATCCTTCCCCCCTTACTTTTTAACATATACATGGACGACATTATTAAAATACTGGTGGAGATGAGCAAGGCAGTCCTAAAATGAGGCAAGATAATTACCCTGCGCTATTCTATGCCGATGAAGCAGTAATTTTATCAACTACCCCTCAGGGTCTAAAAAATATCTTGTATGTATTTTTAGAGCAATGCGAGGAGATTGGATTGCAACTAAATTTTGGAAAAAACATGATTTTTAGACCACAGTTTTAAAAGCATAGTCAATTGGATATTCACATAAGCAATAGTAAATTAGAACAGACTCTGTCCTATGATTATGTAGGAACTAGATTCCCTGTGAATTATTGATGGTCCCCACAAGTTGCTAAAGCCTGTTGCAATTTAAGAAAGAATAGTGGGGCTACAAATTCTTTTTTCTGAAAACATGTTAGTGGTGCGATTTCACCGGCAGTCAAACTGTACCAAAGGCAGGCAATCCGAGCCTCTACCTTTGGAGAGGAAATCTGGGGATACACTTGCCTACAGCCTCTCAACAGAATTGAAAATAAGTTCTTTACAAATGTGCTTCAGCTACCGCAAAGTTCACCTGCAGCAGTATTACATCTGGAATATGATATTGGCCCAGTAGGTGCCTTGGTGGCTTTAAAACCATTTTTTTACTGGCTCAGATTATGGAGCACAGAGGATCTCCGGAAGTACCGAGATGCATTAAAACATTTGTTAAGTATGGTGGGGGGAAGTATCCTGTGTTTTTCACATGTTACAGAACAACTAATTGGACTGAACGGCGCGCACTATGGGAAACTCCTAAGGAAAGCAGCAGCAGTAAGGAAACAAGAGAGAATAATTGAGGCTGCTGCTAATCTTAAATTGGGTTAAGCCTACCTAGAGGCCAAAAAAGATTATGGTTTTGAGAGGTACTTGACTTTATGCTCCTGCCATCTTAAAGATCTTTGTATTTTCGATTCAGCATAGGGACACTACCCCTGTGCTGCTTCACCAAATCCTGGGGCCTGGGTGGTTCCGGTATTTGTCCCCTCTATGATTCTGGCATGGAAACCATCACACAATTTCTGTTCTTCTGTGCAAAACTGAAAGACATGAGAACCCAATATCTAAGACTTTTTCTCCAGGAGGCTAGGTTACACTCCAATAGTGTAGCGGTGGCATTTTGTATGAACTCTACTGTGTTCTCATGCTGTTTTCTCAGTAGCCTGTTACGTCGCTAGGGCTTGGATACTAAGATTGAAAATATTGGGAAGGATGAAGAAGGGTGGCAATCAACCAGATCCTTCATCGAAAGTCGGATGAGATTCAGTTTTCCTTTTTGGAACCATGTGAGGCTGCAAGTTTACTATCCCTTTGACGCAATTTGATGATGATCTGCGTTTAGCCTAATCTGCTTTTATTTGTTTAGTTATTTTATGGACAAAATTTTTAATTGAAAGTTGGCTGTGGTGTTGTTTGCCTTTATGTTATCATATGAGGCTGCATGCTCATTCTCCTCTTGATATGAATATTTAATGATCTGTACTATCCGTTCAGGTATTTTATGGATGAATCTGTGGAAAAGGCTGAATGTGAAGTGATTCACTTTTTACATCTTTTTTTAATCTTTGAGAATGGAAATTGATTTTATGTGCTTGTTTTAACATTAATTGTTTTTACTATATGGTTTTACACGAATAAAGTATTTGATTGATAGAATATCTTGTAATGCTGTTTGTGCCAATGTATGCCAGTTTTGCCAATTAACTTTACGAACACACTAACATTGGCTATATCTAATAATGCCATATTGTCACTGTTGCAAGACATGCTTAGGTGTTTCACAGTTGTCCCTGTCTCTCAAGCACTGCAAACATGGGCATTGCTCTGTTGGTCACCGTAACCAGCCCTACCAGGAACCACAAAACAAAGGTGCTGCTCCATTAACTCCCCTTCCCACTCAATCCCCTGTACCGCAAACACCAGCCCTAATCCATTGGCCCCCAACTCCCGTCCCACAGACACACATCCTTCATTCAGAGGCATGAACACATATATATACCACACTTATAGCCCCCACACAAACATGCACACACAAATACATGCACATTATTCACACCTATGTTCAGGCTGCAAGCATAACATCTTCCTCTGGCATGAACTCCCTACAGGTGCCAGAAGCATCCAGCAAGTCAGGGGTACGTAGCCTCCCATCACCCCTCCCTGCACTGGAATCAAGTAGGAATGGGGGTCATAATTCTGTCCCTGCCCCCAGATTGACATGGGCCTCATCACGAGTTGGGCTGTATTCCCGGCTGTAATATAGCCGACTGTAATATCCTTAGCACCGACCGGTCCGGGTGTATTACCGCCGGATCACGAGTTGGGTGTTAACGGTAAATCCCCATTCCCAATTGGGTCCATTGGATTCAATGGGGTATTTTCAGCGCTAATTATGCGGGCTAATACAGCCGGCGGTAATACAGCCGAAAACAGGGGAAAGGCTGGAGGTAAAACAGTCCATTTAGCACCCAACTCGTGATAGGGCCAGCCCTTAAATGCGGCTGTAATACCGTTACCACCTCATTTAAGGGCTACAGCCCAACTCGTGATGAGGCCCTATTAGGAAGAAGGAAGACTGAAGTGCTCTTCATTGTGCTCCATCGGCCAGATCTTTCAGCACCCGTGGAGGAGAATGAAGGATGTGATGTCAGACAGGTCTAATGTAATTCCTTTCATAGTACTGTCTATAAGTCCTAACCTGGACATTTGATTTATCCTCGACATGTGGAACACCAATAGTCTTTGTATGTGCAAAGGCTTTAAATATTAAAATTCTTCACTTCATTTGATTTATACAGATGTGAAAAACCGGAGGGGGTTTCAAAACCTTGTCCCGGATGCCGTATTCAGGTGTCCCGGGAAGGGCCATCACTTTTGGATCACGACCCTGGGGGTGGACAAGTGAGGTTCACCTGGGTAGGGGGTTCTCTGGGAGTGGGGAGAAGCACCCGATGGTGAGATATGGTATCCCCCTTTTTCCACAACCCATCTAACTCGTATCGCTGCTTATTTTATGGGAAACTAAAGCTCCCATAATTCCTCCCCATGTTACACTGACAACACTACTGAGCAGAGGAAGATGAGAAATTAGGTCAGGCAGATTACCTCTACTGACTTACAATGGAGCATTCCCTGTAATGAGGCCAGGCAGAGGCAGGCACGCAATCCCAACTATGTATGCCCGCGACTTGTTAACACACCCATTCAGGCAAATAAAAGGTGCTGTGCACATGCACACTCTGGGCGAGGCTGGCTACGATAAGGAACAGCTCTTTCAGGGCTTATGCAAATCAGGCGATGGAAGTCAGAAGGCCAAGGGGCTGATCTGCAGTTACGCAGATTGAGAGAGAGCCAGGCGAGAATCCCACACTTTCGGGAAGCCGTAAGCCGTACGCGTTACAAGACTAAAACAAGGTGAGCGGAAGAAAGAAACCTTCAAGGAACTTGAAAGTGGCCAGCGAACCTCTCTCATGAACGACAGATTTGGGGAGGAGCAGAGGAGGTATTGGAAATGGCCTTGACTGCTGCATGAAGAGCGTTGATGAAAGAAGACTAATTAACACAATCAGTGAGTTATCGGGGCAACACAAGTCTGGTTTGTGTTAAAAGCAAAAGTAACTGTAACTCAATCGTTGAAGGTTACAATAAAACACGTAATGAAAAGAACAATTGCTGAATTTTAAAAGAAATGGATACAAAGTAGCAAAGTGGTCTTGCAAGGCGAAATCACACATTCGGAAGTCTCTGTGAAATGATTGGGAACCAAAGACAAGAAAGTAACCTTGATCGCAAAAGAAAGTTGAATGAATGTAAAGCAACGTATGTGAACTCTACTATGCCAAAAGGGCAACAATTATGAACTGTGAAAGAGGCCAAGAGGCAAACCAAAGAGATTAAGAAACTACAAGTACCAAGAGGCATTGTGTTGTAGAAGTATTGAAAGAGAGGTCGAAGTGGTCATGCAGAGGTACATTTCTTGCAATTTCAAAAGTCTTCAACAGTGAAAAGACACCTAAGACAAAACGTGGGGAAGGGAAACCCACAAAGAAAATGGCATGCTTCAGCCTGGCAGAGGGAACCTTGTGCAGAACTGTGTGATAAATGAAGAAAGTGAATGTGACAAGAGAGGCAGGCTCGAGTTCAGTGGAGGGAAGCCTGTGTTAATTGTGGGAATGTAAAGGTCAAAAGTGAAATTGTATATTTATGACAAGGTGGACGAGGCCTAAGGAAGTGATTGAACTACCAGAAGCTTGAAGCCCAAGCCTGAACTGTTAAATTGTGCCAGTAAGCCAAAGTGTGCAAGACTGAAAGAACTGTGCCATCCACCTGTACTTTTTAGGAAGCTCTCTAGACCCCGTGTTGCTGAATGTGGGGAAGGAAGTTGTTATTTAAGCCATTCTGACATTTCTTTTAAGACACTATTTTCCTTTTATATTCTCTTAACACATTTGTCACTTTTAGTCAGAGGGCAGGGTTTTTTAGTTTTTTGGTATAGGCCTTTTTATTTTGACTAGACTGACTTGGATTGTTTGTTATTTATTTAATGGTCGAGATTGTTCCGATTCTTGAGTTAGGGCCAGTTAGGAATTCTACCAACCCAACCAAAATACCAAATAAAGGTTTTCAAAATCTGTATCCATTGTGTCTGTGTGTACTATTGATACTATGCCTTCCTTATATATGGTGTCAGAGTGGGATGCAACTCAATTGAAACAATCTGTAGTAGTAGGGAAGAGTCCATCCCTAAGGCAAAAGGAGTATGATTCACACTGACTTAGCTCTAATACCTCCCCTGGATGCTACATCAGACCAGCCCCCAAATCTGGTTTAGCTTGGAAGTTTGGAATGAATGTACTCGCAGGAGTTATTAACCCGGATATCCGGGGAGATGTGACAGTACTTTTACACAATCATGGGGAGACATGATTTGACATACACTCTGGGGATAAATAGCGCAAGGAATTCTTGAAAGGGCTTTACTTCCCCAGTTAAAAGAAGAGACAGAACAGGAGGTGATGGAGACAGGAGATCTAGGGTTGGGGAGGCTGATGAGAGACCTAACATCAATACTAGCCATGATGACGAGCCTTCCAGATATGGCCTTTGCTCAGAGAAACAATCCATTATTAGCAGAGGATTTCTTACAAGGCAAAGATAAAGGAGGTTCCTTCTTCTTTTTAAAACAGGGACTGTTATATCGAAGGGAAACCTCAGGGAAGAAACATGTAAAACCCAGTTGGTAATATCCAAAACCCATAGGAAAATAGTTCTGGAAATTGCCCACCCATATTTAACAGGGGGACATCGAGGATAAGTTAAAACCCAAGCGGAAAGTTTTATTGGCCAGGAAAATATTCAGACATTAAAACCATTGTGCAGACATGTGAGATATGTCAAAAGACCAGCACAAATATTCCTTCACCTTCCCCTTTAAATCCACTACCTATAATAGAGGTCCCATTGTCCCGAATCGGGACGGACATCATTGGAACCCTCAAAACCTCTCAACTGGGCATTACATTCGTCTTAGTGATTGTTTATTATGCTATCAGGTATCCTGAGGCCTTCCCCATGAGAAATAGTATAACGCAGTAAATATTGAAACATCTGCTACCATTCTTTTCCCAGGTCGGGTTCCCAAAAGAAATTCTAACAGATCAATGAACACATTTTATGAGTAAGCTCATGGGAGAAGCTAAAGAGTTACTTCATATCAGTATGTTAAAAACCTCATTTTATCTTCCTCAAACAGATGGATTGGTAGAAAGATTTAATAAGACCCTGGAAACCATTCTAAGATAACTAGTTGATGAAGGCGAGAAAGACTGGGATTGCATGATTCCAATGGCCTTATTTGCTGTGGGAAACCCCCTCAAACATCTACCGGATTTTCACCCTTTGAGCTATTGTGTGGCAGAGAGCCAGCGAAACCTGGGAAGAGAGGAAGGAGGCCCCAATACCACTGTCTCAAACCGTAAACTAGTTACGAGAACTCATGAACCTAGTCAGGTCTTTAGTCCATATCCACATGGCGACCGCCCTTCCTAGCATGCATACCTACAACAGGAACTATGTTTATTTTGTTATTGATTCCCCAAACGCAGAAGATGCAAAATTAAGCCACACGAGGTTGTGGCCTGGCGCAACACTGCAGATTAGTGTAAGGACACAATATAGTAAACAACTCAGGGTTCAAAAATGAATAATAGAATGAAAAAAGTATAATGAAGATTATGCCATCTCTTTTCTTTTACCAACCCCCTTCCTGGTTCTTTCCATTCAGAGATGCAGTGAGTAATATTAGCCAAGCCCTCTTTCTGTCGGTGCCTAATTGGTACCCAGGCCGTGAAGAAAGTGGTACATTTCTTTTTAAGCCACTGAAACCAGTAGGCCTGTTTCTTTGTCCCTAGTGTTTTTCAATACCACCCGGAGTATGATAAGTGGAAAACTGCCACTTGAGAAGGAGACAGCCCAGAGTTATTGGAGTTGTGCTCTCATGTTATATACTCTTTACTAGTTACACTTTGTACAGTCTTTACATCGTGTTTTTAAATTTGGTGGAGTTGCTAAACAGGGAAATTAAAAAGGGATAACTACTCTGTATGCCCTGTATGGCCTCCAGCACACTCTGAGGTTCATTTCTCAATGTCCACAGGTGTGTGTGTTTTAAACAATGGTATTTAGAAACCTTTTGGTTGCCTGGATTAGATAGGGCACGCTCTTCCTTCTGTCCTCTAACCTTAGATAAGCGCACACCAGCACAATCTAGGGTTTATGCATCTCCGAAGAGCGTAGATAGCATGGTTGGAGAGCAAGATAAGCTGCACATGATGGTAACATTAAAATGTAAACAATGTGAATCACAGACATATGTGTTTTATGTGTGAAAAACGTTAGGGTACACCTTCAGGTCACTTACCCACCTGAGTCCCTTTGTTTGTTTGTTGTCCTTCTTACAGCTGTGGCTTTGGACTACAGCTACTAATGAAGTGCACACATCAGGTCTTCTCTATCATACGACTCTTTAGTTGGTAAGATCCTGGCAAGCCAGATTTACCTTTGAGGCACCAGAGCCATGTCGGAAACTACCTACTTAGCATATGCCAAAGAACTGGTAGAGGGCATATTGGCCATTCCCTCTATTCTGGGTACAGATGACCAACAGGGACATATCCAGATGAATGGAACAAACTAGAGGTTCTGAAGAAACAGCTTATAAGAACCAAACTACATGGGGCCATGATGACTGAATATCTAACAGCACATGTAGTACCAGTGGGCCTCATCATAAGAATAGAACCACAGATCTTATTAGATCAGCTCCAGTACCATAAGCACTTGAGCTATATTGCAACAAGTGCACTCGAGATTGGCTCATACTAATAATAAGCTCTGCCAAAAGGGCCTCTGGGAGACTATTAAGAGCGATTGAAGCCAAACAGGAATCACTACAAACAGCTGGGGTTCTAGCCAATTACAAAAAAAGTCTGGAAGATTTCGAAGAAGCGATGGATGATTTTAAGGAGTTCAATTTCAACAACAAAATCAGTAAACTCAAAAAGGATCTTGCTACATTCACCCAATAGAGAGTGTGTCCATATATCACTAACACCTATTATGAAGAACAGAATACAACCAATGGGACCAACAATGGAGCAACAAGATAAAAATAACGGGGGTCCAGACCACGCCCCAGACAAAACAACTGGACCTTCCCGAGTGCCAGTAGCGATGACAGTGGACTGAGCATTTCAAGTGTGAACATCCTTACAAGCAATCAAACAGATAGGACTGTCCGCTATCAAGTCATAAGTAACAGCAGCGGCAATAAGAACCAAGGCCCTTCTTTTTATCAGGGCCAAGGGAAAGCAAAGAACAAGAACAGATGGCAAAACCAGTGGCAGAACCAGTTACCCAGAGTGACCTGCAGCAGAGGACGGGGCTGGAATCAACAGCAAACCCTATGATGATGGCTGTTGGAACACCAGTGGATGCAAGACATGTGCACAAACCAGGCGAGAACAGCCCTTTCTCACTTGTTGTAAACATATCAGAATTTACCCTGGATCAAGACCAGTGCACACTCTTAGAAGAAGGCTTGTCATTTATACCAACAGCGACACATGATCCCTTCCAAACAAGGATAGAAATGGCACAATTTGTGCGGAAGGTTATATGAAAAATAAATGTTGAGGGCAAAGTAGCCGCTCCCCAATTGGGTGCAACAGATTTCAAGAGTAAATCCACCTTTTACCCACCGTCCAACGGCATCACTCTAGAGTCTATAACATTTGGAAAAGCACTTCTTAAAAAACTGGATGAATTGGAAAGAGATCACAGACCTGGATTTAGTAATTTTTCTAAAAAAGACAAAATGGCACTTCAATCATTGTCTGAAAACACCAATATTGTGATAAAACCAGCAGACAAAGGTGGTGCCACGGTGATGATGGACACCACACCACCAAATATCAAAAGGTGGTGAACAAGCTCTTGGAAGATCCCAGGAGTTATAGGCAATTGGGCAGAGATCCAACAGAAAAAGATAAACAACTAATTGTCCCAATTGTAGAGGAGGCATCAGTGGATGGCTAAATTAGCAGCAAGAAATATGAATTCTACTGATACCAACGCCTAAATGCCCAGCTCTCTGTGAATTGCCAAAAATTCACAAGGGGAGGAATCCACCACCTGGTAGACCCATTTTCTCCGGTATAGGCTCCATTATTGAGATACTATCACATCTTGTTGATTACTTCCTTAAAACACAGGTAATCAAAATGAAAGCCTATTTTATGGACACTATGGCAGTCCTTTGCCCTCATCAAAGACCACCCGTTCAGATAGTTTGTATGTGGTGTTTAAATGTCCTTCTACTGCTTTCAGTTCTCTCATTGAATGCATTCAATGCTTACCATCTGTGTCATCAAATATTACACTGCCGGAGGTGCAGAAGGGTGAGACCCCTCTTGCCTCTGCTCGTTCTGGTTCAGCATCTGTTGACGCCTTGCTACTTTCCTTTCCTTCATGTGCCACAGTTCAACTGTAGCAAGGCGCTTTTTCAGCTTCCTTCCTGTGTAAGTGCTGTGTATGTGTGTCAGTAGCAATTGCTGCACGCCTCTGGAGAAGCCGCCTGTGGCCTGCCATGGTCTTATTTAGTTGCCTTCAGTACTTTTGAACCATTGTACACTATGTTTTACTAACTTATCTTGGCATGGAGGCTGTGTCCTACATAACAGTTAAAGGGGAGTCATTTCTCCGCTACCCCTAAATGCATAATGCTTTTACCTCACCTCAAGTTGAGAATTTCAATAAACTGCTGTTCAGGAAACAAAAATTAGAATATAATGTAACATTTTTATTTTTTATTTTTTATTTTTTTCCCCTTTTTTCTTACAGTTCTATGAGCCTTCTTGGCTCTGCACCTTAGCCATTGCACTCCACATGCAGCCCACCTTCACCAAACCATTGCCTTCTCTGGCACACCCCCACAATCTTGCACATGTGCCTTGTGCACACCACCTCCGGGTCACCTCTTCTGCCTCTCCAAATCCACACCACTAGCTGCTCACCATCAAAACTGTGTGTCCCATGCATCAATCTAAAAGTGACGGCACCAAACTAAAAACAAACACAGTACAAATGAACAAATGTGCATACACAGAACAATATCCCATTGCTTCCAATCCCACAAAACCCCACAAAAGATCCTAAAATAAAACCCCACGATCCCACAGCTGTCTCTTTATTCCCTTGTGTTTGTTTTAAACTGCACTTGTTACGTCGCCTCACGAATGATACGCCTCTTTCCAGGAGACTTAACCAGTCAAAGACCTTCCGCAATCTAGGATAGCTCCGGCTAACCTAGCACTACGGGAATACATCATCCATAATCCATACTACAACACCCGACTTACAGGTATACCTCTATTTACATACTTCCGCAGTCCAAGCCTGTCAAGTCTATAGTCCTGGTTGTTCACCAGAACCCTTTACCTCGAAGACCGAACAATCCCTACACACAAAAGCTCCAGTGCCTATCCAGACCATACACTTAACAGTTCTACAACATACTGAATTAACAACACTTCCTAATACTTAAACATTTTCCTATTGTTACCCCACACAATCACACCCTCCCCTCAAAGCCCATGTTGCTGGTTGCTTGAACTTGTACTTACATTTCCTATGTTGCACTGACACTTGCTCTGCTACCGGACCCCCCCCCAATCAAGGCGCTTCACCAGACCCATTCTTCTGCAGGGCTCTCACCTGCCCTTAAGCGGGGTATTTCCAAGCGGCCCCCGATCTCTTTATCCGGTTAACGCATTTTATGGTGCTCTTCATGTGCAGGCGAGGGCCCCACAGCTTCCTTGGGTCGGCGGCAGGGGGGGCATTCAATGCAGGGCTTGTGCAGGCCGTACCAATCCACCAAGGGCCTTACAATGAGCAATGAGCCTCAAAGAGGACACCAACTTGTTGGGGAGATATTGGACCCCCAACAGGGCTTCTGGGGGTCCCGGGGTATGGGAGGCCCCAACACCTCCCATTTTGCCCTAAGAAATGCAGCAGAATTCCAAGCAAGCAGCATGTTCTAAACTGTGTTTTATTTCTGGGCAGTAAACAAACACACAGGGATTCGCGCAGGGACAGAAATCCAAGCACCGTCTCAGAGAGACTGGCTTGCAAGCCAGCTTTGTAACACACTGCAGGCTGACATCACAAAATTGGACCAGCTCCCAGAAACCTATCACATCCTGAGATTGGCTGCTGAGTGATTGGTTGCATATAGTTCCCTTATAGAAACCCTGATCATTGGACCTCTGTTGTCAGGGGGCTGGCTTGGCTGTTCTTCCTCATTACCTAATTCTAAAATGTGGCATTGTGAATTTGTTCCCATCAGTTTTAGCTGAGCAGGCTTTCCGCCCCTGGGCCCTCACTAGTGATTGGTCAGAGCTGAGGTCTGCAATCCTAAGACAACTCTGTTCCCAGCTTGAAAAAGTAACTTTCTCTTGTGCGTCATAACTATGTGTGAATCACCACTGCCTGAGCTTGCCTTGTTGAATTAGCTGTATTTAATGAGAATTATTAAAGCTGTTTGCACTCTGTTCACTGCCGTTCAGAACGAAGGAATTTTATCTTGATGCAAAGAAAGAGTTTATCTGGTTAGAGACGACCTTGGCTGAGCTGGGCCTGCAAGATGCATTCCAGAGTCTCGCATGAATGCTGCAGAGACAAGTGTATTTTACTGTGATTTTACAAAGCCAGTCATGGTTTACACTCTGCTATTCGATAATGCATGAATTGATGAGTTATAGTGCTGTTTGGTGGATCAATGATTTGTTTTTCAATGGGGTTAATTCATGTGGGCATCTGCAAGCCTTTAAACAGGAATTCTTGTGTTTTGTAGATTCTCCATGGCAGTATTGCTGCATTAAGGCTAATGTAGCATGTAGGTTGCAGTGTTGGTGAAATGGGCCTATTTGTCACCCATGGGTGCACTTGAGCCTGGTGCAAAATCATGAGTGTGTTCATTATTCTTCCTGCTGTTCTTTCAGTTGGTGTGCCTGGGGTGAGGGGGCAGGAGCTTGATCTAGACTTTTCCTCTTCAAGATCTTGGTGACACTAGACATTGAATCACTTTACACAAGGATCCCTCAAACAGCAACACTGAAGGTGATTGATCAAATACTCAGAAAAAGGGAATTTCTGGTGGAGATCCCAGTGACATTTTTTTATGCAATTAGCAGAAATAGCTTTGACCAAAAACTATTTCATCTACGAAAAATACTTTCTAGAACACATCTTGTGGGCAGCGATGGAAGCTACATTTGCTCCAGGTTTAGCAAACCTATATGTAGAAGACTTCGAAGGTAAGATCATTTGCAATGCCAATATTCCATTCACTGATAAAATCAAACACTGGTCAAAATACATTGATGATATCTTGATGATCTTTGAAGGAGATGAACATGAACTGATATTGGCATGGATAAACTCGAAGAATAGGTTCTTGACGTTCACCAACACACATAGCAGACCCCAAGTGAACTTTCTGGACTTGATCCTTAGTCCTGCGGATGGGATGATCAAGAGCATGGTCTTCAATAAATCTACAGACCGCAACTCCCTGCTCCTGTTTAATAGCTATCATCCTGCAAGTATGAGGAGGAACCTTCCCTTTGGACAGTTTCTCAGGTATAGAAGAAACTGTTCCACGTTGACCGACTATGGCCAACAATCAAGCAATCTAACAGCAAAACTCATAAATTGGGTTTATCCGAAACATACTGTGAAACAATCAAGCAACATCCCAAGGGATGTGACCGTGGAACAACATGAAGAGGTGATGAAACGGTGGCCATTGCTGAATGTAGGTCAGTCACGGATGGAAATTCCTAGATTCACAATAAAGAGAAGGCGAAACTTGTGAGACTCTCTCATCAATACTGAATCATATTTTGATTAGGTTGAACAACTGTGGCTCAACAATGTTCAACATAGCTCACTAAACGTACCCATTATTACTGAACAAATACTTAGTGCTACTGTGAATGGAAACTCTGGCAGGGCCCCTGACCCTGATGGTGACTGCTGAATTATTCAACGACTATGGGGCATGCTGGCTATGAAACCCATGAAGGTATATCTCAAGGCTACAGAAAACAATATTTTACCTCTCTCCTCATATGAACGACTTATAATTGTGCTCCCTAAACCAAATAAGGACAAAATGGACTATATTGCATCTATTCGTCTGCCTATGCTAACATTTGATAATCAAGTTCTTGCCAATGCATAAGCTTACACACTGCTCACATTATATAAATCTATGGATTTACGTGATCAGACCCGCTTCATCCTGGGTAGATACACTACATCTAGCTTGCAGAATCTCTGAGGTATTGGCCATGATTGATCCTAAAGTGACTGCGGTCACAACCTTATTAGACACTGAGAAATCATTTGCCTCCTTTGAATTGAGTTTCATGCTTACTGTACTCAAACACATGGGGTTGGTTTATACATTCTGTACCCAATATGTTTGCTTTACACCCTTCCAGTTGCCAGAGTTCATGTGAATGTTGTGGTCTCAGAACCATTCTCACTGTTTAAAGTTATTAGACAGGGATGTCCACTTTCCCCTGTACTCTTTGCTTCAACAGTTGAGCTGTTGGCCGCCATACTGCATGTGTATCCCTGGCTGGCACAGGGCAGTGGCATTGTTAGGGTAGGGCAAAGGGCATGGGCGTAATTTTAGGGGGGGACAGGGGTGTTTGTCCCCCCCAACTTTCATGGCACACCATTTTGTCCCCATCCATTTGGCTGGGGCACCTTTTCTTCAGATGTCACGTCCCCCCCAACATTTTCAGCAAAGTTACTCCACTGGCCAAGGGGAGGGTGGGTACTGGTCTCCGCTTCAAAAGGATGTGCCAACTTGAACTTCACCTGTTGAGTGGCAGGTGAAGAACCGCTCTCGGTTGCAGTACAGTCAAACAGACCAGAAGTGTAACAGAGTTAAGTTCCCTCCGCCTGGAGGGACGGCTTGGTCGGGCGGCAAGGGCAGGGGAAGTGGCCACCCCCTAGCTGTGTGGTGGGTGATGGATATGGGTGCTGTGGCCTGGTGTCAAGGGTGGTGGCTCAGTGGGGTGGTTGACTGGTTTAAGAAATCTACTGTGCTGGTCCGGGTCACACATCACAGTGAGAAATGGTTTTTAAGGCGGCAGAGGTTGTGGGCGGCCCTTGGAAGGCTCTTTCACATTGTTTGATCCTGTTCATATTGTGCTACTCAATGGCGGTGCAGCAGATTGTTTGGTTGAGGAGCCAGAGATCAGGCTGCAACATCGTTAACAGTTAGCAGCGTCTGGGAATTTATTATTGGTATTTGGAATTTAGTGGGGTTAGTCAGTAGGGTTCCCCTACTTGCTATGCCCTGTTCATTAGATACAACACCTACGCATGAAGGCAGAGTGTGCCTTCACTCCCCTGAATTCTCCAGAGCAGAGAACATTTCCAAGGACAAGTTCAAAGCCTTAATTGACAGCAGAACACTGAGGTGATGATAGATGATATGCTAATTGGTGAGTAGCTATGGTTATGACCAGCTCACCAGCACTGGAAGTTTAGCCTGCATGCTGCTAACATAGGTGAAAAAGTACTGACGGATGTAAGAGTGCCAACCAATTGCAGGGGGCCGCGTAATTAAAGGCCCTGTAGTTTGTGTAACCAATGGGACGTTGTGTATTTAGTGACATTCATAGTGACCTGTTTTAGAGGAGGGTTTAGTTGCCCCACCTGATGTTAAGGAGCCTATCATTTTCTTATACTAGTACAGAATGTACACTTAGATGTTCCCTTAGAACCAATCACTCTCTTCAATAGGTTTTTGTAGTTTGCCACGTAGGATGACATTAGTAAATACGTAGGTTGTCATCAATTACAAGTTTTTACTATCAGTATTGTTTTTTCTGAAGCAAATTGAGAGACCATGCAGTGAGGCGTCCGTTGAAGTCCGTTGTACTCCCTGTTTTAGATAATTGATATTAAAACAGTTAACCTTTTTGCCAACTACCTCAGTCGTTTTGATTATTGATGTTGGAGTAACTTCTGCATCCCCATTCATCTCATAGTATTGCTACCTCGTCTTAAAGGGCTGGGTCGAGTCCCCCAGTTCAGTTTCCCTGCTCGTTTTAAATCAATTGTCCTTGCTTTAATGTTTCAGTGCAAACACATTTGTCTGGCTTTAGTATTTCTGTGTATATTGAGCTAGCATTAAGAGGTGTGTGTGCAAGATGGTCTCACAGTATTCTTGCATTATGGATGTTGCTCAGCTTGGGGATCTCTTCGCCATGGTGCAGAAGAGGGGGTTGGATGCAGTAATGTCCCAGTTGAAGGGAGCAGGGAGCAGTACTAAGCTCGAAATGCAGGTGTTGCCCAGTGAAGGAGGTACTCGGGGGGGAAAAGTGGGGGCAGACCCTGTAGAAAGAATGTACCTCCCAAGGCAGCAATCTACCCACTGAAGAAGATGACATCTGGGAAGACGCAGGGTGATATTGGGTCCGGATCGCTACCTCCAGTGGTGATCACAATAACCGCAACGCTTATGGCAAATCCCTCTGTGACCAGGGGTCCAGCTACAGTGGAGGGGTCAGTGCAGGCGAAGGTGCAATAGGGGGGGGAGTAGGGGCATCACAGACACCGAGTATTGTTAGGGTGGTGAGTACAGTAGTGCTTGGTCAGGGAGAGAAGGGAACTGGTGCAGGATCAAGGCCTTCTGGATAGTCCATGAAAGCAATGGTCAACCCGGCACTGCAGGGAGGTCAGCTGGCTGGAACCCGTGGACGGGAGTGCCGCATGCAGGATCAGGTGGCTAGGGGGGTAGGGTTACTGACTGCCTCCATCTGTGACCCTCCCAGTGTCGGTCCTTGGTCAGCGCATCCTGGGTGAGAGGCTCCATGGTCGGGACAACAAGAGAATGGTTCGGTGGGGATGCCCTTTGAGGGGAGGAGTGTGCCCCCAACAGAGGGGCATAGTGGGATCGGTTGAGACCCTGGTGTGAGCACCAACGGGAGTAGGGGGTCAATGTGTGGTGGAGCATCCCCAAGACAGCCTCCATTCCACCTCAGTCAGGCATGACAACCAGGCATTTCCTCGGGAGGCTTCAGTAAACAATGTCATCGATGAGAGAGCTTGTATGATGCATTATGGATCCTTCCCTGGGGCACTGGCATAGCTGCTTGGAAGGGTGCTCTATTAGCAAAGGCAGACATCAAAGCCACCTTTTGTCTACTGCCTGTGCACCTGGAGGACTACCACCTGTTAGTATCGTAGACTTATCGTAGTAAAAGCACCCTTCTACCTGGACCATTTTCTATTCCTGGTGCAGCCAGGCACGACAGAGTACGAGTTGGCAGTGCATGCTTTTCAATAGGTGGCACTGATGTTGGGGGTGCCCTTGGCCAAAGATATCACTGAAGGCCTGGTAGCCACTCTAACCTTTTTGGGAATCTAAATAGACTCTTGATTGGGGGAGTGTCGTTTGCCTCTGGACAAAATTCAACAGAATTCATGCACCTTCTCCAGAAAGTGATAAACTTTTCAAAATAATTGCATAAAACAGACCATCTCATAGGCATGCACTTACAAAATGATGTGTTATCATGCAGAGTCTGGGAGAAATCTCAAGGGGTAGTTGTCAAGTGAATTGATCAGGGGGGCATTTATAACAGCTTTCTCTGGGACCTTCATTATTGGCGAATTTGTGGGGTCATCCACTACAGATCTAGAGGGGTAGGTTCTGACGCACAGATCATGTCAATCTGTGATACCACGCTGGTCCAACTTTGGGTTGAGCTCTTCAAAATGGATCAGGGTAGAAAAGGGCTGGATAACATTGCATGGGCACCATGAGACATGTTTTTGTCCAGTTCAGGCCATATCCAATCTTCTTGAAGTGAGGTGGGGGGGTCGCTGGCCGTTATTTTTTATATCAAGATGGCTCCAACTTGTCCCATTTCTAATTTAGGAGGGTTTTCGAGAAGACTGACAGTGGTGGGTCTGAAAAGCTGAGGATTTGCCCCCACTCTTTTAGGATAGGGGCAGCCACCACAGCTGCAAGCATGGGCCTGGAGAGGAAATTAATGATAAAACTGGGTTCGTGGAAATCAAATGCATTTAGGAGTTACATTCGCCCACACCTATCGTGTTAAGGACTGCAGGGCTGCGGTGGATGAGCAGATCAATGGGGCAGGGAGAGTTTGTCAGTAGGGGGATTGGTCGAGTGGCGTTGTGTTTGTCTTTACATTATCTTGAATGTTTTCATTGTTTTATTGCCTTAGAGGATGCCACCAATGAAAAGTGGTGTGGGTCAATGGCCACTCATTTATCAGGAGAATATAGCGGATGGTGCACCTGGCCAGCTCTCCTGAAGTGTCCCGGGGTCTCTCTATATTTCATCAGTATAGCGGGCATGCGGTTGCAGCAGGTATGCAAAGTGGTGTCAGAGGACAGCACGAAAGGGCAGCTGCTTCACCCAAAGCTGATGATTTTGCCTATTGGAGGCAAGGACCTGGTTCCCTTGGGAAGGAAAGAGCTGAGGGAGGGCTTTGGTGTTCCTATTCTTTTGGGTGGCTAGGTCCTGCCCTCGAACAATCGTTGCCTGGTCACAGATAATTCCACGATCATGGCGGGCAGGGGGAGGGATCAGGAGGCAGCCAGTATAGTTACTGTGTATGGGGCCTACTAGTAGCACCGCCCAAAAAGGACATGATGGTGAGGCTGGATTGGTGCCTCACTGCCATGCAAGACCGAAGGGGCAGATTGGACCACCTGTCTGCAAGAAGAAAAGTGAATTCCAGTGTTGATATGTTCGAGGTGTGTATGTAATCGTTCTACTGTTTTGAGGTCACATTTGTGGGATGTATTGGCTGTGGATAATTGTGCCCTTCATTTTTTCCAAGCAGGTCTCCGATGATTCCTCTGCCATTGTGCTCTGCCCCCTGCCCAGCCCACATTATTCCAGGCTGACTCCTCTGGACCAATGGCAGGAGGACTTTCGACTGGCATTGCATGGACGTACATCTCCAAAGCATTATAGGGCATGTAGGTATGGGCACTGTGCCTTTAGAAATTAGGGGCACCCTTGCATTGGATCCTCTGCACTCACACCCATCTGCCCTGCAGGGCTGCACAGTTCGATACACTGCTACTTTGCTCTTTGACAGCTCACATCTCTACAGAAGACAGGACAGTGCTCAGGCTCATAAGGGCAGTGCTCATGCTCAGGCTAAAGCAGCCAATCACATATCAAAACGCAGAGCCCCAAAGGTGAGGGGAGACAGGAAATGTACGAGATACCAAATATTGCAGTACACTGGCCGCTGGTTCCAGGGTTTGCCCCCTTGTGTGCCACCCACACCACACAGTACCACCACATTGATGCATGGGACCTGCCCAGGTAATGGGTTGTTGGGGGTGGGGGGGGTTATGTGTGGTGCCATGGCCTAGATAGTATGCAGATTCTGTAATGGGGGATTGGAGGTAGGAATCAAGTATGGGCCTGGGCTGTGGCTGGTGGGGAGGCAGGATGCTAGGTATGGGCTTTGGGGTATGGATGGTGGGAGGCAGGATTCCAGGTATGGGGCTCAGGCTCTGGGTGGTTGGGAGGTAGGGGGCCAGGTATGGGACCTGGGCTCTGGTGGAGAGGTGGGATGGAGAGCTTTTGAGTCTGTACTTTATATATAATGGCAACATTTGCTGTAAGGCCACACCTTTCACATGGTGATTTACCTGGCATGTTATTGGGTGGCATTTGAATATGAACTGTGACGAATCCTTGGATGTCAACACTTCTCCATGAGGGTGAGCCACTTTCCATGAGGCCAGGGAGGTGAGGTCGCTATCCAATAGTCCCCCTGGGGGTGGTACTCAGTGGGAGGATCTCATGGGCAGGGATTCCCCCTGTGGGAGCAGGAAGACTATCCAAGGAGAATGCAGTATACACCATTCCACTCCCCCTCACCTAGCCCACCCTTGTGCCTTGTAATCCCATGTACATGTGTCATGTAATCAAAATCATAAGTAATGGGATGAGGAAGAATCTAGTTGACCCAATGGAGAACTATAGTACAAATACTGAGATGAGGAAGAGTCTGGTCTAACCAACGGCGGAATATAGGATAGGTACTGAGATGAGGAGGCAATGCGGAAGCATGATAAGCACTCCTGGAACCATTAGTGAACATTCTAGTGGCTCCCGAATTCCTATTGGTCAAATCACATTCAAAACAGAATAGGGAAAACAGGAGAGCGAGTGCAGCCACCCTGAGAGGAACTGCAAGCATTAGGAACGCTCGAGCCATCACCAAACCGAAGAACTTGCAGACAAGTTTACTGAGCAGGCAGACCTGTCCATGAATGGTCCAGCGTGGAAGGACCCTCCAGCCAAGCAGAACAGCCGAGGTCCAAACAGGGGAAACCCCGGAACCGCGTGAGCAGGTGATCACATGCTTGTCGTTGGCCACCAAATGCTGCAGACTTGCTGCAGCATCCAAAAAGGCATGGGAAGCTGCCAGAAGCCTGAAAGGGAACACAGACCAACTCACAACTCAAGACCAACCGGATGGCGTCCACAAGAACCAGACAGGTGCCAGGGTTGCCGGGACGCTTGGTGGGGCTATGAAAAAAGGAGTGAGAGCAACAAAGGTCAAGCCTGTGACCCACAACCACAAGAAGGAAAGTTATAAGCCCTCTTCATAGTCGCAGTACCTGGCAGGTTAATGAACCAAGTCTGCCACACTATCAGCAGAGAATCCTATGGGTCTGGGATCCAGACCCACAAGACTGGGAGCCAAGGCTACATTGAGGAGAAGTGTACAAATCATAGAAAGAGGCTAGGGGAAGGGAGTCATTCCCCCTGGAATTGTGAACTGTGCCAAAACTGTAAAGTGGCAATGGGAAGGGAGAAATTCCCATAGTGTGGTGAATTTTGCAGTAAGCCTGACAAAAGGCCTTGGGAAGGGAGACGTTCCCGTGGGTGTCCGGTCAACGGATCGACTCAAAAGGGTCGAATCACAAAAGTGTCGAGTCAAACGACCGAAAACAAAAGGATCAAATTTTTTTATAAAATGTATATATATATATATTTTTTTTTTTTGCTTTAGTATAGGTAAAAAAAAAAGGTGTTTTTACACCAAAAATGGGGTTTTGAGCAGGGGACCCCCCCAAAAAAAAAAATAATAATATTCAACCCTTTTTTTCGGTCCTTTTGACTCGACGCTTTTGACTCAACCCTTTTGTCATTCAACCCTTTTGAGTCAAACCTTTGACCTATAACCGTTCCTGTGGTGTTGTGAACTGTGAAGTAAGCCGGAGAAAAGGCGAGGGGAAGGGAGACATTGCCCCTGGTGTTGTTAACTGTGAAGTAAGTTTGAGAAACAGCCAGGGGGAGGGAGATATTCCCCCTGGTGGTGTGAACTGTGAAAGTAAAAGCCAGGAGAGTGTGAGAGGAAAGCCAATTAAGGTCAGGGAAATTGAGTCATTCCACTGGCATTGTGAAAACACTGAGAGCAAGATACCTGGAGAAGGGCTGCCTTTTGCAGGAACCCAATAGTGAAGAAACAACTATGTGCAACAAGGAATATTGATGTTTGAACTGGAACTTTTCCTTTCGAGTTTGAACTGAGAATGTTACTGCTTTCCAACCTGGAACTTTGTTTTGTGCCTTGGCAAGGGATTGAGACCTAGGGAAAAGAGTCATTCCCTCAAGTAAACGTCCTACCTAACAATTGGAACTGTGATCCATTGTCCAGAAGAAGGGAGCCATTCTTCTGGACTAAGAAGATCCACTACCTCTTTAGTTTAGTTATAAGTTTAAGGAACAGAAGTAGGTATTGACACAGGACGGTGGACTCTTGGTTTACATGGACATCCAGACATCCTTAGTATTTTAGTTGATGTAGGGAAACCCCTTTTTGAGTTAGTGAATATTAGATGTTCTCTTTTATTTCTGTATAATAAAGGTTTATACCAACAACCATGCCACCTGTTTGTCAGTCTCCTCCTTCTGCACCCATGCAGAATTTACAATATGATGGCAGCACCTGGACATTGCCTCTCAGGTTATATCTTAGATATTGTGACTTTCAGGTTGTATTGGTCATTTGAGTTTGGGCTTGTGGGGCACTACCTTATATATGGTGATTCTAAACATATAGTGGCATAATGTGAGCTTTTGAAGCTGCACTTGGTATATTATTATACATTACATATAGTGACTGACCAAGCATATAATTACACTATTGGTGGATTTGAGGCTGCACTTACACCAGAACACGTCATACTGGTGCAGGTTTGAGCAAGGCTGTCATGGCACTGTTAGAACTGGCATTATGTTGACCTTTAGGTATTGTCCTTTACTGGCAGGCTGGCACATTGCGCTGAACCTCGCTGCATTTAAGAGATCCATGGCATATTTAAACATTACCCGAGGTAGGTTGACACTTTTATTAGCAACTCCATGTAATTGAGCAACACATTTGACCCTGAATTGACAGCACCCAGAGCATTGAAAAACACTATACTTCAAAGTAATCTTGCATTTGCTGCTAACACCTTACAGTTAATTCTGTAACAAAATCTGTCATATTCTGGCACTTCCAAACAGTGGGCACTGCATGATCTCCTGGCACAATATTAAAACTGGTGTCATTTATATTGCCCTATGATGCATAATTGCCATTCTGCTTATGGTTGATACCCTAGCATCAGAAGTATTCGATATTTCAGGTGTTTTCCTCAGAATTGCCTGATGTAGAACTGCACCATTTGTGCTTCCCCTTTGTCACTTTGCAAAACAAAGGGGGGTCTGGGAATCTCTCTACCAGCACAAACACATCCCATTGACCTGTTCTTGGGTGAATAACCTCTGGGAGAGACTCTACCAAGTCTTTAGCTCACTGTCCTTTGTCACTTTGGACTACTTTGCCAACTTCAATTGGGGAAAAGCATGCACATCGTACTTTTATAGGTGCCCCTCCTACTTTTACCTGTGGCTTCTTCGGTGCCCCTCCTCAAAATTTTATTTGCGAAGATGCCACTTAGAAAAGGAGCTATCGTTTTACGATCAAACTATTCTGATTTTGTTATATGTCGAATACCATTAACATTTTGTCAAGGATCCTACAACAAAACTACTCACATTCATTCCGGAAGTATAGAAGTTTTGTCATTTCTCAGCACTCCAAACATACTGTGACACGTGTGAGTTGTATCCCTTAACTAGTTCGTCTGAGGGACTGGCTGAACTGGCTGGGCTTAAATACAGTCCAGAGAGCGCTACTGCCAGGGCATCAATGTGGCGAGTACACCAGAGTTATTATACAAAATCAATGTTATACGCCTCCTTTCTAGCATCTAAATAAAGTGCATAAGTGGGGTAGGCTTCCCATTTCCATGGCTGCGAGAATTTCTTACATCAAGATGGCCATTTTGACTACATACCTGTATCTGTTCAACAACATTCCCACCCAGCTGCCCTGCAAGTTCTTTACGGAGCTCAAATCAGACCTTGCTCCATTTATTTTGGCGTAAAAACTTGATTAGTTTGGCATGTGTTGATGTTCCAGTAGGAATGCGATGGCCTTAATGTTCCCAACTTTGAAGCTTATGCACAGATAGCTATAGCACAGCATGCAATTCCTTGGTACAAACCTCCTGTTGGATTAGAAAACATTCTAGAGAAACCTAATTTGTGGGAATCTATTTCCCTGACGCTGGCTAAGACTTGATCTAGTGGGATGAATGCAGTTCTGGCAATGCATTGGGCCTGCTATAAGTTGCACAGTAAATGCAATCAGCCCCCTACTCATATAGCTGCTGTGTACCTCGACAAAATAGAAGGGTAGCCTTTCAAGTTCGATTGTGGAATTGTTAGAGAGTTAAAGGAATAACCACTGATTCATGTTAGCCTAATAAATCCCCCTTGGGTAAAGCCATAGTCATTAATTCCTAACACCTGCAGCATTATACACCCTTCTCACTGCTGATCACTCCCTTCCATGCACATTTCTAAAGGGACAAAAGTCCCTGCTAATAGCCCCCCTCCTTCCCATCAGTGCCCAATGGCTCACATTAGCTCACAGAGCTCCTTGGGAAATTGTCCCGGCAGTGGGTCACCTCTCCCGTTCGGAAAGAGGTAAGGAGTCCCACTGCTAGGACAATGAGCGTGCCGAGCAGGAATTGCTCAGCACACATTGTCTCCCAGTTGGACATCTTTCCCGTTGGGCACCCTGATTGAGGTGCAGAACGGGAGAGGTGTCCCAGTGACAAAAGTCCCGACCAGGCTCACAAAAGAGCCTGCCGGGGATGGGGGGGGTGTGGTGGTAGCTTTCCCCACCCCTCCCCCCCAGCTCGGTATGCCACTGCTCTCACTTCACATCGCTGACCTTGTAAAGAAATCTCACTTCCAGCTTCACCTAATCAGAGGCATTCTTCCTTTCCTCACCTTCCCCCAGAAAATCAATGTCTCCAGGGCTGTGGTGCTCTTCAGGCTTGAATACTGTAACAGCCTCCTCCTTAATCTGCCTCTTTCCTCCCTCTTCCCCTAATACAGAATAGGACTGCAAGACTTGGCCTTGGCCTCAAACCCAGGGACAGCATCTCTCCAATCCTGAAACCTCACCATTGGCTCCCTGTGGCTGCAAGGGTCAAATTCAAGACCATCTGCATTATCCACAAGGATTTATGGGGACTGGGACATCACTACATCCAACTGTCTTGCCCTAAACACCTCCCTGCTTGAGCACTTGTCCTCTGGCACCCTTCCCCGACTAGCTTACTGAGTCTGATGCACTGCCCCCCTCCCTCGCAGTAGTTGACCCTTATCCCTTTTTCCCTAAGCACTTGCCCTCCTGGGCCTCCCCTGCACTTGGTATCGGGTAATAATATACCTATATATATGGTCACTGTATATAATGTTGCCGGGAAAAGGTTGTGCCAACATTATATAGGTGACCATATATATAAGGGCAGGGTCAGCAGGGTTTGCGGGGGTGTCCCCCGCTCCCCATGAAAAATAAAAAAAGGGTTTGCGGGGGTGTCCATGTATTAATGTGCCCACCAAAAAACGTTCATTTTTCTGCACTTTTTTTTGCATGGCGATATTTTTGAGGGGACATTATTACATGGAACCCTGCACTTGCCCAGGCCCGTAACCCCCTCCCCTATGCACTTAACCCTCTTCCCCTCTCCCTGCACTTCCTGTTTATTGCACATGAACGTTATGAATGTCACAAGCCCTAGTAGGATCATTACTGTCATTTCCTCCTGAGCCCCGTGTCTTGTGGTGCATGGAAACACTTTTTGATGTAACAGCGCCATACAAATGTTCAATAAATAAATAAATACATTCCTAGATGTCAGTGGGATGATGCTGATTATGTACATCCAGTTTGGATATGCCCAACATCAAATAGGTTTTGGTCTGAGGTTACTGAGATATTGGGTCAGATTCTCAAAAATGAAAAAAAGTGCAGAGGAATAATAAAAGGGAAAAAGAGGTTAACAGATAGAGGGGTACGGTGTGTGTGTGTCAGAGAGAAAAAGACTGGGATATTAACAGAGTGATTGATGGAGATCGACAGATGGATTGAGTGACCATGGAAAGTGAGAAAGTGAAGAGGGAGCTGTCTTCAGAGTTCAGTGGTATGAGTGTGGTGAAGAGACCATGTGAAGTCATCCAATAGGCAATTGCAGACTCAACAAGACACAGGGATGATCACAGACGCTGCTTCAGGACCTCCGGGTTCACTGAGCAGAGGTCATCGAATCTAGAATGTACTCCTCAGCTAGAACAGAACTGGATGTAACTGCAAAATGATAAGATACAGTCACTGTGTCAGGCACTGGAAGGTAATCACAAACAGGGGTCTCACTCCAAGCCACACAGGCACTCACACATACCAATATCCTCACTATCGCCTGTAGACCAACAAGCAACAGAATGCAGCTATACCCCTCAATCACTTCGGACTAGCTGCTCACATACCTCACACTTCCATGTACACCTCAACAGTCTTCAGAATGCAGCTACATCTCACGGAAAAAAGTGTCCTAACTGCACACATAATCTCTTACACAAGCTCCACCACTGCCAGAATGCAGAGTGTTAGGTCCATTCGGACTTGCTGCACACATTCTACTGATCTCACACAACCACCACGCCCTGCATTGCATTTCGAATGCAGCTAATCACCACATAAACCTCACTGCACACAAATTGATTGCACCAAAGCACTATCGACTATCCTACTCTCTCCACTGACCTGGACTACAGTCCCAGAGGGCGTTCAAACCACATCGCCTTGAGCGCATGCAAATGGTAAAAAGGGCGCTCTACAAATGCCAAATAACATAACATATACTTATGCCTTTTTAATGTGCTATCACTCTGAATGCTTTGTTATACCATGTGTGCTTTGTCATGCGTTTTCTATAGCTTGCTAAATAGTGTGATGATGTGCTATATGTGGCTTCAAGACTTTCTGTGCTTCTCACCAACCTGGCCTTTTAGGTATCCTCTGACTGCTCCCTGCACTAACAATTTCAAAGCCTATGTTCCAACACAAGAGATGCAACTATGCCACCCACGAGTGGCTATAGACTGCTCCTCCCAACAGACATACAAAGAACAGCTCACCTCTACAAACAACTTAGACCCAAGATCCCTATCCCATGCATCCTTGAACACAGGCACCCCTCTGCATACAAATGTTTCTATGCCCTTGATACAGAACACCTAGAAACAGACTTGCAAGCTGTTATCGGGGAACTTGTGGTATGTACACATTAATGAAATAGCAAAGCGCTCTTGCATGCTCCCTCTGTCCCCACTAATTTAACCCACCCCACTCTCTTATAGATACAGCAAAGTGTATGTTAACCATGCAAATGACAGTGAAGTGTGGTATAAATTCAAGTAATATGACATTAATCTGACATCTATTCATTAAACATGACTTTCTAACGGTGCATTCATTCGGAAAATATAAATCATTTGGGAACCTTCAAAACGTGACCGCATTGCGTTTGTTGGTGATATTTCTGGAAGAGGAGTGGGTAGCTTTTCCTTGGTAAACGAGGTAAAAGCAGCTGAACACTGATGAGTCTTGAGAGTGAAGCTGGAGACCGCATAGGGTGTGTATGTGAAATATAGGTGATGAAGTTGGCAAATGGAAGGGCATGCTGTCCTCTGTAGGTTTCTGTTAAAAAACAATTTTGACATCCGCTTTCCTGTCAAGGTCCTGCAGTGTTGGGATATGGCATCAGTGGAGACCTTTACTTGGATCCAAAAGCTATCATGCTTTACCATTGGCCAAGGCAAGAAGCTAAAACCCACAACATGCAGACGTGGTTGGCTGGAAACCTTCAAAGGATGGTATCATGCCAGCAGAGCATCAATGAGTGGTCTGTATAATGCAGTCTTATCTTCCAGAAGACTTGCTCATCTCTTAACTGCGGCCATAAACCGTCCGTCTTTTTCTGTGACTATTGAAAATCCTGAGCCATTGATAACTTCAGAGATAAAGTGTAAGCTGACTGAGCAAATGCAGACTCAATGGCCCCAGCTGTAGGGGCAGGGGCTGGCAGACGCTTCCCAAACCACCCTATACCTGGTGGACACTGCAGTTAAACAGTTATGAATGGTTTGTGAGATTCACTTAATGACATACGAGTTTCTGGTGCTGCCAGCCCTGCTATTCGGAACATTCCACTAAATGTAACTTGTACTGAGAGCGTGTCATCTGTATGGTGTGTTGATTTCAGTTGGTGTTTTTATGTGGTTAGTTGAAGTCCATTCTTTTTCCTCTGGACGTACAAAGAGCAATTTCCCCAAACAAATATCACACAAGTGGAACGAACACATGTGTACAAAATAGCCAGTACTGTGGTTATCTTCCCATCAGGTGATAAAAAACAAAGTCCCGTTTAAATGTGCACCAATGAAAGTCTGAATAAGACTATTCGAGCGTGGGGTGACACTTCCACAAGTATCTGATCTAGAGATGCAGGCTGGTCTGCTGGCATTTTATTTATTGACATTTATTTATTTTATTTCTTAGATCGCGCATCACGCCCAGAGGCCTTGATGCGCAATTATAGTGCATGAACCATTTTTGGATACAGTACTTGGTGATGCACTGCTAATAAATAAATAACTCTGAGCTGAACCAGCACTCTCCACCTTCCGCAAAACCACTCTGTTCATGTAGCCTTCTCAGCCCCACTCCCGCCCTCCCTACCCCTATCTCTATCCACCTGCCTCCTTACAGCCGGCCTCCGACTCTTGTAACTAAGCTAGGTCTGTGCATACTCTGTGAAACTGCGGGATCATGCAACTAAGTGCTGTATTTTTGCATACCCTGTTAACTATAAGTGTTATGTCTTTTCCTTTGTAACCAGCAAGTATTTCTGTAACAGCGCCACGATGCTTAAGGGCTGATGAGCGGTCTATAAATGCTAATAAATAAAAATAAATAAAATGCAGTTTTGCCACAATGTCATTATAAGGAACCAGAATACATAAAATGCACCAGTGATGGAAAATGTTGCACCAGCATTAGAAAACTTAGCACAGGTGCAGAGAGGTTTTCATTACGCCTGTTCTAACAAATCAGTGCAACATTTACATTTGCACCCAGTGACGAGTACAAAGATAATCTTGTTTTAAATGTGGTCGGTGCAAATAGTGTGAGGCAGCCTGGCACGGTACCCAATTGCCTGGCACAAGATAGCTAAGTGGGGGGAAAATGTGTTCCCTTCGCTATATCCCAGCTCAAATGGACTCAATGCACCGGGCCCTGAATGTTAAGGTGGCCTTGCCATGGGTCCATTATGCGACAGACCTCCATTCATGTCCCATTTGAGACACATTCCGCCGGTGCTGATTTTGACCTGTGCACGATGAGAACAATGTGTAATAGGCCCACGTTTTCAATGTAAAATGGAGTTGCAATAAGTCCCACCGTGCAAAGAGCAAAACCAGTACTGACTGGAGGTGTCACACGTGACAAGAGTACAGCTGGAACCGAACTCGCAGTGCATTAGAATTCAGTTAATAACTGGGCCAGTCTTCAATAAATAACTGCATTGTCCTACACTGGTTTACCCCCTTCCCCTCCCCCAAACGCCACTCCTTGTGAGATCCTCTGTGAAGTGGACTCGTGCATACATGGCTGGGACAATGGCTCCGGTTGGGAGCTGACACGGTGTCAGTTCTGGTGCTGCGCTGCACGTTTCATTCGGCTACCCTCGACTCCCTCCCCCCATATTCAGGGGCCGCCTGCACCAGATTCACACCGACATAACGTGATCATCGGAATGATTTAAGATTGTGAGGAGCAATGCATTTTGCAGATTTGCTCAAAAAATCATGTTGCTGAATCTTTCCCAAGGTGACTACTTAGCGGCGCCGAAGACCTACATGCACGTTTAGTGAAACGGCAAGGATTCCTACGTGAACGCGGCCCTCCTCAGCTACGCTCCAGCGTGCACATCATAACGTGCACCGTCATGGGAATAGTGACCTGGAGATGCTGTTAATATGTGCGTGTTATGTTGGGCCACATACCACAGCCGGCACCTACTCTTGAGAATAAAGTGCAGTCGCGTTTGCCTGAAAGACCCCTCACAATTCTAGATTTGTAGTGCGTGTTAGATACACGACAACCCATTATATTGTATTTTGAAACATAGCCGTGTTCCATTCTTTAAAGGGCGAATGTTTGAACGCCAAATGTGCTTAGTAAAACTAGGAACATTCGCAACATGTTTTAGGCTAGAGAAAGGCTAACTTGTTATTTATGACACAACTGATACATTCTAGTCGGTGTGGGTACTTTGGGTCCTATCTGTGGTACAGTTTGGCCATTGTTACAATTTGGCCATTGTTACAGTTGTATATTATCAGTGTCAAGTGGCCGGCTGTGTGAAAGGGGGTTTCAGACAGAAATCACACCGCCCAGCCTACCAACCTGACTGTTCTAAAGAGCTTTGCCGAGATTTACTAGAATGCGAATAATTCACAAGTGCTAGAGATAACCTCCAATCATATGTATGCAATTGTCAAGGCAGTTACATGCAACGGGCAACTGCTACAAGGGGCCGAGCTGAGAAGTAGCGAGTTTGCATCACAGGGGGGGCACCCCAGCCCTGCAGACTCTCTGGAGCCAGCCATTCAGACATTTGCCCAAGTGTGAATTTCGAGAGCTTTAGTTAATTAGTCCTAACTGATAGCTATTATCTCTCAATCCTTCCCTCGGCTTTGATGTGAATTTACACTTGCAAATGAGGGCCTATAAAGGAGGCCGGGCCAGTGCAGGATGGCAGTTCAGTCACTGTGTTCGGAGAACCATAATGGGCAAGGCCAGCTTCTCCATAGATTATCTGGTACAGAGTCAACAAGGACAGCGCAGCCTCCACTGCACAGAGGGGCTCCTAAGCCTGCCGGCTAGGCCGCATGTGCCGTGCCAGGCCCCACCAACGCCCCCGACCTCTCTCTACAAGGTGACTCGCTTATCCCGGCCCAAGAAAGAATCCACACCGGGCAGCACTCCTAGGAGCCGAGAGCTGGCACCGGAAAGCAGGCGCCAGGAGCCATCTTGTCAGATCAGCCAGCCCCCAGAGAGCAGACACGAGGCCTCAGAGGGCAGGGTCCACGCGAACAGGGAACAGGCAGCAGGGGTTCGATATCCGGAGCCGGTGTGTGAGCGCATGCGGCAGGTCTCGCAGAACAGAGAGCAGGCGTCATTCTGTGGGAGCAGGCAGCGGTCCCCAGATAACAGCAACGTTGAGCCCGGAACCAGTGAGCAGGGCCGCGAGTTCAAGGGTTCGGAGCCGGCGTGTGTGAGCAGACAGCTGGAGCCTTCCTTCACGAGCAGAGAGCCACCCTTCGGGAGCACGTTCCAGTCGCCATCCGGCACACCGGACCCGTTCGGTAAGTGATTTTCTATGCCACAGTACAGCGCAATCATGCCTCTGAGAAGTCACTTTAGGCTGTTCTTTCAGGCCCCGGAAGTATAAACGGGGTCACGAGAAACGGAGAGCAGTGGGGGAGATTACGTATTTGCGACGTGTCGCACCTGGGAATATGTTACATAAGGTGGGGTTCCAGTGCGCAATGCTGCGTTAGAATTGACCGAAGAGCGCCATGCGATGTGTGTACCATGATAGCGGGCGGCTCGATGTGAGATATTTACTAACGGGCTCGCCCTAAAATTGTTTCGGCCATTGTTGTGGTGCAGCTTCACAGCCATCCATGGAAAAAGTAGCCCATAGTTGCAAATGAAAAATAATATCTCTTGTGAGAAACTGTTTGATTAGTGCCGCAGGGAAAGGTTTTTGATAAAAACGTGATGCAAATTGTGCATTTAAAAAATATGTATTCAGTAACACTGATCAAATCTACTAACCACATGGTAAGAAGTAACTTATCAAACTGGCCCACTTTGACCAAAAAAACGGGCCCACGCTAGCATGTTGCCTTTTTGTTTCAGGCATTGCCTTATTCACTGTAGCCCAGCCCGAGCTTGTTTGCTAACTCTTGAAGCTATACATACTATTATTATTATTATTTATATACTGATAAATACATTTGCAATCACACGGTGTGCATGCACGTGACAATGCGCAGGTTCAAGCGCGTGTTGCAACATGTTAGCTATTACTAGTGCGAGGGCCGACAATGTGCTTAGCTCAGTCTTTGCTCGTGCGGAAGTCGACCAACGGACAGTGCGAACATTTAAACTAAAGATATATGATGAGACGTCAAATGCTGAACTTGATTCGATGATAACAGATCTAGGCCGTGTAAGGTATCTTTGTTTGGCGTGTCTCTTGGCAATGACCCAGTTGCAGTGTGAGTAGCTCAATGGTGTGGCATTTCTTTTTTTTTTTACAGATGAGGAGGAGGAGAGAAGCTGGAGTGCGGACGAGACATCTTGCCCATCCCTGAGCGACGAAGGTGAAGCTCTGCGGCTCGCGGACTGTGAATCCCCTCGTCTGCTCGAGGAAGCGGGGTCCCCGAAAGGCGACAGCCAGCGCAGAGCGAGGACCGCCTTCAGTAGCCAGCAGCTCTCCAGGCTGGAGCAGACGTTCGCGAAGCAGCAGTACCTGCCGGCCCAGGAGCGGAGGAAGCTGGCCACCGCCCTCCAGATCTCCGAGATACAGGTGGGTCCTCTTAACTGGCACTGGCTAGCGGTGTCCACTCGGTGGCGGTGGGCTTTTTTCCCCTTTCCAGATAAAAATAAATACAAAGGGGCTTACATTGTGCTACATTTCTTTTTGAAATTAGACTTTTAAAAATTCATAGGATTTATTAAAAGGTCTTTATGGGAACACGTGAAATATTCAAGGCCAGGTCCCACTGACCCTGGTATATACATGTTACCCTCACTGCCCTCTGGCATTTTCACTGACAGCATTCTACCCCATGATGCTTTCGCTGTCCCAAAAATGCATTGTTCCCACACATCCTAACACCATCACCAACACAAACACATAGATACACGCACATATTCTTTACCCACCTGGTATACACACACTTTATAATCATACACTGGACCTCATTCCGAGTTTGGCAGTAATTCAGTGGTACATTACCTGAATTGCTGCCAAAATCAATGACTATTACCATCGGATTAGAAATGGTGGTAGCACTGTGTATTTCCCCATCTTTGGACTCCACTGGGGTTTTTGATGAATTTACCACCTGTGGAATTTCTGCACTGAATCTGCTAATTGTTGGAGGTAAAGCAAAGTACTTGCCTTCAGCGATAAGATGGGGGTGAATTTGCTGCTTCCTCCAAAATTCAGTGTACTTACAATGCAGTAATTCTTCCAGCATTGGAGTTAGGCCCTGTCCCCAGATTCTGGCATCAATTCAGTGGTAATTCCGCGAAATACTGCCAAAATCAGTTACTATTACTGCTACTTGGTCCCATGGCTTTACCATGTGATTGCGAGTGGTGGTAAGGTGGTGTTAGTCCCCATTTTTGTTGTCCATAAGACTCCATTGGGATTTTGGCGTCAAAGTGGAGGATTTAACTCCATCATGAGGCTGGAGGTAAATCCTCTACTTTAATGCCAAACACGGGATTTGGTGGAGGGTTGAAAATTGCAGTAATTCCATCACCGCAAAAAAAGTGGCAGTGACAGAAATGCCAACCTCAGAAATAGGCCCCTTGTTTTTACCCATTCCCCTGAACCCGCTTATCCCAGGTTCTGACTGCACACATGGAAGCAGGGCTCAGTGAGGGAACTCAATTGACACGCTTCCAACACCATGAGTCCTGTCCTGCCTCTGTACAACACATAAGATACCCATAAATTCAGGGGTCTTGCCCCTTTTGGCTTTCGTTGCCCCAATTGTGTTCATGTCATTCACAGACCAGGTCTGATCCTTGTGGCTCACTGTCCCAGTTCTGCCCTAATGTTCTTACGCCCAATTGTGCCCTATGCCAATCTGAATGGCCCCGTCTCATGTCATTCCCCCACACCTGTCCCATGTAGCTCTTCACAGCTGCAGTTCTGCCCTATGTGACCCACTGTCCTAGGTTTGCCCCATGTAATTCTCTCTGCCTCACAAGGCTCTATTGCTTCAGTTCTGGGCATTTCTGCCTCAATGCAGCTCACGCTACTCCAATTCTGCCCATGTCACTCTCACTAACCCATTCCTTTGCCATGTCACTATCAATGCCCCTGTTCTGCACTTATGTTCTTGCCTCTGGTTCGTCCCATGCCACTGCCCCATTTCTGCTTCATTTGACTGTCTCATCTGTATTTCTGCCCTAGGCGCTTCTGTTTAACTTTTGTCCCAGCCAGGGGTAGACCGGCAAAGGGGCAATTGCCCCCCAGGCTGGCTGGGCTGGTGCCGCAGGGGCCGGAGCTCCAAAATGTAAAAACATAATAGAAAAAGACAAAATCCTTCAGACTCTAACCTGCCACATGAACAGGGTGCTGCAAAGCCTGCTCAGATTCTGGCAAGGCATTCGTCTTGATATCAGCAATGGTGCAGATGTGCCTGTGTTGCCCCCACAGTGAGGGAGAGGAGTCCAGGCTGCAGGGGCACGTTCATACCACCCAGTGGCAATGCATGCATTTTAATAGATTGTGTGACCTGGATGACAATGTAATGTTAGCACCACTGCTCCTCGTGCACCATTGGTCTGTTAAAATCCACGGCAGCTTTTCACAGCTCCTACTTGCCAAGGAAGTAAGGTTCCATACCTTATTAGAGTTCGCCCTCGGTTTGATTCTGTATGGATGCTTTCCCCTACGTTCTGGTAAAATACTTGACCATCAATGTGTTCATACAAAAAGAGTATACTAGCACCCATGGATGTTGCTTATATGATAATTATAGAAATCTCTATTGGGGCTGTTGGTGGTACTTTTGTACATAGTTCAAAAACACATATAAAGATGCAATATTCAGGTATTATTAAAACACTACAAATTAAGGGCATCATTTATTTCATTTTATTGCTTATATCACGAACATAGCGCCAAGAGCAGCAGCACACTTTAGAACAGGATTGTGCCAGAATTGGGCTTGGTATTTCATACAGTAACGCAGTACTATTTGTGTGGGGAGAGTGATTTTTATTAATCTGGCAGGTATTGTTGAAAGACCCACATTTTAATTGTTTTGTGTTACTGGAGGATGGTAAGGGCATTTCAGCACATTTTGTTTTTCTAAGTGATGCATACCTGCTTTATGAACATATGTTTCAATTACTACTCTTATATTTGTTCAGGTTTCTTTATCATGTGACTTGGTGCTTTGAAAGTACACCCACTTGATTTGATACAATATGGCAATTATAATGCGCCTATACACAAGTGATCATCATTATAGTAATTTTTCATTATAAGTAAAATCTTAGTCTTTTCAGATGTATTGGCCTCAGGAAACAGACACTTACTAGGATTCACCTTTAGATACATTGGTACTTTGGAAATCAGATTTCTTTAACAGTATACTAATTTGACCATTAAAGAACAATTTAGCAGTTTTGTTCGGAATATTGAAGATGTATTAGGAGAAGGGGAAGTCTCCCCTGCTTTCTGAATTGGAAACTGGAACTAGAAAAACAGGGATGAAATCCCCATCTTCCACACCTTATACATAATGGGATCCAGAGCAAATCACTTTTCATGACTGCATTGTTTTCCTTAACTATCTGTAGAGAATGTCTCACTCATGGGTTTATATTCCATAGTTTTACTATATAAATAATTGGAACTTCTATCTTAAGCATACTGGTGAGGAGGCAGGATGACAAATGAATGTCTTATGTTGGGGTTGTGGGTAGACAAGGTACATGTATGATTTTGTGTTGTGGGCTGGGGAGGCAGGAAGCCAGGGCTGGGTATTTTGCCATGCTAACTCGTGTTTGGTTCTGAGAGCAAGCCCAGACCCCCTGATTCAGCAATGGCTCTGCTCCATCATTCAATTATTTTGCTTTCCCACCTCGTTACATTGTTCTAAAACTAAAGCTGGGATGGGAGGAGATGTAGCTTGCTGTCAAATTACAAACTGTAACACATTGAAAACTGGGCTCTAACCCCAGCTTCCCAATTTCACCAATTATATTATCCTGGGCAAATATTTTCCTGGGGTTTAGGTACCAAAATTGAGAGCATCTCCATAATTCCAGCGTTCAAACATGCCCTCAAATGCATCTCCTCTGCCTGCACTGTCTCCTACCCTTACTCATCTGACCAACCCCCCAAACCAGACCTCTACTCCCCCATTGCTGCATATTGCGATTAGCTGTCCACGGATAGCGGTACAAAGGACGTAATTTCGGTACATTCCCAATTATCAGGGTAGGGAATGGGCCGGAACAGGACGGAGCAGAGCTCTGAAAGTAATTCTTGCCGGAGCTCTGCTGTGTCCCAAGGCCCAGGCGCCAACAGGAAACTCCCTGTTATGTCCTCAAGCCAAGCTCTGGCAACCCACGCTTCAGAAGACTTGGGGCGGGAGACTGGATGCAGAAACGTGCAGAGCCTCGCATACTGTGTAGCAGCTGTCCAAATTGGTATATATGTCTTGCAATTAATATGCAAAACATTTTTTGCTAGGGGGAGCATTGTGATTAATGAAAAATACCACATACAACTCCCTTTTACTTGCTCAAGGGTGTTTCTTGCTGAACCACTATCGGGACATTAAAATGTTGGGTTAGTCTTATGTTTAAATAGTGAGCAAAGCTGTGTTGTATGAAGAGATGCTTTGTTGTGTGGCCTGGCGTACCACGACCCCTCCCCCCCCAGAGGAGAAGGTTCCCCTACTCCATGTTTTTTTATTTCCAGCAATGCCCATTATGTATTGTAAATTTCAATACTAACTGGAATACAACTGCTACCTATACACTCACTCTCATTTGGTACCCAGTGACGGGACTGCTCACAACCTACTTTAATGTGCTTCTCATTGAAACGCTGGGTGTGTTCTCACTGAGTACAGTACACTTTCTTTGCCTCCTATAGGATGGGACTCATTGGTGCCACCTACATTCCTGCAGGCCCCTCTGCGTGGATGGAACCACTTCACGTATTGGGTCAAGCAGGGCCGCTGTGCATGCAAGCAGACTACAGTCTAGTGCACTCCATCAGGATGACTGAAGGGGAGCAGTCCCCATGAAAGATGTGATGTCTAATTCATCATAATGGAAGGGCCCTGCCTACCATAGAGTACTCTCACTGGCATTGGTCTTTACCTCTAGGGATATATTGCATAGCAAAACTATCCAGTGTTATATAAGATAACTACATGAATAACTGGCGACATGGTCAAGTCTCTGGGGGAGGAGTTGTGATGTAGTGGTTACATTGTTTTAGTTGGAATTTGAAGACATTAGATGAAATATTGGGTTCTCTTTTGGACCCAAGTTGGGGGATCCTGGTTGAAGTGAGTTAACTGCCCGAATATTCAATTCACTCTGCCATCGAGCATGGTTTTTTTTTTTAACAAATCGTATTTGTAGTTATATTGTTATGACTTTCCACTTAATTAATTGCATGTTCTCTTACCCTTTGTTAATTTCATAGAGCGTTCTAGTCATGTCATAACAGGCGCATGTTTACATTTTTGAAACTGCTTTTTTTTATTTTTCTTTTTTAAATGACTAATGAAGACTTTCTTTCCTTAGATCAAAACTTGGTTCCAGAATCGCAGGACAAAGATGAAAAGACAGACCCTGGACCAGCAGCACATTGTGATGCCTTTTGGAAACCCACATGTCCCCTCTGGCTTTCCCTATGGACCCAAGCAGCTAGAGTTGCCCCCTTATTACTTGAACTGTGGGAGCCAGTACAACACTTCAACACCCCTCAACGGATCTTATCCCTTCTATGGACCTGACGTGTCATACTACCAACAGACCCCATACCAGCAAGCCCCCTTTCATCACCAGCCATACCAGCAACTCTCCTATCACCAGCCCAACTATCAGCAACTCCCATTTTACCAGCACACTTTCCACCGACAGCCATTTCACCCTGACACGATGAGTTGGGAAGCTCAGGAACAATCCCCACATCCACTGTACCCCATGACTGGCACCTTGAAGTGCTGATGGGCTCAAAGAATGCATGTGAATCTAGCTCACTTGATGACTCGTCGACCTACCACTTATACTATATTTGCTTATTTTGCACATTTGTTCAGTTAATATACGTTTACTAACAATCCAACTGCTTCAGATTGTTTTATTGTTGATCTATTTACTAGTATTCTCAAAAAATGCTGTTTAGGAGTGATTCACAGTGCCAATGAATACTTGTATAGCTAATGGAGTGCCTAGTTGAAGGAGGATAAGCAAGGAGGAGGATGGTTTTCCTTGCCGAGGCATCTCTGTTCATCTAAAATGCAGCTTGATGGGTATGTCTTGCACATAGACTTGCTCTGTGTTGCCACAGATCTAACATTTGTGGGATAAGCTGTTGAATTTCCACAGTGGTTCTTATCATATAGGGCCTCATTCAGAGTATGGTGGTAGTCATGGTGCTATTTGCGCCAGGACTACCTCCCATACCGGTACCGACTCCGACCTGGTTCAATGGGAACTTACCGGTGTAGTCCGACGTTTGCGGGACCAGTAAGTCCCCATTGAAAAATCCATCCCCATTCCCATTTGAGGGGAAGTAGCTAATAACGGTACTGCAATTTGCGGTACCGTTATTAGCTCTGAAGTCCCTTAACGGGTCCCGTCCATAACGTCTGGTCAGACCAGGCGTTAAAGGAGGGACCCGCTAAGGGACCTCATAGTAGGGCGGTAAGGGATTACCGGCACCGGTCTCCTTAACGGTGCCCGGTATCCCTTATCGACCTACTCGGAATGAGACCCATAGTGTTGCAAACAATGATGTGGTGTTCAGAGAAAGGGATCTTATTGTGCATGCAGAAAAAGTCCACAGAAGTGATAACAGGTGAAGTGCATTTATGGGGTTATTTATACTGCAACCAGTGCCAAGTGGTTGCCTGGGTCCTAGGTTATCCCCGAACAACAACATGGATTGTGCCTCTGCCTACGGTTTACATGGGTCAGCGGTAGGTAGGGGGCAGAAGTGGTGTGCAAGATCCTTACAGTGCTTAGTTGTAGCTCCAAGGTGGGTCTTAGCACCATCATTAGTATAGGCTCATGGGTGGAGCTTTATTTAGCAAGACCATTATAGTTTTCACACTGGTGGCATTTCAGCGCTTCCGTTGATCTTTATTTAGGCTTCAACTAGAGAGGTTAAATGGCTTAGACACTCAGGTAGCACTTCAGCACCACCTTTAGTTTTGCCTCATAAGTGATTATTTGGACAGAGTTTCTATAACATGTATTTGTAATTATTGAAAAAGAGCGAAAGCACTTTTAGGAGAAACACTATACAAAAGGGCAACACCAGTGAGTGGAGCAATCCCTATGCTGGCAGATACACAAGAGGTCACAGAGTGATAACTGAGCAGATTTACCAGGTAGTGAAGTTTTCTATATACATTAATAGTTACTTTGCAGTTATTTGCATTCCAGGTCAATGCATGAGGAAGTGGGTACCACTTCCTCATGGGGAGGAATGATAAAACTGTTGGTGTCCAGAGCCTGTTCCCTGGCTAGAAGGAAAGTTTTGAGTACCAGTCAGAAGGGAGGCTGTGTTTTTGTCATACAGAGGTTTGTTTGGGGGCAGGGTGAGAGAAGGGGCGGTGGATGGTGAAGATTTATTAATGCAGTAGCACAAGTGGGAGGAATCAAGAGGGACCTATGGTATGTAGAGAGTCTTTCAGTGTGAGAGTGGTGTGTAGAGATAGGATGGAAGGTTTTAGAGCATGATTTTCAAGTTTTAACAGGAAAGGATAGAGGTGAAGTGCAGAATAATCTTGCAAATATTCATATGGTTTATCCTGGACACTGTGGCATCAAAGTTTATAATCTGTTTTTGGCATTAGTTTGCTGTAAAGGGATCCCGGGCCCATTATGTGTGCGTGTTGAGGGCTGGTGTGAAGAGATGATGGCAAAGGATAGGATGGAGAGGAGAATGGATGGAGCATTAGGATTGAGTTTCGAATGGCAGCAAGAAAGTTGGAAACGCAGAGAGGATAGGTCAAGGTGAAAAGAGGGTAGGAAAAAATGTGAGTCTTGTTGGCAAATAGGTTGGAAGAAATGGCACAGGGAGCGATTAATCTGCTGAGGGTGTGAAATCAACTTCCGGGGCACCAGTGGTCCGAGGATGAATATCTGTTTCTAAATCATCAACCAGCACCACACCTCTAGTACACCATAGGGGATCCAAACAGATTAGAAACACAAGCAAATTGTAAAACTCCTTGTCCAATTTTGATAATGTGGATGGAACCGCAGGCTTATCTCCGAAAGGTCTTTGATCGTTAGTTAGTTGCAATACAGTGAAAAAAACATATTACCCAATGATAACATTGATTGTCCAGTCAAGGTTGTATAAAAACATCTACTTTATTATTATCACAACAGACAGCTCTAGCACACTATGAAATACAACCCGCCCTGTAAGGGAATGCAGAGGACAGACAGTTTGAAAGAAGGAAAAGGGCTGCACTCTGAATACTGGCAGGAGGGTAGTCGGTATAGTAAATAATTTGCCGATAGTTCAAGGATACTTGGTTTAAATACAAAGGGAGCACGGGGTCGTAAAATGTCACTAGGGGCCTTTAGAGAAGGACCAGGGGGACAGAAACACAATGTACCTTGTGCTCTAGAAGTTCTTGGTGCTTAACAGGGTTGGGTCTGTTTCAGAGCGCTTTGCAGCTTCTGCGACAGAGTTGAAGATGGAAGACAGCTGTGGGTATCAGGCAGCAGGCACTTCAGTGAGTGAAGCTGGATAGACGGCTGCAGGCTGGGGTGCATGGCGGCGAGAATCGTTGTCTCAGGGCTAGCCCGGCAGTTCTGAAGCACCGACTAAGGCGTTTCGGATGGCGTTAGCGACTGCAGTGTAACCAGTAGTCGAAGTGTACGAAAAAAAGCAGTGGAAATATGTTCCCTACTGGCCTGCCACCGCTCCTCACAAACTCCATTGCCACGCCCTGTCCCACACAGAATATAAACCTCCAAAGGCATGTGCCTGCTGTTTAAGGTAACGCTCAGTGCAGTGCATTGAAAATGCAAATTTCAACTTCTTCCTGCATTTGAAAACAAAACCATTCCGGAACTGTTTCTTTTTCAAATAAAAGTACAGGAACAGTAAAGATCAATTTTACAAAAAGTAGAGGAGCACCGCTCCAAACCACTCCTGCCCACTTCGACCACTGGCTGTAACAACAGTCAATAGTGCAGTTGGTTGCAGGGGCTTTACTGGCTCAAATGTCCTTTAAGGCAGACGTTGCAGGTAGCTGCCTTGTCCTTGGTTTGGTTCAGAGACGCTCTGGCACTTCCCACCTAGGAAGCTTGTTGCAGAGCCTAGCAGGGCATGCAGTGTGCTGGCTCGGTATCGGTTCTGGACCTGCAGGAGGGTCTTCCGGATTCAGTAGCTCCTTCTGTTCCCTAGGAGATGTTTAGGGGAGAGATCTTGCTTCCCTCTTAGAGGTCCTGGCCTTCCTTCTCTGTTGGAAGATGTAAGGCAGACTGTACCTTCAGCCAGGATTCAATGATGAGTTCTTCCTTCTGCTTCCTGTGAAGTCTTCCGATGATCTGCCAAAAGTGGGGCTCAGCCCTCTTTTAAAGCCAAATGCATCAGAGGGATTGGTGTAGGCTAAGCCTACCTTAAAGAACCAATCCTGGGTCCCCACCAGCAATCTCCTGTATGCGTGAGGGCATAACCAGAATGCTTTGCAGCAGAAAAGGTAATGGGGTGCAAACATGTCAAAAGTGGGGCTAAGTCCCACCCATCTTCCTGTCTGTTGTGATTAAAGTGGCAGGTCTCCCTTGATTTAGCTGTGATGAGACTAGATTTTCTGGCTCCAGCTAATCACACTATTGTACCTTCTGAATGGGGCCCCCCAGCAGGGATGACTACTGTAAACACGCAGTCACAGATATGACAATTCACTGTCAATCAATAATAAGAGCAGGAGCTGGCATCAGGCTCAAGTGCATATGAAAGGGTGTTGGGGTTTCCTGTCTCCTTTGCTAGCCTCTGCAGCCAGGCCCCATGTGAGCCTGTTTGAATTAAACTCTGATTAGTATGCAAATGCTGCCACCAGCTACATGGCTCAACAAAAGAACAGAGCAGATCCATGGAGCCTTTGTTAGTTAAGTTAATTAGGCTGGCCATGGTAGGGGGAAGGTTTGCCCCTCCCCCTTCTGAGATGACATAGTGTACTTCTGTGTGTCATTCCAACTAAATATGACGGGGGAACTGCACCTGTAGGCTGTGTCCACCTAGAGTACACAGGTCTATGTGTGTGTCGTTGGGTGAACATAGGAAAATGTGTGCGTATTAGCCCCCCCACATTTTCCAGAGGTTCTGCCATAATTCTATTTCATTTAAACACTTGAAAACAAAAAAAAATGGGCGAGCGCACCCGCACCGCGCAGATGGTTGAATTCCTCACAGAGACGTTATGTATTGCATGAAGAGGAGTACACCAAGGACAGCCAATTGAGGAACATCACCGTGAGGGCGAAATACAGGGGTCTGTTCCATGATATGGAGACTTGTGTGATAGATAGGCAACCAGGCCTAGGGCATAGTCTTAGTCAATGTTAGAAGGGTAAGTAGAACAGATGGTTGATAAACAGTGTAAAAGGCAGTAGCAAGGCCTAACAATTGAGAGTTTGAAGTAGTGGGCATTGAAAAGAAAACTGGGGACGTGGGTGTCTTCCTTGCATACCATTCTGATGAGACCAGATTGGAGGGGGTTCAGAGACTGTTGGCTCTTTAAGTAGAAAGTAATAAAGTTGAACTCAACGCTCAGAGCAGTGAGGAAGGAGGGGCACATGTCAGTAGATACCATGGTAATGAGGGCAGCATAGAGTTTGATGATTGTTAGGACAGTAGCTAGTTTGTAGCAGGTGAGGAATATCCTGGTTGCGAGAGAGGGATTAAAACACAGGAGAGGAAGAAGTAGGTTGGCGTGCTATGCCCTTGATGGTCTGTGATGCAAAGAGGTCCACAGGAACACATACCTGATGGCACATCAACTGCCGCATATGCCATCACCACGTTAAAAAGCATTGTAGAGAGTAAAAGAATTCCTTATAGCTCCGCCCAAGCAGCGGAAATACTTGCCTTAACGAGAGCCTGAGAAATTTTTAAAAATCTAAGCGTGAACATATACACTGACAGCCAATACGCCTTTGGCGTGGTTCATAATTTTGGCCGACTGTGGGCCGAGAGAGGTTTTCTAACATCACACAGGGCTAGAATTCAACATGGCCCTTTGATTGTACGATTGCTGTGTGCACTTACCAAACACTATGCCCAAACACACTCTCAAGCATGCACCCATACAGACCCGAACCCCCCATCCCCCAACTCAGCACACACACTCAAGCATGCACCCATACAGACCCAAACCCCCCAACCCCCAACTCAGCACACACACTCTCAAGCATACACCCATACAGACCCAAATCCCCCACCCCCAACTCAGCACACACACTCTCAAGCAAAGTCCAAAGCACTTGGCAATAGTAAAATGTGAAGCACATAAAAAGGTGGCATGCAAGGTGGGAGAGGGAAACGCATTTGCAGACAGAATTGCGAAACAAACTGCCACTGATTTGAATACAAATATGTATTACAAAAATGTTAATAGTACAGTCGGAGGAAGTACCCTGTATGATAGAGAATGGAATTGTCACTGTCAAAGAGATGCAGGCAGCAGCCACGGTCGATGAAATACAAGGGTGGGCTCAGGGCTCTGCAGAATTGGATCTGGAGGGTTGTTGGGTGGACAAGAAGAGCGGGAATTGGATGTTGCCAAATGCCTATGTAAATGCAATGGTTACAATGACTCACAGTCCCACCCATATTTGTGCAAATAAAATAATTCAGCAGCTAGCTACAGTCTGGGAAAATCCACTCATAAAAAAGAATGCCGAGAGGTTGGTACAGAATTGTATCACATGCCTACAACACAATGTGCGAAAAGGAACAATGACTCCAACAGGCAGTTTTGGCCCTCCCTCTATGCCATTTGAGGTGATCCATTTTGATTTCATAGAAATGGAGGGATGCCAATACTTGAAGTATCTTCTGGTGGTCATATGTGCATTCAGCAAGTGGGTGGAAGCGTATCCATTAAAAGCCTGCACTGCCATGAGCACGGCGAAAGTAAAGCTGAAGGAGTATTTCTCTCGCTTTGGTCTGCCCCATGTCATATGGTCGGACAACAGTCCGCATTTTGTAGGTGCAGTGATACTGCAGATTTGTGCAGGCCTCCAAATCGATAAGTGATTCCATTGTTCGAGACATCCGATGTCGGCCTGTCTTATTGAACGCCACAACGGAATCTTGAAGTCCAAGATTAGTAAGATCTGTGCAGGTAGCAAGCTAAATTGGGTAGATGCATTGCCAATAGCGCTACTGTGTATGCGAACATCTGTGCAGGCGAGAACTGGGCTCTCCCCGTACGAAATTATAATGGGGAGACCAGCAAATGTTTGGTGTGCACCTCAGCCGAAAAAGCTGAGGGAAGTGGAACATCCTGTACTCAGCATTTATTGTAATCTGTTAATGCAAAAACTGTGTTTGATTCATCAGCAGGTGCAGGAGGCGCTGCCCATAAGATACACTGGCCCAGGACACGGATTGGAGCCAGGAAATTGGGTGCTAGTGAACATTTTTGAACGGAAAACATTGTTAGCACCCAGATGGCGGGGGCCCTACCAGATCCTCCTGACTACGCAGGCGGTGATACGGGTGGATGGACGAAAGGCGTGGATACATGCCATGCGCGCCAAGAAAGTCCCACCACCACTTGACACTTTGACTGATCGGGAGAACGACCAGAAACACACAGCGGTTCCAGAAACGAAAAATGCAATTGCCAGTTCCTTGCCACAGAAACTGCCCGATCCTGAAACAAAGCCTGATGAAATTGCCATAAAAGAGGATCGGCAAAGAATGCCCCAACGTTGTCCAGCAGATTCTGCATCACTGCTGGCCGACACCAAGCGTATACCTCTGTGGCGCCCAACATCTTCTGTTGCACCACAGCTTGCATCGTCGCCTGGGCGTCTATCATCATCTGCCATTGCGCCCCAGGCTGACTCCAAGCTTGAGACCGGAAGTGCACCCGCACTATTTGTCGACCACACGATACCGGGAGCAAATCGGTATAACCAGCAGAGCAGAAAAAAGGAGTGATCACACCTTCATCTTTTTGTGATTTTATTGCCTCTGTTTCCTATTCTTGGATGAAGTAGGAACCGGAGGCCAAGAGGAAAGTGGCGTGAGGGTTGTGCAAACCAGGCAGCTCAACAAACGCAACTCATCGGTGTTAAATCCATGTGTCCGGAACACGAGCGGACAAGCGGGGCGCACATGGTACAAAGGCAACTGCTCTGAAACTCTAGAGCAATGTGCAAATGCACAGAGATCTTGCCCAACGACTAAGCAATCCAGGCTGATAAGAACTGGCATGGAAAGACTGTAGACATTTATCAAACTCTCTAACATTCCAACAAGCGCATCAGCGGGAGAATATTCACGACGAACATGACGGAAGAAGAAGAACGACGAGAGAAGATGCCTGAACCAGCAAACGTCCCCTCCTGCACCAATGCTGATAATGAGTTAAACGCAGTACGGAGAAAGGTGAAAAAAGGACATGGTCGGAAGAATTGTATGCTGGGTCTAACAATAATAATGTGTATAATGAATATATTAGCCCCAATATTGACCGTATCAGTATTATGGTACCTGGAGGAAATGCACCCTCTAGTGCATGGGTGCACAACATACGGCCCGTGGGCCATTTGTGGCCCGCTATGCTGTTTTGTCCGGCCCGCGCGGCACAAACACTTTCCTAATGGAGGGTGGCCCGCAAGCAGCATCGGCCGCCCTCCATTAGGAAAGTCTTTGCTGTCTTCCGGGCCGGACTAAACACTGGTCGTCATTGGCTCAGCACACACGCACCACGTTGCTCCTACGAGCCACGTAGTGTGTGTGTGCTGCACCAATGAAGGGCCAGCACTACGGCTGGTGTGGCCAGTAAGGCTTGATGCTGGAATGCATTTCAGCCTTGCTGGCCATGCCAGCCGTAGTACCACTCACCTCACCAGTGTTTCAGCTTACCTGCCTTCCAGCACATCCGGTAAGTGGTCTGTTTGTTTGTGTTTGTGTGTCGGGTCTGTTCTGCTGTATGTTTATGTTGTGTATATTGAGATGGTGGGGTGGGGGGTGTCGGATGTGTATGAATGTTTGTTTTTGAGTGTTTGTGTTGTGCATGTTGAGATGAGGGGGTGGGGGGGCGTTGGATGTGCATGAATGTTTGTTTTTGAATGTTTGTGTTGTGTATGCTGAGATGGGGCGGTGGGAGGGGTGTCGTATGTGTATGAATGTTTGTTTTTGAGTGTGTTGTGTATGTTTAGATGGGGGTGTGGGGGGGTGTCGGTTGTGCATGAATATTTGTTTTTGAATTTTTATGTTGTGTATGTTGAGATGGGGGCGTGGGGGGTGTCGGATGTGTATGAATGTTTGTTTTTGAGTGTGTTGTGTATGTTTAGATGGGGGTGGGGGGTGTCGGATGTGTATGAATGTTTGCTTTTGAGTGTTTGTGTTGTGTATGTTGAGATGGGGGTTGGGGGGTTTGGGTCTGTATGGGTGCATGCTTGAGAGTGTGTGTGCTGAGTTGGTGGGCGGGGGGGTTCGGGTCTGTATGGGTGCATGCTTGAGAGTGTGTGTGCTGAGTTGGGGGGTGGGGGCTTGGGTCTGTATGGGTGCATGCTTGAGTGTGTGTGCTGAGTTGGGGGTGGGGGGGTTCGGCTCTGATTGGGTGCATGCTTGAGAGTGTGTGTGCTGAGTTGGGGGGTGGGGGTTTGTGTCTGTATGGGTGCATGCTTGAGTGTGTGTTTGGGCATAGTGTTTGGTTGGGGGTGAGGGACATGGGGCATAGTGTTTGGTTGGGGATGGAAGCCATGGGGCATAGTGTTTGGTGGGGGGTGAGGGACATGGGGCATAGTGTTTGGTTGGGGTGAGGGGATCATGGGGCATAGTGTTTGGTTGGGGGTGAGGGGGCCATGGGGCATAGTGTTTGGTTGGGGTGAGGGGGCCATGGGGCATAGTGTTTGGTTAGAGGTGGGAGCCATGGGGCAGAGTGTTTGGTTGGGGGTGGGGGACATGGGCATGGGGCATAGTGTTTGGTTAGGGGTGATGGACATGGGGCATAGTGTTTGGTTGGGGTGAGGGACATTGGGCATAGTGTTTGGTTGGCGGTGAGGGGGCCATGGGGCATAGTGTTTGGTTGGGGGTGAGGGGGCCATGGGGCATAGTGTTTGGTTGGGGGTGAGGGGGCCATGCGGCATAGTGTTTGGTTGGGGGTGGGAGCCATGGGGCATAGTGTTTGGTTGGGGGTGAGGGGGCCATGGGGAATAGTGTTTGGTTGGGGGTGATGGGGCCATGGGGCATAGTGTTTGGTTGGGGGTGGGAGCCATGGGGCATAGTGTTCCACTCCAAGAGTGAACCCAATAATAAAGCTAAAACAGGCACAGTTAGGAGTTGTACATCCTTTGCTTTTTTGAGGAAACCTAACTCAACGAAGGCCATACTCCTCTTGGGCAACCCAAACAGCAGTCCAAAATAACGGAATGTCCAATCATAGGTCAATAAAATATATATAATTTAATTAAACAGACGATATACAATAACTAAATCGAAATAAATTATAACAATGGAAAATGTGTAGTACAAAATGTAAGTCTGAAATGCAATAAAAATCGTTACCCCTCAAAAACATATACTTTTTCTATGTGTTTAATACAAATTGCGGGTTGAAAAAGCCTCCTGCCACGCCCTGCCTACCGCCCCGCCCACATTTACTTTTCAGCCCACTATAGCCCTCATGTAAGGTACTTTCGGCCCTCTGTCAAAATTAGTTGTGCACCCCTGCTCTAGAGGTACTTGTGCCTGTTGTGAACATTTCCATGACGGAAAGCCCAGTTCATGTGATTTCCTATACCTTGTCCCCAATGGAAGAGAGACAAAGGGAAGGGTATAGGAACAACACATTACTATTGATCATGAACATGACACACTCAATACTAAGAAAAAACAACTGTTGGGTTTGTGCCCGCTTGGTGGTAAGGGAATATGATGGTATGTACAGCCCCTGCCATTGACCTCTGCATGCTGTGGCTCTCTGAGTGCCTTATATTATGGGAAATGGAACGAGAGTGAAACTGGTAAACTAGACAAAACAAACATGAATGAATTTGAGGAAGTGATTATGAAACCGGTGGGTTGCTGCATATTCCATAAAACGCGATTAATTACACCAGCAATAATGCCACAGGATAGATTGTCTGTGCTTTATAAATCATCTGTGATCACGTTTCATATGAACCCAGAAGGAAACAAGGATGTGAAGTCCCCTTGTTATACAGTAAATTATAATCCACGTTCGGTGCCTTTTTGTTTACAGAAAAAGGGCTCTTTTCAGGTGGGGACATTCACTAGATGCAAAAAAATAGCATTCCTTGATAAAGAAGTGGAACCAATATATGTGGGAGATCCTGTGTACTTCATATGTGAAGAAAAAGCATATCCTTGGTTACCTAGAAACTGGGGAGGTACTTGCTATTTAGGCTTTCTGTTTCCTGGGGTGTTTCTTTAAAAAAACAGCAGATATAGCCAAATTGACCAGGTCACGAACTTGCCGGAATATTGAAGATGGGTTGATTGTAGAAGACATAGCAAAATCATTTATACCATTTTGGGGCCAAGCAATAAACTCTTATAATATAAGACGACTGTCCAGAATATTAGAAGAGACAATAAATGTAACAACCGACATATTATATAACATGACTCTTGAGGAAAAAGGAATTAGATTGATGTCACTACAAAATAGAATGGCCCTTGATATAATCTTAGTTGATCGCGGCGGTGTTTGCAAAATCGTGGGATCAGCGTGTTGCGTATTTGTAAGCGACTCCTCCCCCACAATTTTCGAAGCAATAAGAAAATTGCATGTATTAAACTCTGATCTTCACCCCCCTGAAGGAGGCTGGGAATTGAACATAAACTCCTGGTTCTGGGAAGTGTTGCGGTCCTGGGTATGGAAGCTATTTGCAATCTTAGTAGCAATTCTAGGCGTATTCGTGACATGTTGTTGCATACATTGTCTCCCCATAGTATGCACTGAAATTAGTGAGGAATGTGTACAAATGGTAGAACGAAAAAACATTACTAGACCAAACACTCACAATAGTAATGAATCCAAAACGATCAAAGAATGTATGGCGATCGATATTGATAATAATAAGGAGGAGACAGCGAGTGTATATGAGTCAGAGTTTAAATCAGATTCCGAATCTGATCTAAACACTTGGTCGGAGGAGGATGCATTGTATGGATGAGGCGTTTGGCATACGGCCAAGAGGAGGGTTTGTCAGTCTAGAAAAATTAGACACCCCTCGAACGGAAGGCAATGCAGGAAATTTGGTTGGCTGAAGACCAACCGCCTCATTTAAAGTGTTAAGAGTATATGCTCATTAGTCATCACATAAGTTACTAGCTCAACTAGAGTGCGGCCATTTTAAGATGACCAGAATCGCCATTTTGTTTTCTCTCTCTGTTCTCTCTAACGCTGCTACTTTGCCTCATGTAAAACTGCTTTGCTGTAGATATTATTCCGCTTCAATGGTCCAAGGTTACTAAAGACATGTTGAAACATTACGCTGGGGAGCCAGACAGAAATGCCTGGTTCCCTCCCTCACATATCCTTGAAGGCAAGGAGCAAGGCATTTTAATCATTACACGGATGCCAGCGAGTCTCCTTAAAAGAATATCAATGTACAAAACTAATATTAAAGGGTTTGAATTATGTTCTTCTTTACGGCCCCGCTTCTGAGCACTGTGAGGCCCCAGAGAGCAAGCTGACCTCTAGAGTGTGAATCGAAACCAAGAGATAGTAAGGCCTGGAATGTGCCAGTCCCCTTACGAACAGCTTGCCCATGAAAACAGAAGTGCTGTGTTCTCTCAAATAAAGAATGGTGTCTGTAAAATTCGAGATTGCAAACTGTTACTAAATATGGTGGTCTAAGGTGTCATATTCGTCACCATGGTCAATCATCGCCTCCAATTCAAAGGGAATGAATTAGGGGCGGCATCAAATGTGTCATTACTGATTGTAAGATGCTCATTTTGTATATATGTAACTGATGTACGATTTTCGCTCTATTGCGTCCCCCGAGGTCTGTTAGACACACGTTGCGGGGCGTGGGACCATCTGGCCAACTGGACTATTTGTTTTGCAATAAACCCTATATTTTGGGAATACAACCTTGTGTCTGGCCTATCGGTTTGTGTGTGGTGATTGTGCCTTGTTTCCACATCCGAGGGTCCCTCAGGGGCCCCTTCATCGCCTCCGACAAACCTGACCTGTTCTTCATCACTGAAAACTGGTTCTCTGACGACTTCGCCCCTATCGCCAATGAAGCCTTCCCCCCGACTACTCCCTCATCCCACTGAACCGTCCCTCTAGAGGAGGAGGAATAGCATTTGTCTTCAAGTCTCACTTCCATGCCTCAATCATCGACAACCAACCTTCCATTGCTTCCTGCAAATCACTCCTCGTTAAACTATCCCTTTCCCCTTCATTCTCACACAGCTTCCCAATAATCTACAGACCCCCTGGCTACGATAGACAATTCTCAAACAACCTCTGTGACTCTATTGCCACCCTCAAACCAAACCATCACAACCTCACCCTTCTAGGAGATTTCAACATATGGCTCGACATCCCCACCAACCCTATGACACACTCTCTGATTGACGGCCTAGATGCGATTAACCTCCAACCCCACATAAACGGCCCAACTCACCATAAAGGACACACTCTTGATGCGATCTTCAGCTCCCGCAACCTGATACATCTAAACCCCCCACCCCTATCATCTGGTCCGATCACTTCATTGTTTCGTTTGCCATTCACTCATCCGACCCACTTCCCGTACCTGAACCTAAACCTTTGAATCTATGCAAATGCTGGTAAAAACTAATAATCCTTCTTGATCTAGCCAACACACTCCTCCAGTTCCCTCCACCTGCCTGCCAACCCAATAATCAACTAACCCCCGATGCCTTTGACTCATGGCTCAACACCTCACTTATGCAGCTCACACCCTTGTGCAAACCATCAGCCCGCCGTGGCCTGTTCCCTAGATGGTTCACACCTGAATTGAAGACCACTAAACAACTGTATAAATACCTAGAATGCAAATGGCGGAAAGACAAAACCCCCCTGAGCAGATCCACCATAGCCCGGCACCTTCATCAGTACAAGGCCGAAATCCAGAAAGCAAAAAAAGCCAATTACAACTCCTGAATCCTAAACTGTAAAAACCCCAGCAAAGAACTTCACAAAATCATCACCGAATTCATCAAACCATCATGCACTACCACAGTCTCGACCCCCTCACAATCACTGTGCGAATCACTCTCTCTCCACTTTTACACCACAGATCTTGAAAGAACAAATGCTCTAACCAACAAACTAGCTCTCCTACACCCACCAGGCAATCTACCCCCCTTACCAGCAAACACACTGCCTCTGACCACTACCCAACCAACGTTCGACTCCTTTAGCCCAATATCACCCGCCCATTTTCTCAAACTTCTCTCTGCCCGCAAACCATCCAGCTCTCCGCTAGACCACAGCCCTCAAAGAAATGTTTGCTTCTACCTGTGCAGGAGAACACGCAAGATCCATCATAAATGACTCCCTTTCCTCTGGAATTTTTCCCGACGCTTTCAAAACGGTTCATGTCAAACCTCTAATAAAAAAACCTTCCCTCGACCCTCTCGAGCCCAAAAACTACCACCCCATCTCAAACACTAGGTTCCTTGCCGAACTCATCGACCGAACTGCCTACTCCCAACTAAATGCCTTTGTTGAAGCCAACAATCTCCTAGACCCCGCTCAATTAGGTTTCAGAGCCTGACACGGAACTGAAACCGCACTAACCTCAATCTGGGATGACCTTAAAAACATGGCAGACTCCGCAGGATGCGCCGCGTTAATCCTTCTTGACCTATCCGCCGCCTTCGACACAATCAATCACTCAATCCTCCTTGACCGCCTCCACTCCCCACACTGAAATGGATAGCTTTGTTCCACAAAGATAGGTACCAATTAACACTAGTATCCACCTATTCCTCCCAAGCCCGACCAGTCGACACAGGAGTCCCACAAGGAGCATGCCTATAAGCCCTCCTGTTCAATCTCTACATGGCCACCCTCCCACGAATAATGTGTTCACACAACATCCTGTGTTACAATTACGCTGATGACACTCAACTAATTCTAAAGCTCCTGAACTCAAAATCCAACAGCCGACCTGACCTCGCTGCCTGCCTCCTCGACATAGAGTTCTGGATGACAATAAACCACCTCTTACTAAATCCCTCCAAAACCAAAATCATGGTATGTGGCAACTCAGAACTTCTTCCACACCCACTACCCTGGCCATCTGCCATGGGCAACTCACTGACTCCCTCTAATTCAGTAAAAAACCTTGGATGCACCCTAGACTCTGACCTAACACTCTCGCCCCAAGTCAACCACATCTCAAAGTCCTGCCACTACCACCTTAAAACTCTTAGGCGCATCTTTCCATACCTCTCATTTCCCAACAGACTCTCCACGGTGCAATGAATTGTTATATCAAGACTGGACTACGCTAACCCCCTCTACCTTAGAGTCCACACATACCAACTACAAAGAGCACAAAACACTGCAGCCAGACTGCTACTAGCGCTCGGCCCGAGAGACCACATCTCCCCAGCCCTCAAACCCTGCACTGGCTTCCGGTTGCCCAAAGGGTGACCTTCAAAACCTTATGCATTTCTCACCGAGCACTGCATAAAACTGGACCTCAATATATTCAAGACAAACTAAAACCCTATCACCTCCCACGCACTCTAAGATCAAGCTCAGCCGGCCTCCTAGTCATACCTAAAACAAACTCAGTCAGGTTAGGCGGATCATCATTCTCAGCCTTGGCCCCCACGCTCTGGAACGCATTCCCACCCCACATCCGCCTCACTGAAGACCTAATGTTCCGCAAATTACTGAAAACTTGGCTCTTCCCCTAAAACCGACCCCGTACTCAAACCAACTCAATCTGAATAACAGCATCTCAATGAAAGCATCTCAACAAACTTCTAGATCTTAATAACAATAAGACAAATAACAATACAACATCAAGACCCAAGCAAGAAATCGACATAATAACCGCTAATGTAAACTAAAAGGACAAACAGAATAGAATGAGTAAAGTAGAACAAAGCAGTGAAGTTGATAAAAAGAATAAATTGTACGAAAACAGTAATGCGGTTGAAATTAATGAAATGGATGTAATGATTGCAATGGACGAGAGGAACAAAATGGACTAAATGAATAAAGAGAAGAGGATGGAAAGATGAATACAGGAGACTGATGAGTACACAGACAGATGGCATGGAAGGAATGAATACATGGCTTAAATCGAAAGTACAAAATAGACGATTCGAGTACATGAGACGGGTGTAGTGCATGAGACAGATGGAGAGCACGGAACGGATGGAGTGCGTATGACAAATGAGGTGGACTGGACCGATAATGCAGGATAAATGAACAAAGTGAGTGGAGCGTATAAAGTTGGTAGACTGGATGAAGTGCGCAGAGCAGATGAGTGCGCTGAGTGGATTAATGCGTTGTGCAGATGAGTGTGTATAGCAGATAAGTAATAGAACGGATGAATGTGTAGAGCGGATGAGTGTGTAGAGCAGATGAATGGGTAGAGCGGATGTGTATGTAGAGTGGATGAGTGTGTAGAACTGATGACTGTGTAGAGCGAATGAGTGTGTAGGGAGCGGATGAGTGTGTAGAGAGCGGATGGGTGCATAGAACAGATGAATGCGTAGAGCGGATGAATGCGTAGAACGGATGAGTGCGTAGAGTGGATGAATGTGTAGAGCGTATGAATGCGTAGAGTGGATGAATGCCTAGAGCGGATGAGTGCTTAGAACGGACAAGTATGTAGAGTCGATGAGTGTATAGAGCAGATGAGTGTGTAAAGCAGATGAGTGCGTAAGAGTGGAGGAGTGTGTAAGAGCGGATGTGTGCGTAGAGCGGATAGGTGCATAGAGCGGGTGAGTGCGGATGAGTGCGTAGAGCGGCCAAGTGTGTAGAGCGGCCAAGTGCGTAGAGCGGGCGAGTGTGTAGAGTGGGCGAGTGCGTAGAGTGGCTGAGTGTGTGGAGTGGATAAGTACGCAGAATGGATGATTGTGCAGAGAGGATGAGTGGGCAGAGCGGATGTGTGCATAGATCGGATGTGTGCATTGAGCGGATGTGTGCGGGTAACAGATGTGTGAGTGGAACGGATGTGTGCGTAGAACTGACGAGTGCATGGAGCGGACGAGTGACTGGAGCGGACAAGTGAGTGTAGTGGACGAGAGAGTGGAGCAGATGAGGGGGTAGAGCAGATGAGTGAGTAGAGCGGATGAAGGAGTAGAGCAGATGAGTGTGTAGAGCGGATGAGTGTGTAGAGCGGATGAGAGCATAGAGCAGATGAATGCGTAGAGCGGACAAGTGAGTGGAGCAGATGAGTGCCGGAGTGGACGAGTGCCTGGAGTGGACAAGTGCGTGGAGTGGACGAGTGCACGGAATGGACGAGTGCGCGGAATGGACAAGAGCGTGAAATGGACGAGTGTGCGGAATGGACGAGTGCATAAAGCGGATGAGTATAGAGCGGAGGAGTGTGTAAGAGCGGATGGGTGCGTATGGCGGGATCATTTTACTTACAGGAGAGGCCTTGAAATGGGCATCAGGGAACATCGGGGCACCGTTGGGATAGCAAGAGTGTCAGTCGAGGATCTACTCTGAATCCACCAAGTAATCCCAATCAGCTTCTATGTCTCCTGGTTCCTTTCTCCAATTCAAGATGTAGGCCTCTCTGCTTGGATGTTTTTCGCAAGAGTTCAGCAGCAGGTTGCCTCCCAGAATAAGTGAAAAAGCCCAGTTGTAATGCAAACTGGTTTACTTATAGGGCAAATGACATCACTAACTTGTCATGATTCCCGAGAAAGGGATTGGTTGGTTTTCTCTACCCACCTCCCACCTGTGTGCTAATAGGACAAGGAGATGAGGAGTGTGAGTTGTGACAGCTGTGGGAGGAGAAAGATTTGTAATCCCAAACTAACAGTGGGCTCGGCATGTTCAAAACTCTAAAAATCTTCCTGGATTTTGATCCGGAATAAGCTGGAAACAAACGTTGAGGCGCACAATAAGATAAGTAATTTTTAATGTTTCTTTTGATCCTATTATTTTTTGTATCACAAATTGAATTGTACAGACGAAATGTTTAGTCTATTTACAATTTCCTTCCCCCCACCTTTATTTGTTGTTTCTTACCAGAATTTTTCATTAATTTAGACATCTACGATTTATTAAGGTGTTTAGTGGGAGGGGCGGAATTGTCTATCATGTCTGTTTTGCAAAGTTTAATGTTGTTTCATGGTTATGACTTATTTTTGTTTTAAATCTGTATTGCTATTTGTTTGTCTGAAGGTAAAATTAATATATTAGTTTAAAAAAAACTCTGAAAATCTATCAACATGGCAAATACTCTAATTTTTCAAATCTTTACATGTATGAATATATTTGTAAGGACTTAGACCTTTATAGGGGACATGCTTGAGGTGTCAAGACTTTATAATAGAATGTTATATTTTTAAGAACTACATTTTAAGCAAATCAGATGGCACACCCTTCCTATTCAGGGATACATTTTTTCTTCATTTACTCAGGAGCCATATCAGTGAAAAATATGCCACTTTATGGTTTCCATGTTAATTTTGTCCTTCATTCTCGCACCAACTTTCACATCTCTCGGAATCAAGGGAAGGACCAAATCAAATTTTCTTTAATAACGTCAGTTATGTTTATCACACAAAAATTGTTTTAGCACGGTTCAAAGGGGGTTACTTTACTGTCATCTTTAATAAAAGTCTGGGATGACAGTTATGGCATATACAGTGCCCCTTTTATACAATAATATGTATTTTCCCATTAATGCAACTGCAGCCTTTTTCCTTTGTTCCGTTTCAGTTACCCTTAAGCATGTGATCAGCCAGAGCCTGACTCATGTTTATGTTCACATCCCCCTTAAAGGCCTACGCTGGCCCTGATGGCAACTCTAATGGACGTTTTATGGGTCAAGGTCACTTCTGCTGAAAGAACAGGCGTGGCCTTCTCTGTCCCCACTGTGGTTTAAATCTAAGCAGTGTATTTGTTTCTATATTGTTTAGTAATGGCTCTGATTGATGGCTGACAACAAGACCCCTCTCTCCAGGACAATGTACTTTAATCTCACAGTTGCAAAATATATGAATATCACTTCTGGATTGTTCATATTCATAGGGCAGTTATATGAGAAAACCATGTTCAAACTCTGAAAGTCTAGTAAGCACTTCTCTTATAATACTATCATTTGGATGAGGGAAAAAAGAAGTTATTTTATTTCTTATAATTGTAATGAGCTTGGTTTCACTTAAGATGCCTGGAGCACAATCTGGTATTACATTGAAGATAATGTACGCACTGCTGTCTGTCTCGTAAGTAAAAGTGCAACTCTCCATGGATTTAGTAAAACACCATTGTCAGCCACATGTCTTTCTTTTCCTTGCTGAAATGCATTGCGCATATCTTTGTTTTTATGAGATTCAAGCCCACTTTCTTTCCTTAGGACTGACTGTTTTTGGTTCAAACAGCCTCATGCCTGGCATCACCATTTCTGTGCTGGCCTTATACTTCAATGGGCATTACAAATCACTCTGGCCTCTTAATATCTGGCATTCAGAGGTTATATTTCACCCAGTGGTCCTCCCTCCTGGATATTTGATTACAGTGAGACAGAGAGAAGAGCAAGGAGAGAGTGGGGCTTCTGTTTCCTTGTGGCCTGGGTTCATTCCAGGGATCGCAGTTGGATCACGTCCACTCTTTTCCCTGTCCTGAGGGAGTGGCGCTCTGGTCTGCAATCCACTCTTTTCGGATTCTGGGTTTTGGTCTTGGACCCCTCCATTTCTGGTAGCTCCACCTCCGGCCTGTAGGGTCAAGGAGTTATTTAATCTGCCGAGAATAAAAGAGAGGTTAATTATTTCATACAGTACTAACTTCCCCGGTATGATCGACATTCGAATTGACAACAAAACACTGAGTTACACGTTACACTTCATTTGCCTCTACAATTCAGAAAATGACAATTACTCTTGGTACATTCCTAATAAGTAAAAGTTGTTCTACTCCTTGTAAATGTGTGATTTACTCCACCCGGGTTCCCATTCTTTAGCTTTATTATTCAGATGGTTCCTGGGCTCTACCCTCACTGGGTCCATCAATCAGTCGCAAGTTCTGTCTGGGATGACAGCTTTTCAACAGATTGATATGAACCCATTTCTCTTCCGTCTGTTCTACTTTAGGGATGCAGATCTTATAACACAGAAACACTTGTGTATAGCCGCAATATAAATAAAATATATCATATAATATAAGCGGCAGGTGAGATTGTATCAACAATTTCAAAAGCACTGTGCCAGGAAGGGAGGAACTTCCGCTCTTTGGTCTGGTTCCTTTGCAAATTGTACAGGTAGACCCTGTCTCCTACTTCATACTCTTTCTTGCTGGTCTTTAAGTCATAGTGGGTTTTCATCCCCTTTGCTGACTTTTCTAAATTGCGCTGAGTGTAAGTCAAAGCATGCTGAAGGTGTTTTTGTAAATTCTCAATTCACTCATGGGTCGTGGACGCGTAGATCATGGTCTGCTCTTGAGTTCTGTTGAGCAGCTGCTGAGGTAGCACCATTTTTCATCCAGTCATGAGCTCAAATGGTGACATTTTTGTCACAGAAGATGGTGTAGACCTGATGTCCATCAGGACAAGCGGTAATCGGATGTCCCAACTAGGTCCAGAGTCTGCCACAAACTTCTTCAAGATTCCCACAATTGTTTTAGACCCTTTCTCCTACTTTGTACTCTTTCTTGGTGGACTTTAAGTCGTACTGGGTTTTCATCCACTCTGCTGACTTTTCCAAATGTTGCTGAGCGTACGCAAAAGTGTGCTGAAGGTGTTTTTGTAAATTCTCGATGTACTCCTGTGTCGTGGACACGTTGATTAGGGTCTGCTCTTGAGTTCTGTAGAGCCGATGCTTAGGTAGCATCATTTTCCATCCAGTCATGAGCTTGAATTGTGACAATTTTGTCGCAGAAGATGGTGTAGACCAGAACCATCAGGACAAGTGGTAATTGGATGTCCCAACTAGGTCAAGAGTCCACCACAAACTTCTTCAAGATGCCTAAAATTGTTTTATTGTACCCCTCAACTCCCCCGCTCGAGGCTAGGTAGTAGGCAATGTGGAGTTTTCTCTTTAACCCTAGGATCGCCCACAACTTTGTCATCACCTCATTGGTAAAAATGATTTCTTCGGTCCGACTCAATCCTTTGGGGAAGGCCAAAATGAGAGGAGATGATCATTAGGACGGCAGGTGTTTCCGGCTTGCAATTTGGGGCCGGAAGACATTCCACCCACTTGGTAAACAAGTATGTCACGGTCAACATGTACTTGTTTCCTCTAGAGGGGCGAATCACGGGCCCAATGAAATTGACTTGCAAATCCGTCCAAAGCAGTGTCATTCCCCTTTTCTGTAGGGGAGCTCGGTGTGTGAGGAAACTTGGCTGAAACTGAGAACACACAAGACACCCCTTTAAGTAAAGGTCGAGGTCCTGACCCATGTGTGGCCATTATGCGACCGATCGCAAGATTTCTAAGGTTGTATGAAACTCTCTATGACCAGCAGTGGCTGCGTCATGGGCTTGACTTAACATCAGGCTTCGGAATGAGGTAGGTAACACCCACTGATCACATCCAGATATGGATCTCCATACCAACAAACCATCTTTGTTTTTTAACATTTTGGCAAACTTCATCAACACCCGGAGATCCTCTTTCCCGATATAATCGGATTCTGTCAGAGGAAAATTCACGGGGTCTTCACTGTTGACAACATTTCCCAATAATCGGTTCCTCTTTTTGTGCCATAATCAAATAAGCACTGGACAGTTGAGAGTTATTTTGGGCATGTGTTTGGGACCTGGTGACAGCAGCGACCTGGATTTCCCCCAACAGGGATTTGGTTTCTATAAGATCTCCATGGATGGCTCCAGTTTTGGCCAACCGGTCAGCCAAGTCATTTCCAGTTTTGTCTGATCTCTCTATTTTGGAGTGACCTTCGATCTTTTTCCAATAGATGATCATCTCATTAGAGGTGACGAGATCATCAATTGCTTGGATTGCTCTCCCATGCTTGAGCGGTTTGTTATTCGCACACAGCATGCCTCGATTTTTCCAATTAATCATGTGCTCCACGTATCCATTCCTGACATAATCTGAATCAGTGATTATGACCAGTTCTTTGAGTTGGTGTTGCACGCTAGTGAGGATGGCTTGATGTACTGCCTTCAACTCTGTCACCTGACTTCTTCAGGGACATATTTTGTACCCAGCAGAGGGCTCTGGGGCATCATTCACCCAGGCATTCCCAATACAAGCCACTAGTTCTTTTTCCCCATGATTATCAGCATGGTAGGAACACCCATCCACATAAACTGTGGGTTTCCCTTGGCACGTGTCTTCCTTATAGACTTTGTATGGGGAAGTAAGGTACACCTCCATATTGTCTTTGGTCTTTAGACTTTCGTCCTCAAGACAGTTTTCTTGAGCACAGTCGTGCAAATCATCCAAACCTTGCGCTAGGAGACTCTTCTTGGTTTGGCCATATCTGACCTCCACAGGAGAGGCTTGACGGAATCCAGGAAGTAATCCTGGAATTACTCACGTTCCCTGTTCGGATTCGGTCAAATTGAAGATATTGCAAGGGCTGGTGTGGAGTCTTGACAATGATGTGCCCTCGTGTATGAACGGGTGGTAATTCTTCAATGCCCACACCATTGCTGGGAGTGCCTTTTCGCAATCGTTGAATTTTTCCTCCACGGAGGACAAAGTCTTGCTTGAGTATGAGATTACTTTTTTGACCTTGTCGTGCTTTTGGTATAATACTGATGTTAAGCAAATATTTGAGAAGCCCGTCTCCAAGAAGAATTCCTTGTTCTTTATGGGGTAAGCCAAACAAGGCACTTGGGAAAGGCTTCTCTTTAGTTGGTTTGCTGCCTTGGATTGTTCTGGGCCCCACTCCCATTTGACCCCAGCCTTTAATTAATGGACAAATGGTTGTGTGACCTCTACGTAGTCTTCAATGAACTTTCTACTTTATTTAGTGAGTCCAAGAAGGCTTCGCAGAGTAGTAGGGTCTTTTAATTTCAATAATGCTTCCAACTTTTTCACCTGGGGACTGAGACTCTCTGGGGTGATTTCATGCCCTAAGGAGTCCATGCAGGTCTTACACCCCTGTGCCTTCTAAAAGAACAGTTTTGCTCCGGCATTCTGCAACTGGGTCAGAACATAGTGTATTTCAGCTATGTGTTCCTCCACAGTTGAGCTTTTGATTAAGACAGCATCTACATAGGCTAGGTTTCCCCTTTCACCCAAGTCGGGCGTGGCCTTATGTAGGAAGATATTGCATTTGTTGCCAGAGTTTATGTATCCAAAGGGGGTTCAGGTCCATTTGTATTGCTGCCCCCAGAAGGTAAAGGCAAGCATTTACTGGTCTTCCCTACTCATAGATACTTTCCAGGAACCGTTGGTCAGGTCAATGGCGGTATACACCTTTGACCCATGGATCTGGGTCAGTCCCTGATCTATGTTGGGAAGGGGACATCTTGACATGTGGACCCATTTATTTAACTGCCTAAGGTCTGCGCAAAGTCTTCATTGGCCATTGGGTTTGAGTATCCCCAGTACCAGGTTATTAAAGGTACTGAGGACTGGATGAAATATCCCACGGGATTCTACATTTTTAATAATCTCTTTGAGTGACTCCATAGATGCCAGAGGCAGCCAATATTGCTTCACAAACATTGGAGCCATCTCAGGGTCCGTAGGTTTGGAGGTTGAATATATCTCTGTGCGCCCAGAGTCATACGAATCCATGGCAAAGATATCCTGAAAATCCAGAAACACCTGTTTCGCTTCTGCTTTTGCTCCTCGATCTCACAGGCATCAGCGAGATTGATTCGTTCTTTGAACATCTGCTTAAAGACTGGGAAGACCTCAAGTTTGGCAATTTAGGCAGTATCCTCCAGTTGGGTGGAGAGATCTCTTGTTAAGGTGTTGGCCTGGACATAAGTTTTCTTTCAAGGATGGGAGGTAGTCACTGTTGACTTGAAATACCACCTCATCCTCCCTGCTGGGTGAAAATCTTTTCCAGTGGAATATTGTTGTCAAAATGGTAAGAGTCATTTAGAATTGGTCCCAAAATCTCATTACCTAAGTCAATAGAATAATGATGTTCATCAACTGCCATTTCATTGAAGATGTCTGCGCCCAGAGTGATACTTCTGGGGTTGCTGTTATTCACCAATATTCAAATAGTGTCATGTTCTAGGTCAACTAAGGGTGTTGGATGTAAATACAAACCTTGCTGTTGGAAGTGATAATTCAAATTTATATAAGGGTCCTTGTTTTTGAGGTTCTGTCCTCGCTTAATTTGTAGGCGAATTGTAAATTCTCATACCTGTCCAGGGATGGGGACCTCTTCTCCAATTTGAACTTCAACCGCATACGGCAGCAATTGAGCTGACCGAAATGCTTTCTCAGTGTTGTCAAAGTCCATGGGGTTACCCCCAGGCGGGACCAGGCTTTGTAATTAATTAGGTCCAAATTAATTGCGAATTGATTGAGAATGTCAAAGCCTAAGTAAAAGGTGGAGTGTACATCTCTCACAACCCATCAATTATGTTCTATGCTCTTGTCTCCAATGGACATTTTTAGGATGCACCTGCTAGGCAGGAGATGTTTAGAATTTGGAGTTTCCAGGCCCATTTCCCACTTATCAATCAAGTTAAATATGGGAATGGTTTGATCTTGTGGGTGTTTCCTGAATAATGCTTCGCTGATGAAGCTTCTTCCGTTATTCATGCATACTCTTGCGAGAACAGGCTCTCCCCCTCATTTACCTGAATGGGGAAAAACAGCTGTTCACCCTTTCTCTGGATGTCGGTCAAACTTTGAGCTGGTTTTTCATCAACTTTTATCATGGGATTTGGGTTTTCTTCTGATTGTGGATTGGTATACAATTTCAGAGTATTTCCTTCCAGTGTGGAATCACTTAAAACTGTAAGGAAGGTTAATTTTCAAAAATGGATCAGGGTTCCCATCACCTGTTTGTTCTCCTACAGAGATGAGAGTGATGTCTGGGACTTGATTGTTCCTAAAGTGGAATTCTATTTGCCGGACCATTGTCCAATCATTTGGCATGTTCCATTTAAACTCACATAATTAGTACTTCGTTTTAATTTGATTGGCCGTTAGTCTGAGTCCAGAGAACCTCTTTCATGCAGCCAATGAGGGGTGATAAACTCTGAAGGAGGTAATTCCCCTGTAGACAAGGTGTGCCCTCTGGAGTGACGACTATCACCGGTTGTTTCACCCTATGTCGCCCAATTTTGATCTCCTAAGCCGCAGTTCCTTGTTGGAGTCTGGGAATCTGTAAACAAGATTTTGCACCAAGATATCTGTGGGGTTGGGAAGTCCCCCTTTTCCCCTGATTCTTTGCTGCCCCCCTTTTCCTGGAGACAGTTACCTGAACCTGTTGGGGGAGGATCCCTCAGTGCTTTCAGCGACATCTGGGTGACATTGTTGGGGTTTATGAATGTGTTGCTCTGGGTCAGTCTCCATACTTACCCAGTCTAAATTACGGTCTTTTGGAGCCATTTATCTTTGGGAGAGGTCCCTCTATCCCTGAAAGAGAAGATTTTCTTCCCTGAATCCTCCAAGGATTCTTCCCCTTCAAACAGGATGATGCAGACTTTCTCCACAAAGTGGGTTCTCTTTGGCTCTTGATTTCTCCTACTTACCTTCTGTTCCCTAGGGTCCAGCTTTTTGGGGGTAGGAGATTTGTGTTCAGGATCAGAGGTTTCCACTGGTTTGTTCTGGTGAGAAAGGACGCTTTCTCTAGGGCTTTGCATCTCCCTTCCCCTGGGATACCCTCCTCTGGAACCTGTTGGTTGTTTGCTTATTAGTGTTAGTGGGACGAGTGTTTTTAGGCCCCTGCCATTTCCAAGTCCAATATGAGGGTATGTTTCTCCTGTGCCACCTTTGCAGCAGCGGGTTTGGTTGATGGTTTGGGGTTTTTAAGATTATTTTTGTTTTCCAAGTGCTTTTGTACTTCATAAATCCAGGTGGCCTGTTCTATTACCCAATCCAGGTTCCTTCGCACATGGAAGTTCCTTACCAGTTGGGTCATAATGTATTTCGGGAGCGCATGGAAGTGTTAATGAACTCCCGGCTATTTGTGTTCACCCGCCTAGAGGGCTGGACAAATGCCTGCTTCAGCTCTTGCACAAACTCTCTAGGTGCTTGGTCTTCTCCACACTGCAGGTTGTACGCTGCCTTGCGGGCCTCCTGAGGGTTCCTGTGAATGGAGAAATGCTTTAATATAGCCACCTTATAGGTGGACCATCTTTGGTGATCTTGGTCCTTATGCCCTGCAAAAAAGCTGGAGTATTCCGGGGACAATGTCCATTTGACGAACTCCATGGAATTTTGATCATTCTTGATACCAAATGAAGTCATCATTTGGTCATACAGTTCTAGATGCTCCCATATTGAGTACTTTGCATTCTTGTGGTAAGGAGTCATAAAGCTGTGTATGGCCTTTATTTGCCGAATTGGGTCTTTTACAAGACCTCTCTTCTGTTAGGCAGCCTTCCTTTTCCGCTGCACCTGAGTCCACTCACCCCTGACTCAGAGCTGCTTCTTTTGGTGGCACACTCCCTGTCCTCTAGACGCTCCCTACCTCTATGAGACTGGGAATCCCTCCCAGAATGACGGGGTCTGATCTCTTTGCCCCTGTGGTACTGTGGGCTATCAGGGTCACTTCCCTTGGATTCCCCTTTTTGCACAGGGGAGAACTCATCTTCTTCATCCCTTTTTCCGTGTATGGTGGTGAATTCCCCCCACATCCCTGAATGTGTGACGGTTTTTAAAATACTCTTTTGATGCCTGGACTCTGGTTCTTTTCTGTCTGCAAAGCAGACCTGGTGGTCCATTTGTAACTTCAGTTTCTGCCAATTTAACTCCCTGATCCTCTCATCATAGGAGCCCTCCTGGTCAGGTCAGAAGTACATGCTAGGTTATTCTTAAATCTGGGTAGAGATGAATACTTGTCAATGTCTGATAAGGACTGGCCTTCCGGCTCAGTTGGACTAGGTCTGGTTGAGTCGAGCTGCTTCATGTTTCCCTGTTCTTGCAAACTGGCAGGCATTTAGTTAAAAACACCCTGTGCATATGATGTGTTGATGAGTTGGCTTGAGGTCCCTAGTAAAGAGGTCAACACACTGTGTTCGGAGGGTGCCTTCAATACTCTAACTGGTCTGGGGGTCTAAAAAGCCTGCTTGTATTTGGCTATTTTCTTCTCCAATTGCTCAGATTTGTTTTTCTCAGCCCCTATCTCTTGGTGATACATAGAGCCTGAGCTTTGAGCTCTGCTATCAGGGCTTTAGTAGCTGCTATTACTTTGCTTTGTGCCACTACTTGGCTGCTGAGTCCCTTGTACTCCTCACAAAGGGACTCATTTTCCTTATTTGATGCCTGTATTGTCTGGGCCTACTCAGACCTCTTCTTTTGCAGGAGACTAATCTCCTCATTTTGTGCTTTTTTGGCCTGTGATGACTGCTCTAGATCAAATTGTGCTTGCCTCACATGTCTCATACATTTTCCATTTTCTACCCTCATGCCAGTCAGTTCCGGAGAACATGACTCACTTTTCTCCATGTCCTTCCTTAACTGTTATACTTCCTGACCCAGGGCACTTTTCTCCTGACACAATTTCCTATTCCCCTCACTGAGGCAATCTCTCTGTTGTTTCAGAGCATTCAGATTCTGGTGCTCCTTACCGAATTCTGCCTGGGAATCAACCTCCTTTATTATCAACTGGCTATTCTCTTCTTTCAGTTTAATTTGCATTTGAAATGCACAAATGTCCACTAAACAGGCTATATTATGCACCACCTGCTCACTTAATTTCTGTCCACCCTCTCTCAGGTTTTCTCAATATTCCTCACTCAGTGCAGAAAATTGAGACTCTCACTCTAAATTTGTTTGCTGCAGTGCTACTAACTCATCTTTTAGCTGCAGAATCATGTTTTCTCATTTCAACTCTGAATCTTGACTATGTTGCACGTTTATGTCTACTTGCCTCAACTCTCTGTGTGCTTGATCCAACAGCTCAGATTGGGTTTGGACAGAGGATACACTCTCTTGGTATCTTTCTTCCATGATCACCATATGGAAGTACATATATGCTGTGAGCTGAGCCATTTTAATGTGCTCATCTCTGGTGGTCTGTGCTATGTAAAAGTCTGTCATGGCCTGATTTAACAGGCCATTATCTTGCCACATATCTATATTTACAGAGGTAACTTCCTGCATCATTCTAGATGGTCACATTTCATTCCCTTGTTCTAGCCATTCACCTTTAATAAACAATTTGGATAGAAGGTGCTTTCTGGCCAGATTAATCTCTGCTCATTATGAAATTTGTTTTGTACCTACAATGCTCTCTATGCAAGGGCAAAATCTCAACCCTGCTCCTGCTTAGTTTGTATTCACAATGATCACTACTTTTATTTATACACACAGCCCTGAAACCCAGGGTACAGGTTTGGATGGTGCCTTCACAATGCAACACAGCTTTCTATCCACTAAATGTAACAACAGCTTCAATTAATAGTCTGCTTTGCTGCACTGTCACAAGTGAAAACACTTAATCAGTCATGGCACAAGGCCCCCGTTTTGTTGCGGTTCATTACACGGTCACATGCAAGTCAGGGATCTTCTTCCCCGACAATGAGTGTGGCGCACAATAAAAACTTTATTCTTGATATCATTCAGGTCCTCTTGGTTAAGGCATTCAACCCGTCTCGCACACAACCTCAACAAATAGTCAGTGCCACAATGGACTAGGAACCAGGCCAGTGTGTATTAATAAGATATTTATTAATTTATTTATGTAGGCAAAGCAGAATAAACAAATTATGTTTATGTTTATTGAATTTATATAGCGCTTTAAGCCAAAGCGCTTTCAAATATATCACCAGGTACAAAAGTGAGAGAAGCATATTTACAAACATGAACAGGTCATTAGAGCAATAAGTAGAACTATTTACAAGGGGGGGAGGGTGGGGATAGGGTAGAGGAGGGGGTAGGTGAAGGGAGTTACTGTGTAGGATTTGAGGTTGGGGGACCGAGGGGGTGGGAAGGGAAGGGGGAGTGATCAGGTGTCCTTGTTACCTTTAAGTAGTATTTGTTACGAATTCAAGGTCAGAGGGGAAGGAGAGAGGATGGGGGGCAAGGAGGGGGGCAAGTGTAGGAGAGGCGGGGTAGGGAAGGGAAGCCAGGGGGGAGTGTAGAAGATGGGCTTTCAAGGATGAGTAGGTAGGGTTGGAGCGGATGGAGAGCGGGAGGGAGTTCCAGTGTAGGGGGGCCAAGAGTTGGAAGGAGTGAAAGCGTGAGGAGGCACATGGGGCTGGGGGTACAGTGAGTAGGTAGAGGTTTGCTGAGCGGAGAGAGCGGGAGGGGAATAAAATGAGAGGAGGGAGGAAAGGTAGGGGGGCGCCAGGTCATGGAGAGATTTGTAGACAAGACAGAGGAATTGAAATTTCAGTTTTGAGAGGAAGGGAAGCCAGCCAAGATGAGAGAGAGAGGAAGAAATAGAGTCTCAAGGGCCGAGGAGGCATAGAGTACGGATAGAGGAGTGGTAGATGGATTTTAGGGGAGTTAGGTAAGAGACAGGGAGTCCAAAGAGGAGAGAGGAGCAGTAGAAGAGGTGGGAGAAAATGAGGGAGGAGATTAGGAGTTTGGAAGCATGGAATGTGAGAGAGGTGCGGATCTTGCGGATGTTATAGAGGTGGTACCAACAGGCGTGAGAGGTTAGAGAGATGTGGTTGGAGAAGGAGAGAGAGGAGTTAAGGTGGAGGCCGAGATTGCGGGCATGAGAAGATATGGGGAGGTTGGAAGATGGAAAGTGGATGAAGGTAGGGGGAGAAGGCGAGAGAGTGTTAGGAGGGAAGAAAAGCACCTCAGTCTTCTCAGTGTTGAGGGAAAGAAAGTGGGATGACATCCAATCTTTCATGGCCATGAGGCAGGAAGAAAGTGTGAGGTGGAGGTCAGATGTGAAGGAAGAGATGGAAAGAAAGAGTTGGGTGTCATCAGCATAGAAGTGGTGGGCAATGCCGAAAGAAGAAATGACTGGGGAGAGAATGAAGGTATAGAGAGAGAAAAGAAAGGGCCCCAGCACGGAACCCTGAGGGATGCCATAGTTCAGGGGGGGGGCTGGAGGAGGTGTGGCTGCCCCAGGAGACAGTGAAGGATCAATTGGAGAGGTAATTAGTGAGCCAGGAGAGAACAGAGTCTTTGAAGCCGAAGGAGGACAGAGTGCTAAGAAGTAAGGGGTGATCCACGGTATCAAAAGCTGCAGAAAGATCAAGGAGGATGAGAATTGAAGATTGCTTAGCGTAGCGAGCAGAGAGGAGAGAGTTGAGGACATAGGTGATGGCTGTCTCAGTGGAGTGTTTAGGGCGGAAACCAGATTGAGAGGCGGGGAGGAGGGAGTGGGAAGAGATGAAAGTAGAAAGCTGAGAGAAAGCAAGGCGCTCGAGGAGCTTAGAAATAAAGAGGAGAAGGGAGATTGGCCGGAAGTTGGAGGCAAGAAGATGATTATCAGAAGGTTTCTTCAGGATAGGGATTATGGTAGCATGTTTGAAAGCTGAAGGAATGGTGGCGGAGGAGAGACAGATGTTGAAGAAGGTGGTTAGGTAGGGAACAAGGGGGGGGTCCATTTTGGGGATGAGGGAGGTGGGGATGGAGTCAGAGGGGGCAGACGTAGGGTGAGGTTTGGACAGGAGGTGGGAAACACATGCAGGGGTGATAGGAGAAAAGGTGGACAAGTTGGCAGAGCTGGAAGAGGGGGAGGTGGGAGAGGGGAGAAGGAAGAAGAGGAGAGGATTTTCTGGCGAAGAGAGAGGATTTTGGATGAGAAGAAGTTGGTGAAGTCAGAGGGAGACAGGGGGGAGTTCGTGGAAGGGTCAGAAGTGGGAGGGGAGAGAAGCTGAGAGAGGGTTTGGAAGATACGGCGAGGATGAAAGGCTTGTGAGTGGAGGAGGCTAGAGTAGTAAGAGTGTTTGGCAGATGAGAGGCAAGAGTCGTAGAGAGAGTGATATGAGAAATAAGAGGATTGATTAGTCAGATTACATCAGCCACCAATGTCGTGGCAATACAAAGACAAAATATTCTTTTTTAGTAAAGTACCAACACAGAGATGATACCAGACTATGCAGTTACAATAGCTACCATTTACATCTCCCCCCAATACAAGCAAAGAAAAGATAAAAACGCTCAATGAAAATGAATTCAAACAGAGTTATGCTTCTTCTCCCAGCAACCCTCACCCTCCAACCATGCACTAGGCTTGACTCTTTTGAATGTAAGGCAGTGGCAGGGAGTGGGAACCCAATGTGAATATCTGATTTGGGGTATGGTTCACAGTAACAATATGACAGGAAGAAAGGTAAGGGGAAAACAATTTGTTCAGAGTACAATGGTAAAACCGGTTGTTCATTATTTAGAACCACTGCTATGGGAAAGAATAGAAAGGAATTGAGAATTTGTTTTTCTATACCTGACAGGAACATATAGGGCTTTAGGATTATGGTCAGAACAGAATGGGAAACTGCATTTTGGGATGTTTTGCACAATTGCCATGTGCAAAAGAAAATGCAAATGGAAATTTATGTTAAGCTCACAATGGGAACACAGTGACAATTTAATTGTGCACCTTACAATGGGAATACAGGGACAATTTTGTTATGCACCTTACAATAGGAACAAAGGGCAATATTGTTTTTACCTTGCACCCTGCGCACACTTGTGGAAGCAGGGTTGGGGGTTAATTTCTTTGGCAAATCTTTATGACTATACCATCTCACAACACACTGGGAAAAGATTGTTGGTTTTGAATGCCAAAAATAAAGATTCTGTGAATTAAATGGGGGAAGTAATTGATTTACTTTGATAAATATGCTAAGGATCTATACAGGCAAATAGGGGATATTTCAATGGGGAAATAACTAACAAAATGCTGACAGAATATAGGGCTTATACAATCTATGCCTGTCATGATCTCTGCTTCCAAAAGATCAGGACTTGCCCGACTCCCTTGGAAGCAGACCCATAACCCCGGTTCCGAGTGCCAGCCAGTCCCAATTGGGACCTTTTGGACCCTGTCCTGGCGCCAGTGGCACCAGGCTCATAAAGATGCCCAGTCCCAGCGCTGGAAGCGCCGGGCTCATAATGCTTGGGTGGACTTACCTGCAGCAGACCATGCTGCTTACTTACCTGCCAGTTGAACCCCTGATCCTCTTCTGTTTGGGACTACTTTTCCTGTTGGGTGGGGCAGGAGCCACTCCCTAGGTTCAGAACACTGGAACTCTTCTGGAAAGCAGGAACTCTTTTCTTACCTAGGCGTGGCTGTGGAAGGAGACACCTAAGCACTACAGGAGGCTATTTAAACCACACCCGATGGATGAATCTTGCTTTGCGTTATTCTGCATTCTCTGCAGCAGAACGCTCATCGTGTCTTCTGCTTCTGATCCTGGGCCTAAGGGAACAAAGGCTTACCATCCTGGAATCCAGTCTTCAGCAGCACCTGCAAAGACAAAGAAAGAACAGGTTAGCACTACGGTCTTCAGTGGCAGCGCATCTCTTACCTGGTCCATCGGCTGTCACCAACGCCTCGCGCTGCATTCCGGCATCTGAAAGACAAAGGCTTACCTACTCTTCGCATGCTCCAGAGGTCTTCGCACTGCATTCCGGCATCAGAAAGACAAAAGCTTACCAGCTCTTCGCACGCTCCAGAGGCCTTCGGCGCTGCATCCTGCATCTGAAAGACAAAAGAAGGTGCGTTTAAAGACATTGGGCAACTTTATTACTCACGTGCCATTACTCCTTCCCACGCCGAATCCTGTGGGTATTCCAGCACCCTTCAGCTTCTCTAAAGCTCCGAACTTGTACCTGCAAGATAAAAGGGACAGTTAGTGCGCATCGTGAAGCAGGCTACAAGCGCTTACTTACGTGCTTCCAGGCGCTTCTATTCCTCACGCGGGTTTGATCCTCAACTCTCATCAGCCCGCCATCCGCCATCGCCGGAACCCTGCAAAAAAAGAGATATCATTACAAAAGACTTTTAAGACATTTGAAGTGCCCAGAACTTACCGTTCGTGCAGTTAACGACGGACAGCAGTCCTCTGAGGTCAAGAGGCCTGCACCCTTATCCAGTGAAGAAACTGGTTACGGCACCCTGCCCCGAGGCAGATGGAGAGCTTGGCGTTCACTTACCTAAGGTGCGGGTGTTAACCTTTGGGGTTCTACAGGAGAAGAGAAAGGGAAGAGGAGAGAGGCACCCAATAACCCCAGTTCATTAATCCCATATTTTCTATCTGCAGACATCTTACTCTTCGAGTCAGACATACAGTGCACAGAGGTCCAGCCCAAGGAGCCAACCGTGTGTTACACATCACCTTTGAAGATACGGCATTCACCCAGTCAAGACCGGCGCCTCTGCGGGAATCAGGTGAGCGTTACAGAACGCAAAGCCTATCGCAAAACTCCCACCCAGGCGCTATGGAAACCTCGGATACCGACCAGCTAGCCCAGTTACTTGGGGAACTAAGAGCAGAAGTGCATGCAGCCCGTCAGGAAACGAATGCTCTAAGAAGGGAACTCATTATTTCCAAGGAGCGAACAGACGATCTCGCTAGACAATTGCTACAGTCACAAGCCGGACAAACTCCATTACCCGCATCAGGGGCAAATCTTCCTTCAACATGCTCTACGAACCCAGTGCAGATCAACCTACCTGGGAATGTACCTCTGGCTCCACCCGAACGATTTTCTGGTGACCCAAAGAGGTTTGCAGTATTTATTAATCAGTGCCGGTTGTACTTCTTATGCCGGCCAGCAGCCTTTCCAACTGATCAAGCTAAGGTAGCTTTCGTGCTTTCGTACCTTAGTGGCAATGAGGCAGACTGGTCGATCCCTCTAGTTAATCAAGATGATCCGGTTCTCCATGATTTTCAAGCTTTTCAGCTCAGTATGGAAAAACTGTTTGCAAGACATTCACAGGGGCAGGCTTTGGACAATGAGCTCCTTTCATTGCGACAGGGTAATCAAGACCTTTTGGCTTATATTGCGTCTTTCAACAGACTGATAGTGGAAACTCGATGGCCTGAGGACAAAAGGATTACGCTGTTTTATAGAGGTCTACGTGGAGAGCTCAAAGATGTGTTAGCCCAAGTAGTGAATCCCCCGCAAGACTGTTCGGACTATATTGACTTAGTCGTTTAAATTGACCACAGACTGCAGAACAGGAAGGCCGATCGTTCCAAGTTTGATGCTCGAGTATTTTCCAAACCACCAACTCCTACCAAAGGAGTAGACTCCGGAGAACCCATGCAAATAGGGGGCCTGAAAGGACCACTAACACAAAAGGAGCGGGAAAGGAGAAAACAGCTGCAATTATGCCTCTATTGCGGAAACTCGGGGCACTTTCTTCGAGACTGTCCGGTGAAACCAGCCAAGAAGGCAGTAGGAGCTGCAGTTACCAGGGTCACAAACTCTGAGCAGGGAAACGACCTCGCCCAACAAGAATAGAGGTCCTCTTGCCGAGCGTTAAAACCAGTTCCGTGACCTCGCATTTCGTGATACCTATGGTCCTCATTAGCCCTGAACATCCGGATCGATTACATGCGATTGAAGCTTACGTCGACAGCGGTGCCATCGGCAATTATGTGGATCATGAAATGGTTTTGAGGATGAATCTGACTCTTTGTCCAAAGGCTGTAAAGGACATCATTACTACGGTGGATGGTACGGAGATAGCCTCCGGACCAGTAACGCATACCACCCAAGAAGTAACGCTAGTAAGTCAAGATGGACACCATGAGAAGATCGTGTTCGATGTGATCAAGGCCCCTCAGTTCCAGATTATTCTAGGAATTCCTTGGTTAGAGAAGCACAATCCTCAGATCGATTGGCGAGCAAGAACGGTTCAGTTTCCAGAATGTGTCTCTACTTGTCACCCTCGACCTGGTGTTGCACTGGCAGCAATTTCCTCTGAGGCTCCTCAGTTACCTCCTGAATACCTAGAATTCCAAGATGTTTTCCGGAAGGATCAGGCTAACTCTCTACCTCCTCATAGGTCTTATGACTGCCAGATAGACCTGATACCTGGATCTACTCCTCCTTGTAGTAGAATTTATGCCCTCACCGAGCGGGAGAATCTTCACCTCCGACAATACCTGGATCAATACCTAGCGAATGGGTTTATTCGTCCTTCCAAGTCCCCTGCTTCCTCAGCTTTGTTCTTCGTTCCAAAAAAAGAAGGGGACCTTAGAACTTGTATAGATTATCGCGCCCTGAACCAGATCACCATTAAGAATAGATATCCGTGACCTTTGATCCCTGAACTCCTGGACCAAGTCAGAAAAGCATGCATATATACAAAGCTGGATCTTAGAGGAGCCTACCACTTGGTACGAGTAAAAGAGGGCGATGAATGGAAGACGGCCTTCCGCACCAAGTATGGGCTATTTGAATATCAGGTCATGCCCTTCGGACTTTGCAATGCCCCGGCCACCTTTCAATATTTTATGAACGATGTCCTCAGAGAGCTCATAGATGTGTGTGTTGTTGTTTACATTGATGACATCCTCGTTTATTCTTCATCGGAAACTGAACATCGGAAAGACGTGAAAATGGTCCTCGAGAGATTGCGTCAACACAAACTTTTCGCTAAGTTGGAAAAATGTGTTTTCAACGTGACTGAAGTTGAATTCTTGGGATTCATATTATCACCTAGCGGAGTGCGTATGGATTCAAAGAAGGTCGATGCAATTCTCAAATGGCCATCGCCATCCTCCGTAAAAGGTGTTCAAAGCATGTTAGGCTTCGCTAACTTTTACCGCAGGTTTATCCCCGAATTCTCTCGAATAGTCCAGCCCATCACCGCCTTGTTAAAGAAAAACAAACGTTTTGAATGGTCTACCGAGGCGGAACAAGCTTTCCAGAATTTGAAGACTAGATTTATCTCTGCACCGATCTTAAAACATCCTCGGCCAGAACTCCCCTACATCGTTGAAACTGATGCTTCGAGCCTTGCCATGGGGGCAGTTCTATCACAAAAGGACCCAGTAACCAATCAGTTGCATCCCGTGGCATTTTGGTCCCGCAAATTCTCGCCTCCTGAAATCAATTACACTATTACTGATAAGGAACTTCTAGCTATCAATTCCGCCTTTAAGGCTTGGCGGCATTATCTTCTGGGGGCCCGACACACCGTTACTGTGATTACAGATTACCGAACCCTGCAATATTTGAAAACCGCAAAAGCTCCATCCTCTAGGCAACTCCGTTGGGCACTATTCTTTGCCGAGTTTGACTTCTTAATTACCTATCGACCTGGTACAAAAAACGGTAAAGCTGATGCCCTTTCTCGGATGGGAGTGGAAGAACATTTGATCAATCCTAAACCTGTACCTATCATTCCCAAACAAAGAATTCTAGGTGTAATCGCCACACAATCCATAGAGGAAGTTAAGGATAAAGCCAGGCTACTGGTTACTCCAGCAGACATACAGAATTGCCATCTGCAGGGAAAGGACTTTACGGTGAAGGACAACCTATTATATTTCCAAGAACGGTTATACCTGCCCAGCACAGATTTACAGAAAAAGGTAATCTCTTGTTATCACGATTCTTTAATGGAAGGACATCCCGGTATGACCAAGACCTCGGAAAAGATCAAGCGCTACTTCTGGTGGCCGTCTTGGAAAAAAGATATCAGAGACTTTATAATGTCCTGTGGAGTATGCGCCCAAAACAAGAGTCAAAAGGAAAAACCAGCCGGCCTCTTACGCCCTATTGACATCCCGCCTCGCCCTTGGCATACGCTTTCTATGGACTTCATCACCGATCTACCTCCATGCTCCGGATACAATACGATCCTAGTAATCGTGGACCTATTCTCCAAGATGGCGCATTTCATTCCACTCAAAGGCTTACCAACAGCAGCAACTCTGGCCCGAGAATTTCTCGAAAACATCGTCCGACTGCACGGTTTCCCTTCAGTTCTAATTTCGGATCGAGGTAGTCAATTTATTTCTCATTTTTGGCGAAGTTGCTGTCGGTCGGCTCAAATTGATGTGAGACTTTCGACCAGCCACCACCCTCAAACCGACGGACAAACCGAGAGGACCAATCAAACTCTGGAACAGTATTTGCGCTGCATGCTACAACAAACTGAAAAAACTTGGAAAGATATCCTTTGGATAGCCGAATATGCCTACAATAACTCTGTCCACTCGGGAACTGGGAAGACCCCGTTTTTTCTTTTATACGGTAGTCACCCTCGAACCTCAGAGTTGGATCCACTCCAAGATCTTGGAACACCAGCAGTAGACCACCTGCATTCTACAATCACCCAAGCCTTTAAGGAAGCCGTTTCTCACCTTCAAAGGGCTAAAGAACAATACAAGAAAGGAGCAGACCAACATCGGAAGGAAGCCCCCCAATATCAAGTAGGAGATCAAGTCTGGTTATCCACCAAATATCTACCTCTAAAAGGACCACGCACATTCAACCCAAGATACCTTGGTCCCTATTCCATCACTACCATAGTAAATCCAGTAGCGGTCAAGTTGGACTTTCCCCCTCACATGAAGATACATCCGGTCTTCCACGTCTCTCTATTAAAACCCGTGCAACCTCAAACCCGACTAACTACATCTCCAAAACCTATTCTAGTTGATGGAGAACTCAAGTTTGAAGTCAAAAGCATCCTGGATTCCAAGATCTCAAAATCTAAACTATTTTACCTGATTGACTGGAAAGGCTACGTTCCCCAAGAAAGATCCTGGGAACCTGCAGAATATGTCCACGCGCCTCGTCTAATCAAAAGATTTCATCGAACATTACCTAACAAGCCCAAACCCCCGGAGAAGCCCGGTTTGGGAGGGGCCTTGAGGGGGGGTGCTGTCATGATCTCTGCTTCCAAAAGATCAGGACTTGCCCGACTCCCTTGGAAGCAGACCCATAACCCCGGTTCCGAGTGCCAGCCAGTCCCAATTGGGACCTTTTGGACCCTGTCCTGGCGCCAGTGGCACCAGATTCATAAAGATGCCCAGTCCCAGCGCTGGAAGCGCCGGGCTCATAATGCTTGGGTGGACTTACCTGCAGCAGACCATGCTGCTTACTTACCTGCCAGTTGAACCCCTGATCCTCTTCTGTTTGGGACTACTTTTCCTGTTGGGTGGGGCAGGAGCCACTCCCTAGGTTCAGAACACTGGAACTCTTCTGGAAAGCAGGAACTCTTTTCTTACCTAGGCGTGGCTGTGGAAGGAGACACCTAAGCACTACAGGAGGCTATTTAAACCACACCCGATGGATGAATCTTGCTTTGCGTTATTCTGCATTCTCTGCAGCAGAGCGCTCATCGTGTCTTCTGCTTCTGATCCTGGGCCTAAGGGAACAAAGGCTTACCATCCTGGAATCCAGTCTTCAGCAGCACCTGTAAAGACAAAGAAAGAACAGGTTAGCACTACGGTCTTCAGTGGCAGCGCATCTCTTACCTGGTCCATCGGCTGTCACCAACGCCTCGCGCTGCATTCCGGCATCTGAAAGACAAAGGCTTACCTACTCTTCGCATGCTCCAGAGGTCTTCGCACTGCATTCCGGCATCAGAAAGACAAAAGCTTACCAGCTCTTCGCACGCTCCAGAGGCCTTCGGCGCTGCATTCCGCATCTGAAAGACAAAAGAAGGTGCGTTTAAAGACATTGGGCAACTTTATTACTCACGTGCCATTACTCCTTCCCACGCCGAATCCTGTGGGTATTCCAGCACCCTTCAGCTTCTCTAAAGCTCCAAACTTGTACTGTGCTTCCAGGCGCTTCTATTCCTCACGCGGGTTCGATCCTCAACTCTCATCAGCCCGCCATCCGCCATCCGCCATCGCCGGAACCCTGCAAAACAAGAGATATCATCACAAAAGACTTTTAAGACATTTGAAGTGCCCAGAACTTACTGTTCGTGCAGTTAACGACGGACAGCAGTCCTCTGAGGTCAAGAGGCCTGCACGCTTATCCAGTGAAGAAACTGGTTACGGCACCCTGCCCCGAGGCAGATGGAGAGCTCGGCGTTCACTTACCTAAGGTGAGGGTGTTAACCTTTGGGGTTCTACAGGAGAAGAGAAAGGGAAGAGGAGAGAGGCACCCAATAACCCCAGTTCATTAATCCCATATTTTCTATCTGCAGACATCTTACTCTTCGAGTCAGACATACAGTGCACAGAGGTCCAGCCCAAAGAGCCAACCGTGTGTTACACATCACCTTTGAAGATACGGCATTCACCCAGTCAAGACCGGCGCCTCTGCGGGAATCAGGTGAGCGTTACAATGCCTTGGGGTATTTCTACTTACAGGAGAGGTCTGGACTAGGCATCAGAGAGCGTCAGGGCACACTGCTGGGACAGACAAAAGGGGGTCAGTCAAAGGTCTCCTCTCCTTCCTCCAAGGGTCCCAAACAGCCTCTATGTCTCCTGGTTCCATTGCAAGGTTAGGCCTCTCTCTGCTGGGATGTTCATGCCAGATTTCGGCAGCAGGTCACCTCATGGAATTAGTGGGAGAAAACCAGCTCTGAGGCGAGCTGACTTAGTTATAGTGCAAATGACATCCAACCTTGTCATAATTCCTGCAGAAGGGATTGGTTAATTCTCACTGAAACCTGGTTCTCTGATGACTTCGGCCCAATCGCCAATGAAGCCTTCCCCCCCGACTACTCCCTCATCCCTCTGAACCGTCCGTCCAGAGGAGGTGGGGTAGCATTCGTCTTCAAATCTCTCTTCCGCCTCAATCATCGACAACCAACCCTCCATTCCATCCTGCGAATCTCTACTTGTTAAACTATCCGTCTCCCCATCGCTCTCACACATCTTCCTAATAATATACAGGCCCCCTGGTCACGATAGACAATTCGCAAACAACCTTTGCGACTCCATCGCCACCCTCCAACTAAACCATCCCAACCTCACAATCCTTGGAGACTTCAAAATATGGCTCGACATCCCCACCAACCCTATGACACTCTCCCTGGTTGACGGCTTAGATGCTATTAATCTCCGACCCCACATAAACGGCCCGACCCACTACACGGACACACTTTTGACGCGATCTTTAGCTCCAACACCCTCATTCATTTAAAGCCACCCACCCCTATCATCTGGTCCGATCATTTCATTCTCTCGTTCACCATCCACTCACCTGACCCCTTTCCCGCACTCACATCCGAACCTCCAAACTTACGCATATGCTGGAAAAAACTAATGATCACCCCGGACCTAGCCGAGGCACTCCTCCACTCTCCACCACCCACCTGCCGTCCCAACAACCAACTAACTCCTGAGGCCTTTGACTCATGGCTCAACGCATCTCTTCTGTGACTCACTCCCCCGTGCAAACCATCAACCTGCTGTGGCCCTTTCCCCAGATGGTTCACTCCTGAGTTGAAGACCACTAAACGACTTTACAAACACCTAGAACGCAAATGGCAGAAAGAGAAAACCCACGAGTGCAGGACCACCTTGGCCCGACACCTATATCAGTACAAGGCCGAAATTCGGAAAGCAAAATAAGCCCACAAGAACACCCGAATCCTAAACTGCAAAAACCCAAGCAAAGAACTCCACAAAATCATCTCAGAATTCACCACCCGGCCTGTATTACAACCATCCCGACCCCCTCACAATCACTGTGTGACTCACTCTCCCTCCACTTTTACAACACGGCTATCGAAAGGACAAAAACTCTAAACAACAAACTGGCTCTATTACAGCCACCGGGCAATCCTCCGCCTGTACCGGCCAGCCCATCAGATGCGACCTCTACCCAACCAACGTTCGAATCCTTTAGTCCAATATCACCAGAACAATTCCTCAAACTTCTATCCAACCGCAAACCATCGGGATCACCCCTGGACCCTTGCCCAGCCACAACCCTTAAAGAAATTTTTGCTACCACCTGCGCAGGAGAACACGCAAGATCTATCATAAATACTTCCCTCTCCTCCGGTATCTTTCCCGACGCATTCAAAATGGTACACGTCAAACCTCTAATTAAAAAACCTTCGCTTGACCCTCTCGAGCCCAAAAACTACCGCCTAATCTCAAACACCAGGTTCCTCGCCAAACTCATTGACCGAACCTCCTACTCTCAGCTAAATGCCTTTGTCGAAGCCATCAACCTCCTTGACCTCGCCCAATCAGGTTTCAGATCACGTCACAGAACTGAAACCACCATCACCTCAATCTGGGATGACCTTAAAATGACAGCGGACTCGGCGGGATGCGCTGAACTCATCCTTCTCGACCTATCGGGCGTTTTTGACACGATCAATCACTCAATCCTCCTAGAACGCCTTCACGCCCTTGGAATTCGTGGAACCACCCTTAAATTGATAGCTTCATTCCTCAAAGACAGGCACCAAATAACGACACTCTCCAGCTTTACCTCACAAGCCCAACCAGTCGACACGGGAGTCCCTCAAGGAGCATGTCTATCCGCCCTCCTGTTCAATCTCTACCTAATCACCCTCCCACCAATAATTCGCTCACACAACATCCTGTGTTACAACTACGCCGACGACACCCAACTAATTCTAAAATTCCTGAACTTGAAACCCAACTCCCGTCCTGACCTGGTATCCTGCCTCCTTAACATAGAACGCTGGATGACTCAAAGCCACCTCCTATTAAACCCCTCCAAAACTGAAATCATGGTCTGCGGCAACTCCGATCTCCTTCCGCACCCACTACCCTGGCCATCCGCCATGGGCATCTCACCAACCCCCTCCAACACAGTGAAAACTCTCGGATACACCCTAGACTCCGACCTAACACTCTCGCGCCAAGTCAACAATGTCTCAAAATCCTGCCACTACCACCTCAAAAACCTTAGGTGCATCTTTCCATACCTCTCATTTCCCAACAGAGTCTCCACGGTCCAATCAATCGTCATATCAAGACTAGACTACGGAAACCCCCTATACCTCGGAATTAATGCCTACCAACTGAATAAACTCCAAAGAGCACAAAACGCGGCGGCCAAAATGCTACTTGCGCTCGGTCCAAGAGACCACGTATCCCCAGCCCTCAAGACACTGCACTGGCTTCCAGTAGCCCGTAGGGTGGCTTTCAAAACCTTATGCCTCACCCATCGAGCACCACATAAAACTGGACCGCAATATTTTCAAGATAAGCTAATACCTTATCACCCCTCTCGCACCCTTAGATCAAGCTCAGCCGGCCTCCTAGTAATTCCTAAAACAAACTCAGTCAGGTTAGGTGGAGCATCATTCTCAGCCCTGGCCCCAACCCTCTGGAACTCACTCCCACCCCACATCCGCCTAACTGAGGACTTAACGGCCTTCCGCAAACTACTGAAACCCTGGCTCTTTCCCTAAAACCAACCGGTTCCAAATCAACATCATCACAATAACACCGACCCAGCAAACCACTTGAAGCAAAAAAGTTCACAGCTAAACCAACCAGATTGTATCCTACAAAGACAAACAGAACTAAACGAGTAATATAGATCTAAACAATGAAGTGGATAATAGGAATAAATCACTGGGAATGTAGAGAGCGTGGAAAGCGGATGAGTGTGGAGAGCAGATGAGTGTGGAGGACGTGAGCAGATGAGTGGGGATAGCGAATGAGTATCGATGAGTGTGGATGAGTATAAATGAGTGTGGAGGAGGAATTGCTATTGTCGGATGAGTGTGGAGGACGGTTGAGTATGGAAGGATGAGTGTGGAGAGCAGTTGAGTGTAGAGAGCGGTTGAATGTGAAGAGTGGCCGATTGTGTGTAGAGAGCGGAGGAACGTGAAGAGCGGAGGAACGTACAAAGCGGAAGAGCGTACAGAGCGGAGGAGCGTGTGGAGCATGGAGAGCGGAGGCGTGTGGGAACGACTGAGTGTTGGGAGCAAATGAGTGTCAGGAGCAACTGAGTGTCGGGAGCAGAGGAGTGTCGAGAGCGGACGAGTGTCGAGAGCGGACGAGTGTCGAGAGCAGACGAGTGTAATGAGCGGACGAGTGTGGAGAGCAGACGAGTGTAATGAGCGGACGAGCGTAGAGAGCAGACGAGTGTAGAGAGCGGACGAGTGTAGAGAGCGGACGGGAGTGGAGAGCGGACGGGAGTGGAGAGCGGATGGGAGTGGAGAGCGGATGGGAGTGGAGAGCGTATGGGAGTGGAGAGCGTACGGGAGTGGAGAGCGTACAGGAGTGGAGAGCGGAGGGGAATGGAGAGCGGATGGTGTGGAGAGCGGATGAGTGTGGAGAGCGGATGAGTGTGGAGAGCGGATGAGTGTGGAGAGCGGATGAGTGTGGAGAGCGGATGTGTGTGGAGAGCCGATGAGTGGAGAGCAGATGGGAGTGGAGAGCGGACGGGAGTGGAGAGCGGACGGGAGTGGAGAGCGGACGGGAGTGGAGAACGGATGGGAGTGGAGAGCGTACAGGAGTGGAGAGCGGAGGGGAGTGGAGAGCGGATGGTGTGGAGAGCGGATGAGTGTGGAGAGCGGATGAGTGTGGAGAGCGGATGAGTGTGTAGAGTGGATGTGTGTGGAGAGCCGATGAGTGGAGAGCGGATGGGAGTGGAGAGCGGACGGGAGTGGGGAGCAGACGGGAGTGGAGAGCGGATGGGAGTGGAGAGCGGATGGGAGTGGAGAGCGGATGGGAGTGGAGAGCGGATGGGAGGGGAGAGCGGATGAGTGTGGAGAGCGGATGAGTGTGGAGAGCGGATGAGTGTGGAGAGGGGAGAGCGGATGAGTGTGGAGAGGGGAGAGCGGATGAGTGTGGAGAGGGGCGAGCGGATGACTGGGTAGAGGGGAGAGCGGATGACTGGGTAGAGGGGAGAGCGGACGAGTGGGGAGAGGGGAGAGCAGATGAGTGGGGAGAGGGGAGAGCAGACGAGTGGGGAGACCGGATGGGTGTGGAGAGCAGATGAGTGCGCAGAGCGGCCGTATGTGTGGAGCGGATGAGTTGACGGATCGGATGATTGTGCGGAGCGGACGAATGTCTAGTGCGGAAGATTGTGTGGAGCGGACGAATGTCTGGTGCGGATGAATCGATGGAGTGGATGATTGTGCGGAAATAGTGAGTCTGTAGAGCGGTTAAGTGTGTGGAATGGACAAAAAGGCATTGAACGGACCTATCCGCACGGAATTGCATGACGTACGTAATTATACTATGGAATGCATGGAATATACCATACCACACCCCACGCTTACTCTCTCCCTTACACCACCACTCAAATAGAACACAGAGATACTATGACACCATTCGGTATAACTGTTCTCATATCAACATCTCCCGCTCACTCCCATCACTAAGTAATCATTGCTGGTTTCGCACCCCCAGCCAGGCGTTCTCCTCAGGCCTAACGCAGCCATACTCGATCTGGATAAAGCCGGCCAGAGCGTACACATACTCCTGACCTCTCAACCACCACACCTACTGCTAAGAAGCAGCTACCACTTGAATTCCGCACCAGCTGCACACATACCTGGTGCGCACACGCACTTTTTGGACTCTCTCTACTCTCTCTACTGACCCGAACTTCGGTTCCCAAGGGCGTTCAACCTACCAGCGCCTTCAGACCATACCAATGGTATATAAGGCGCTATATAAATGCAAAATAACATAACATAACATAACATAACTTCACTCCCACCTATTTGCTGATAGGACAAGGGGATGTGGGAGTGCTTTGGGACAACAGGGGAGGAGAGAACTTCAGCATCTCACTTCGACAGGTGGGTTCGGTCTTCTTCGGGGACTTAAAAATCTCGCCACATGATAAGTACCTTTAATCTCCACATTTTGACATGTATGAATACGATTTTGAAAGTTACATTTTACAGCGAATCACATGAGACTAGTGAGGTGTCTGTACGTCATTCCTGTGCAGAGATACCGTTTTTCTCTATTTACTCAACAACTTTATCGGTGAGAAACATGGCACTTTATGGGCACTTTTGCTGTACTGTCAGCTCTAATAAAAGCCTGGAACAACTGTTGTGCGAAGTACCCTGTTCATTTTACATGATAAAATGCATTTCTCCCATTTTAAACAATGGGCAGTCCCACCACTCCACTGCTATGGCCCTCACCTTTTTTAAGTACCAGTTCTGCTCTGTTCAGGCATCACATCAGCAGAGGAATCTATGTTTAGATTAGCCTGCCCCTCCAAGGGCTAATGACTAAGCTAATGCATTTTTAGGGCGGTTTGTGACCCGAAGGTCACCAGGGCTGGGGAACAGACCCAATCATATCTGGTCCACCCTGTGTCGCCCATCTAAAAGCATATTATTCCTTGTATTATTAAGAAATAACACTGACAATTAGGGCTGCCAGGCCTCTCTCTCCAAGGCAACAGAGAGGAGAGCTTGGTTTCATGTTTGAAGAAATCAACATCCCGGTCCCCTGCCACAAACAGCCTGTAATTCGTACCTAACAGCATTTAAAATGACATTTTATAAAATAAACAGTTTCAAAACTATGCGAGTTGCTTTAACATTGTCCATTTTGTAAGCTTGTGCATAGCAGAAACCTAATTCACTTTTTGAAGGCCTAGCGAGCATTTTGCTGTATATATCATTAGTTTAGAGTGAAAAATGAAATGACATGCATTTGTTTATTTCACAGCAAAAGCCTTTGTTTCACTGTGACGGCTTGAAACACAATCTTGGAATTTTCATTTAAGATTCTGTGCACTACTGTTCCTGGAAATATCGGTGCAGCTCTCCATGAAAGGCAGTTCACATATTTAGATTCTGGAAGTTTTTAGGCCCCCTTTCTCTACTTTTTGCTTGGGTTTCATAGGCCTTATGTCCCACGTTATTTCAGCGCAGGCCTTTCATTTTGGGGCATGCACACCAATGATTATTCATGGCTATTTCACTTCACAACACTTGGAGCCGTAGGCATTGATAGTGGCCCGGCCAAAAGGCCATAGCCAACAATGGGAAGCAAATGAGAGCCTCCAGGCTCAAAAAGCAGGGAATGCAGTTCCCATTGTTACAGAGGGAACTGGGGAGACCTGATTGTGTGCCTTGGCCCCACAAGTATCTGATCAACTTAATGCACGCGGAGCTGGCAATTGGATTTACGCCCTTGAGAAGCATACAGCAGGCATCACCCTAACAGTGGGGAATATAAAGAGCTTGTCCACCTCCCTGCACCTCACTGCTAGGGCAGCAGGTGGACAAGATATGTGGCTTCATTATGAGTGAGCCAGTCCGGAATTAAGGAGCTAGTAACAATGTTACCGGCACCTTTCTTCAGACTGGCTCGCTCCATGTTTGATAATAGCTGCTGTGAACAACAGGCAGGCCTGACCTGCTGGTAGTTTAGACCCTTGCCAGCATATAAATCACTGAAGCAACAGCACCATTAAGAACGGTGCCGGTGGTTCAATGTTCCCATTCCCATGGAATCCTATTGGACTGCATGGGAATGGGAAGTTACTGTTCTACTGCCGCCCATAATATCCCGGTATTACTGGATATCAGGCAGCGGAAACAGTAAGTCGATGTGTCCGGTAGTTTACCGACAACCTCATAATGAGTGCCTTGGAGTGAGGCAGGGTGCAGGGGGGTAACTTTGAATAGTACCACCCATGATGGTGTGCTGGGGGTCACCTTGTAAAACTCACCAAAAAATTACAAAAGTAGTCAAAAAGGAGTGTTCGCCGGTGCGAGAAGTAACTTGGATTTATTCAGGGCCCCAGACGCAGATGGGACAGCAAATTCAAAGAAATCGCGGAACAGAACTGCATGAAAAGGTGCTGTGTTTTCCGGCACTGTGAATCCTATGAATGGTGTTGCTCTCACTTTAACGTTCCCTTTATCAACCCTGCACAGGTGCAGAGCGGATAGCGTGGAGTCCGGCAGTAGAGTCCAGTCACTCTGAAAAGGTCAGAGAGAAGGACGTGCGTCTTGTGTTTTCCGGCACTGTGAATCCTGTTGCTGTTGCTTTAACGCTCCCTTTATCAACCCTGCACAGGAGCAGAGCGCCAGCGTGGAGTTCGGCAGTAGAGGCAAGTCGCCCAACTGGGAGGGCGAGGGGGGCGCTGACGGATAAGCCCTGTGTTTTAGAACCTAGTGCACGCTCCTGGTGCGGTGTCATTTGACCATTGACTACTGAGATACGCCACAAAAAAGAGAAAGAGATGTCCAGGTTGGCAAAGCGTTGCACCGAAAGCAGAACTGAAAGCCCAAAGGAACACGTGCTAAACATGAGAAGCCTGAGGAGTGACTGCTCACTGTTTGTGGAGAGAGACAATCAAAGAGAAACCACTCTAACCCGCTGGATTACGGGTAAGGCACCATGATCACCCCCACTCTTGCCCCAACCCCATCTGCTTTCCTTGACCCCCTGGCTTGAGTCTTCCCTTCCCACCTCACCCTAATGCTTGGCGCCGCTGGCAACATTACCATCTCCCCAGCGTCAGGTCCCATCTCGGACTCCTCCCCTGTCCCTCATGGACAGGCTCAACACTTCAACTGTGACATCGAGCACAATGGTGGCGAGCTCAGCCACATGCTCAATAAATTAGTAGGGAACTATTAACACTAACACTGAAAAGATAATGGCAATCACAGCATTTGAAACCAACAAGCCCAATGAAGTATACAGCTGAGCAGGGAACCAACTGCTCGAATGGACACTTAAACTAACTGAAAGACAAACTTGGGAGCAAGGAAGAGAAACATGAGGGGGGTTCTAGAGGAACCCACAAGCAAGATGGAACGAGAAAAGATCCTAGAAGAGTTGATAGGTCCCGAAACGGATACTATAGACAAAGGGAATGCGACAAGCATCATTTTAAACAGAGTGGAAGAGGAGATGACATTAGATGTGGAATGTACATGGAATAAAATAAACAAGATCGAAAAAACAAGCTAAGTAAACGGTGAAAAACCTATGTAATGAGATAGGTGGATCAGATCCAGACGAAGTACTGAGTCATAATAGTTCACTCCCTGGAGTTCAGACAGAGTCTAGTAAGGAAAATACCAAACAGCCCAACAAGACCAATACGCACAGAGAGACTGACTAGATTTAGGTAGACCATGGGTCATAGAAAACAACGAAGTGCGATTAACGATACCATACAGCTGACAGGTTTCTCCTTGCCAATGATATACTGTAGACCGGTTGAAGTGGTTTCCTTTACTGAACATATTATCCAAGAGTCAAGTCAAAATCCAAAGTCTAGCCTGTTCCCCTGCCAGTTTATGGCAAACACTACGAAAACCTCAGAGATACTAGTAACAGAGAGATGGAGGTGGAGGGTTTCCCCCTCCTCAAAAGTCCTCAACATCAGTTCAGAAAACATACACAACAAAGACCATACTGGGAGGGATCCATCAGACTTCATTGCCCAAGAAACATACTAAGAACATCCAAATGGGGGAAGAGGAAAGTGACAGGATTCCAAAGGTAGAGCTCACAGACCACGAGATTTTGGAAGGATCATTAGGCATAGAAGTCAGTAATCAACCTGGATGACCTATATCTCGGCCTCATTCACTAATTAGTACTCTGAATGGCCACTCACCAGCGCAAAAAAGAGCAAGAACATCTTCAGCGACCTCACGTACACTAAGAAGGTCTAACACCAAGGAGAGGACTAAAATAGCCTCAAAGGAAAAAGAGTCAGCTACGAAGGGAAAAACATGACCACTTGATGAATATCCACAGGAAAGGATCTCCCCTACAAGTAGTAAAACAGTGATAATGTTGCAACAAGAGATTCAAAAACTCAGAACTATGATTATTCGAGGGGCCCCAAGTGGTCTAGGCTCTTCCCTAGGAGAAGACAATGGGCCTCATTATACGGTAGACGCTAACCATGGCGCTATTAGTGCCATGGTTGCCGCCGGTATTTTACCGTGTCCGCCTTGGTGGATGGCGGAATTACCGCCCTACTCCAAGGTGAGCGGGGGAGGTAATTCCCCATTCACCAAGGCACTTCCCCATTCCCATTTTTGCCCCATAGGGCATAATGGGAATGGGGAAGGCGCAAATTGCGGTACCGTAATTAGCTCCAAGGTCCCTTTGCGGTACCCTACTTTAACAGCTGGTAAAACCAGCTGTTAAAGTCGGGTCCCGCAAAGGGAACTCGTAGTAAGGCGGTAAGGGTTTACCGGTGCCCTTACCACTACCGGTAAACCCTTACCGCCTAACGTGTAATGAGGCCCAATGACTTTTCATCCCCTGAACACAGTAACACCTATACTGACAAAGTAATTGTGACAAAACCTTCAAAACCGCAGAAAGAGACTGATAACTCTCAAATAAATCTTCTAACTACAAGCAGACATGGATCAGAACAGGCAAAAAAAACCCGAAAGCTGTGGGACCAAGGAAAAGAATGGCTGCGACCCACTATGTCAAATGTCAGTAGTAACCATTGCAATGGCACCTTTCATGAAACTATACGAGTCTCTGATAGCGATGCTCCATTCAAAAATAATTTTTATTGAAGGATAGTTTATGAGAGAAGCAGTCCCACTGATGGACACAATGGGGAGGACAATAAGAAACAGAGTGACGGACAAGAAAATGATAGACGTTCTCAGGATCCCATAATCCGGTTAGAGGACATGGAGCAGGAGGAGACTACAACTATAAACTCGGTGGGTCACCAATAAAATTCTGATTTGACAATCCTAGCAAATCAGTCAGTGGAAATAAACCAGGAAGGAACCGGTGTGGATAAAACTGTCCCCTCCACCCTGTGTGTAACCTTACACAAAGACAACAAAGCTAGGAAAGGGGCGAAGCAAAAAACATATCCCTTATTTGGGGGAAAATGAAAGAAAAAAGGGACAACAAGCAGCGCACAGTGTCAAAAGTTAAAAACATGGAAAAAGACAGAGGCATACCTGTAACGAGGACAGGGGCATGGAACTCGGCAGAACAATCAACTTTAGTACCTAGAGCAGTTCAAGACAGAGTGCCTAAGACAAATGAAGAAACAACTGGCAAGGGAAGAAACAGTACACACATTGGCTAAGAAAAGAAAGGGACTGAGACTAAGTGTGAGGAAAGGTCATGAAATTGGCTTGTCATGTGACTTGGGGAAACCTAAACAAGAAAGACAGACTGCTTATCAACTCCCTCAGTACATGAGAGATAACAGCCGCTGCCTCAGACTAGAATCACTAGTGGACAAAACAGGGGATTTTATACTGAACAGACACAATGTCCTATCACTACTCTACTGTGTACCAAGCCTAAGGCCAAATGACACTGAAGATATTGCAATTATAGAATTTGTCCGAGAAGAGAGAACGAACCTAGTCTATGTACACCTGAGGTCAACCATAGTAAAACAACTTATACTTGACTCTGCTATGTACCTCCAAGTCCTGGGATTTGATCTAACACCCCACTGCTCTCCACCAATAGAGAACCTTGCTGCGAAGGTGGAATCACGAAAAACTAGGGTGGGAGCCCGACTAAGGCTTTGGAGGAATCAGTAGGTTCTAGGGCTTGGATAAAAGTAAGGAACAGAGAAAATTGTAATAATGATCCAAATAATGATCCAAGAAATGGCAAGTGGAAAAGCGCCAGGGGACAGCAAACCAATGCACTTCTAATGACAAACCTTACCCTAACGATGAGCAATAAAAAGGGTGAACCACAAGAAAAAAGGAAGCTTGAACTGGCAAGACAACAGCCATCTGAAGGGAGGGAAGACGACTTATGGGCATGGCTACCAGAAGCTCTGATGGGGGTGAAATGAAAACTAGCTCATTGAAGTAAGGACTGAAAAGGACAGTGTCACGTTGGCCTCTTGGAATTCAAGAGGATTCTCCCATTTACTTTGCATGGGAGAGATAGAGTGGGGGAATTTTGACTTGTACTGTTTCCAGGAGATTTGGTTGTCTAAGAAACCAACGATGGATGGCTTTTCCCCATACCTGAACCCTGCAATAAAATCTTCTGTGGGGCGCCCTAGTATGGGACTCAACTCTGATCAGGAGTGGCAGTATTTTCGAAGTTATTGAAGCAAAAAATGTGGGTCGTTGTATTCAACAAACAATGCTGTTAAGTATGGCTCAACAGATGAATACAAAAAAAGAGACTTGTAGACACTTGATTATAATCGATGTATACTGGAATGCATTGATTATACTAACAAACCAGATGATAGATCAGATGGCAGAATTAATCAACGAAGTGTACAGGTGGGATGAACCATCGATAATTGTGTACTCAACCTATCCTGTATTAATAAACAAGGGAAATTAATTAGATAGGAAGCCAGCAGAGCCACAGCACAAGAACATAGGGGCCATTTGTGGACAGTTCTTATGGAAAGCAGGGACCTCCACATTATGAATGGCCAATTTGAAAAAGATAACAATTGTAAACCGACATGGAAGAGAGGAGCCCAGGTATCAGTGATTGATTACGTATTCACTTCAAGAGACCTGACGAACTTCATCGATTCTTTACAAATTATAACAATATCAGCGAGTGACCATAACCTCCTCAAACTGAGTTGGAAGGACAAATTGAGAAGACTTACACATATGTTGAACTACGTCGTAGAAACAACAAATAACGGATGTCATCTGAAAATGAAAAAAAAGCAATGTAGAAAGAGCAACAATCACCTAATCGGAATCTAGTGCAAGAGGGAGGGTAATAAATACTTCTCAAATCCTAGACTACTCACCAATTTTAAATGTGTGCATGACTAAGAAAAAATCTGAAATGACTCGTGCCATAGCGCACCCGCATGCCTTTGACCCACAAATAAAAGAAAAAAGGCGAGTACTCAGAGAGGCCATTAGACGCTTAACGCTAAGCAATTGTGTAAGTAAAAATAGTTGAGAGAGTAAACGAATGCCTATAAATACGGGCTAAAATGGCACAAGTATCCATGACACAGAAAGACGCAGAAAGCATGATGAGAGTAATATCTAAAAGAAGTGCAGCAGATATCTAGGGCTCCATGAATTGTGTGATGCAACAACAAAGGGAACTACAAAAAAATGGGTTATCCAAGACATAATGGAAATCCATTTTATAAACTTATACTCAGCCCCAGACCGAAAGAACCAAAATATATTTAAGAAACAGTACCACTGGAATGTCCCAAATGACAAGAAAGAATTCATTGAACTGATGAAAACCACAAATCCCTCAAGAGCACCGGGATCGAATGGTATCACGAACATGGATTTTAAAAGAACCCCTAAACAATGGGCACCCTGTTGAGCGTGATACTTGAAAATATAAGGATAACCAAGAACATCCCACCATCATGGAAAGCTGCCAATGTAATGCCAATGTATAAGAGTGGCGATAACTAGGATCCAAACGACTACCGCCCAATTGCCCTCTTAGACGTCACAGGCAAAATCTACTGGAAACTCCTATTGAAGAGCTTGAACAACTGGGTGCAAAAAGAAGGCCAGCAAGACATTTTTCAAGCTGGCTTTGTAAAAGAGGTGGGGACAACACCACCAATTTTTTGTGCTATCACTGTTGAAAGAGAAAGTTCAATCAATGAACTGTAGAATATACCTGGCTTTTGTAGATTTCGCGAAGGTTTTTGATAGCATAAACAGACAAACATTGTGGGATAAGCTAAGAAAATGGCAATGTCTGGAAGACCTTGTTGAACAGCTGAGGGTTTTACACACAGATACTTATCTAAGGGTGCGCCTTAACGCTGGTAGATGGCTATCAAATCAAATCCCAACTAGACAGGGTGTCAAACGGGGACGCCCCCGGCCTTACCCCTCTTTAATTTATTTCTCTCAGACTTGGGCCCTTCTGTGGAAGAAATCAGGTGATTCCTCCCTAAAATAGGAGGAGAAAAAGTAAGCCACCTTTTATACGCCGATGATCTCGTGATCTTAGCTCACACAGCAATTGGACTTCAAAGGCAGTTAAAAAACTCAGAATATGCTTGTGAAAACGATTTAGAAATGAACACTGAGAAAATGAAAATATTGGTCATGGAGCGAGGTGGAGGTAAGAAGAGGAAACATTTTGAATGGTTCCTGGATGACATTTTGACAGAAAGGGTGGAACGCTTCAAATATCTGGGGATGGAGATCTCTAAGAGTACAGTAGAAACCCACCATTACTTGTCTTTAAGAGCAAAAGTAAAAATGCTGGCAAACCGAGCACTCATCTTAAAAAGGCTACGAAATACTCCAGCTATACTGGACTTCTGTGGAGCGAAAGTGGTGGCAACACTAACCTGTGATGCAGACTCTCTCCTGTGCTTCCCTAAGAAAAACGGGGAGATCTTGGATGGCTTGTTTTGGAAGAGATTCCTGGGTCTTCCAAAATCGGTGCCAATCCAAGTACTCAGAAAAGAGTTGGGCCTCGTATCCTTGAAGGCAAGAGCTGGGTGGAAATCACAGACCTTCTTTCGCAAATGTCGAAAAAAAATAACCTGGGACTTTGCTGGGTTTATTAGTTAATGATCTACTGGATGAACTCAACATTTCAACTGAGGAACTCTGGTTGAACCCCGACAAAGTCAAACAGAAGTTGCAACAAAGAGATTGGATTACGACATGTGATGAGGCAGCTAATTGCAAAATGTTCAAGCACTAAGCGCAGGAAAATAAAGCTCTGGGAACTTTACCTATCTGAGGAAATTTCCAGACCCACGAGATACGGGGTACAATTCATGAGAATTAGACTGAACATGTTCGAAAAGAAAGAGATACTTTTGGTAAGAACTAAGGGACGGAAAGGAATGTGGTATGCAGGTTTTGTAAGAAAGATGGCTCAATAGAAAACCTGCAACACATGTTCACTATCTGTAGAGCGTTAACAGAGACAAGGATGCGATTTATTAGCAAATTCATAGAGGAAGCCCCATCTTTGTCAGCAGAGGAATTGGGGAATATCCTGCTTAGAGGAGAAAAGACTTCTTTGACGATAGCATCAGTTACATTTCTGAAAATTGATATTTGTGAATCCGCCGTCAAGATAATTTATTGACTGAATGAAATAGTGAATATTTTGGTATTTTTTGTTTTTGTTTTGTAAAATGCTAAAGGTTTTGCGCCTAAAAACGCTTGTGTACATGTGTGTTATAAATGCCACATTATATCAGATCATAATAAACTAAAAGGCAAAAAGAAAAAATAAAGGTTGTCAAATGAACGCCTCTAAACTTAGATGTTTTATACAAAGCAAAGTAATTAGCATTTGCTATTGTGCAACACAAAAGAATCTCCCCGCACCTTGACCGTTAAAGAAAAACATACATTGCGATTAATCATTAGGTTCTCGATCGCAGACTCTGCACTAATTCACCAACTTCAGCGGCCTTTGCCGCAAACAAAATGCTTTCACACTTTGAAAGCAGAAGCAAGCTTTTAGGGCCTATTCTACCTCTAAGTTTGATTATACTTAACATGTGCTTTGGTATTTCTGGATTCGTTTTCTTAAGCATTTCATTTCAATAGCATCAGATAGACCCCCCACCCATTTTACAGTGCTTCTCTTGCAGCTTATAAGTGCGTTCCTTCATACTGCACTAAACTTGCATTGTTTATTACAATGGCACCCATTTAATAACTGTCGAGTAACAGTTTTGAAAGTTTTGCGAAACATATACCCCCCACCCCCGACAGACCCGACATAAATTGTATCATGGCCCACATGATGATGGTAGATGAGGACCCCGCAGTTTATATACAGCAGATACACACAATGTGCCGATTAAAGACAGGGGACAAACATATCGCCATTTTGTTATCACATGTTGTGCAAGGGCCTCCCAGCCGAAGTACACGCAGATTTGAACAAGGTAGTTGGAATAAAAGCAAAATTATGGCCTGAGATACAAGCACACATAATATATTATTGTAGGCAGAAACAGTAGAAGGATAAGAATCGGGCAGAAGCAAAGCTGGTACAGAAGAAATTAGCAAAGCTGAACATGGAAGGTGCAGTGATAATGAGGACCACGGAAGGGTAACCCTCGCAGGGCTGGGTAAAGGGGCCTAGAAGGGAAATGTGAAGTTTCCAGAGAGGATGAGGACGTTTCCAGAGGGGCATGGGGGAAGATTTGGAGGTTTGAGAGAATGGGGAAGCTTGAGACCCCCAATGGGGGTGCAATGTTGGTCCTGTGGGAAGATGGGTCATATTGCACGAGAATGCAGGAGTAGGACGAGCACACCCCAATGTCCTGATGTAACCCACTGCCTTTAACTCACATCTCTGATTTTCCCCATATGTCCCAGGTCCCATGCAACAACAAATGCATCCTCAGTTACCAGATTTCACCCTGTCACCCACTCAGCTATGGGATAAGTACTCCCTGCCACAGGGCACACTCACTCACTACACAGGATAAAGCATGTTTGGGGGCAATCCTTTCCCGCTCCCTGGATCGAATGTCCACGCTCAATAGGACAGCTCACATGGAGCTCTGACATGCCCAGTACTATTGGTAAATACCAACCCATATGAGGAACCCTGAGTAGAAGTACAAATAGGGGAATTAACATTCTTTTATGGTCAACACAGGGGATTCTAAATCCTGCATTAAGGAAGGGACGTTCCCTATGTCGGACAAAATAATTGACAAGGGGGGATTTTCTATGGCTATTGTATCGGTTCTGTTTATTAAAGACTTACCTGTCACCCTAGGCACACAATAATTATCAGTCCCTTTATGGTATTCACAAGACTCCCCTGTAACAGAGAGATACCACACACTATGCTCCTTGCCAAAACATTGACATCACATATGCAGGAAGATCTAGAAAGAGTGCCCAGCCAGTTATGGACCAGTGTCCCACACGATTAAGGCTGCTAAAAGGTATAAGGGTGATTCATAGCAAACTAACCAGGTGCAGTTTTTCCATTAGTAAAATGATATCCCATGTCAAAGGAAGCAGTGGAAGAAATGTACTAAACCATCATGGCATTATAGCTGCAGGGCATAATACAGCCATCAGAATCCCCATGAAACATGGCTATTTATGCTGTGAACAAAGCAAAGGGGTCAGCTTGGGGGATGGTTCAGGACTTGCAACCATTAAACAATATGGTAGAGGCACATTTCCCAGTGTTCCACAATCCTGCCACCATCTTGTGTAACATCCGCACAGAAGCCATCTATTTTACTGTAATAGAGCTCATGAATGCTTTTTTCTCCATCCCATCACACCCAGAGTTCTTACCCCTTGCAGCGTTTACTTACAAGGGACAGAGGTTTCCACACAATAATTTGTTCCAAGGGTACTGCGAGTCCCCCAGTATTTTAACAGGGTGCTGCAAATGGATCTAGTGAACTTACAAAAACAAAACACAGTGATTCAGTATGTGGATGACCTCCTGGTCTGTAGCATGACACAATAACTATGTAGGCAACGTGTTTTCTCCGTCCGTTCCAACAGGCCATCGCCAGGCAATGCCAATGTCAACAACATTGTCCTTCCTCTGAGGGATGGACACTACAATGCAGCAACCACACCCACATCAGAATCAAGCTCATTAGCACCCCCTCACCATCCACAACACAGAAGTTGATTATCGCCCACGTCCGCTCAGCTAGAACCCATGCAGTAGACATCGCCAACCTCAGCACTACACACAACATTGATGCCACCAGGATCACCAACACTTGGCTGACACCCACCTCCACCCACATCCTAGACATCCGTGTCCCTGATGGCTATGGCATCCAACACAGGGACCGGCCGAACAAGACAGGTGGAGGCCTCGCAGTCATCCACAAGTCTTTGTGGCCCTGAATGAGAGTTGACGTCAACAACATTGGCTCCCTCAAAGTCCTCTCCTGGCACTTCCCACTCTCCCCGACAGACACAGTCACCTTCCATCTCATCTACAGCCTCCCCAAACCAACACCACCTTCATCAGAAACTTCACCGACTTGGTCACCACCATGCCCCAATGCACAGCAACAACATCTTCCTCTGCGACTTCAACCTTCAAGGCAAAAATGCCACCAAAATGATGAAGGAAGCTCTCCTCTGCCTTCGACACCCTCAGCCTCACACAGCACACGAAAGACCAAACACATAAGAAAGGTAACACCCATGACCGAATCATCACCTCAATGTCTTCCCTCCACTACAGATCTCCTCTCCCACTTGACTGACCTGACCACGTAACTGTGCTTTTCAACATCCTGCACACCACCCCAGTCAAGCACTCCCAGCAGTAAACCATTAGACAAACCTTCAGGTCCTTCAAGAACTTCCCAGTGGAAGCCCTCATGGAAGACCTCACCAACCTCCACCTTACATGGACGGAACTCCCCAACTGAACTGCAGCTCTCTACTGGGAGCACACAACGGCACCCTATTAGCTTCTGTCAACCAACACACGCCTCTGAAACAACACACCTGCAAACTGAAACCATCAACACCATGGCACACGCAAGAACTCAACCTAAGCAAAAGAGTCATCAGGAAACAAGAGAAAACCCAGTACCGCTCCAGTACTGGATCCGACCGGGTGCTCCCCAAGGAACTCGCTGACAACTAATCAACACTGCCAAGGCCTCCTACAATCGGAATACCATAGCAGAAGCCAACAACAAAAGCAGAGCCCCCTTCAAAGCAGTCAAGCACTGCGTCAACCCGCTTCCTGATCCTGCCATACCACACTCAATCGAAAGTTCCACCGCCATCAACACCTTCTTCATAGACAAAATCAGCAAGATTTACTGTCACATAGACAGCAGCTCTGCATTCACAGACCCACCTCATGTCCCTCCTCGCGAAATCTCCACACCTTTCGATAAAATTCAGGACACTCTCGACAGAGGACATCGTAGAAACCCTGCCCACCCTCAAAGCCACATCATATACAAACAACATCCTCCCAGCATCCATATTCAAAACCCTCCCCGCGGAAGCTCTCCATCCCTACCTGTAGATCATCAACAGCTCCTTAACTCAAAGGCACCTTCCCTTTGAATCTAAAAACAGGACAAATCCTCCCTCTGCTAAAGAAACCCAATCTGGATCCTTGCAACCTAGGCAACTATCGCCCCATCACCCATCTACCCTTCCTAGGTAAGATAATTGAGAAAGTGGTAGCCGCAAAACCGTAGCAACACATCTATACCAACAATCTCCTCCAAACCTACCAATCCGGGTTCAGATCCAGATGCAGCACAGAGACAGCAACAATACAGGTTACAGGTGTTTGACGATGCCCGCAACATCCTTGATGACAGCCAACCCTCCCTCCTGGTTTTACTTGTCCTCTAGGCCACTTTCGACATAGTAGACCACCAGGTGCTTATGGACACTCTACATCGGCGCATGGGGATTGACAAGCTTATACTACGCTGGTTCAAGACTTACCTCGCCAACTGACAGCAGTTTGTTCAGATGGATGCTTCTAGATCGTCAATGATACCAGTCACCTATGGAGTCTCACAGGGTTCCATCCTCTACCCAGTGATCTTCAATTTATAAATGAAGCTTCTGGGAGCCCTCCTAGCCGCACACAACATCCACATCCCACAATACGCCGACGACACATAGCTATACCTCAAGATTGACTCAATCAAGGACATCCATAGGCTCAAAACCTGCCTCTTGCTGATTCAGTTTTGGATGTCCAGTGAATACTTGAAGCACAACCCCTCCATGACAGAATTCCTACTCTTCACCAACAACACCAAACTGCCAGACATAGAGACCTGGCTATCAACCATGAACTCGGGGGGAGGAGGGGCTTCACACCCGAGCTCACCTCCTGCACCAAGTCCCTTGGCTTCCACATCGACAAACAACTCTCCTTCACGACACACATAGCTATTAAAACTCAGACAGCTTAGTATCAGCTCTCCCTCCTTTGGAAAGTCAGGCCCTTCTTCCCTCTAGACAGCTTTAGATCCACTGTTCAAGGACTGGTCCTATCCCACCTGGATGCAGGCAATACACTCCTCAAAGGCCTCCCGTCATCCTCCCTTGTGCACCTGAGAAGTGTCCTACATGCCGCTGAACACCTCATCAAGGGTCTAGGCAGATATGATCACATCACACCGCCCCTCATTGACTTCACTGGCTTCCACTGCATGCACAAATCACCATCAAGTTTTGCTGCATTGTCTATAAGGCAGTCACTTTCAAGTCACCCAGCTACCTTGCAGAGAAACGCACCACCAGAAGCTAGGACATGTGTGTAGACTTGAAATCTGCTGCAAAAAGTTAAAGACCAGAAAACAAGCCTTCTCTGCCTATGCCCCAAGACTATGGAACCTCTTCCCTGTCAGTATCAGACTCGCCCCTACGCTCCTACAATTCAAGGAGACTAACCTCCTCAACACATAGGCCATCAAGTCGCCCCTTGTGCTACCTGACTTGCTAGACGTCGCTCGCCCCTCTCCTCTCCACCACTCGGTACATCTGTGCCCTTCCTCTGACCCTCTCTGTATCTTACCCCCAGCTGAATATCTGTACTGTTGTATGCCTCTGTAAAGTGCTTCATTATGTATCTGTATTGTTGTATACCTCTGTAAAGCACGTCTATGCTTCACAAAGCTAGGTCTGCACTCAATAAATACCATAATATTAATGTAGGAAGGACTCAGTAAAACCTTTGACCGTATTGGAAGAGAAGAGTTACAAAGTAGACAAGGATAAACTGCAGTATTGTCAGTAAGAGGTTGTGTACCTAGGGCAAATAATATAATCGGCAGGCAGACAAATAATGCCAGAACCGGCTGCAGCAGTGCACAACATACCACAGCCTAACACAGTCAAGCAGATACAACAACTCTTGGGTTTATGTAACTATTGTCGAGCATGGATCTTTGACTATTCAACATACACCAAACCCCTACTACATGAGCTTAAGGAGGTGCAAACAGGAAAATGACCCATTGTTTGGACAGACCAGATGATCAAATTATTTCAGGAGCTCCAAAAGGAGATCAGTACTGCCCCTGTTCTAGCCACACCAGATTATAAAAGAAATGTATTTTTGTTCTCACACTCTAATGGCCAAGTGATGACAGCTGTCCTCATCTAAAAGATATTGATAGCACAGAAGCCCCCAGCTTATTTCAGTGGTCTTATGGACCCCGGACAGCAGGCTCTAACAACCACTGCACTTGCCATAGAGAAATCATCTACCATCACCAAAGGATGTCCTATCACTGTTTACGTGGAGCACACAGTTTTTGAAATACTAGAAAAGCCCAAATCTACTTCACCACTCAAAGAGCATCAGGGTATGAGGTCATTTTGTTGAAACCCTCCATTCTCATTGTCAGGTGTCACACTGTTAACCCCGCAACATTCATTACAGAACCAGTACATGCAAATGACGCATTTCATGATTACACTACATATTAGGACACCACTGACAAAACTGACTGCGTTAGGGAGGACGCGCTTGAAGAGGGAAAGGTACTTTTCATTGATGGTTCATTGACAATAGATCAGAACACAGGATTGAGGCACATGGGAGCAGCAGTAGTGACCCTCGAATCAGGGGAATACCATGTGTTAGCAAAGGTGCCACTACCCTTGCACTACTCTGCACAAGCAGCAGAGCTTGTTACCCTTAAAATTGTCTCAACGGTGTGCCACTACCATTTTTCAGATTCAGAATTTGTCACATCTACAGTTCATTCAGGACTGTCCAGATGGCACAGGCGAGGGTTTAAAAAATCAGATATTATGCCGCGTTACTCTCCAAGTTCACTGGTGCATTATCCCTTCCTACAGCAGTTGTAGTAGTAAAATTCACAGCTCACAGAAACAATATGGACCCATTTGCCTCTGGTAACCATGCAGCAAACACAGCAGCCAAGGAAGCAGCTTACTTAGAAAATGCTGATGCCACAGTGTCCTCTGAATTACTCAGACAGCAAGTAAAGATCATGGTCCCTTACAATACCCTTCCCTCGACTCAGATTACTGAAAGACAGGCGCAAGCTCCTCAGCAGGAAAAAGAGTTATGGACAAAAAGAGGTTGCTCCTGGTCTCCTACAGACCTAATATGTAGGCAAAACATTTCAGGCAAAAACATTGTGCCCCAAGTATTTCCTACCGTTGCCCTCAATCAGTTGCACTTTCCAGCACACACTTCCAAAGAATACATAGCTGCCAATTGCAAAAAGAGTGGTTCATCCCAATCCTCCAATAGCTTGTTACTGATTACATATCAGTTTATTAAAGGTGCTGCACTGGTCATACTCTTTGAACACTTAAGGTGACATTGCACGCCCCTAAGAGACTTTTCAACACCTGCATATCGACTAAGTGGGCATGGTTAGCAGGTGAAGTAACTTTTGTTACCTAATGGTTGAGGTTTGCCCATTCTGTTGATGGCATGAAGCAGGTCCCAGTTTTCACCCGGATGCCAAATCAGCAGCCAAATTTGTAGTGGGTAAACTATTTGTCCGATGGGCAATTTGTGATGTCCTCAGATCAGACAACAAAACACCTTTTCAATGAGCTGTTTAAGGAAGTATTCTCCCTGTTGGGAATAAAACACAAATTAGGTTCTGTTTATCACCCACAAAGACAACAGGATAGTGGGGTGAATGAATGGACTGTTAAAGCAGAAACATGACAAGTTTTGTTTTGTGACATACTACACAAGAGCTGGTTGCACCATTTGCCTCTTGCCTTGTTTGCACTGCGCAATCAGCCACGGTCTGACCATCACCTCACGCTGCATGAAATAATCACGGGCAGGAGTCTGCACACTACGCTCACACCTGCATGCACAACCTCCGATGCACGCACTTCTGCTCAGATCTCATGGGAAGAATTCCAGGGGTACCTTAGGGAGTTAACCATATTGGTTAGATTTATTTCTTGCCAGGTTGGGCCCCATCATGATCCACCAGTAGATGAGCTATCGCTGGTGCAACAGGAATCATCACAACTGCAGCAACCACAGCTCTTCCCAGGCGATTGAGTTTTCATAAAGATCTTTGTCAGAAAGGTGGAAGGGTCCTAAATTCAAGAGGACGTTTGAGGTGAATTATGCTACTCCCACAGCGGTCAAAGTCACTGGTAGACAGCCATGGATCCACCTGAGTGAAGTCTACAAAGCCAAGAGTTCATTTGCCCGCCCTCGAGGAGTAGGAGAAAGAGGGGCTTGGAAGTACCAAGGGGAGGATAGCCTTAATGACCCTTTTTCCTCCAATAACATTAATGGCTTCCATACATCCCTTTGGGTGATAGGTTATTATTGTCTCACCACGGTATCAGAATAATGCAGACAGACTCAGAACCTATATGCCTTATCTTGTTCTTTTTTATGTTACATTTTGTGTTACTTTTTTCTACTTTCTCTCCCACCCGGAATACTGCTGGTTATAACGTAATTTATACTGAAACCATTACATTGGTAGGGAGTAGTAATGTTTCTAAAGACATTGAACTGCTAGAGAGTGGTAATTTTTTCATGTCCCGAATTAAAAGAGATATTACTAATCCAAGTGTTATCCCAGGTAAATCTGATGTGCATCACCAAGTAGAAGAGAACATGTGGTTTAACCACATGCTGACAGTGGGGATTGAGAAATCGAATGACCCCAGTTTTGTTTGTTCATGGATTCCTTATGCCGGGGCCACATCTAGGTTGTTCTTGCCTGAAGAGATGCCACCAGCGACAGTAAGTTGTTTAGTTTACCTGGCCTTAGGTAGGGTGTGAGAAACTGTTCAGGGACTTAAGGTTGAAATACAGTGGGTAGAGAATAAAATAATTCTGTGGAATTGAGGTAACAGAGGACACAGATTTGAGTGATTTATACATACATATCAGAGAAGAGAACAGGGGCATTTTGCTGACTTTCGGAAAAAGCATCTTAGGAAGAATGAGTTAGTCTTCATGGCAACGCCTACATTCCATTGTTCCAATAATGTATGGCAGGGCCAGTCTCATTGTGGAGGTAGACCTAGGTTACAGATCAAAGGCGCTGTCTTTCATAAAGATGAATGGGCTGAAGGGCTAATTGGATGCAGGGCTAGGGGAATGTTTGGGCTACCCAAGGATGGGATTCTAAAAGTAAATGAAACTTGTCCTGCCAAATGGGACAAATACGTGAACAGTTTGACTTGGATAGATCAGTATAAACACCCTACAAAAATTATGAAACTCACACGGTTCTCCTTGTGTTTCAGAAGCAACAAAAGTATGTTTGTGGGGGCAAATACAAACTGCAATGTAACTTTCAGCCTCCCTGACATTCATTGGGCTACCACTGCCCTCATGGACCTATGTTGGATGTGTGGTGGACTGGCATACACACAACTACCGTCATCTTGGGAACGTGACTGCTCCATGGCAACATTACAAGCTCTTGTGCTGGTGGTGCCTGATGTCAATTTTACCGCCATCCACAAGCATCCGATGACCAAGCCAATGTACCTACTGCATCAGCAAGTCTGCTGATATTTGGGGCTGTGTCCACTGATATTTGGGCTGTGTCATCAACGCTGCAGTCATTATTTGTTTCAAGAGTCAAGTGACAAGCTACATGCAATATTGCATGAGTATAGGTTGTTTAACCGGGCTGAAACGTTTTTTTGCTTCATTTGTCAGGAGCACACACAAAGTGGCATACAAATAACAAGGTGGGAACTCAATTCAATTGGCCAATGACACACAAAATTGGTTGAATGCTATTAAGGAAGAGCTCCGTGCCATAAGAATAATAACCTTGCAGAACAGGTACATTCTGGATCTGATGATTGCCATGGAGGGTGGAGTTTGTGCAATACTTGGTACTTCTTGCAGCATATACATACCCTACAACGATATGGACAATGGAACACTCTCATAAGCAGTAAACGCACTGCACTCTCTGCGCACCAGCATGGAGAAAGAATGTGGGGTGAAGAGCTATGGCTGGTTGACCGAAATCTCTTCATGGGTGCCCTGATGGATTAATAACCTTCTCAAAGTATTACTTCCTTTTACTATCCTGCTGCTGTTTTGTTTTCACTTGTCGATTAGTTTAAGGATGCTGCAAGAGAATTATGGTTAAGGTGATGTCAATCACAATAAAACCTTTTCATGACACTCCTCTTCTGAAGGATGCTCACACTCAACTGAACAATGGACTTGCGAGGACAAGCCTTGCATGGTTAAAATAGGTCACCTAATTTCCCACTGGGAACATTGTCTGATTGCCCTAATGATCGTGAACATTATTTTGAAACATATGCTGATCCTACTGGCCATGGATATTGTTTCTTGCTATGTCGCCCAGAAGAATATAATGGGGATTTGAGAAATTTCATGAAAGTATGGGTACCGAAAACTCCTTTTGACAAGATGAAAAAGCAGCATGGGGTAGTTGATAAATCAACTAGAGGGGTGGGTTAATATGGAGTGCAACATCCTAAACTTAAGAGAAAATATAGGCTGTAGGACTGCTACTACAAGTTATTACAATGTGCCACATCGCTACAGAGATTGGACATGGACTTCCCTGGGTCAAAGCACTCCAATGAAGATGGCATCAGTGGGTATTTTTGCCAGACGGAAGTTAATATGGGGGTGCAACATCTTAAATATAAGAGAAAATAGCCTGCAGGATGGCTAGTAACAAGTGTTTCAGACATTTTATTTAATTGGGCTTCATTTCTGCCTCACCCTAGAGAGTCACTGGATGCCCAAGTATGTGACAGCATGAGCTGGCATCACAAATATTAATCATTGCCTCAAAAATACGGCCTCTGCGTGTTTCTGCTATTTTAATTCAGTGCCTCTGCCATTTGGAATGAGATTCTGTTTCTGTTGCATCTTAGAGAGCCTTTGGGCTGCCACATATGTGGCAGGGTGGCCAGACAAGATAAAATACGAGTTATTGCACCAAGAAGTAAGTCTCTGTTGTACTCTCATGAAAACCTTTCCCAAGACATTTGAGCAGTCAAGAAACAACAGTTTGTGTCCTTGGCCTACAAAGACGGGTACATGATAGCTGCAAGGACATGTTTTTTTCGTGTGAGAGAGCAGAAGGTTTTGGGGAGTAGAACGGCATGCTGTGATGTCTGGTTGCATGAGAGAAAATAGCACTGCATCTAGTTTGTTGCAGTGGGGGGCAGATTTCACTCTTCTTATTAACTATGTAGGATTAGGTCATCTGCGGTAGGATGCACATCGAAATATAAACTGTTACTGTACTAACCAATTGGAATAGGGCAATTTATGCTGACTGAAGGTTTGTATAGGCAGGAGCAAATAGGATGGTTAGAATGGAGTTACACCCAGTGGTCGAAGTGTACGAAAAGAAGTAGTGGAACTATTTTCCCTACTAGCCTGCCCCACTCCCCACAGACCCCATTGACACACCACCTTCCATGCAAAATACAAACCCCAAAACACATGTGCCTGATGTTTAAGGGAACATCCGGTGCAGGGCACTGAAAGTGCAAGTTTCAACTTATTCCTACACCTTTGTTTTAAAATGAAACCGTTCCGGAACGGTTTCTTTTTAAAATAAAAGTATAGGAACTGTAAAACCTAGTTAAAATAAGTAGAGGAGCACCACTCCCGACCGCTCCTGCACACTTTGACCACTGGTTACACCTAATGTCTAGAATGCATACAAATGTATTCTAATGTCGTGGTTTTCGCCTTTAGATACTTCTGTTTGATGTGGGTGTGTTCCGTTTTTCAGTCTCACAAGGATGGCTGGCCTCTTGGCCATTCTTTTGCATTTGCATTAAAGCTGTGTTTGAACAATTGGCTCCCTCTCACCATTGTTTGGATTTTCTTAAGGGTCTACACAAGGATGAGTCTGACCCTTAGAAGAGTTAGTCTCGACCTTTTAACTGGGGTGCATGTGAATAATTGCCATCTGACATGAGTGTAGAAGTCCTTGGTTTATTGATTTTTAGTTAAACATAAAATGTGGGTAAGTATCAAAGAGGGTGGTCAACTGACCAGGCCCCCCTCTCCAAAAACTCCATGCCAAAAGTATCTACCTGCCATGTGCTTGGCTGAATCAGTATTTTGATCTGCAGCCCCTGCTCTCCCATGGCACAGGGTAGATTAAGGGCACAGGTGCCCTCTAAACACCTGTGGTGACAGCCAAAGCCACTGCAACACAGGGGCTGCACTTAGGATATGCATGTCTGTTCCAAGCCCCATAATTATGAGTCTACTGAACTGTTGGCACTTTAAACTTTAAATATGTGCCGAAATCAAGTTAGGGTAAGATGGATGGTATTTTTCATAATATTCTGAGCCATATCCAATTGACATCACATGTGTCAGCCCCATGAGCGCAGCTCAGCTCTGCAACGGTCTATATGTATTCCCTCCAGCCAGGCTGTCTGTGCTTCCAACAGCAAGACTGTAGTCTTGGGATTGCCTATCTTTGTTCCTTTGTGATGGCAGGTAACACCCTCTTTAGAGAGACAGCCACTCCACAGACAGCTGTCCTGGGAACAGGAATCAAAGGGCACATCCATTCACAAAAGGAATGGTCTGACACCAGGGCACTGCATACTAAATGGGCCTTTGATTCTATTGAAAAGCAAAGGCAGGGGGTTACTGCAGACAAAATATGCTCTTTATAGCTGGAAGAAGATTCCTATATCTTGTTTCTCTCTGCCTCCATCTTTCCTTCCTGTCTACTCGCCTTCTGGTAACACAAAGTGTGACAAATTGACTTCTGTCAGGTAGCAGTACAAAGATGAGTAGATTCTCAAGTGCACACTGATCCCTCACACTTCTACAAACCAAGATCCAGCGCAATCATAAAGGTAAAACAGGCACAATCAACAAATATACCTCCTTCACCTTTTGTGGTAACATGGGCAGAGGGAGGGCTATACTCTTAAGAGGGGTGTGAATGGTATTCAAAAGTGACATAAACAACAAAATATCACAGCTCAAAACAAAGGGAATTTCCAATCAAGGTTCAATAAAACATATCCAGACATACTTTGAACACACCATTTGCAAGAAACCTAAATAGCAAATCGGTACAAAAAACACCTGTGTGGCAGGGACATCATTTCACCAACATGCCAGGGGTAGCATCACACTGCCCTTCACCCCTGATGGCATCCCAGGAAGTGAGGTCATTTGACCCCACCCCGATGTGATATCGCGGGAAGCGTTGGAACAAGACCTTTTACCCTGTGATGTACATTTCATACAAGAATGGATCGCCATATGCATCTTTAAGATCAGTGTGTATAGGCCTATATTACCAAATTAATGCGAAAGCAAGCAGACGTTCATGACCAAATGATAATGATGTGTTATTATATAGCACTTACGCTTAAGCGCTTTATATAGAAAAAATATACACCCAATATCACCCAATCTGTGTTGGTGCTCATTTATTGACCGCAGAAGGATGAAAGGCTTAGTTGAGCCGTTTAAGAACAGACTAAATCAGTGACTCACCCCCTGAAGTGTGCCTGAAATAAACCTTTAATGAGTCTAGCAATTATTGTATAGAATTCCAGAAAGACACATTATTAGGTATTCCTATTCTTTCTTATTTAGGTTCAGTGCTGAAAGTGTTAGACTTGTGGCACGCCTGTTCTTATTTTTCTTCTTTCTTTTTAAGGGGCCTGAACAAGAAAGCCAGCCACATCAGAAGTAACGAGCCACATGGTGCTGGCAACAGCCCAGGAGCTTGCATTTCCATTTTGTTTTTTAAGAAGTCGCAAGGGAGACCTCAGAGGTCACAGTTGCGACCTCTGGTGACTCCTAAATGACAGCCCTGCTGTGTGGAAAGGACAGAGGGGATGCAAGAATAGAGAGAATGCAACAATCTGGGCAAGAATACAGGAGTGAGAAGGCAATTTCAGCGACCACAGTGCTCTTTGTAAAAAGGATACGTCTTTGGAAACAATGTGCACAGATCACCTAAACAGTGTCTAGGGCCTAAAATGGACAAAGGGGGCAGTTATCGGTCAATAGTATCTTCTTGGTGGTTCAATTACGGCAAACCAGGTTGTACAGTGTTATGTTATGTTAAAATAACTTATAAAGTTCAGCTTTCACCCAAAGGCATCATGGCGCAAATGGAGATGAGAATCACAGAAAAAAGCCTAGCTGGCTAGCCAACAGACAGAAATGTTTGGAAGAGGAATGTTTTCAGATGATGACAGAACAGAAAATGATCATCAATAGCACTGAGAGTGAGAGGAAGCTGATTCCAGAGTACGGCAGCGCTACAGGGAATGCACAACCGGCCACTCTGGAGTGGTGTAAGCGGGAGACCTGAACAAGAAGCGCATTCACAGAGGGAAGGTATCTTGATGGAACATAAGGACAACATTTGTCCCTGAGATGTTCAGCACCTTTATCATAAAATGTGCAATGGACAATGCACAGTATCTTAAACTTTGTTCTGCTGGGGACCAGTTGCCAATGCAGCCTGTGCAAAATAGGAAAATGACCGATGCAGTTCTGGCTGCAGATTTCTGCAAAACCTGTAGTCGATGGATAAGACAGACAGGCTGGGACAGGAAGAGGGAGTTGCAGTAATCAAACACTCAAAAAATGGGAGAGGCAACAACTGGAGCATGTCAATTGTGAGGCAAGAAACAGAGAACTTTCTGCAGGATCTTATCTTCAAAGTGACCAGTCTGACAAACTGAGCTAACCTGGGCGTCCATAGATAGCTAGGCAGTGATCGTAATATCCAGATCTTTAACAGCAGTCACTGGTGGAGGAAAGGGGCCCAGGGAGGGATGCCAAACAGCAGAGGTCCAAAAAGAGGAGGCAGATGGAGGGACTACCACCAAGACCTCAGCCTTATTACCATTAGGTTTGAGCCATTTGCAGCTCATCCAATTTCCAACTGACAATGCAGGAGCATAGCAAGTATAGCAACGGAAACCATGTGATCAAGCTTGGCTAATGGCTGAACATATATATTAAATCGGATGGGGAGAGGGCCGAACCCTGAGGGAGACCACAACTGACAGACACAGGAGAAGATTGGAAGGGAAGAAGAGAAAGAGACTGAGACCAGTCAGCTAAGAAGCAGCAGAACCAGGCTAGCACTTGGTCGGCAATACCGGCTTCAGCAAGTTTGTCCAACAAGATGGCATGATCGATGGTATCGAATGCTCTTGATAGACCTAATAGAATCAGTACACCGATGCCACCTTTGTCAGAGTTGGGCAAGATCATCAACTAATGACAAAAGCACTGACTCTGTCCAGCAGCCAGGGCGAAATACGGGCTGGTAAGAGTCAAGAAAAAAAGATTTTTCAAGAAATAAACGATACAAGGGGAGTGTTTCGATTTTCAAGTAGTTTCATGAAGAAAGGTAAAACAGAAATGGGACAATATTTTGCAGAAAGAAGAGGATCCATAGAAGGTTTTTTGAGAAGGGGGATAACTAAACTGTGTTTGAAAGAGGAAGGAATAGAACTAGTAAACAGTGAATGATTGACCACCAAGGAAACCAATGAAGCAACACCAACCATGATAGTTTGTAGAACAGGTATAGGAAAAGTGGACCAAACAGGCAGTGTTCATTTGAGCGAATGCAGTCTCAGTCTCGAGAGACTGAATGTTCTGGTGAATAAGGTCATACTTGTCGAATGTGCTGTTTGTGCAGTTTGAGGGTGTTAAAGTGCAGCAGTCACTTTGTCCTAGAGTGGGAGCGATGTCGGTCAGGGGTTGAACAGAGCTTGTTGCAGTTCGAAGGTGATGCAGGGAGATGAGAAGATCGTGGGGACCAATAGAGTCAGTTTGATGGTCAGTTTGAAGAAGCTGGTGATTGAATACGCTGGTCAACAGGACAGGTTCAATGAAGCACTAGCATTCTAGCTTAGGGAGGGAAATACGACTCTATATATGTCACCCCTCTTGACCTGACTGCTGCGTTTGATGCAGTGGATCGCTCCTGTCTCTGGTTTAAAGCACACTCATGAGGTATCCCACCAGGGTTATTAAAAATAATTGTGGGCCTTTATTCCATCACTAATATGCAAGTTGTTTGCCTGAACCATTCGGGAGGCGTTTCCCAGAGAATTCCGACTGCGCGTGGGGTCAGGCAAGGATGTGTATTGGCTCCTTGCCTGTTAAACGTATATTTGGCAGACATCGATGACTATTTAAAACCTGATGCTTTTGTTTCTCCGAAACTCCATAAATTGATATCAAGTTGGTTGGCCTATGCTGATGAATATTTATTATTCAATTGCACACCACTTGGTCTTCAACGTTTAATTGATGCATTAGTGAGATACATTGAGATTCATGCACTTAAGGGCAACCCAGATAAAACAAAAGTGATACAATTTACCAAATCCAGGAACAAAAGTAAATTTTGCTGGAAGATCAGGGATGTGCAGATCACAAATGTGATTTTGTTGACTTATCTATGGTGTCAAGTAAATTCTAAGCCTAGTTTGGTAAGTTTGCGTTTGTGGTTTAAAGATCATGCCCATCGCCTGGCTAGCCAACTGTTCAAAGTAGACTTGAAATATGGTACATTTTCTCTGATGTCTGTGATCCAATACTATGAGGGAACATTTTGCCCAAACTGCTCTTTGGTACAGAGACCTATCCATCAAATATGTTGGATTATTTACCCTCTATTGAGATGATGTGGAAAAGAATCCTAAGACTACCGTGGTGCCTTCCGGGTGATGCTGTTTGGTACCAACTAGGAATTGTCTCATTAAGATCAAGGGTACAATGGAGATTCTTAGCATTGTTACATAAGATTGTATGTCCAACTGCAAGGTCTCTATATGCAGAGCTGAACTGTTCCCTTGTGGGAACATGGCTGTGTTTGTATTAAAGCTATACTAGATGTGTGCACTGATATTCTTGACACTATCAATAGTTCTATTGACAAAATAGTCTCTAATCCAGTGAAAGTTTAATGAACTCTTTTTCAACATAACTGGATACACACACTTAAATCTATGTACTCATATCCTTTGTTCATTTACAGGGCAATCATAACAACTGGGAGTTATTGCTCCATACTTGAGTATTTATCCCGATAAAGTAACTACGATCATCTGTCTTCGTTTTTGTTGGAACTTGAATCTTACTAAGCAGGTATTCGCGAAATACTGCATGCTTCCATTAGACCAAGCCTCCTGCCAATTTTGTAATTTGTCAGGATATTGTGAAACTTCAAAACATTGGTTAAACAAAGGCACTGCTTTAGGAGGGCTGCAAACCCGATTCTTTGAGAAATGTTTACCTTTAACTGGAATGTTAGAGGATGAGCAGTTTTGGTTTCTCTGTTTATCGGGGCGCACTACCTCCATTGTAAATGCTGTTACTGGTTTTATAAAATCCTTGTGAATTTAAAGTATTAATGATCAAGAAGGAAGTATAGGCGTTACTAGGTGCTCCACTTGTTAGATCCTGTTATCAATTTATGAATTTTAGGTATATTTTTCATATATGACAGAAATACAGGTTTTCTATTTCATCATATTTTAGGGAATGTTTACTCTGTTCTGAATTTTCTTTTTTTATGAAGTGTAACTGAAGTTTTTCTTTTCTCTTTTTCTTTCATTTTTTCATTTTTATGATGGCGAATTGTAGGCTTATTTTAAGATGGTTTAATTAAGGTTTTTTCTATCTGGATTTTATCTAAACTCATGACCTGTATGCTATTTATATGTATTTTTAAACATATAATAAACAATAAAAATATTTTTTTAAAGCGCTGGAGCCGATGCAGATCATGAGGCTCCACAGGGTCGGTTTGATGGTCAAGTAGACAGCAAAGATGCTGGCAACTGGATGTGCAGGTCCAGTTCAGGCTTTACCTCTGAACTGTAACAAGTTCCTGTGCGACCACTGCTCAACACCGCTCCTCATCTAGAACAACAGGACCACTGCACTCAAGGCATTTCGAACTGTACAAACAGCACCTAACAGCCTGGTGCTATTGTCAAACTACTAAGAAGGCACTATTGGCCCATAAAAGCCCCACCCTGCCCCTCTCCTCCAGTTTGAACCCTACAGATTGCATAGGTCAGAAGACATTCTTTTCAAAAATGTTGTGAATATTGAATTGCCTTTAACCCCTGCATTCTTGCGCAGAGCGTTGCATTCTCCATCTATTGCATATTTTCCTATCATCTGTATTTCCCGCAGTGGTGAGTTTTGTACAGCTTTTCTATTTAGTGTTGTTGCAGATTTATGTATAAAGCACTTCTACAGCAAGATAGTGTTTCAAAGCGACCACATGCTGTGTGTTAAAGTACGCTTTGTAGGATGTTTTAATGAGGCGATATCTATTACAAAGGAACCTTCCACCTACCCCAAACCAGGTGTACTTTTTATGAATCCGGGACACCCAATTTAACTGTATTGGTTGCCTACAGCTCCCTACACCCCTTTCGGGACAAGAAACACGCAGGGATGCAACAACGCCAGTGGTGAAAAATGATCAAGATACTAGCCCCCCCCCCTCATTTCCCAGTTCTAGAAATAAAGACTTCTGTAACACACACCTCACAATGTGTAGATTATGGACCTGATTCACAGAGGGTTTTCCAATGGGATTGCGCCATTATAAAATTCTTCTGTGAATCAGGCCCTATGTTTACCTTGGGTAAACATGCACCATTATTTGAAAAACGCATGAGATGAATCTTTGATTAGTTAAAAAAGCAAATTAGTTCAAAACATCGCTGCCTACCCAATTTTCTCTACTGTCCCTTTATTGAAAATAAAATAGAAATCTTCCCCCTTACATGTCAGAATTTCAGCAGCATTCTAGAAAACGCAATTGCAACAAGCTACTGGACCCTCCAGCATGTAAATTGCTTGTCGAAACGAAAATATAAGTTCAACATGTATGCAGACTAAATTCCCTTCATTGGGGTTTCTTTTTAATTACCATGTAAAAGTATATCTTTCTCACTCTGAATGGCCAACTTAAAAAGGGGTAAATGGGAAGTGAATAATCAACCTATCCTTTTTGCCTTGAGCAATTCAGCATTGATAACACTATTCTGCTTGATGGTACACCCAGGAATTACTTCAATTATATTCTCTGTTAAGATATGCAGACAGTGAGATGTCCATTTGACTCCTCCAATACTTCTTCCATGCTAGACGACTTTGCACCAAACAGTGAGGGGATCTCGCTGTGCACACACTATTGGGCCTAGTCTATCAAAAATATAAATCCAAACCACATACATTTCTGAAGTGTCCCCTAACTTTTTAGGATGTTCAATCAATTTAAATATTACCACCCCTCAGTGTGTACAAATACAAGGTGCCATGGTTTAATATAATTCCCTTTATAGCATTGCTCCCCTCAAGATTACTTCCTCTTTGTATTACACTTGCATCTGAACTTATTTTGGCAGTCTCACAGAAATGTAGGCCCCTTCTTATGGACTGGTTCCACTATCCCACTCAAGGAACTGGTGGGCATCAGTCAGCAAAATGGGGTCAGCTTCCATCCACAGTCTGTCGGCAGTCTCTTCCACTGAAGAAGGCCTGGGAATTTAAATTCCGGTAGGCCTCAAGGTGCTCTGCTAATAATCCATCAATGGATTGAAAAGGAAAGCAATCTATTCTATATATTTCCTCTTATCTACTTCTCCTCATCCACTCCATCAGTCAGTGAGTGAGGGAGTGTCTCCAGAATCTATGGGTTTCTCTACTCTAATTGGTCAATGTATGTGATTGAACAGTGTTCCAAAAGTGACATCACATTAGACATATCCCTCCATGCACATTAGAAATACCCCTCAATGCAGATTGAGCATATTAAGGAAGGGGGTAGTCTGATGGAAGTATCTTCTAAACCCAGTTTCCCTGAGATTTGATGTTATATTATCTTATAGATTTCTAGAATTGAACATTGTGCTTTCTGAAATAGTATATTACACACGTGACCATTTTATCAATCAGTTCACCAGGAATTAAATGATGCAATTTTCAGCTCAATACCACTTACAGTTGACGATTCACATATTTTTTCCATGTAACTCATTAATATCTTAATGCACAAATCATTTTTGTATCTCAAAGTAATGGGCTCACCAATACGATTAGTAGTATATATGAACCACTGGCATTCTCCGTTCCTGTGCAACAAAATATACATTTGAGTAATTTACATAATGAAAATGACATCAGAACAAATTAATTTTAGTCCATGTAATAGATATTTTTAAGCTTACATTTTTTTAAAATAATTTGCTCTCTACAATTTTTTGATTCAAAGTGATCACCAGAAATATGAATCCAATGTATTTTCCCTAATGCATTTTTTTCTTTACACAAGATTATATGGCAGTCTTTGGTTTTTCTACCTATTAGCCAAAATAACTGTTGTCCATGCTGTTAATTCAGAGATGGAATATTCATGACTCTGAGGCCTGTCGCCATGCTAAAATCTTTTGTAGTTTAATTTGCTGGGGCTGTTTATGACTTCAGTTCCACCACCTTGGCGTGGTCTCAGATTCATTCCTTCAGGAAAGGGCTGGGTGATTCAAATATTGGATTGGATAAGAAAGACCCACACTGGCCAAGCTGAATTGTTGTATTTTAAACCCAAGCACAGACAGATTAATGGTGTAAAGTCAACACTTGGAATTAATTGAGGGTCAGCCTTTCTGGGACCTAGTTCCAGTGGAATTATCTTTACTGCTCAGCTTCAAACGGGTTTAATTTCCTTGAAAAGGCATAGCATCTCTTTTCCCCATCTGCTTGCTGGGGTGTTGCGAGTTAAAAGGAATCCCATTTGTCAGTTCTGTCCTAGCTTCTTCGTGGTTGGTTTCATTCATAATTGCAACACCTTGATTTTACATTATCACAAAACACATCAGTCTATCCATTGCACTGGCTTATCAAACTCCGAACAAAGGTCTGCATTTTCAACATATGTAGGTTTCATAATCCTGACTTTCTGTAAAGGAAAATAGACACAAACACCAGAAGAAAATGCATGCCCAAATTCGTTTTGTTCTGTCACTTTAAAATGAAATGCTCTGCTTTTCACCTTGGATGGAGCGGTTCTCCATTTTAATTAAAGATATGGGGATATTTTTTGGTACTTGGAAATATTTATTTTGGGCCTTTAAGTTATTTTTTTCGTTTAGAGGAGTTGCAAACATTTTACCTTTTCCATGCATGTATGTTTTTCAGATGCAGTGCACAGGTCAGCTAACATTTTCTTTCTGTGTATACTTTTGCTGAGTGTAGATTTCCCTACAAAGGCCCCCCAGTCCCCGATCTTACTCCTTGCAGCAGCAAAAGGGGGAGGGTAAGGAAGTTGATCTGGACACATTTCTCTTCCAACCGACTTTGGATGAGTCTTTCCTCCATCATTACTTTTCATTCAGTCAACTATGGAGATCTTTTCCAACTGGATCTTCTCCACTCTATCTTTTTTCTTTCTTGGAAGTTTCCAACCCCGATCATGGAAACAATTCTTCAATTGAGGTACTACAGAAAGTGGTCGAGCATTAACTAGTTGACACTAATTTTATTATTTACTGTGACAAATCGGGAGTATTCATCCTTCCATTCCCAAAGGGAACTTCCTATGCAGGACCCTTTGTCGGCATATATGGAGCTGCCTTCCATTAAAAACACTGTGTCATCATGACACCAAATACATCATAACACATATATCAGGTGGGTCAACAACAATATATGAGTCCCAGGTGTTTCAGCAATTCCCAGTAAGGATTCTTTTCCCACAAGTTCTCAGGAACAGCTCGTTCATTTAACAGACGCTTCAACCAAGTGGAACTACCCAGGGACCTTTTCTTTTGGGGGGTTATATTTGCACCAGAGAGCAGAGGCCTTAATGTATTTTGGTCAGGTAGGAATGCCCACAGTGATAGGGGGGCTGGACACTGATTTCTACCACACTGTTTGCTAGTGGTTGGCATCTCTTGTCAAAAAGCCCATATACCGTTGGCCATTCTTGGCTCCTTAAATTTTATTTGTATGGAATCATAGGCTCTTTCCCCCAGTGGCGCAACTAAGTACATTTTAGGATGACCCACGGCTACAAAAACAAACCCTCAAACAGTTTGGAGCAAGTGAGTACATTTGTTCAAAAGGGCTTCCTTAGGTTCATAGTAGGTTGGTGCCAGTTTAGGGACCTTATGTACATACAGTATTCCCTCCAATCGAGCCACGGCCGCCTTGCTGGTTTTAATAGTTCTGTGGGTGTAATCAGGAATCTTATTCCCATCTTTGGTGAACATCTTCCCTATTTTAGTGCTTGTGCTTAGTGCTTCGTCTGCGCGCCCATCTGAAGTTGGCATTGGAATCAGCAATATAGGGTGCAGAGGGCTTGTGGTGCATCTGAGGGGGCTCTTTTCAGTGGTACCCAAGCACTCTTTCTTGGTTGGCAGACTCTTTGATGCCTCTAATAAACCCTAGTTTGGCCAAGTTCTTTCTAGTCATATCTGGGCAGGAAACCGTATTAGTGGGTACTGCTGGCTCTAGGAAATGTAGGAACCCCTTGAGCCCCAGAGAACCAATTGGTGGGTTCCCCGTTATATTCCCTGTTGTCCCACACTTTCCATATATTGCCAAGAGCTGTAGGAGTGCATTCTTCACTATCACCAACTCAGACAAAACCAAACTTCAGCTGCACCCATTAGCAGCAGGTGCCCCTTTGAAGACCCGGTCAGAGATGGGCAATGTGCCTGGCACTAGAAGGAGGGGATGACCAGGAGGAGTGGAGGGGAAGGGCTGGTACTATTCTGGGTACCGCTGTTAGTGCAAATATGCCTTGTTGCTGGCTCCCATATCAATGTTGTTACTTCACCCCAATATCCTCTTTACAGGCTTTTTTCCTCTTTTAGCTCCCCGCCATGTAATCTGCTGGTTTGGGCAGTGGGGGAGTGGGGCTCATCCATGGTGATCATCATGGGTGCAACAATATCTCCCCTCACACCCATTCCAATGATGTTGACAGTGGTGGCAGGTTTGGGGTTATCAAGGCACTCCATTGTGCACTGGTGGGGGACCGGTTGTCAGATGGTGAGGTGATCAATATAGGCAATAAGGTTGGGATAGAATGGTTGACATTACTGCCTCCTTCAACCATGTAGAAGCGGCAGCCTGGAGGGGGCATATACAAGTTCCTCTGCAAATCCCTAACAGTGTTGGCATTAGTGGACATAGTGTAGCATTAACTATAGCTTTTACATATATATTCAGGTGGAACAACTACTGAAAGGGCTTTGTTGTACAGAGTCTTCCTTATTGGCCTTGTTGGGGCGAGGCCCCAGGTGGGTAAAAACACCCATTGTGGCAAGAAAATGGTGCACCTCATTGATGAAAGCATATTCCTCCCCCATAGATCCCATGGGTCCACTGGGCCTACCCTTTGCCTTACCGTATGAAGAAGGAGCTATTGGGATCTTTCGCCTCACAATATTCTGCATTTTGGAACGGTATCCATGGTAAGTGTGCTGTGTGGGTGCTTTTTCATAAATTGTAGCAATTCTTCCTTAGCAGTCAGGGCTGGGAACAGGGATACAGTAATTTCCCTGTGGTGTGCTCCACGCCCTCACCTGCTCCTCAACTGCACCGGCTTTGGTCTCACAGTCCAACTTTCCTCTGCAGGCTTTGAAGGGCTGCCCTTCTCTCCAGCCACAGGTGCCCAACACCCATGGGCTTTGCCAAATTACTGCTGAGGTCCTGGTTTTCTTCCTGGGGGGCGTGGCTGGCAGCAGAAGCAATGAAGGGCACCCAGGGACAGAATCCACACTTGGCGCAGAATTCCCAACATGCACACCCTTTCTCCCGTGGGTGCTGAGGTCCTGGCTTTCTTCCTGAAGGGGCATGGCCAGCAGCAACAAAGGGCTCCCAGTAACAAACGTTGCATTGGGTGCGGGATCCCAGCACACGCGCCCTTTCCCCCGTATTGAATACAGCATGTCGTTTGAAGGAAAAGGGAATATCCCTTTAAGAGGAAACTCGTATGAAAGCAGGACGAGGAGAGAGAGAACGGTACACAGCGGAACCCCCCTAACGTCAGAACAATGTGGAGAGGCAGAACAGAGTTGAACCACAGAAGCAGTGAGAAGCCGAGAACGCCAAGCACAGCAAAGCAGACAATGGTGAAACTGTTATCAGGGCGGAGTTTGAGGAACCATCCGATGTGGTGGCATGACCTCGGAAGTACCGGGGTGGGCCAGGTGCCCATCTAACAATGAGGAAACCTGGATGACAGGAAGGGTTGACAGCATCAGTACGCTGTTGTTCGCTTAACACAATCAGCTGCAGAGATGCCAAGAATGGGACGTGTGTGAAGCCAGAAAGGAAGAAGCAAGCAAGCAAAACAATGTACCCGAGCAAGCGCTGAGACCTGCAAGGTCCATCAAAGGTATAGGGGTGAAAAGTAAAAGCTTGTGGACATCGGGGCAATATGGGAGAAACAGAAGAGATTATGATTGCGATAAGGGCGATACCGGAATATTAAACTAGCATAACCTTAGATCTTAGGAAGTATTCAAGAACCTGAAGAACAATATGGATTGTAAATCATTAAGTGAAGACAAATATCCTTGAATATGAGGAGAAAGCCACAGGGAATAATTCCTGAGAGATGATTAACGTGTGGGGAACCCACTTAGTGAGAAACTGTAAAACGTGTTACCAGTTAAACAAACAGAGGAAACCAAGAGAGAGAAACCCACAAGAGATAATTGTTAAAAAGTGGTGAAACCACTGAATGAGGCACTGTCGAAAAAGTTATAAGTTAAGAGTGCAGAGCGAACCAAGCAAGGAAAGATTGGATTTAAAAGACACCATAAATGGGGAACTCACAACCCTGTAAAAGCAAGGAAAAGACATAAAATAAAAGGAAGGTATCCAAGAGAGTATATCAAAGAGGATACATGTCCTATTGCCAGGAAGATAAGATCTTTGAACAATTGGAAAGAGGTACAACAGCTCACGAATAAGACTCCAGAAAAGAATTACTTGTGTGTCACTGTGCAATAGCGCAAACATTTTTAGTAGCCCTGGAGGGATTCCCCACTTTGTTCATTTGCACCATAAAGCTTCTCATACAATGGTGTTGAATGCAGTGCTGAAGTCTATGAAAGCAACATAGACAGTTTGACTTAGTACCCTCCTATAGTACTTAATATTAGCCACTAAACTGAGATATTTACAAAAGTTCTGCATTCCTTGCGGAAGCCGGTTTGATGGAGGAGTATGATGTTATTGGTATTAACCCAGTCATTGAGTTCTTTAAAGAATACTCAAGCAAAATCTTTAGATGTAAGGTTCAGCATAGCCAATATGCGATTGTTCTTAGGGTTGCACCGCAGACCCCTCCTATACACAGGGATAATAATGCTGCTCAGCCAAGTTCGTGGAAGAGTACTACTCTGACTTATTGAGATGAAGAGATGAAGCAATCTAGACCCCATAGGGGATAACATTTAATCAGAGCAATGCACAATCCAGCCGGAACCGGTGCACCCACATTTTTGATTGACTTGATGATGTCAATGATTGATTCAACATCGCCAGCATAGATCCCTCTTTCAGATAAGTGTAATGAATCTTCAAATGAGCACCATAGCCTGATTGCCTCCTGAATGTGCTTAGTCCAATCAGATTTAGAGATGCCGAACATTAGGCCTTCACCTGTCGATTTAGAATTGCCCAGCTTTCAAAAGCCATGACTATCATTCTGCTGAACAGTTAATATCAGTGAGCTCAATTGTCTGTGGATTTGAGATCTACGATACTCTCTCAGCCACTAGTGGTAAGAGGAGTTCACAAGCCTAGTTTCCGTGCTACACTCATAGCTGTTGGGAATATTTCAACAGATCCAACGCAACTCTCTTCTGAGAGACCGTTTGCATCACATGTGCATTTATCATATTGGTGCTTATTCCTAGACTGTCATGAACCACCGCCTGCGTCCATTCTGGACTTTGTGGTCCCTGACCCATAGAGGACTGAATTCCATGATCCTTCCAACATGGCCGTTTGGTGCGTAACGCAGCTTACCAGTCTTTACGCGCTATGTTCAACATTCTACAAAACAGACATGCCCCCGCGGCTCTGCGTGTCTCAACGCTACCGCTTGGTGTAATCAGACGTGTGTTGCCGGAGTTCGTTCGGGGCTTCCTTCCGAGTCCTGTTCCCCGATTCCTTGAATCTTCTTCCTTTCCTTCCCCTTACTCGAACTTACATTCAAGCTTCTTCCTGGATCCTTGCTTGAGCTCGGGTCACGGCGTTCCGTGCCTCCGAGCTCGGACATTGTTTCCTTCCTGGTTCCCGGGTTCTGGACATCTGAATGCCTTCTGGTGTAGGACTGCTATCCTCACACTGGAACCCGAAGACCAGCACACGGGTCTATACAAATCCCGGACAGAACGCAAGAAATCATCCAAGAAGGTCGCAAGCAAAGAAAAACAGGTGAGAAGCGGAGAGACTTGTGACATAGACATAGCATATGCATTATGTAGGTCAGCTCAAAGTCTCTTCGGAATATTTCTGGCCAATTTCTTGGCACTTTAATCTGAGAATTCCCATTTGCTAACCTCCTCTCCACTAATTGGAGGTGAAAGTATCGGTCCGCAGAGAGACAGATCAGTTCAAAATGTTTTCTCCTTTGGCAGTTCAAGTCATATATAGCCTCTGTAGGGATTGATTTATTGAGCCTTTTTCCTCACATTTGTCTGCACCCACTGAGGCTATTCCATGTAACATTTCTTTCTTCCAAAAGTCTATATCTATGACAGTCCAATATAACTTTGAAAGAGCATGGCTTTTTACCACAGGTACTGGTATGGTAGACAACTCTCTGTTTAAAATATAACAATCTACCTCCAATTTCCTGTGTCCCTACCTCCTCCCACCTCCCATCCCACCTCCCTCCCCTGAGTGGTCATTCAGACTGTATTTACCTGGCCCTAAGATCGGCACTGCTCCCTGCACGCCACTTTTCTTAGAAGCTTAGCAGGTGAGTGCAGGCCATCCTAGACCCTCCTGGGCCTTGTTGTCTTCCATTTGTTTTTTTTATTAGATCCCCCAGCCCCTGATCGCACCCTTGCATCCCCGACCCTCTTCCCGGCTCGATTTCTTGTTTCCTTTCCTCCTACCATCCCGCCCCTGCCCCTGATTGGTCACTAGGATTGTGTTTGCCTGGCCCTAACACCAGCACTGCCTTTTGCACACCACTTTTTTTAAAAAGCTTAGCAGGTGAGTGCAGGCCATCCTAGACCCTCCTGGGCCTTGTTGTCTTCCATTTGTTTTTTTTATTAGATCCCCCAGCCCCTGATCATGTCCTTGCCACCCCGACCCTCTCCCCGGCTTGATTTCCTGTTTCCCTTCCTCGCCCCATCCTGCCCCCTTCCCTGATTGGTCACTAGGACTGTGTTTGCCTGGCACTAACACCGGCACCCTGCACACCGCTTTGTTTAGAAGTGTAGCAGGTGAGTAAAGGCTATCCTAGACCCTCCTAGGCCTTGTTGTCTTCCATTTGTTTTTTTATTAGAGCCCCCAGCCCTGATCGCACCCTTGCCTTCCAGACCCTCTCCCCGGCTTGATTTCCCGTTTCCCTACTACTGTTGAAACCTAGGCCTTTCTCCCTTTATCTAGGTATCTCATATCTAGTTGTTCTAATTATTGCTTGCCACTGTTTGAAACCTAGGCCTCTCTCCCATTGTCTAGGTCTCTCCAATCTAGGTGTCCTAACTTCTGCCTGCAATTCTTCGAAAACTAGGCCTCTCTCCCGTTATCTAGGTGTCTCAAATCTAGATGTATGAACCTAGCCCTTTCTCTCGCTGTCTAGGTGTCTCAAATCTAGTTGTTCTAATTACTCCCTGCAATTCTTTGAAACCTAGGTCTCTGTCCTGAAATCCAGCTGTGTCAATTCTAGATGTTTTAAATACCACTTGCCCTCAGTGAATCCCAAGTCTTTCTCCTGCTGTCTAGGTATGGAAAATGTAGATGTTTAATTACTGCCTGCCCATCTGTGAAACATAAGCTTCCCGCCAGTTATCTAGGTGTCCCAAATCTTGGTACTTGATCACTACCTGCTATTCTGGGAAGCCTAAGCCTCTTTCCTGTCGTCTAGACCTTAGGAATCGAGGTGCTTAACATATTGCTTGGCATCTCCAAAACCTAGATCCCTCCCCGACACTCTGACATCCTAAATCTGAGAGTAATCTCTCATTTAAAACACCAGCGAAACCTAGGCTCCCACTAGCTTACATCTCAAAACTCTGGGCACTCTATCAGTATCTACCATAATTGAGTTCTAGGCCGCCCAACACCCAAGAACACGTAGCAGCCTCTAAAGCTAGTATTTACCTCCAATCACTACCCCAGTTACCCTTCTCCCCATAGCCCCAAACAGCTGAGCCACACGTCCAATGCTTAGTACTCCCATACTCACTTGGACGGTCCTCTCATAGAAAGAGGAATACCCTAAACCATCCGACTGAACAGACAGACACCTTCAGAGAGCATCCAGGCATAGCAACGTAAGAGGAAACCTCAATACTGTCCTAGCACAAGGCACGACAGGCGGGCAATTGCCCTGTAAACTCTACACCAAACCAACTCCTACCACCGAGGACCCAAAATGCCCTGACGCAGATTTGGATACCGACAAAGAGAGCAGGAACATGGAACAAATAATACGGATACACAAACTCAATTGCCTCCAGTAGAAGTCACCTTGAATACAGAACACAGCCCGCCAAATACTACGATCAACAGAGCAAACACTGTAAGAGAGAAATTCTTATACATTACAACGTACCTCGCAACAACCGCAGAGCTTCGATACTTCAATGACACTGACATCTCGAGACAAGCAAAGAATCCCCCCAAACAACTGGAAAAAAAGACGAGAGTACCCAAGAAGAAACTGGGATGATACCAACCCCCTTACTCCATATATCACAAGAACAGATGGGCACTATTGATGTACACATCAAACCACTCGTGACGATGAAGCACTAGAAGTCATCAACCCAACTATCAATCTAACCGATTGTTATGTTATGTTATGTTACTTGGCATTTATATAGCGCCTTATGTGTCATTGGTATGATTTCTAAGCGCTGATAGGATGAACGCCCTCGGGAACCGCATTTCGAGTCAGTAGAGAGAGGGAGTGTTGTATGGTGCGTGTGCGCACCGGATATGTGTGCAGCTGGTGTGGTTGTAGTATGAGAGCTGCTTCTTAGTGGTAGGTGTGGTGCTTAGGAGATCAGTTGGATGTGTTCGGTCTGGAGGGTGGACACCCAGACCGAGTTCTGGCTGCGTTAGGCCTGAGGAGATGCCTAAGATAGCCAGAATGTGCTCAGCTAGCTGTGTTTTATTAGGATGAGGTGTTCGTGGGGTCATGTTAGAATGAGAACAGTTAGGCTGCATGTGTCATTATAGCTGTGTTCTAGTCTTCAATGAAGCAACCTCAGTTGAACCTCAACCAACCTGCATCAATACAGAAGCACCTCCAGTGAACACCCACACATCAAAACAAGGAACAACAAATAAACAAAACCACACCAAAAAGATCCATTGCAATCTAATCAATGCAAGGTCAATGTCCAAACATGCCACCAAAATCTTCAACCTCCTATGTGATGGAGGTATCGACATACTATTTGTAACTGAAACATGGCTAGATGACAATTACAAGATCACTCTCAACAACTGCCTGCCTGATAACTTCAAGTGCATCCAAGCAAACAGGAAAACCAAAAGAGGTGGTCGACTGGCAATTATCCACAAGGAACACCTGGAAATTAAACTGGAAGACCCATTAAACATCGATAAATGCAAATCTCTAATCCTTCGCCTATTAGCAAACCCCAGAACAAACCTAAAATTCATACTGATAGAGACCTCTAATTTACGATTCAATCTTCGTAGACGCCTTCACAGAAGCAATCACCAACCTAGCCATCGAGCACAATCACCTGATCATCCTTGGTGACTTCAACATCTTGTCCGATGAAGAAACCACAGCCACACAGAAATCTCTAGCCAGCCAACTCGCAACAATGAATCTACATCAACTAGTCAAAGGAGCAACCCACACAGCAGGACATACACTAAAAGCAATCTTCTCCAACAAAAAACGAATTACCACAGCGCCACCATTCCAAATCCTCTGGAGCGACCACTGTATCATTCCAATCATAATCACACTGGCCACTCCAATAACCAAGCAAGAGGACAAGCCACCGATCATCATGGAAAGAAATTGGAGAACCATCAAGAACTCCAACCTAACTGAACTACTGGAATTTAGCAAAACACAAGTAACAACTATGGACGAAGATGACCGGGACAAAAAAATAGATCTACTCCACAACTGGATCGCAACAACAATAGACGTGATTGCCAAAGAAAAACCTTCTACCCCTTCACACAAAAGAGCAACTGATGGTTCACCTCACTACTCGGAGCCATGAAAAGAAAAAAATGAACACTAGAATGGAGGGTCAAAAACGACTGCGAGAAAAAATTAAAATTTAAACAACATACCCGCTCATACAAAAATGAAATACAAGAAGTAAAAAGTAAATACTATGACAACCGAATCTTCAAAGCACCAAACACCCAAAAAGAACTCTTTAAAATAATAAATGAAATAAAAAATCCACCTAGCTGCACAGCACAACAATACCACCGAAGAAACTATGCAATGATCTAGCATACCATTTAAAAAACAAAACCATTACCATCCAATAGACCATACAAAACGGACCATGCAAGCAGAATATGGAACCACCCACCCCTACGAGGAACAACCGAACACACTCCGAAGCTTCCCTCTAATATCAGTGGAGACATTTGTCAAACTGGTAAAAATCAAAGCAACAAAAAAGGTTCCCCTCTGGATCCCTGCCCCCCAGACTTATACAAATCAATCCTCTCACAAGGAACACCCATGGAATACCAAAGGAACGTCTTCAACCTCTCAATCTCAACAGAAAAAGTGCCACAATCCTTCAAATCAGCATACATCAGGCCACTCCTGAAAGATACAACAGGAAACGTAGAAGACATCTCCAATTACAGACCAATCTCCAACATCCCGTACCCAGCTGAACTGTTCGAAACATACATATACTGAACAACCAAAGAATTCATAGAAGAGTACCGTCTGCTAGACCAGGCACAGGTAGGCTTTAGACCAATGAGAGGAACGGAATCAGCACTTCTCTCAATATGGGATGACCTAAAGGCAAACGCAGATTCAGACAAAAGTACTGCTTTGATACTTCTAGACCTCTCTGCGGCATTCGACACAGTTAACCACAACATCCTCATCACGAGATTGGAAGAAATTGGAATCACTGATCACGCCTTACTATTGATCAAATCCTTTCCAACAAACAGAAGAGAGACCATATGGATCAAACCTTTCAAATCCAACCCAAGAGAATCAGCATGCGGAGTACCACAAGGATCATCCTTCTCCCTGTTATTATTCAACATCGACCTGTCTCAACAAATCAAGATCTTCAAAAGACAATGCCTCTCCTCTTACAACTACGCTGAAAATACACAAATAGACAACACAACATTAGATAACTGCCTTCGTGAAATATACAACTGGATGAACCCAAACTACCTCAAACTCAACCCAGGCAAAATAAAGGATCATCTAAAAAAAACTGAGGAGGCAACCACTACATCCCCTGGCCAATGGAACTCGGTACGACCCCAACACCATCGTCGATTGTAAAAAACCTGGGAGTACTGATGGACAACAAACTTACTAAAGAGCCACAAGTAAACGCTCTAATCAAGAAAAGCTTCTTTCTCCTGCGAGCTGTAAAAAGGATCCTACCATTCCTGTAATTCGCCAACAAAACACTCACCGTCATCGCTCTCGTCATGCCCAGAGTAGACTATGCCAACAGCCTATATCTGGGCATGCCTGAACGACTTCTAAAAAACTACAACGCATACAAAATGCGGCAGACAGACTGCTCCTCAAACTACCGTGAAGAGAACACTTCACACCAGCGCTGAAAAGACTACACTGGTTACCAATAAAACAGTGAATCAAGTTCATATCAATGTGCATTATGCACAAAGCAATCCACAACCAAGGCACAGGGTTCCTAAGAGACAAATTAAGCCTACATCGCCCAACAAGGACACTCAGATTGTGCAGTAACATCCGCTTGGAACCAAAAATCTAAAACAAAAGAAAATTCTGAGGTTTTGCTTTCTCTCACCTCACCGCAAAAAACTGGTACGAGCTACCAAAGAACATACATAACACAAGAAATCACCTCCTATTCAGAAAACTCCTCAAATCCTGGCTCTTCACCCTTAACTATAAGAACACCTATGGGGTATATACACAATTGAAACAATGCTGATAGAAGAAACTGACCCTCCCAACCCCCCTAAGCTACCGCCCATACACAGAAGGTAAGGAAGCACAATCTAAGACATATCAACTTACCAACTAAGAGATAGATATGATTGAATGATACCAAAGAAAGATCACACAGAGATAGATCGGGATGGAAGGGCAAGGATGATTTATCAATAACACCTGGTCCTACAAACTACACACAGGCAACAATGGACCACCGACAGGAAATATTTAGCAAGGGATTGCTAATTTACAGCACCAATACCAGAGTGGGGGACAAGACACAACCCTACCTATTACACCAAGTTCAAAATAACAGCTGGGAATGTGCCACGCCATCACTCACATCAATTAGATGGTCAGGAAAGAAAAGTGGAAAATATGCCTATCTATAGGACAACCGGATACGTAGAACAAGAATTACAAGGACTAAGAGTCATATAACCCACTAATCCTGTGCTCAAATCTTTGCATAATTAGCTCACATGCAAATCCACACAACCATCTTCTCGATCAACAAACTGCACGCACTTCACCACACCAACAAACAAACAACACATAAACCACACCAACAGCACATGAGGTCTCGCATCGGTCCCATATTCACACCAATGCTGAGCGCACGGTGAAAACTGAACTGAAGCCATCAACAGCACACCACTTTCTCACTTTCCTATTCCCTCTTCACCCAACTAACCCATTCCTGCCTTCTTGTTTGCAGATCCGCCTGAGTGCCTGGGGACCAATTCCGTTGGTGACGGTGCGCAGTACAAATACCGGTATCAGGTAATATTATCCCAACCAATAATATTGCCATATATCTCGTCATGGGGTAAGGCCATAGGCGATATTATTAGTGGGGATATTTTAGGTAGTTATTGGGACCGTGGATTGCGGGGGTGTCCCCCTCTCCATTAAAAAAATTATGGGGGTTGCGGGGGTGTCTCCCGCAGGTTGCATTGCTTAATATTGCAGCAAAAATATGGTGATATTTCTGTATGTCGATTTCTTTGCGGGGATATTAACACATCAAACCCAATACCTTTAACATGAACATTAACAAAATGCTCACTAAACAGGAATGGAAGCTGTTTTACTCCTATTTTATGACTATCATCAATCAATCACTTACAACACCAAATTCAAACCCTAATAACTTTCTATGCAACAAAATCGACTTCTGTAGTATTTCCTTAGGAATCTGTACTATTTACACCATGCAATTCAATGCAACACACCACTCACACACATTTGTGAACTCTGCACAAGGTCTATGGTGCAATGGCACTAGTTATCCCAGATCTCATAACTCGGTGGGACCTCCAATTTTGTAGGATGTTTTAATTGAGAGACATCTAATCTAGTGGAACTTTCCACCCACCCCAAACGAGGCACACCATTTTCCTTTATATAATACATTCTTTTTTATGAATCTGTGTCCACCAATTTAACAGTATTGATTCCCTACACCCTCCCTCCCTTTTCAGGAAAAGAAACACGGGGTTGCACAGAAGCTCCATTTATTCATATAATTAAAATAATGTGATCAATTTAAAGATAAACAAGTAATGCATCCATGGAATGCAAATGATGAAAAATGATCAAAGTGCTATTGTCCCCTCTGTTTTAAATATTAAAGTTCTAGGGGGGGAAAAGACGTCTGTAACATATACCTCACTATACATATCTTTTGTTTACCCTGGGCACACATGCACCATTGATTTGAAAAAAGCATGAGAGTCCAAGATGAATCTTTCATTTGTTAAAAAGCAAATTAGTTAAAAGCAGCCAAGACGACCTCATTATCTCCACTTCCCCTTTATTGAAAATAGATGCCTTCCCCCTTACTCCATAGCCATGTCGGATTTCAGCAGCATTCTAGAAAACTCAGTTGCAACAAGCTACTGGACCCTCCTGCATGTAGATTACTTGTAGAAAGGAAAATGTATGTTCAACATATGTGTGGGATAAATTCTCTTCAGTGGAGTTTCTATTTAATTACCATGTAAAAGTGTACCTTTCTCACATTCAATGGCAACTTAACAAGTGGGAAAATGGGTAGCGAATAATCACCCTCTCAATTTTGTCTTGAGCAACTCAGCATTATAACAGTATTCTGATTGATGGTATACCCAGAAATTACTTCAATTATAATTTTTTTCTAGTTATACACAAGTGAGATGTTCATTAGACTCCTCTAATGCTTCATCTGCGCTAGACATCATCGCACAGAGGAGTAATGGAATATCACTGTTTAGTACCCGGCGAGAGTCAAGCAGAATGCAACACGCATTCTGATTGGCTCTCGCCGGGTCCTTACCCGGCCGAGAATCCTTCCATTCTCGGCCGGGATTCCAGCTGCCTTGTCCTCGGCGGGGGGCGTGGCAGCCCCTCAGCCAATGAGGAGGCTCGAAGCGGGGCCATCCCCGCTCCGAGTCTCCCCACGGATCAGAGGTTGCCTCCGCCCCCCGCTGGGGACTTGGGTAAGCTTATCACTGTATAGACACCCACTGTATACACACCAACGGACCTAGTCTATCAAATATATCATTTCAGAAGCACTTAAACTTCTGAAATGTTCCCAAACTTGGGATGTGCAATCAATTGATATATTCCCAGCCCATAGTGTTTACAAATAACAGGAGCTGGGGTTTAATCCAAATCCCTTTATAGCACTGCTCCCTTCAGGATTTCATCACCTTTGTATTATACTTTCCTTTGAATTTCTTTGGTCTGGGTACCTTCCACTCCCCCTATAGGAACTGGTGGGAATCATCCATCAAGGTTCAAAAGGAAAGCGATCTATTCCATCTCCTTATCAATTCTCCTTCTTCCTCTCCAGTCAGTGAGGGAGTGTCTCTGGAATCTATGGGCTTGAACATTTATAGAACAAAAAACATTCCTTTATTTGTGCATAATTGTTCTAATCCAATTGGTCAGTATATGTGATTAGAAAGTGTCCCAAAAGTGTAATCACATTTGCCTCAACCTTCTGAGGATTTTGAACATATTAACAAAGGGGTCAATGTGATGAAGTGACTTCTAAACCCAGTTTCCCTCACATTTGATATGATGTCATTTTAGAGATTTCTTGTATTAAATATTGTGCTTTCTGTAACAGTATATTCCACACGTGACCATTCTACTAATCGGTTAACTAGGTTTTTCGCTCTGGTGTGAATTAAATGATGCAATTTCCATCTGAGTAAAATGTACAGTTTATGACAGAATTCTTTTTCATTTAACTCCTTATAGCTTTAATGCCAAATTATATTTCCATCTCAAATAAATCGCCCTGGTAAAGTCTTTTGTAGTTTACGTTGCTTAGACTATTTACAACTTCAGTCCCACCACCTTGGAGTGGTGTCTGGGCCTGACTGGTCTAAGATAAGACACCCCGTCTTCCCATGTGTCATAGTCCTTCCTTCAGGAAAGGCCTAGGTGATTGAAATATCAGGTTCAATGAGAAAGACGCACTTGCTGCCCTGAATTCCTTGTAAGTTTAAGATTTTAAGTCCAAACACACAGATGCATGCTGTAAAGTCAACACTTGGACTTAATTGGAGGACCAGCCTTTCTGGGACCTAGTAACAGTGACAGTAGGTATCTGTATTGCTCAGCTTCAAAAGGGTTTTAATTTCTTTGAGAAGGCATGGCATCTCTTTAACCATCTTGTTGCTGGGGGGTTGTGAGTTGAAAAGAATATCATTTGTCAGTTCAGTCACAAGTTCGTCCAGGCTGGTTTTATTCACAATCACAACTATTAAAGTTACATTTTCTGTTCCCCTTGATTTTACATTTTAACAAAACACAGCAGTTTATACATTGTATTGGCTTATCAAACTCCTATCAAAGGTCCACATTTCCAACATTGGTAGGCTTCATTATCCTGACCATTTCTGCAGGCCCATGTGAGTGGGTCCTGTGTCCTGTCCCTCTGTCCTGCCTGGTAAGGTAAGTGACCCTTTGGGCCCCCTCCATTTTTGTTTCTTTGCTGCCTTTCTATTCTGCTTCCCGTACCTGGCTTCCCTCCGCAACCCCCTGTCCCACCCAATTCCCCTTCTCCTGCCTGCCCATCCCAAGATTGGTGGCTTCCCTTAAGGAAGCTAAACTGGACTACTACACCGAGACCAGGATGGTTCTTCCCATCTGCAGGCCCGTGTGAGCGGGTCCTGTCCCTCCGTCCTGGTGGGCTAAGTGCCCCAAACATTTTAGTTTTGTGTTGCCTTTCTTCTTTTTATTTCTCCACTCCCCATACCCAGCTTCCCTCCCCGGTCCTCTTCCCACCCGCCTTGCCGGTTGCCGCACTATAGTTGGGAAGATACATAGGAAACATGAAAAATTAATTGCTAATAACTTTTGACCCGGATAACTGATTCGGCTGAAATTTTGCAGACTTAAATTGTACTCATGGGCCCTCGTTGCACACTGGACATTTTGGGGAAGATCTATAAAAATCTATAAAGAAGTTATTAAGAAAACAACAACAAAAAACTCAGTTTCGCTCTAGTCTGCATTAATTTTCCCACAGCAAAAAGCACTGGGCGGAATTGGATCAGGTACGAAACAACTTGGGAAAACGTGTTGACTCAACTTCTGGAGCAGTCTAGGGTTATTGCGTCCAGTAGACTTTTTAATATTTTAAAAAGAAGGGGGTGCCTCCTTCTCCCAAATTATAGCTATGTCTCCCATTGTGCATTGCAGCAGAGAGGCTTTTCAGAAATTAAAAAGCTGGGTTTTTTGTTCAATGCAAGAGATAACTCGGTTGTACCCACGGGTACCCGAAAACGAAAAAGCAGAAAAATGCCATTTGGAGGTGGAAAAATGATTAAATGGCATCCGGCTAGAGGTTGTGAGGGGGGAAAGAAGATACTATGTGACATCTAGGAGCTGAGGGAGTGCTAGTGTCCAAGATCAGAGCACAAACGTTTCCTTGTAGTCGCGGTTATTTGGTGGGATAACCGCAGCTATCAAAGAAAATGAGATTGGGATTGAAAGTGCATCACAGGAAACAAGTGTTCGTGGGGAGAGGTGAGGAGGAATTGAGATGAGTGGGGGGGTGCATGCCCAGATTAGGAGGGGGGGGCAAATTGGTCGGAGCATGGGAGGACAGGGAAGGATTTTTTTTCATTGTTTTCCCCGATAATTGTGGCTATCGGATAACTACAGATAACCACGGTTATCTGTAGTACATTACTATTATAACCACTGTATTGGGGCAAAAGGATAATAAATAAAAAAGCGCAAAGAAAAAAGGATTTGTACAGCTTCAGTGAGGGGGTTTATGGAAAGTGGACACGGCCGAAGGCCATGGTTAGTCTGCTCAAAAGTCGGGGAACATGTGCAGTGAACACGGCTGAAGATCATGGCTAAAAGCCATGGCTATTGATCCGGTAGTGTTTTAAACTATACAGCAGACGCGGCTGAAGGCCTTCCTCACTAACCAGGGCCAAAGGACCTGTCTAGTGGGCTCGAAAAACATGTGCTGTGGCACAAAGTGGGTGTAAAAGAAACATATTGGGGGAACATTTACAATGGACACAGCTGCAGGCTATGGCCAGTTGTGCAGAAGAAAAATGATGGTATAACAAGACACTTGAATGCACTGAAAACACTTTAGTTAAAGGCATGGTCTAGTAAAAATTTGTATTGTCCCTACGGGTCGGCCATGTTTTTTTAAGCCTAAGTGGCTCGATTTTAGAAAACTTTCCTATGGACCTTACCCGAGTTTTCGTCCATTGAACGCACGTGAAAACAAGCACCAGGGAGCCGCCATTTTCTCATAATCCTATCTTTTCCCCGATCGCCCTGGCTGACCTGCTTTTGCGGCACTAAATCAATTCCCCCGCCCCTGAGCCTGTCATCAGCAGACTCGTACCGCCCATTTCTCAACGCCAAAGCACGTCTCGTGTCAACATTCGCTGCGCTTCAGCTAATGACGTGTCGCCATGGAAATGGCAGGACACCTCTCTCCTCAATAAGTATAAACAGACCGTTTCACAACACACAGCAGCCGATTTTCGATTCCATTCCTCTCTCTGTGTTACTTTGAGTATTCTGTGACTCGTTTCAGTGCTCTGGTCAGCTACCTTCGCCGCTTGTAGCCCGTGTGAACAGATACCAGTACCACCGCTATAAATTATTTTAGTTTGTTTAACACACAATGGCTACAATAATGCCCTACATGTACGAGCCCGAGTATACCGAGGAGGAACTACTGGAAAGGGAAGCACGCGAAAACAATGGGGATTCGGACGGCAGTTTGCAGGACGAATCAACAGATGAAGAGCCTGGGCCTAGTCGAATGGACGGCGTCTCCACCTGGTGCACATGCAATCGGTGCAAGCTAATGCCAACTGAGGACGAGAACTGCTGCTGCCGAGAAAACTCGGGATGCCTGGCCTACATTTCGGAAGGCGAGCCACGACCGCAATGCATCACCGAGCTGCCAGACTTCAGGGTAGCCTGCCTCACACGGGCCGTGTTGAGAATAATGATGGTGCTTATGCACGAACTTTGAGCAACTGTTCGTCCTCGTAATCCGAGTAACGAGTAAGTATACTCTGCTTGTCATGCCACTCCTATTTCATGGTCTTCTACTATATCCAAAATTACATCTACATATCATTGTAACGCATGTAAGTCGTTGAATAGTGTGCATTGTCTAGATAGCATTTGTCCGTGTAAAATGCCATTAGTTACAAGAATTGTCATTGACAACAAATGTTTATTAAACTTATCTTGGTAATTTGAAAACAGTTTGTTTCATTCCTTTTCACAGGTGGTACAGGCTGGTGGCCTATCGTTCCTTTACATGGTGGCTTCACGGGAGGCTTGGACACCGCGTTTGAAGAGTGATATCCGCCTGTGCCGTTCGTGCCATTAGAGAAACTTTCCCGAGTGAAAGCGGTCAGTACAGGGGATTTTCTCTCGCTGTGCTGCAACCTGACCTGTATAATCTTTAAAGTCTTGTATTTTTGTGTCATGAAAATAAGATACAAAATAAAACACCACATATATTTTAACAACGGTTGTCTCAATTTTTTAAATGAATCAAGTGTGTCTCCATTCAAGGATGGACGTCAGACATCTGTGCTCCGAATGGGTGAAGGTCTGGTTGCTGTGAAGCAGGGTGGTCACTATCTATCTAAGCTAACATAACATATTCTCGATAATGCATGCACTAAAACACACTTGTTCAAAGTCTTTCAGTAGGTTATGTCTCTATAAAACACATATATCTATACTAACATTTATCATTGGATTATACAGTCTTGACCACTTTAATACACCGGTTGAAGTGTGGGTCTGTGCTCACAAGAATCTCCGGTATGTGGCATTTGTTAATGATAAGCAACGATATACTGATGCGCGCTGGCATGGGGGGCTGTGACGGGCGCGAACGGCCAAGGTGCCAAACTACATGTACACTTCAAAAGGTGTCCCACGCCAAGGGGCCATCGGTCACATGGCCTTCTCCGACCCCGTGTCTCTAGGCAGGCCTCCCCTTCAAGCAGGCCGCCCCCTAATACCACGACATACATACGTCATTCATTCACAAACACACCCCAGTTTCTAATACTTTAAAAACCACTTGATATGTCTCATGAGAACATCTTTGTGCTTTGCAGGTCAACTCTTGAACGTGCTACCTGGGAACCACTGAGATCTTTGCTAATCTGCTCGTCGTCGTGCTATCCGTGAACTTCTGTGACCGTTTCGAGCATATCCATCAGTGCGCTACCTGTGGCCATCCACCTATTCTCCCGCAACATACTGCTCTGCTTGCTGAATCCAAGTGTTTGTTGGTCAAGGTAAGGCCATGTATCCTGGTCATCTTTCGCAGATTTTTAAATTTCTATCTATTTTCGAGTAGAGTACACAATAGTGCTATGCTCATTGGTCTCATTGGTATTGACTTGAGTTTCCATTGCTATGCTATCAATAGATCTATTTATTTTCATCTGTGACTATTGTGATTGAATTGCATCCTTCGGGGGTCCAGTCAATAATGTTAGCATGTTTCCTTCTCGTGCAAGACAGAACATCCAAGGGACGAGTCACATGTTCAGATTTCAGTCACATCAATTATACATTTCTGCAACTTATGCAAATACTAAGCAGCACATAATGAACTGGTATAGTTCCTGCGACCAAAACAAACCTTGCATTGATCATTGTATGATTCATTTACTTTTGTATCAAATCTTTACTCTTGAAGATTGTATAATAATGTCGATATTTACTTTTCAGATTTATCAACAATGCCTGCCTGTTCGATTAGCGGTTGCCCTTCGAAGACCCATGCGAAATCTGAAGGAACTACAATGCATGTATTCCCGAAAACTGTTAATCGAATAAGAGAATGGGTCAGACATTGCGGATATCCACTGGATGAGCTGGAAAGTAGAATCCAACAAGTCTTAGAGGACAAGAGGCGTGATCGATACCGCATCTGCAGCCGGCACTTTTCCTTGGACATGTACACAACTTCTTGGGTAACAGAAGAATAAACGGCGAACGACACGGAAATTGCGCGAAAACGCTATTCCCACTATATTCGTCCACATTCCGCCACCGGTGAGTCAAGTGTCCGGATTTAGCTTTCGGCCTTGCGGTAGTGTGTAGCCGAAAGGATTAATAGATATTGTAGGTGTTCTATCCCTTGTAATAATTTCGATATTGATATGAGTGTATAGTTTTTTGAATATTGACATTTATCAATATATTCTTTTTTGATTTCATAACCCACAAACGCAATGTATATATATATGGGGACAGGGAACTGTGCTGTATTGAGCATTTTTCAAGTATTCTGTCGGCTTACATGGCTATTTTTAATATTGGCATTTCATTATCAATCATTAATTGACCTTTACAACTTCTTGACTATCCCTTGAATCTGAAGCAAGAACATTCTACATCCTTGACGTGGTCGCAGTTATCAACCACTTCTAGCGCGTATCAGGTAATCTTACTAGGCTAATCCGCAACATACTTGTTTTATGCATGTCAAGTAATGGTTTTATTCTATCGTGTAATTATTTTAGCGAATGTTTGGTTACTGCTTTCCAATTGATATACACCTTAATTATCGTCCACTGGTGTTTGTTTTCAGTTATAATTAGTGTTATCCATACTAATGCAAGTACTGTCTTTCAGGGAGATGCTGAAGCGTCCGCCACATCTACAACATTTCTAGATGTTTTTCAACATCAGGAGGTATGGATACTGACAGCTCCATCGAGCGTCATCATCAGAGCTGGAATTCTTGTCGTTTGATTGTTCTACACAATGTTTCATTTGTGGTTAGCCGTTGATATGTACTTGTGCTGTCGACCCCAGGTGTGTGTTATGTTTTCACAGTTGTAATCCTCACTAATGCAAGTACTATGTTTCAGGCAGTTGATGGAGCGTCAACCCCTGCACTTGATGCAGAGCCTGACATTCAAGTATACGAATCGGCGCAACAGCTTTCGGAAGTGCGCACTACATTTGCAACATCCATAGATATTCTTCAGCAACACGAGGTATGGATAATGACAGCTCCATCATGCGTGATCATATAACGTGATTCCATTTGCTATACTTTCTTCCCTATTAACGCAAGTGCTGTGTTTCAGGGAGACGACCAAGCTTCCACCACAATCACAACATCTCATTTACATGATGATGTAGATGTAAAGGAATCGTTGAAATAAGTCGATGAAATGTGATCATATTTGGATTTTCCTTGATTCTTTTGGACAATGCATCTTTCGCGATTATCTCTTTATATGTACCTGTGCGTTCGACCCCAAGTGTGTGTTATGTTTCCAATATTGAAATCCATACTAATCCAAGTACTGTGTTTCAGGGAGACGACGGAGCTTCCACCACAATCAGACCATCTCATTTAGATGATGCAGATGTAAAGGAATCGTTGAAATAAGTCGATGAAATGTGATCATATTTGGATTTTCCTTGATTCTTTTGGACAATGCATCATTTGCGGTTATCTCTTTATATGTACCTGTGCCGTCGACCCCAAGTGTGTGTTGTGTTTCCAATATTGAAAAGCATACTAATGCAAGTACTGTGTTTCAGGGAGATGTGGATGCCTCCTCTCCAATACAACCATTCATGGCAGTCCATGCAGAGCCAGAGGTATGGATACTGACAGTTCCATCGAAATAGATCATCACTGGTCGAATACTTGTCGTTTGATTGTTACACACAATGTTTAAATCGGATTTGGCTATTGAGATGTACCTGTGTGTTCGTCCTCACGTGTGTTTTATGCTAACAATATTTTCATACATAGTAATGAAAGTACTATGTTTCAGGGAGACGATGGAGCCTCATTCCGTGCTGTCTATGCGGATACAGAAAATATAGTCGTTGCAGCGCAAGAGGAAGGGAGGACATGCGGAAACGAATCGGAGCTACAGTGTGCAGATGTTGAAGGTCCAGTCAAAAAAGGTGCAAAGAAAAAAAAACAAAAAAGGTTAGTTACAAACAGTTCATAACTTTAAAAAAATGTTTGTGCTGGGGACTATTTTATGTTTTTTTCCAGTCAATTCTACTACACTCCATCTTGTGTTTAAACTGAACATCCCTTTTCCAATCTCTCCTCCAGTTACCCGTGGGTGTCAGAACTATACACATACAGACAGTGAAGCGAATGAGAGATGTGGCTTGCCAGACCGTGTACACTATGGAGGAACTATTAATTGAGGCGAGGCGTGTTCAGGCTCGAGATGCTCATTTCCAATGGCCAGAACATGAATTAATTGTGTTTGGAGACTACAGCAAAGTTGCATTGGACCATAGCTACAGTGCGACCGCACCACCACAAGAAGATGTTATTGAATGTATTGAAGATAGCTCTGAAGTAGTTGCAGATCAATTTACACAATCTACACCCGTCAAACATTTGCCACCAAAAAACCTGTCGACATTGTTGTGTTCTCCCACCAATGTCGAAGTAATAGATGTTGAAATGACAGAGAATGAACCAGCCGCAGCATCCATAGACGCATCAGAACTTGATATCAGCAATATTACTTACCAATGTGTTGAAATCTCCACAACGTCAAAGGCCGAAACAACGTTGACGCAGGATGACAGTCTAATGAAAGAGAGCAAATACATTGTATTCAACAGTTGTTTGATGGAAATTATAAGTATGCTGAAATGTGTGCATTCCATTAGAGGGAAAGTATGTGGGAAGCCATTGATTAATGTGACTCGTCAAATAAAAGGCAGTAACGTCAAAATAAATGCCGCATGTAGATTAAATCATAGGTTCTCATGGTCTGAAAGAGGCTTTCTTTCAGTTTGTGGGACTCCATTTCATTTCTAAAGCGCTGTACTACACATACCAACGTGATTATCTGTTTCCGGCCATTAGTGATGCTTGGAAAATTGAACAATTGTCTCTAGCAAGTACATTCGAAGGCAAACGATTCAGGCTAGCCGGCGATGGACAGTGCGACACCCCTGGATTTTCTGCCAAGTACTGCACCTATCACTTTCAGGACATGGATAGTAAGAAAATTGTGAGTTCGGTGGTCGTGCAGGTAACACAATGTACATCCTCAGTGGCCATGGAGAAACTAGGATTTATAAAATCAGTGGAATATCTACAATCGAGGGGAATGCACATCGACCTCATAGCCACGGATAGACATGTTTCAATTGCCAAGACAATGAGAGAGCAGTTCCCACATATTAAACATCAATTTGACGTATGGCATCTTGCTAAATCAATCAATAAGAAAATCTCGGCTGCAGGGGGAAAAAAAAGGTTTTGAAAGTATTTTGCAGTGGTCACATTCTATCACCAACCATCTTTGGTGGAGCTCAAAAACTTGTGAAGGGTCAGTGGAAATACTACTTGAAAAATGGCGGTCACTGATGCACCACTGTACCAACGTTCACCGCTGGACAGCAAATGAACATTTCCACCAATGTGAACATGGCCCTTTGTCCCCAGAGGAGGCACGGAAGAAGAAGTGGTTGATTCCATCTTCACCGACACACAAAGCCATTGAGAAGATTGTTTTCGACAAAACTATCAAGAGATTTGAGAGGACTGACAGAATTCTGTCACACAGGAGATTTGGAGGTGTTCCACAATATGTGCCTAAAGAACAGGCCAAAGCGCTTGCATTTTAGCTTTCGGGGCATGAAACATCGCACTCTACTAGCGGTCTTGGCCCATAACAGCAATGTCGGACGTGAACAATCTAGGACTAGGGATAAAGTAAGGATGCCTCGCTACACTAAGGTGTTTTCAAAACGAAGTAAGCAATGGGTGATCAAACCAGTCAATGATGAAATGCAGTTCGACTTTGTGAAAGGCCTTATTGTTGCTGTGTTAGAGAAGCACAGATATGGAATTTTGGACGTTTCTGTGCAGAGCAGTGATCCATTGTCACCGAACATTGCGACTGTGCCATGCCCACCCGAAGCACAGCTGATTGTGAAGTACAAATCCCGGTTTAAATAATTGCAATACGATTGTCTTTTTGTAAATAAATGTTATTGTACAGTATACCTGTAAACCTAACCCCTACCTTCACCATCATGGGTGGCGAACAAGCTGGGTGTCCTCTTTGAATTCTCTCTATTCACCTCATATATGTGTATGTATATATTTTTCTCATGTAAATGCTGCGCACTGTTAACGGAGGGGAGGCTTGCGTATTGCAAATAATAAAACAAACAAACAATAAATCTCACTTTTAACTCAACTCCTGTGGTACTTTATACTTTCCCTGACCTTCTGCCAAAAATTAAATGTCTCAATTTGGGCTGCAAAGCTCGCAGACAACGGGGACAAAATTGGGGCACTTAGAACGCGCCAGCCAAGCGGGCCGTGGCATTTGGGAGAGAAGCCAGTTCGCATTTGCACATTGAGGCGCACTACATAGACGGATTCTAAACTTCAAGTTCTCACAGATGCCTATACTACGTGATGTTGCAAATAAAGAATGCGAAGGACAGCGCCCAGATGAGGCCCACAAGTTGCACTGGAAGTATAAGGGTCTATTGTTTTTTGACCTTGAGACAGGGACCATGCCGAAAGAACTACATTTGAAGGGAGTGCGCAATAACGTAAGAGACGATAAGGCAGAAAATTCAGAAACTAGACCGAGTTTCAGTTTTAGGTCAGTATACGAAAAATCATTGTCATGAGCACGGTCCGTTTTACAGACTGCATTACGAAGAGACACAATGGAAATTTCAAATATAATGTAAGTAAATCTTTACACGCTTTTATATCGGAATGAAGATTTAATAAATTGGTGCATGAATAAATGAATGAATGAATGAATGAAGAGCTAGGAAAAGCAAGTAAAACTGTTCGTAGTGGGCACATGGCATGCAGGTCCACTGGTCTCACCGATCTCGGTCCTTGGCCCAGCCACTTTTCCCTGCACTGCCTACCTGCACTACGGGACTGTCTCTGTATCCTTCAGCCCCTTCTCCCGGCATTTACCTTGCACTTGCCACCAGCTGGCCCTATTATTTAATTTGTATTCAACTAACCATGTACAGCACTTCCCCATGCGCGATCAGAAAGACACCTGGCCTAGTAGGATCGTTGTCTGTCTGCCCTTGTTCCCCACCTGCCTCGTCACGCCTAGAAACACTTGAGTATAGGCGTGTTACAAATGCCATATCATATATCATATCATTCCTCACGCAGGTAGACTAACTGTCGTTTATCATTGTGTGTTGGCCTCGATTTATCTCGTTACTTTTCGCATTGATTTTAGAGCCGAACATACTCCATTGAACTATCCTTGCAAGCAAATAGTTTCTGATCGGCCGTAATAAACAAAATGAGTAATATTAATGAAGTTCGGCTAGCGAGACTAATTATCATTTTTTTGTTTTCATAACAGGTATTTGATCCCTTTCTGCCACTGCCACCTGTTTGAGACACCGGCGGATGGATTCTTCAGCAGACACCTGCAGCTTCGTGTCAACAACTGGAGCAGGATCACCATATTATGGGACGATCGCCAAGGGCCCACATGCCTTTACGCTGTACTAGTGGCTAGAAGCAACTAATCAACCTTTAGGCTGGACTAGTGCCTAGTTGATGGAACAGCCTTGCGGTTCACCGTGCTTCCAAAGTGATTCTTTTTACGAAAATGAACACCCTGTGTACCATAAAGGAACAGCGCGTGACTCAAGATGAAACGGAACAGTTATTGCGGATACAGATAAAAGAAAATAAATGGCTTCCGGAGTTCATATGTCAATTGCTGAATATTCTCTAAACATTTAATGTCAAATAAATGTACTTTACCAAAAGTACTGTGTTGCGGTTTCATTTTAAAGTACAGTTTCATATTCCGAATTGTGGCGCGCTGTGTTGCGAGTTGATCTGTGTTGGTTTCCGGGTTCTGTGTGGAGTCGCGCAGAAGACGACTGGGCGCGTTTGCCTACGCAGCACAATAACGTGGCGGGGAATATGAATGTTTTGATAATGTCAGGCTCAGGGGCGGGGGAATTGATTTAGTGCCGCAAAAGCAGGTCAGCCAGGGCGATCGGGGAAAATATAGGATTATCAGAAAATGGCGGCTCCCGGGTGCTTGTTTTCACGTGCGTTCAATGGACGAAAACTCGGGTAAGATCCATAGGAAAGTTTTCTAAAATCGAGCCACTTAGGCTTAAAAAAAACATGGCCGACCCGTAGGGACAATAAACAATTTTACTAGACCATGCCTTTAAGTTGACCACATTGTTATCGCTTAACTCTGTGCATTCCCGTTGATGTCCCCATAACGATAGGTCTCCCATAATGCTTTTTGTATGCTCTTGTGAATCCCTTCTCTAATAATTTGTATGGTATGGTTTTGTTTATTTATATGGCGCCTATACACAGGCAAGTTTCAAAGCGCTCAAGGGGCTCTTGAAATTCTGAGATGATAATAATCTGCATAGGCAGAGTAAGTGAGTAAAAATACATTTAACAGTTGGGAGACAGCAAATAGGCCTGGTGGCGATTCTGCATTTTTAACAGTGCAATTAAGGGGTAAAGACAGACGTACGATCTTCAGGTTTGGAGCGAAACGATCAAGCAAGTGCAAAGAGGGTCATGGGGTGGGGAATCAATTCACCCGGTCGGTTGAGATTGCGGTAAGTGCAGAGAGAGCCACTCTCTAGGGTTAATTTCATAAGTGCATTGAGTGTGGTTGAGGTGTAGGGCCCTGTGGCAAGTGTGAAAGAGGACTGCCGGGGGTGCCGGGGACCAGTGAGACTCTGAGGTACACACGACGGGCAGTCAGCGTGCTGTAAGGATGAGGAGGGAGAGAGGGAAAAATAGAGAACTGGGTTAGCAGGGTAGAGGTAGAGAGAAGGAAGAGGCGAAGAGGAAAGTCTTGAGGAGTTTCTGGAATATAAGGAGATCTGTGGGCAGTGGTCGAGTGATGCAAATAGATGGCGTGAAATAGTGTGCTAGATCCTTCTTTCATTGCTCTAGAAGTTGAGGTGGTCATTAGATGTCAAATTGCGTGTGTACTTTATCTGTTCTTGACCCAATATGCAAATCAATTGTCGCCACGTATATGGATTTTCCAAAATTCCCACCTAAGTCTGAAGAGCAATGAGAAAGTATAAAGGCACTTGTTAGGGTTCTAACACACTTCCTGAAACTGGTTTGTAACAGACCGAATCTGTTTGCAGCCTCAGACCAAGCAGTTAGCTCTTTTAATACCAGATTTGCAAAGATTTTAGATGAGGAAATTGGGCGATAATGGAGCAGATCACTTCTGTCACCTTCTTTGAAGATGGGCACCAAGAGCTTTTTGCCAAGAACTAGGACACTGTTCGCCAGCCGAAGAAAAGCTTAAAGAGAATGTCCACCCAAAGAAGCGTATAGTCTTTGAATATTCTATTGGGCATTCCATCCGGTTCGCCAGCTCATGAGTTGTTAAATTTCCCTATTAGCACTTCGACATGCATTTTATCGAATGAAGGTATCCAAACAGGTAGCTTCAGGACGTTAATTTCAGGATTCCACGCACAATCAATAAACGCTTTAAATTTATTGGTAAAGTAAGTAACCCATGTTTCCTCAGACACGCAACAAAGTTGTACCGTCAATTGGGAATCCTTAGTGTTATTCAGAATTCACCAAATTGAACATTCCTTTTTATTTACCAATATCTTAATTTGGGTCTGATTTGTACTGATGTATAATTGAATTGTATGAAATTTAAGCCAAGTAAAGTAACCCTTTTTCAGTGTTTTCTTTGCATATACCGTTTCCTCCCTGTTTGAAAATAAAGCTCTTTTCTACACCAGTCTAGTTGCTCTCTGCAGCTCGCTTTTCTTGCCAGCAGTAGAACATAACCATCCTAGGTAGTCTAATGAGGTCCTCCTCTTGCCTCTCCAACCCAAATAGAACCGTGAAGGGACATTTGACCAAGTGAATCCCATCCACTTCTTTAATCAACTCCAGGACTTCGTCCCAGAAGACCTGAACCTTCGGGCACCCCCACCACATATGCCAGTAGTCGGCCCTTGGCCCGAACTCCCACCCAACAACTCGGGCTGACACCATGGTACATTTTAGACAGTCTGGCCAGGTCATATTGCCACCTATGTAAATGTTTAATGGCATATAGCTTGTATTGACATGAGACTGAAGTCTGCGAAGCCCCTTTGCAGAGTGTCCCCTAAAGGCGGGGTTCTATTTCCTATCCCAGGTCTGGTTCCCACCTTCCTTTCAGTTTTTCTGTGGAACCACCCCCCAGCGTCCACAAAGGCTCCATACATGGCTGAGATCAGGCCCCTCATTTCTGTCCTGGTGTCTAGAACTTTTTTGAAGGGAGTGAGGTTGCACCATATCTGATTGCTCCAGCTACTGTCGGTCAGTACCCCCTTCGGTTGTAGGTACAGCAAGACATAGTGTACCTTTGCCCAAGGTTTCCTCCAACTCTGTTACTTCTATAAACCCCCCTGGGACACACAGGTGACCCAGCAGGGAGGGCCATGTCAACTCTCTTCATCTCTGCCCCCTTTTTCCATATGTCCCAGATAGTCCCGACCAGTGGATGTTCCCGGATCCGAAAGGGGAAGCCTATCTCTCGGTACCCAAAGCCATTCCCCTACCATTGCAGGAGCAGGTTGTCGAGGGCAATCAATGGGAGGTCCTCCTGAGCTCTAAAGTGAGGTATTAAAACTCTTAGTTGGACGGCCTTGTAATAACGATTCACATCTGGAAAGCCCACCCCTCCCTTCTCTTTAGGGAGCACCAAGACCTCCCACGCTATCCTGGCCTTTTTCCCCTGTCAAAGAAATTTCAACAGGGTGCTCTTCGACTCCTGAAAGATAGATTCTGGGATACGGGTGGGGAGCATCTGAAACAGGTACAGGAGTTTTGGAAGGATGGTCATCTTTAGTGCACTGATTCGGCCCAGCCAGGATACTGTTAAGTTTCCCCCATTTTGTCAAATCCTCCTTAAACCTGGCCAACTGAGGGGTTTCTCATTTCCCTCTTAAGATTGATTCCTAGTTATCTTAGTGTCCCCAGACTAACCTGCATCCCCAGGGGTGCAAACCTCCACGTGTCCCAGTCTCTGTCCCTGTCTAGGGGGAAGAGGATAGATTTAGACCTGTTGATCTTGAGGCATGCCATGGAGCCGTACCGCTCGATCTGTCGTATCGCTGCTGGTATAGACATCATAGGGTTAACTTCATGAAATAGCATATCGTCCGCATTTAATGCGACTTTGTATTCAACTCCGCCCATTCGGAATCCCTCTATCTTATCGTCCCCTGTAATTATCTTTGCAAGGGGTTGCAGTGAGAGTGTGAACAGTGAGGGTGAGAGTGGCCAGCCCTGCCTTGTACCCTACCCAAACCAAACCAACAGGAGTATCCCCCCAGTCACTGCTACGCACGCCTTGGGGGAGGAGTACACCGCCATGATCCTCCGGCGGAATACCTTCCCTATCCCGTATTTGACGAGCACTGCTTTAAGGAAGTCCCACTCCTCCCTATCAAAGGCCTTTTACGCATCTCCTGAGAGAAGTGGGGGATCCCCATTCCCTTCCAGACCTCATGCATCAGGTGTACCGCCTTCCTCATGGTGTCTGCCCCCCGGCAACCCCTGATAAAACCCACTTCGTCTGTGTGGATTAGCTGCGGCATGTAATCCTCCAGTCTGGCAGCAAGGACACAGGTGTATTTTTTGGGGTCTATATTAAGAAGTGAGATAAGACGGTATGCGCCATATTTTGTGAGATCTCTCCTTTGTTTGGGTATTACAGTGATGAATGCCTTGGAAAAGGACTCCGGGCCTTACCTGTATTCACTATACCATTGAAGAGTTCAGTCATAAATGATAACAGGACGTTGAGGAAGGATTTGTAAAACCCAGCGTTGAACCCGTCCTCCCCCGGGGTTTTCCCCATGAGCATTCTCCTCATACAGTCCTAATTTCATCCACTGTATAGGGGCGTCCATCTTGGCGGACTCCACCTCTGTCAGGCTGGGTAATGGAGTGTCCACCAAGTATTCCTCAATCCCACCATCTCCCAGCATGTACCCCAATTTGTATACAGAGTTTCACAAGAGGGAAATGTCTCCTGAATCCCCTCTACTGAGGTCTCACATCTTTCCCCTGTCCCTTCAATTTCAGCGACCCACCTTTTCGCTTGTTGTCCTCTTCACCTAGCCACCAAGAGCGCACCAGCCTTATTCCCCGTCTCGTAAAATTTCTGTCTAAGAAATTGCAGGTTGCACACTATTTTCTCTTCTTTGAGGTGCCGTAACTCCTTCCTTTTCTCCCTAGCTTCTTTGACAATCTCCTCCCTCCGCGCCCTGTCCCATACGCTTGCTTGTCCAGGTATTTTCTCTCTTGCCTCAGCATAAGTGTCTGTTCCCTTTTCTTCCGCGCACCTTCCGGAATCAGAACCAGTCTCCAGGTCGCTTTCCCCGCCTCCCATACCACTCATGTTCATCTCGCCTGTGTGATTTATAGTAAAAAATTCTTCAATTTCTTTAGTCATCTCCTGGTGGAATACCAGGTCCTTCCACAGGGACTCGTTGCATCTCCATCTAGAACCCCTGGGATGCATCCACAACCAATCCAAATCCAGCGTGACCATATCATGGTCTGACCAGGTGATCGGGATGCTGCCCCTCCTCCCACAGATCCCGATGAAAAATATACATAATCTATCCTAGTGAAGGTTCCGAGGGGGCGGTGGATAAAATGTATATCCTCTCTCTGTGGGTGACGGTGACACCACATATCACGCAGCCCATAGAAACCCAGAGAATTCTGGACCTCCACACACCCAGGTCTCAGCCCGTCTTGAGCCCTGTCTTGCAGCCCCTGTCTATCCAGTTTCACATCAGCCCATATATCAAAATACACCCCAAGAATGAGGTGACCTGTTCTATCAACCAGTATTTTTGGAAGAATATTATTCAGGAATCTCAGTTGACTCTGGTTGGGTACATAGATTGTAGCAAAGGTCCCTGTGGTTGCCATCATGGTACCCCATTTTGAACTCTTCCTTCCTGACACCTAGCAAGCCTTTGCATCCCAATTCTAGTTGCGTCATAGGAAGAAAACTAACTGAAAGAATATTGTACCAGGTCCCCCCCCCCCAAATGCCTTCCTCCCCCTCCAAACAGCACTCTGTTCTCCCCCAGTTACCATCACTGGGTTGATACCGAGCCACCAGGAGGACCCCGACACACAGATACCCATCTTCCACACCACTTTCCTCTAGAGCCCACCCCCCAACCTTATTAACAACAGATAACATCTATCGCCCATCTATCGCCCACCACTGTCTTGCTTGGATCACTTTCTTTCTTGGTACCCAGCTGACATTGTCTTACCAACTTTGCCCCTCAAGTTCTGCCCCATTTGTCCCCTCTTACAGAACCTTCCCTTCCCCCACTGTCAGTTACACATGAAAAAGATATAGCGCCCGCTTCATTCAAGTCTCGGCGGCCGGGGATGCTTTCAACTTCCTAAACGTCCAGGACACGTCATTGCCTAGGCCCCTTGATCTGCCACTGACCCTCACCAGCCCAACCGTTGGGGTCCTGCGAGGTTCCAGAGTCTCCAAGTAACTCCACCATGGCCCTTTGTATCTCCTCCTCAGTGGACAGTTTGTATTTGTCCCTGTCCACTTCAAAAGCAATAGAAAATGGAAATCCCCACTTGTACCTGATCCCTTTCTTGGTCAGCCACTTCGTAAGGGGTGAGCAGAGACATCTCTGGGTCAGTGTAGGGGAGGACAGGTCCTAGAAAATCACTGCTGTACATCACTGGACCCTTATTCCTAGCTTTCTCCAGAATCTTATGCTTGTCCAGGTAATTTTGTAACCAGGCTAAGACTGACCTGGGGCCCCCTCCCGAGCCACCCACCCTGTGCATCCTCTCTATTTTAGCTTTGTCAATATGTTGTCCTCGAAGATGAGCTTTGGAACTTCATGGAGGGTTCACTTCAGGTCAGTCTTCGTCTTCCCCCTCCTTATCCGGGACACCAAAAAGTTTTAGGTTGTTCCGCTTATCACAATTTTCCATGTCATCCATCTTCGGCATGAGCTCGCCCTCCATCCTTTCCCTTTCTGCCATTCTCATATCCTTTTGGATCCCCAGGGTATCCCAGGAGGACTGGTTATGTTCAACTTCCTCAAGTCGGTCCTCCATTTTGTCCAGCCTCTGGGTGATTTTGCCCACTCTGCCCCCAATGTCTGCTCTCATAGTCCTGATCTCCTCAATCAGTGCTGCAACATCACTTTTTGTTGCCATGCACTCACCCCCTTCAACCAACATGGTGTTCCCTCTGCCAGAATCTCCCTGGCTCTCCCTTTGGGTGTACTCGAAACTGGCTAGCTTAGCCTTGCGTCCATGTGCCTCCCCACAAGGGCGAGTGTACCCTTTGTTCGCCTTGGGGTGCTTCTGCGTAGGTCGGGCTGCCCTCCGAAGTGTGCCTGGAAAAATAGCCTGCAGTCAGTTTACCACACACACGCTCCTAGTCAGGTCACCCACATCTCTGGGATGCCCACTTTTCTCAGAATTACTTGTCTGCTTCCTCTGGGGGGGGCGCCTCCACCCACCCCAGCACGCCCAGATGACCAAGCCGGGCCCCTGCCTCAGGATTTTACGCATTTCGGCTGTGGACTCCCTCCTCTATCCTCTGGTAAAGGGGGCAGCGCCCTGTTGGCCCATGGAGGCACCAACAATGCCCCAGACCTCCCTCCTGCACGTGGTTCCACAACCTCCCCTGGGGGTCCTTCGTCTTTGTCTTCCGTGCCGGCGGAGGGGCAGGAAACGAAGCGGGAGGAAAAACCACCAACCTCAGGGAACTCTTTGGGTACCAGTCCCTCTCTTCTTCCGGGTTCTGTGGGTAGGGGTCTCCGCCAGTCCCTTCTTCAGTTTTACACCCACTCCGGGGGAGAGGGGCGGGTCCGTTCTTCTCAGTGATGGGGCAAAGGTCCCTGGATATCTAGGCCCGGTCCTGGGTGCAGGCTGCTAACTGCCCCACCGGCCAGCTCCAGGCGGGGGCTTCGAGGGAAGCAGTCCCCCCCGCCCTCCAGCTGATCCACTCCCTCAGGAAAGATCTCACATCCTGGATGTGGGCCGCCAACCGCCACACGGGTCCGCGCCAGGCCCATGAGGGAAGCGCTCTCCTCCCCGCGGGCTCTCTCCCTCCGTCAATAACTAACTGCGGCATGGGTGTTTTTATTCTGTCTGGGTGTGTCTCACCTTTCCCCTGTAGCAGGCTCTGATGCTGTAGCTCCAGGGGGTGAAGTGAAAGGGGGGGGCCTCTGATCCCCTCACGGCCTGGTGTTTGAGGAGCTCTGCGCCTAAGCTGCTCTCATCTGCGTGACCCCTGGTGGCCTCCCATTAGAACTTTCTTTGATTGCTCATCAGGTGACATTCATTTGCAAGAAGCCCCATCTAGATAGTGACCATTGCCTGTCTTAAGTACTCAGTATCCGTGCACCGTAAGGGACTGGCGTGAAACAACCTTGGTTCTCATGAAATATATCAAATTCACCCTCTAAACGTTTAGTCTCAATTAAACCCTCCTCCAAGAATGATTGGGCTGACCTAATCAGTATGTTTTCGATTTCCCCTACTATTTCTAAATCTGAGCGAAGCGAATTAAGTAAATATTTAACAAAAGAATATGTGACAAAATTCCCTCACTCCAATTATAATTTCAGTGGCCAACAATGCATTTGAAAAAGATTACCAACACTATAATGAGCGATTTTGGTGATCTAATGGCAGTTAGTAGACCTCCCATAGTCTCCGGCAGGGGCCTTGTTTTGTCGGTTTGATTTTTATAAATGCCATATCATATAAATGCAAACCTATCAAGTATTGGATGGTCAGTTGGGCAAGTTTCTTGGAGTAATATAAAATTATAATTAACCAAAGAGTTGGTTAATACGCCCTGAATTAATGCGTTTTAACCCTGAGAGTTCCAGCTCAGAACAGATGTTCTCTGAACCCTTGTCTCGTAGCTGAAGTTGTTGGCAGGGCAGTGGCAAGACATTCCCACCCGGGAGAGGGCAGTACATTTGCCTCCCTTGATAGTATCAAAGTAGCAGGTCACTGTCATGTTTTTTTGGAGGCAGGGTGCTTGAAAAGCTCATTTGCATTTTGAGAGTATTTTCTTTCAAACTCTTTTAGCAAGAGATCATGTTGATGGCTATATACTTAAAGCCAGAGGCGTTACGTGTCCTGGGGCCTGATAGGACATCCTGACATACTGGATATCAAACCGGATAAAGATGCAAAACCAAGGGGGCACTGGTGGAAAGCACTGTCAATTCTTACAGAGACTGGAAAATATTGGGGGAGGAATCCTGGCCCAGACTCAGCGACAGACTTTGGCCATAGCCCTAAAGAAACGGCACAGAATGGAATCTTATTGTCTCAAGCCCAATTATAGTTTTTGTAGTAATAGCATGGTTTAGCAGATGCCTGCAGAGAGAGAGATCCGGGTCCATTTCTACCCACCACCTTTTCTGTAATGAATACAAATAAGGAGACATTCTAGTTGGTCTCATTTCATCTTTTGAGAGGCCATATTTGGTATCTGAATTGGGATCATGGACTAGACAGACAACCAACTCTCTGCTTTAGAACTAGAGGCAGAGGAGACTAGAGTTTGTCCACTCCCCGTCTATCATTAAGCTCAAGCCAGTATGGCTCCAGCATTGATTACATTATTGTATCCTGAGTAACATATGGATGAGATCAAGAGTGACTACTGGAAAGCACCACCAATCCACAGTGATGGTTTAACACTGTGGCAGGAACTCTAGTGCAGAGAGAGGGATGGTCTTTGCAAACGGCACTAACTTGAAAACCCTCCGATTTTTATTTTGTTCCAAATCCAATTGGGGGTTGCTTAGGGTCACCATAATATAGATGAATTCTAGAGAGAGAATGATCCTAAGCTTTTACACCACAGCCACCTTTTTTGCAATGGATAAAAATACATTGTTCTCAGTTAATCGGTTATGACAAAACCCACAAAAACACCATCAATGTTGCATAAATGGCAGATGTGCATTTTACAAATCCCATGTAACATAACATTTGTTGGGATTATTGTTGAAAAGTTTGTTAGCCTTTGTGCAGGAGGAAGATATGAGACTATAATTACTAGGCGATTGGCTGGGCGAGGAGTGCTATCAGATGTTTTGCCCAGTGCAAATTATCAATGTCTTGACTGGCATTCTAACAATTGAGCAGAACTGAACAGAATCCAAAGAGGAACAGGAATTCTTTTGGACATGATGGGTTAATATTTGGCCTTGCATTTTCTTCTGAAAGTCTCTAAGAATGTTAGTTAACATATTGGCTCAGTGACTTAATTTTTTGCATTTTTGCACCTTCGGCATCCAAAGGAGGATATAATGATCTCAGATGTCTTGTCAATGCATTGTTGAAATGGTCCTCGGGGAAACTGATGGAGCTTCCCAGAAATTAGCTGAATAGGATATGATACAGATTGTGAAATCTGCCCCTCACATTTGTGGACACATCTTTGACAGAGTTAATCAAGGTATCCTCATATCGCCATAATTTAGAGCATCAAGGACACCAAACTGCTGTTCTTATCCTGCGTAGGCAACTATTGCTACAAACAATCTTGGTGCTTTTAAAATCAACACTCAATCATTGATATGGGTGAATCCCCCCCACCCTCTCAAGACAATGTGAATGGTACCACCCTGTTCTCTGTACATTATTTACATACCATTTTATTGATTCTTCTACAGAATTTGATCTCAGAAGGATTATAAATAACTGCACAAATATTGGCAGACCACGTGCTGTGATAGTTCTTGAATGCACCACGGTCTTTGACTGACACTGCAAATAGACATGTGAAAACAAACAGGTGCTGCATTGAAATTAAATGTCCTCATTGTTTTATTTTGTAAAACTTCAACCAATATTAGAGGCCAACAAGATATACTTTATATATATACACATTTTTATGTTAACAGGAGTCTCTTCTGGAAAGGGTAAGTGTGCTTAAGTGAGCCAAAAACAGCATCCATCTACGAAGGGAAATAGGGGTGAAACCTGGGACTGGAATACTCTCCAGGGAAAGGCAGAGGTAGCATAGTGGCTGGGTAGGAGCAAAGGCCCAGGGCTGGGATTGAAATTGGTTGACAGCCAGAAGGTCCATGAGCAGACTGCAGGGGTACATTGGGAAGTCCAGAAACAGCCGCGGTGGAGCAAGGGGAGGTCGGCACTGAGAAAGTGTTCCTTGCTATACAGTCTGGTGTGATAGCTTCTTGGTAACTAGCATACGGCAGAATGAATCCCGAAAAGAGAGCTTCCACCCGGGCATCCTGGTTCTGACGCTTGAATTTCATCCGTCGATTTTGAAACCATGTTTTAATCTGAAAAATACGATAAGAGATGTAAACCGTGAGTGGCTTCATTGGTTCGTCAAATAAATGCAAATGGATAACAAAAAACCACGTTGGTGGCAATTTCAAGTATATAATTAAATGGATGAGCCACATGTGCTGTACTTTATGGTCCTTAAAATAAAGTGCCTTCATTTTATCAGAGTACTTTTACAATGAGAAACTGTTCAAAATCTGCGTAAACTGACAGCTTTCACCTAGCAGAGGACAGGCTCTCGTTTCACACAGTTCACCCCAATCGTTAGAACATGGCACATACACTATTCAGCTAGATTCAGCTCAGGAATGACGAGAGAACTCGGGAGAAATAGTTCTGATGCTGGTTCAGAACATTGCTCAACAGGGAGGTTAAAACACGGTGCAAACTGAAATAGGAAAACATTTGCACGCCTCATCCAAGTTCAAATATGCCCTTGTTTAGGTTTTGTGTGCATACAAGAGAACTCAATTGTTCCCGTTATTCAAAATCCCCCAAATATAATGAGATATAGGTAATCTAGAACTGAAAGTATTGCGAATAGGGGAGCTCATGCTAAATAAAATGCTTTAACATTTAAGTGTAAAGTACAACATTGCTTTCTGACTTATTAAAACAAACCAAAATCTGAATTAGTGTGCACCGCACAGCATTTCTCTGTGCCAAGTACGCATTGGCTGATAATCAACCACAGAAAGAACATGATGTTGTAGCTTGTTAATGTGAATTGTATCCTCCTTGCTGTTCTCAAAGTTGAGATTACATTTTAATAAAAAATAACATGTTTCCTTTTCTCTCTGGGGAGAGTGTGAGTGTGTGTGTGTGTGTGTGTGTGTTAAAACAGATTGCATCTCCCAGCGCTCTGAGTGCAGCATTGAGTAAATCGTAGCTAAATAAATGTAATGGCCTACTTAACAGATGTAGCCAGACACTGGGGCTATGAACTCGTGCACAACACTAGTGTTCGACGGTGGATTAACAAAGAACTGTGAAGGCATAGTCATTTAAAAATATATACCGAGATTAAAATGGAGGTTAGCTATGGCATTTATATACACAAAAGATGCAACTTCAAGTGGGTAGTAAAATGTCACCAATGATTGGGTACTGAATTAGATCCACCCTAATCATCCAAGGGAATTGGCGGGATAGCTGTTAACCACCCAAGAATATGATTTTCTGAAACAACAGCGAGGATAAATTAATATTCTGTGCGTCATAGATTGAAGCATAGCCTCCCCAAACTCCAGCTTGTAGATTTTGGTGCAAGCCACCGCAACTTGTATTTGATTTCCATTACTGTAGGTTTTCTATGCAATCATTCTCTGAAACCTATACTGGTTATTGATATTGGAGAAAATAAAGTGTTTTAATAATCTGCCATTTATCAAAGAAAACCAGTTCTATGTGAAGTAATTTAATATACTGATCTATAAACAGAGATGTAATGATGGACTTTGTGTTGTTTATAAAGACTTTAGAATTAGAGATAAACATAATAATTTGATTGCATGTGTGCACTATAATTTATACAAGGTAGGCCAATCTGTAAAGCAGCTACCAATGTAAACATATCATACTCTGGTGACTCCCCGGCATAGAGCATTTTTAATTTTGGGGTTTTTACTCAAATTACAGGATGCTTTTTGTTTCAGAGTTGCAGGTTGGGATTGTATACCAATGGGCAATAAATTAAGGGGATGCACCAAAGCGATATCTACAATTGAATCAACAAATGATATAACAGTGCCTTTTATTCATTTTGAGGAGTTTACCTTAGTGCGTACCATTCCCCTTTCCATTCTAGAACACTTTCCCCTATTGGGTTCACAATAACACTATCGATCAAAGTTTAGACAATACGGAGTATTTTGCAGCATGCCCGGGTTAGTCTCACAACAGACTCCATCATGACTCTTAAGCTAAAAGCCATGAACTCTTTCCAGGCAAAAGGCCATGCAGTTGTACTTCCTTCCTGGTGAACATGCCCCTTTATGATTGTTTGGGTTATTAGGCAGCAGGCTGACCTCACACAATCCTTGCTCGGCCTTACTTTTTTATGCACCTTACTCCACCTGCATGTAGAACACACCCAAAGATGGCAGAACCATGATCGCTTCTCTGGAAGGTAAGAGGTTTGGAGCTATAAAGCAGAACCACAGGACCTTTTCGGTCCCCCCATCTAACCCTGCCTCACGGAGTACTTCTCCATTTGTATCTGGTCCAGCGATTGGAACTTTTTATTTTATTCACCCCCCAAAGTTATCGGTCTGATGCTCAGAGACCAGGTCGATTTGCCAGGGGGTGGATGTTTTGTTTTATCATACTGTTTATTTAGAATCATGAAGCCAAACGGTGCTATACATTTAAAATGTATATTGTATAACATGATTTTCTTTAAAACTATCCTACTAGGATTTAACCGGCACCGGGGCCCTGACAGGGCCTTTTCTGGTGTATTGAATTTGCAAGAACAAAGGCTAAGAGCAGACATCACTTGAGATAGACATAGCCTGCGTTCCTTTTAAGCATCCACACCGACCACAGTTCATAAGAAATCAGTAATTATTCATGAATTGTGAATGACTGAAGACTTACGTTGGAAAGGCCTGGGATGGGAACTGTGGCCTTAGGCATTGCAACATACTATATAGCAGAAGTCCGACCTAACAAATCCTTGGTTTGCATCTTTCCCCACAAACCGGCATAACCTCATCAGTTTAGGCAGCCTAGCAACTCCCACACTAGCATCTTTTTTGTGGGTTACCCAAAGGGATAAGCATGATCGCCCATTATTTAACTTGTATGTAGATCCAGTGCATGTCATACTTCAGCACCATGATTTGGGAAGTACATCACTGCAAAGGCCAGCAACACCCAACTATATTTAGACACTGCAGGAACAACCGAGATCAAAGAAATCAATTTTTCCTCCTTAACCAAAATTAAATCTTGGATGAATGACTGGTTGAGTCTAAGAGAGAAAGAGGACCATATTATGAGGTGTAGTATTTTATACTGAGTAAAATGTCGAAATTACCAATTGGATATGATTGAAATTACTTCTCTAGTCACTTTTTAGTGGTTGACATGTTCTTGCTCTCATAGCAAGAGTAAGATAGTCTTGCAGACTGGATGAAAGCAGCCGATAAACTAGTTTAACATGAAAATCATACTAACTCCTCACAGTGCAGCCATGTTGAGAAAATGAATACTAACTCCTCACAGTGCAGCAATGTTGAGCTAGAGGTTCCTACAGTGTGTTAAGTAACTGGCGAGTACTGGGATGGAACACCAATTATAAAGGAGGGTTCAGAATTAAGATTTGATGAGTGGGAGATCAAACCAGCTCCTCAGTGTCAGGCATCACTGAGGAAGCAGGAGCTAGCGCTGGAGAACCAGGAGTGAGTGCACAGTGATCCACAAATTTCAATTCCACATGAGATGCAAGCTTTCACTTTTTTCACATAATGCATGATCCATTATTTTCAAATATGCACTAGAAGTGTCCAAATTCTTCTTAAATAACACTCAAGTTAAGGTCCACATATGCATATTTGTAAAGGAGTAGCTGGCCTGGGGGAGCCAGATCAAACTCCTGGCTTCAAGCTAACCAGGTTCCCCTAGGCTAGGGTGTGTCACGGTTTTGCCAGGACAGTCCTGGAATTTGGCCCTCCCTCCCCCGCCCTGACAGTTTTTCAAATTTCCTATACCCATTCTGCAAAATTCAAAACCACCAGAGGCCTGCTTCACAAAGCGTATAAGGGTGGATTCAGGAAAGGAAAGGGGTGAGGGTGGTGGGGGGTACCAGTCCCAGTTTTAGTGGAATGGGAGGGTCAGCAAGAATTATAAAGTAAGTATACATTAAAATGCACACAGAACTCTGACTCCCTGCTCACACCGTCCTTTTTCAGACCCGCCAGTAGACCAGGGGACCACTCCGGTGGTGATAGTGTGCGTACAAGTAACCTTCAACATTAACATGTCAGGCTGGGCTAGAAACCAACCATATAGGTACCAGGCACATGCATTAACCGATTGTGGCACAGCAACCAGTTGGGTAAATGATTGATCAAAAAGGCTTGTAACATGTATCAAAGCAAAAGCACCTTTTATTATTATTAAGCTTATATCCACAGTCAAAAGCGTGCAATTTATAGGAGCAGGGCTGGATGTACTGTTGGACGTGGTGGAGGGTGATCTTCCCGGTTTTCTAGAAGCAGAAGCTATACAGCTCCAAGCAATGTCGAACCCTGCAAAGGGTATTTTTTTATTTACGTTTTTATTAGCATCTGAAAACCCATGTAATAGCCGAAGTTAATGGAGTGAGGTTGACAGCAATATGTTCATACTGCATCAACAGAAAGGGACCGATACAAACAGGCAACAGGGATATGAAAAGTAGGAGGTTGGGATCTGTGCTCTCGCTCTTCTCTATGCTGCTCTGGGCGTACTATGCAGAGCCCGGTCCAGGCGTGGCATCTTGTTTGTTTGAGGTGCCTGTGTGTTCTAGGAGCGATAAATGGAGGGAGGCTTCCTGTGAGTGGGAATGTGTGTCTGTATTGTCTAACTTGCCCGATTTGTGTATCCCGACCGAGTGTCACGGACAGAACAGAAAAGATGGTGAATAAACTACAGTCTGTCTTAAGACCCAGTGGAACGAGATACAAAGCAATATAGAAGTTTGAATAGTGTGTACTTTTAAGCCGCAACCCATGAATTCTGGGTTGTTACTCGCTCTGAATATCTGCCTGCCTCTGCAATTTAGCCAGAACAGGACTGCGAGACATGTCCTTGGCCTCAAGCCCTGGGATCGTATCTCTCCAGCCCTGAAATCTCTTCACTGGTTCCCTGTGGCTGCAAGGATCAAGTTCAAGACCCTCTGCATTGTCCACAAGGCATTCTGGGTCCTGGGTCCTCAATACTTCCAACTCTCTCTTCATAAATATCTTCCTACTCGAGGTCTTCACTCCTCCACCTCCAACTCCTCCCTCTGGAACAGCATCCTTGCCTCTCTTTGAGCAGAACCATCCTGGTTCAAGAAGCACCTCAAGGCCTTCCTCTTTGCTTCTGCTTTCTCTCTTCCTCTATTCCTCTCGCCTGCTGATCTCCAACCTGTTACTGCACTGGTCACCCGGCCACCCTCTGAATTCGGGCCCACGTCCCCGCCCGTCTGGTTGCACACATGCACTGCACTTGTGGTCTGTATCTGTACCCCTACAGTCCCCTTTCCTGCACTTATTAGACACTTGCTTCCAGCACTTTTACCATGCGCACTACTGGTTGATCCCATGCCCTGCACTTGCCCAACCTCCACACCCCAGCACTTTTCCCCTCCCCTCTGCACTTGCGCAATCTCAATGTCAATAGGCCCAGTAAGATCTTTGTTTTGTCCACCCTGTGTCTCCCCTTCCTTGCCTCGTTGCGCCTTGAAACACTTGTGTACAGGCGAGTTATAAATGGCATATCATATCCTTATGCTGAGAATGCCCAAGCCCATCTTCGGCAGCTAATTTGCAAGATCTCGCAGCCCACCCACAGATAGCATAGCTAATGGACCCTTGGAGTCGCTGGCACATGACACCACCATGGGATGGGACAGCACTGCAGGAATTACTCCTCCCCGATCCATAAACTATCTGCAGGGGAAACGCCCCTCCCCGCTTCACTAACTTGGCTTAAAACTCTTGCCTGTCTACCTGTTGGGGAGAAGGGTGAGAGGGGAGTCCTATGGAATGTTTTTTTTAATTATTGTTTATGCGTTTCGATTTGCGATACGATCACGGGTTAAGCGCTAACCTTTGAAGGGGGTTAAGCTTGCACATTAGAAGTTCTTGTCACGGTAGGTGACTGCCCTGAAGGCTACCGAAAATGAGAAACGGACAGCGATTGGCTTCGACAAAAAAAAAAAAAAAAATATATATATATATATATATATATATATATATATATAGTTATATAGCGCCTAGAATCGGGAAGATCTAGTGAAAGGCTATGTAAATGTTGAAACTGTGGCGCTTTCTTATTACGACATTTACAATGAGTGCGACATTCATTGAAGGGTTTTCCTTAACCGAAAAAGACATCCAAAAAGCAATTAAGTCGTCTAGCATTGTCCCCCCTCCCCCCTCCTCCACCCCAATCCTCCTGCTACAAAAATTCGGGATGCTGATACAGAATCGATAACCTTGATGTATATCAAACGAGTTTTTTTTTTTGTTGAACCATATTTGCCTTAGTCGCCTAAACTGCTGATAATACACAGGACCCCAAAACCAGAAGAAATACTATTCAATTCGGCTATTGAGATTTTGAAGCATGGTCAACTGGTCTAAACTCTCCTTATTACTGGTGAAAAACACCAGAAATATAGTGGGAGTCTCTCACTAGTTTACTTTACCATTTCACCCAGGTCTTCTATATCCCTGCGCCGCACTTCACCCTATACAAGGTGTGTTCTAGGTGTATTCTTGATTTTAAAACCGTTATGTTTTAATGTAACTGATTAGATTTTTCAGTGGAATTCAAAAATTTAACAGACCGATGAGCAAACGAACCTTCTACCCAGAGGAGGGCCACCTTCCTCTGCTTCAGTCCAGACAAAGCACCAGTGCATGCCAGGAAAGAGAGGCATGGATTCCATAATACCAAGTCCCCCAACCGGGCCTGTTCAAATCCAAGTGGTATTTTTGTTATTCTTCCATTTGGAAACCAATGAGGCGTAGAATTCTACCTGCATTTTAAACCTAAAACTGGTCGTCATAGAAGCCTCTTACAATATTTCCAACCTTAATTTATTGGGAGTAACTTCCAAAAACATGGAATGACTAAAAGAATTTAGGCTTGGACTTTTGAGACTTGATTCTCCAAAATGGTGAACCGAAGCACTGCACTGTGGCACATCCTGGGCACCAGAAAGGGGCTAGGCTTGGGTAGTTATGACAGGTGGAACGGGGGCCTGTGAAACGTATGATTGAAAGGGAAACTTTGCCCTTCTCCTTCCTTACCCGAAGCTCGGAGAGATTCAGTTCCCGGGCAAGCCGCCTTTTCTCGGCCACGCCGATGTATCGCTGCTCCTGGAAGCTTCTCTCCAGCTCCTGAAGCTGCTCGGTGGAAAACTTGGTCCTGGGCCTGGCCCCTTCCGGGTCCTCCTCGTCTGTCTGAGGCCACGGGCGCTTCCCGCTGCTCGCCTCACAGGTCCGCCTCTGGTCAGCCCGCGGCTTCTCGGAGGTCGGGAGGCCTGCGGTGGAACTCTTGGTCCTGGCCCCTTCCGGGTCCTCCTCTTCCGTCTGAGGCCAGGACCACTTCCCGTGGTTAACCTCACAGTTCCGCCTCGGGTCAGGCCTCTGCTTCTCGGAGGCCGGCCTGCGCTCACAGCCTGGGGCTGTCCCGGGGAGCCTGTGTTCAGACCCTGGGTGGGAGAGGAAAGAAAAAGTGTAAGCGGCGTACATTACAATTCGGAAGAGAAGCCTCGTGGGCCCCACCTTCCACGGAGCAAACTCTTAAGACGTGTATATGTTTTTCAACACTTAGGTATAGGTGTATGTATTGAAAATCTGGCAGTGATGTGCTTCAGACAAACATCACTACTACCCAATGTATTAAACATTCTCCCTGGGTGGACACGGATGAACCTGCCAATGAAAGGCTGGCTTTTCGGGTGGGGGTTTGCACTCCTTTTGTAATAAATATACATTCAAGGGCTATTAAACGACCAACATTATCCGTTCCGTTAGGGAGAATTTAGTCCATTCCTGGGTTTAACTTTGCATCGGGAACTTGTCGTCCTGCATTTATAATGGGGACCCCATAAATACAAGTCCCGGAAAACAAAGCTAAAACCAGGACTGGATTAACATCTCCTGAATGGATAATGTTGGTATGTACGATGTTTGACAGTATTACAATATATGCTCTAGGGTTGGGACAATTTTGCCCTAGTGCTCGTGGCACTGGCCCCGAATAAAAGTGTCTGTAAAATAGTCAAAATGCTATTGGTAGCAAAACCGAACCAACAATAACGCTCTTTCTTCTAGAAGGTGAAGTAGTGAACGCGAACAGCGGAGAAAAGACGTGCCATTATTTCACCACTGCAAGGCAAATGTCTGCGTTCTCGCTGGTGGCACACACCCGAAACCATCTGCACCATTGTGTATGCATGAGAGTTGCATGTACAATATACACGTACTTGTTTATGCATGCACTTATAATTTCAGCTATGGACCGCGCAGCAAAACACCAATTTGACTGTAATGTGAAGAAAACAGCTTGCACGTAATGGAATTAAGATTGTTCAAACTATGAAAAACATAATGTTTGGAATGTAACTAAGGATATTGTAACAATGCAAACAGCAACGTCCATAGCACTATAGGGTGGAAAACACATTACATATATGACTTTAAATAACGTATATGTTTCGAGTTTTTATTTACATTTTCCATTTACATTGTGACCCATTGCACATGACCCAACTTCGGCTTTTTAGGTGCCTTTTATTAGTACCTCTGGGAATTAGTACCTCGGTTGGACACGTTTGTTCTGCCATTGGTGCGACTACGTTTTAACGACCAGCTATTAGTATGCTTTTTATGATGCAGACACAGTATCTGGAAATGTGTGTCTCCCCGGGTACACTGCTGCGAAAGCTTCCAAGCTAACGCTCATGTATAGAGAGAACAGGACACGTAACACTGGCACAGACTCCTGCCTAAAATAGGACGCAATATTAACAGTGGGACGTAGTGAGCTGCCATCTATCGATCCTGGGGGATAGAATCTATGGATCGCTTTAGCTATCATCAATCTATCGTTTTGTGTAAAACCGAATCCCCTTATTGCCAGTGATCTATTGTGTTCCTTGCTATCTTTTTGGAAGATAGAATGAAAAGGTCGCATTGTTCATTCCTGTTCTGAGCACGTAGTTCATAATATGTTAGCTACTGATTCCAGTTGCTCTTGCTTTGTTGGGCCAATATTTCTTGGGATGACGTATTTATGAGAAGCACCGGCTTGTCCGCGAACCGTTGCATGAGCGGGTGGGTTGAGCTCGGTTCTGTGCAGAGCGGGCGGTCAGTGCTCACTTACCCTTGTTCTTGCTTCGGGTCGCTGCTCGCTGTGGACACTCCGTGCGTGGGTCTTGTCCAGTGGCAGGAAACCTCGCCTGGGCTTCTGGTTCGTTTTTCGCCCAGTGATGGAAGCTCGTGTCTTCTCTTGCGGTGGGACTTGAAGGCCCGTGTGTGCTTCGCTCACACCCTGGGCTGGCGCTGCTGCCCCCCTCCCAGTGAAAGGAAGCCATGCCCACCCGATCCTCAGTCCTGCGGCTGCTCTGCGCCATCCATTCCACGGATAGAAGACCCTTCCCGGGTAGCGTTGGCCCTCTGTCCATCCCTAAAACTCCCGAATCCGCAGATCAGCTCCTTGGTCCTCCACGCTTTGGGCTCCGATATTGTCAGTCACTTTCTCCCCGGCACGGCATTTAAATATCCGAGGCCAGGAAACAACTTCCCTAACAATAGGCCCCGAGGAGTGTGACCTTAATCTCGTTGTGCTCAGGTGATTGTCACATCCGTGTAATCCGTGGATCCAGGCGTTAACAAGTGCCCAGGTTCCCTAACCTGGCGCCAAGTTCATCTGCGAGCCGCTTCAGGGCCGGGGGATAATTGCATCTGGTCTGCTTATATCGCTGCTTTAAATTGCTTTAAAGTTTTAGCCATTCATTGGCTTCATTCTTGTAAATGGATAATGGTAACATTGGACCAGTTATCTGTCACTTGACTGGCCGCCTGAACACGGCATTCTTTCCAGCGATACACGGACACAATGGCACCTGGATCAAAGCAGCCGCACTGCACACCTTGTCATGATGGCCCCTGGAACGTACGACAGGACCAGTGTCTGCCCCTGGAAATATAGCAATTATCCCCACCACGGAGGGGGCAGATGATGGCACAGCAGGATGCCAGTCCTATGGCTCCACTGTTTAGCGCCTGCATTTTCCATGCTGTTCTGTCATCTATCTATCTATCTTACTCTGGCTGCCTGTCTATCCCTATGTTCTATCTCTCCCAATCTGTCACACCCGACTGCCATGCACGCATTGCTTATAACATGATAACATTAACGATAATAATCAGGCTTTTTATGTAGCGCTCTTGCCAGATTCCGCAGACTTCTTAGAACTGTAAAGTCAGGCTGTGTTACTATCCGGATTAATGCAGCTCAATGTGTGCACAATGGTGCAACGCTAAATCCCAGTCAAAGTGGTTGACTTGTGAAGTGCAGACTGATCGCATGGCGGTGGCACGCGGACTCCTGTGCTAACCACCTGAATAAAGTACGCCTCTGTCTATCGCTGCATGTATCTGTCTAGCTAGATCCGGGCTTGAATCAATCTGTCAGACTGGCTGTCCATCCCACAGCAGCTCTCTGTCTATCTGTGTCTGCCAACGACCCATCTTTTTCTCCTTTGTTGACGCCTCTCCATATGTGTACATTGCATTCCACGAAGGTTATGCTTTACACACTTAGTACACAGTTAATAGCAGGGGTTTTAAAGGAAGCAAACGGCAGAAATCGGAGGCATTGAAAGGTAAGACACTTAAAACCCAAACAGCAGCAAGCATCCTTCCTTTGGTAAGACATTTATTTGACGTGTAACATCGATGGGTTCTCTGCAAGACTGCTTTACATTTAGGAAATCATAATAATAGTAATACTAATTAGCCGTATACGTTTGTTTGTAACGCAGTTGTTTGTTGTATCATAAAAATATAAATAGCACGTTTACTAGTTATATTGCCAAATATATGAACAGATGAAAGGTTGTATTCGAATTCAGATTTCAGCAGACACCCACTGAGCTGTGTTCATTCCTTTAGATGGCTAATTATTTAAACTGAAAAATGAACAACACGCAGACGACAGTCATTCCATCAGTATTTATAGCCCCCAGTACCTCAGCCCTCAAAGATCGTGATATTTATGTATTAATTGTTCCTTTGTAATGCGCCTATACACGTGGTTCGAGGCTCAGCAAGGCAGGGGAGGCGGGAGGGGGAACCCGTAGGGGAAAGTAGCGATCCTAGTATGCCACACAACATTCAGATCATGCAAGTCCAGTAAAGAGAAGTGAAAAGTGGAGGGGAGGTGGGGAAGTACAGGAGCTGAATGGAGGGGCCCAAGAGAGGGAAGTGCCATGGAAGGCTGGGTGGAGAGGGCCAGGGGAGGCAGAGTTTGAAGGGGTCCACAAATAAGGGCAGGCTAAGGGACTTGGATGGCTACAAGGAGTGGAAGCCAGTCAGGCAAGTGTAGGCGGGGGGCGGGGAGAGAGGGCAAGTGCAGGTTGAGAATTGGGCAGCCGGAGGGTCAGGGAAGGACAAGTGCAGAGGTAGGCTGGGCAGTGGGGGAGCTGGTGCCCTTTATGACTATGAGGGAAGCAGCCTGCAATTCTCAGGCAGAGGGTACTTTAGCATGGGAGGGGGAGGCGGAAGGAAGAAGAGAATAGGAAGGTCTTGAGCTTCCGGAACTTAAGAAGATCTGGCTCAAGTCTGAGAGGTGCGAGGAGTCCATCCCAGAGGGAGGGACCTGCAGAGGAGAGAGATCTACCCCCACACTAAACTTGGAAAAGCGTCTGGTTTGCAGAGAGTTAGAGCCAGACGAGCGAATGATAGGAGCAGAAGGACACACTTTCCCTAACTCCCGCCCCCTCACCGCTGTCAGCCTGGAACAGCAGGAGAAGGGCCCTATGTGAGACTCCATGTGTTATGCCTAACCCTCATTGAGTGTATGAGAGATGATATGCACTCAGACAACCGTATCGACTGTACCCTTGCACTGAAAGTGTAGAAGCATGTCATATGGAAGGATGTCAGCACGCACCATTGGACATCGTGTAGCGCAGAGTGAAATCTGATGAGGGCAGAGTGATGTCATGCAGAAGATGTATGAATACAAGCTGAAACAATATGAAAATACTTAAGAGTGACGGTGTAACTTAAGCAATAAGAGAACCATGTTCGAAATGATAAAGTAATCATGAATGTAAAAGTAGGCAATGTAACTTGCTGACCAAGAAGTGTAAATATGCAGTAACGCAAGGTAGAAAAGATACATAAAAGCTTGCTATAGAGCAATATATAATGTAGCAAGGATGGCCACAGTTGGAAATTGGATGCCAGCTCATGTAAATATTAATTTCAACTACCTCAGAAGTCGATCAGGGTTGCAGAGTCAGGAGATGCTGGAAGAACAGCTTTGTGTGCACAACAAAGAGGAGTCAATGTTGGCTTAAGATCAAGGCTCCTATTTTTATGGAATCGCTGTAAAGAACGAAGAGAGGCAGATGGATGAGCCATGGACATAAAACATATTTCTTAGATTACATTTGCAAGAGCCAAGTATTGGACAATTACAAGTGTATAAAGTCTATAGAAAGTGGAGTGAGCAAGTCACTAAAGAGGAGCAAGAGGAGCAATGACGCCCAGTATAATTAAATCAAATAGCAGTAAATAAGATGCTGAAATGGACAGGTTTGTGTTCTCTTCACATGTGACTCAGAAGTCAAAAACAATGGTAACTCATTAAGCCTCACATGAAGATAGTGATGTGCTTTCACTACCTTGAATGTGCTAGAACAGAGGGCAGGCTACAAGGCCAACTACAGATGGAAAAATTTGGTTCATGGCTGGTCTGATGAGAGATGATGGACTATTGGGGAAAGTGGGGAGTAATCTGATGTGATCCAAGCACCTCGGTTTCCTTACGTGCTGCTAGCCAAGTCGAAAGTCCAAGGTTGGGTGAGAATGGCAACCAATCAATGGGTCTATGGGGCAACATTCTATGCAATGTTGCATAGACTAATCCACTTCCCTTTTGTTTGCTATAATCAGTATTATACGTATTTAGTGGTCGTTCAAGAGTTGTCTTACAGATAAGAAACAGCCAATGAAGTATTAACCTGTGGACAAAAGAAACGATCACTGGTTAGCACTTTCCACCTTTCGGTATGAAAGGTGGACACAAGATGCCACCATTGGTTAGCACTTTACGCCTTTAGGTATGAAAGGTGGACACAAGAAACCACCACTGGTTAGCACTTTCCATCTTTCGGTATGAAAGGTGGACACAAGATGCCACCATTGGTTAGCACTTTACGCCTTTAAGAATGAAAGGTGGACACAAGAAACCACCCTGGTGAGCACTTTCCGCCTTTGGGTATGAAAAGTGGACACAAGAAACCACTACTGGTTAGTGCATTCACCTTTCATACCTAAATGCAGAATGCACTAACCAGTGGTGGTTTCTTGTGTCCACTTTTCATACCCAAAGGCGGAAAGTGCTCACCAGGTTGGTTTCTTGAGCCCCCCTTTCATACCTAAATGCGGGACACAAGAAACCACCACTGGCTAGTGATTTCTGCCTTTAGTTACAAAAGGTGGACTCAAGGAACCACCACTGGTTAGCACTTTCCTCCTTTATGTATGAAAGATGGACACAAGAAACCACCCCTGGTTAGCCCTTTCCTCCTTTAAATATGACAGGTGGACAAAAGAAACCACCACTGGTTAGCACTTTCAACCTGTAGGTATGAAAGGTGGATACAAGATACCAGCATTGGTTGGCACTTTCCGCCTTTAGGTATGAAAGGTGAACACAGGAAACCACCACTGGTAAGCACTTTCCACCTTTAGGTATGAAAGGTGGACAGAAGAAATTACCAGTGGTTAGCACTTTCCGCCTTTATGTATGAAAGTTGGACTCTGGAAACCACCACTGGGGAGAACGTTCCACCTTTAGGTATGAAACGTGGACACAGGAAACCACCGCTGGTTAGCACTTTTCGCCTTTAGGTATGAAAGGTGGACACAAGAAACCATCACTGGTTAACACTTTACGCCTGTACATATGAAAGGTGGACAAAAGAAACCACCACTGGTTAGCACTTTCCACCTTTCGGTATGAAAGGTGGACACAAGAAACCACCATGCGTGCACTGCGGAAGTGCATTGCAGAAGTGTGTCTGTGGAGTCTGCCGTTCCTGCTGGCCCCTCTGGATTACCATCAGCGTTTACCTTGTGGACTAATTTGGTACGCCCAGGAAATATATTTATGAACTAAATTGTGGACTGCTATTACTATCCATAATATGGACCAACCTAATGCTATATAGCCATTAATTTGCGTGATTTTACCTGTTTTATTCAGGTTCCGCCCACTTTCTCACGCAACTTCCTTAAAAGGATACCAGCGCGCGCACAAGCGCGCACGTACTGCAGAAATGCATTGCAGGAGTGTGTCTGTGTCCGTTTCCGTGCTCAGTGCGCTGTGCACCCAGTAATTTTTAAAAATCAATTTAAAATCAATTTTAGTTTTAAGTTTATGTTATAGGTATAGATTTCTATTGTGTGATACGGACCAGTACCACTCACAAGACTGTTGTAGTAGCTGCTTGAAAAACCAAGGAAATATACTGCAGTCTTTTTCCTAGTCACTATGTTCATCGGATCTGTGGCATTTGTTGACCATTATATTACATCTGCCGTTCTGTGATACTATACAAACAATTTAGGTTTTAATTTGTTGTCTTAATTGTTTGCAGGATTTTACACGTGTGCGTTCGTGTAGTAGATAAACTGAAGGTACCTCAGTGTACCTAATTCGTGTAGTGTAGTGTTAGGCATTCGTTTGGTAGGAAGCGTGCGAGCCGTGCCCTGTAGCACCTTGTAGTCACCTTGTAGCCTCGGTGCTCACGGCATCCACGACTGCGCTGTACCAAGCGAAAGCGACCTATGCGTGAAGGTGCTGCTTTGCTGAATGCCACTTTTATTGTGCTGCCTATACTGCATACGCTGTTGATGGTAATTAATGGGAGTCAACGGGAGTGCGCAGTAGCCAGCAGCTGGTGGTAACGGTAGATAGAGCACCTGTCTGAGTTGTTTCTCTGCCTCCTCTCCTTGCCGCTCCACGATTTCGACCACGTCTTTCACATCCCTGACGTTCTTCCATCTATACACGTGGCAATTAGAGTGCTTATCCACATCCAATAACTGCCCCAGCCCACACCCGAGTCTGCCTTGTTTGCTCTTGTTCGGGCGATGGAAGACTATGAGCGGGAGATTGCTGTGCACAAAAATCTAAGAAATAGAAGAATATGTATTCCTAAAATTATATCTAACCCTAAGAAAGCAATACCAATGTGTAAACAAATCACAGAGTACTATAGCAAAAAGCATATTGTTCCTATGGGTGCCATCACTATCGAAGCTGTAAAGGATACTCTTATCATGGAATTGACATCCGATCTAGGGTGTGTGAGTGCCAAATTGCTAAGTGACATGCTATGTTGCCCAGACACTACTACCTCTACCACGAACAATGTTGTCTGTAGTCGGTCAATCGATATTGAGCAAATATCTAACGATGTGCCTCGAGTGAAAAGAATTACCAATTTAAATCCTACTGCCAAAGATTTTACACCTATTAGAGATGTTAATGTGAATGTTAATGTGGATGCTGCTCACAGGCATGAGCTCAATCCTACTATAGCTTTAATACATGACACCCCATTGATAGGAGCAAAACCTCTCATTGACCTCGCTGCCTCTGCCATGGAGGACCCTGAGCTAGAATACATGGGTCTTGACCCTGATCAATCCTTAATGGAGGTCATATCCACTCCTATGTATTTCACGCCTCCTAATAAACCATGTTCTACATCAGGCACTGCTAACCATTTATCCCCCCTCAGCACAAATTTAACTCCAGTCAAGGATGAGTGTCCAGAGAAAGTGGTTTCCTTTTTCCCCACTTATCCTACTGATATTAAGTATAATTCCATTTTTCACTTTCCCATGACAAAGCCCAGTCATGAGCATAATAGTACTCAGTTAAAAAGTCTAAATGATACAAGTATGAACTCTGATGACATGTTTTATGCCTTTGAAAACTTACTGACAAAGCTCATTTCTAAATGTGAAAATTTGGAAAAGAAAATCAATATTCAGTCATTGATAATACATAAAAATATGCGTGGATGCTGCCATATGGCATGTACTGGCCCGTTTAGTGACCCTAAGAATAAAACATGTATATCGCCACACCCGTTGTCAACAAAATATAAGAGAAAAGCCAGAACGTACTTGCCAGCCAAAGTTCATCACACATTTATGTACTGTAATAGTAAATCCAGCAAACGACTGAATAACCCCAAATATATGCATGTCCTGGCAAACACAAGTAGTGGGCAAAAAATTAGTATAGACGTTTACCCTCTGCATCCTAATGTTGCGACAAGTTTACCACTGGACGAGTCATTGGTTGTTGTTGAAAATGTCATCAATCTGGATATAGTTACACCTGGTAATTTAATTACCACTAATACCATCGATAAATCCATTAAAAAACAAAAGAAAAAAGTAATTAAAGGAAAAACATGCAAACAATTAGTCTACACCAACAACGACCCTAACAACCAACTGACTCTTCCGCACCGCAGAAGTACCGAAAAAGTACTGTTTGCTGGTTATCCTGACCGCGCCGCGCTGCTACAACGTTTCCTGGAATTGGAATTGTGAACTGTGCCTTCACTTCGTCTGCACTTGTGGAGGACGTCTTTGCCTGCTGCACGGACTTTTGCCTGACTTCCCCCTCATTGAGGGCACTTCCTCTTTTTTGGAGCTCCTCTCCTCCTGGTTGACGTGCTCTCCACTGTCTATTTCAACCCAGTTGACCGCGCACCGCAGAAGTACCGAAAAAGTACTGTTTGCTGGTTATCCTGACCGCGCTGCTACAACTTTCCTGGAATTGGAATTGTGAACTGTGCCTTCACTTAGTCTGCACTTGTGGAGGACGTCTTTGCCTGCTGCACGGACTTTTGCCTGACTTCCCCCTCATTGAGGGCACTTCCTCTTTTTTGGAGCTCCTCTCCTCCTGGTTGACGTGCTCTCCACTGTCTATTTCAACCCAGTTGACCGCGCACCGCAGAAGTACCGAAAAAGTACTGTTTGCTGGTTATCCTGACCGCGCTGCTACAACTTTCCTGGAATTGGAATTGTGAACTGTGCCTTCACTTAGTCTGCACTTGTGGAGGACGTCTTTGCCTGCTGCACGGACTTTTGCCTGACTTCCCCCTCATTGAGGGCACTTCCTCTTTTTTGGAGCTCCTCTCCTCCTGGTTGACGTGCTCTCCACTGTCTATTTCAACCCAGTTGACCGCGCACCGCAGAAGTACCGAAAAAGTACTGTTTGCTGGTTATCCTGACTGCGCCGCGCTGCTACAACTTTCCTGGAATTGGAATTGTGAACTGTGCCTTTACTTCGTCCGCACTTGTGGAGGAAGTCTTTGCCTGCTGCACAGACTTTTGCCTGACTTTCCCCTCATTGAGGTGACTGTTACTCTTTGAACTCCCTCCCCTCCACTTTCAATCGCACATGTAGCGTTGGTGTCCTTTCTTAGAACTTATATCCTGTGTGCCCTACGCTGTGTGCCCAAACCTGTATGGTGTGCCCACTTGCTCTAGCAGGATCTTGTCATATAAACTGATTAGCATTGTGCGGGCGGGGAATTTTAATTTTTTTAAATTTTTCCTCACCATACGGCATCCTTAAGCATTTTTTTCTCTGCTTCCAGGGCACTTCCTCTTTTTGGAGCTCCTCCCCTCCTGGTTGACGTGCTCTCCACTGCCTATTTCAACCCAGTTGACCGCGCACCGCGCGCGCACTGCAGAAGTACCGAAAAAGTACTGTTTGCTGTTCGCTGTTCGCGGTGCTGCGGTCTGTGGGTAGGTCTAAGTTGCTTTTTCTTTTATATAACATCATGCACCTTTGAGTCCATACGATTATTCCCATTAAGGTAATGTCTAGTGGACTACGCAGTGGAGCCAAATTACATTCTCCTGCTCCAGCAAAACACTCAAAAAGAAATCGCTCTTTGCTGTCCAACGCTAAGAGGGGTATTGTGATCGATTCCTCTGTCATGGAGGCTATAGATATCTTGTCTCAAATTAAGCCTGATACTGAGTTGACTCCTCTTGACGTTATGGAGTTTAAACCTCCTGTGAACCTAACCCCACAGGAGATTTGTAAGGAGATGCTTGACAACATGGTGTCTGGCGATTCTAGCGCTTCACTTCCTACCTCAAAGCACACTGTTGAATTAAATACACTAGGAGTCACCCAACCTGATTTGGGCAACCAATCTGGCGATCAGGATACTAACTCTGAGCTGAAGCAAAGAGAGCCTGCACTCCTAAACAAAACAGGAGCTTGCTCCGTTACCGGCTCTGACAGAGAGCTCAGCAAAATTGAGTGCTGTATCCACAACAGCCCCGGCGGGTGGGACCTCTGATCTCAATGCTATTAATTCCAGCTCACCAAATGGCTGGATGGACGATAGTGCAAATTTGGAGGATAGTATTGTGCGTGCTGCTATTAAAAAGAAAATGGGGATTGAGAGTTTTCACCATCACCTGACTGATTTTTCCACTCTACCCTCTATGATTGAAACTGATTTGGGTAGGCGAATCAGATTATCACATGAACCTCCCTCACCAATCTCGCAAAGAAGCTTTAAGGGGGGCCTGCTACACTTTCCCACTCAGGACCCTTTCTATCCTCTGTCTGCTCCCTCTCAAGTATCTGTATCAAAAGGGAGGGTTGCAAATAGAGGTATTTCTTCTGTATCTGGTCCCTTGAACTTGTTCTGTCCGGGAAAACTCACTAAGCCCCCTATGGTGACAAAACCACAATCGGAAACACCCCATGCTACTTTTTTGCATGGGGATTTTCACTTACATCCAATAGGGGATGTTGGTCATGCTTATGACTCCACTCATACTCAGAATTTAGAACCTCAAAAGGACTTACCATTCAATCCAGAGGCATTTCCTATTATCACGCAAATTCTGAATCTACTTGATAAAGGACACGAACGCACGCATGAAGAAGTTAGGTTTCTTCATCTGCAAAATACTGAAATATCCTAAAAAATTAACAAGATTGAAGGCCTGCTATTCGCGTGCAATGCAATTTCTGTCCTTAGTTCAAAACCTACTATTCTTCTCAATGTCAGTGACAAAGGTACTCGGACGAAAACTTTTGCAGAAATTGTCTGATACTCCGCCAGCACTGCTTTCTTCTTCTGATTCCCCGAATGGCAAAATAGAACAACTAGTAGCATCCAATGCCGCAAATATTGAGAAATTGTTGTCTGCATTTAAAGAAATTCAGTCAACAATAATGCTTGTGACTATGCCAAACCATGATCGGGAGCTTACCTCAATGGAATGCCCAATGCTATCTACCCCTGACAGCCCTACTGCTCTCTTTAATCTGCTTGAAACCTCAGATATTGTCTCTAATTTGAACCCGGCCTGCGACAAATCTATCGCTGCAACCCTTCCTTCTGAAGCTCCACCTATTGTGCTTACGAGAAAACAAAAAAGAGCACAATTAAGGGTTGAAAAGCGGAAAGGGGCAGATAAAAAAATTGAAACAAAAAGCGGAAACAAAATCTAAGAACCAGAGTGCTCCCAAACTTGATCGTCACAATTCTAACATAAAAGAGATTTGTAATCTGTCCGGTGGGGAGGGTACCCTTGATTTGAATCAACTAAATGCAGAATCCAAAGCAGTGCTCAACCTTTCTGTTCCACTTCCATCTATCGCTACTTCAATAGAACTATGCTCAAAAGATGAACGTTTAAGAGGTGACATATCAATGTGTAACCAGCCTCTTAAAAAAAAAAACAAAACAACAGCTGCAAAGTGTAACTTGTGTGTGGAAACTGAATCCATAATTGCATTACCCACATTCAATGAGGGACACTTGGCTGCCAAACAAGCAATGCTATCAAACTTTTATCCACTGTTAGCCACAAAAAAAACCGACAGAGTTATTCGTGGTCTATGCAATCATGCGCCCACGAAAAGCCAGCCAATTCTACAAGCACAAATGATAAAAGCGGCTGCTCCTACTCCTACTACAAATTCGTGCAATTATGTTGCAATTTCAGAAAAAAAGTGCCCAAAACATTGCCTTTGGAGTTGAGTCAGGTTATATCAAATGCCAACCCAACTCTGACTCTTACAGCTGCTCATTGCTCTCCGGTACGAGTCAGTACCGAATCTAGAGCTACGAACAACATAGCTGATGAATTAAAATCAGCTGTCGTGATGGGTTGGGAAAGTGACATTGAACTCCATGGCAAAGCTAGGCTGAATCGTTCATATTTTATTTCAACGCTGCAAGCGATTCCAGCCTTAAGAATGATAAGATCTAATGACATTGATTGGGTTAAACCTGCACTTACGAATAACAAAAAAATGTTCTGCAGATACAATTCCCCTCTGATTTTGAAGTTGATCTGGGAACAAAAGGTGGATTTACTTTCCATAGGCTTAGTACAGACACTGTTTTCCTCCATTGATGACGCAGAAAGTTTTGTTAATACCCAGGTCCCAGTAGTTCAAAGCCCTTCTGCACTGAAAAACCAAGGAGGAGCTCTGGACCTTGATACTAATACCCTTACGCAATTGTTAGCAATTGTATCTGCTCTTAATAGTATTCAATCAATAGGTACCACTGCAGCTGTCTCCAGCCCAAACAATGGGTTGTTAGGACATTCTTAGCTCTGGGAATTTACTAGTCCTGTCCTGGAACTCATGCAGCCTTAATAACTTCCGGACTTGGACTAATAAAGAGAATCGTCCCCAGCCGGACGTTGTTTTTTTACAGGAAACCATGTGTCGACTACCATTCACAATCGAGGGTTTCCATGTTTTCTCACATGTGGCTTCGCATGGTTCTTTGGGGCGACCCTCTGGAGGGATTGCTATTTTAATTAATACCTTAACCAAAGGCGTCGCCAAATACATATGCAGTACGCAAGGATTATTGGCTGTTGAGTTAACCCCGGGGAATTTGCCTAATACTGTTCTGTTGTTAATCTGTATCTATTGGAACAAATTGTCCTCTACTCTTGATACTATCATTGATGAGTTGAACTCACTAATTGTAGCAGCTTTTGCATGTAATCCATCTCTTCGCATAATTGTGGGGGGTGACTTTAATGCATTATGCTATGATGTATTACAATGCAAAAAGAATCTGATCCCTAGCAATTCTATTTCTTCTGCACGTAACGGGCAACTCTGGCTCGAATTCTTTTTGGAATGGGACATTCAACCAGCACCTGTAACACTAAACCCATATAACTACTCTTGGCACAGAGGAAAATCGAAATCTTTGATGATTTTTTTTTTGTCTCTTCATGCTTGTACTCCTCCATTAAGCCGGTTATTATTTCAGACCCTGGCCTTGGTGATCATATGTTAATTTGTTTATCCATCAATCTGCCTTTTATCAGATTTGAAGCTGTTCCGAGCCTAACTTTAATTGAATCAGATCGTCATTTACTATCTGTTCGCTGGAATCCGAATGTTTGCGGTAAATTGTTGCAAATGATCGCGGCAGACCCACTCGTCATTACTGACCTCAGTGGCTCTTCCCTCTCTCTATGTGAAGTTGAGGTAAATAATATGAAGCATATCCAATTTCATTTATTAGAAATTGCTTTGATTAAACCGCCCATTTTCCAACCAAATGTAAGTCATGTTCATAAATACAATACATCTGTTGCTAAAGCAAAGAGAGAGAAGAACCAACTAATCAGGGAGATGACAAGATCTATGCCTTACTATTTATCTAGATCAATAATGCTAAATCGAATCAAGCAAACCTTTAAAAACAGAATGAAATTCCTTAAAATCTCTATGTATATTGCTGATAATCAAAATGTGATGTGTCACTTACTAAAACATAACACTAGGCATTCTTGGTCGCTATTGCGCTCTATAATATTAGGCCCACAAGTTGATCCTCAATGTGATTTCTGCTGACGAGTGGACTAATTTCATAAAATTGAAATTTAAATTGCCTGATCGTTTCTTTTCTATTAAAAATCACCACCCAACATTTATCTGTTATACAAATTCCATATGGACGATTAATGACATCATAGATGCAATCGATAAGCTGAACAATTCTACGGTGCCAGGCCTGGATGGGCTTCCCCCGTGTGTATATAAATCCGATCCTCTTTTCTGGGCACATCTTTTGAAGATCCGATTTGATCTGATTTTACAAACAGGGTTAATTCCATCTTCATGGCATTCAGCACACATTATTCCCATCTACAAAGAGGGCCCTCCAGAGTTACCTTGTAATTATCGTCCCATCGCTCTTACTGATGCTTCATCTAAGATATTTTCTCTCCTACTTTTGCAGGAGCTTCAAACTTATATTGCACAAAATAATTTACTCTCAATTTTCCAGGTGGGCTTCAGAAAGCAAATTGGCTGCCCATTGAATGCAACCATTTTAGCACATCTTCAGGCTCAAATCACCAATGCACATATGGGGCCCGTGTATATGGCTAGCTTGGACTTGACGGCTGCATTAGACAGTGTTATCCGAGAAATTCTATGGGCCAAAATGATTGAGATAGGAATCCCTCATTTCTTTGGTCGCCTTGATTGCCATGTTGCACCTTAAGACGTCATATCGAATTCGACTAAATTGAAATGGTGCATTAACTAATTCTATCATTACTGAAACGGGGGTTAAACAAGGCTGCAATATGGCGGCAGTCCTTATTAACCTGTATTTACATGGGATAGATTCACTTTGGGAAGAGCAAATTGTATTTCCAGCTAAACTAGGGACAATCAGGCTCAATTGGATTGGCTTTGCAGACGATCTGCTAATATTTGATCGCACCCCGTTTGGCCTCCAGAAAAAACTTGACCTATTTGCAGATTTTGCTCAAAAACGCAATCTTACAGTCAACCCAACCAAATCCTCTATTCTTACCTTCTATGAAGGGCGATGCAAAGTGAATAAATTCTCATGGTTTCTACAGGGTGTTGCACTTCCTTATTCCTCATCCATTCGTTACTTAGGCTATCCGCTGGCCGACTCCTATTCCCTAAGTATGTGGCAAACGTTTCTTAACAATAAAGCAAAAACATTAGCATCGCAGATGAAAATCATTTTTCAAAAATATTGTTTATTTTCTTTGTTACCTCTTATCCATTTTTATTTACTTAAAGTTGAACCCTGCTTGTTATATCCATTGGACATATGTTTGCATGAAATTGATTCCTTTCTTGATATACTGCAGGGAAAATGTGGAAATCTGCTTTGGGACTTGCTTATTCCATCCCAAATGTATTCATCTGTCATGAATTGAATCGATTACCTCTTTCCTTAAAAAGAAACTGGCGCAATATAAAAAATTACATCAAGATGGTGGATCCCCCGGCAAACACCTTATATTCTGAGCTACATAAACTGATAGACAACCTGAGTATTCAATCTCTGAAAGCTGCTACCAACAAACTTAACACAATTCTAAATGCTATCAATGAAACGCCAAACAGTATGACCATGCAGCTTCCTGCTAAAAAAAAAAAAATACGAGCTTTATTGTTGGCGCATTTTGACAGACAAAATGGGTACTTATCCGTCTTACTCGGAATATAACAAATTTCGAAGGAAATGGGGTGACCAGTAATTTTATTTAATTCAATTTCCTTCTGCAATTGGTAGAAATCTTTTGATTCGATTCCGTCTAAACCAATTTCATACTCTGTCCAAAACTAAAAATTGGAACAGATCACCACAAATAAACTGCTCAATTTCATGTCGTTTTTGCGAGGATGACGAAATAGATGTAACACTCAAACATATGGTCATCTATTGTCCCTTTTTTCATCATTTCGGAACAAAATCCTTGATCTTAATGCTCAGAACCAAACTGGAAATTATATGGAATCACTCTGGAATCGTTGCATGAGTAGTACTAGCCTCTCCTTTAATCTGAAATTGACCGAATTACTGTCAAATATTGAAACAAACTTAAATGAACTTTCCATGCGTTTATTGTGAAGAAAAGAAAAAAACAGAATTGGGAATAATATTCTGCTGTATAGAACAGTGAGTTTTTATAATTTGTATGTTCTTTTTAATTGTTCAAATGTTGAAATGTGGTTGTTCCTTTGCTTATTTTTGTACTCTTTATGATTGTAAAGGTTTCTATAAACCGAACACAATAAAAAAAATAAAAAAAAATAAATAAGAATAGGTCGCTTGAACCTGTAACAGCACAAACTGGCAGTTTCTATGAAGGGATAAGAAAGATGGCACCTGCCCTTCAACTTGTGAAAATGTATCAGGAATCCACTCCTACTCCCTTCAATCGATCAGCAGTGTTGTGCATATTCAAGTCTATTGTCTCGCTAAGAGTCATCACATCTAGAGGCATACATATTGTTGATCAAGTTAAAGCTAAGAACCAATACATAACTAACATTTGGTTTGAAACAGAAGCTTCCTTAAATTATGTCCTGAGTTTCGAAGCTTATTTCTTGCGCCTGGGCTATAATATCTATCGCGCCGAAATTCCACTAAATAAATCTGCCATTAACGCCCCTGTCAACTCTACCAACCAGGTCCAGCAAGGTATCCGATAACACAGGATACGCTTCCTCCACCAGATATATCGGATGGGATAGCTGTTGGAGTGACTACTTGGCCGATGGGTGTGCCACTCAAAACCACCAAACCATCTTTAATATCACAAACACACCAAAGTATTGATGGCTACTGGCAGTGGCTACCTGTGGCATTTAAACCCCACTTTAATGCTGTGCATCAGTGATGTAATACGGTGGATATGCTCTACTCCTGGAATACTCAAGGGCATACCCACCTATTTGAGAATGATGGATTAGTAAGCAAGATGAACATATTTGGCGTGGTTGCATTGCAAAAAACCTGGTTGTTGGCTGAAGTGCAATTGGACGGAAGAAGTATTGTGCACCAGAAGGCCACCAAAGGTCCAATGGGTCGCCCGAAAGGCAGCCTCCTGGTATCCGTCTTACCACCTTGGCGGATTATAAAACTTAAACAGTCCTCTGAGTACACTCGGATTACTGTATCTACATTAGACATCATATTAATAAATGTGTATGACCCGCCAAATATGGCAATGTCACTCGTGAATATTGGGATTGTTAACAATGTATTACTGCAATACAATCAGGTATTACCTGTGTGGATTGTTGGTGATTTTAATGGGCTTATTGGAAATCTCACCCTGGTGAATGATGATAATTGTAAATTCTCATCCTAAGCTGTGCCCGTGCGGAAGACTAATCGTCAGGGCTTGAAGTGGCATTCTACGTTAGCCACACATGGGATAGTGAAATTAAATGATATCACCCCCAGTGATCCCCACATGGCATTTACCAGAGTTGAGGGTTGCTCCGCATCTACAATTGATTACGCTCTCTCTAATATTAGTGGGATAGCCTGCATAAAAGATATGAGCATAGTAGCTAGATAGGAAAGCAATCATGAAAGCAATCATGTCCCTATGTGCTGGCTTCTAACGTTACCTACTATAAAGGAGACTGTAACCGTGTATGATGAAAATGGGCAATTGTCACTTAAGGAGGGGGGGAACCAAATCCATTGGAACCCACGGAATATCGATAAAGCCAATAACGTTGCATTAGCATTGTTAACTTGTTTCATACAGACTGAGTATGTTGGGGAGAATGCTAGTATTGACATGTTGTCTAATTTTTCTAATATCATGTCAGCAATTAAAGAAGAAGTAACAGAAAAACGTAGTCATCTTGGCATGAGTGAACAATCAAATATGCCAACCAAGCGCCGTGTTGGTTTTGATACCGCAATCAGCGAGGCAAAGAGAAGGATGAGAAATGAGATCCAAATGGTATTAACAGAGAATGTCACCCGTCCCAAACTAGAGGGAGTATCATCCCAAATAAAGACTGTGAAAAGGAATTATAAAAAATGGTTATCGCCGAGAGGGCCAGGTCTGGTGATTCTGTTGGCATATGGCAATTACTCCAACATACAAAACAACGCCCACTATCCATCGACTGTATAACCGAAGCACAATGGAGCTGCCACATTGGCAGCAACTTGGGTCGGGTTATCTCGCATGAGACCACTCTTCCTACCCCTGCTGAGCCATGGGTTTGTCACGCAACAATACTAGACATAATAGTGATCATCTCCAAGTTAAAGAAATCAAGAGCTGCAGGGCCTGACGGTGTATGTAATTTACTCATAAAAAAGCAACCAGAGCTATGGGCTGCGGCTTTACACCGACTGTTTACCCAAATAGGCATGTCAGGCATAATACCTCAGTCGTGGCACTCTAGTCATATACTGACAGTGCACAAAAAAGGGGCCTGGGACTGTCCTAGTAATTTTCAGATGCTTGCAATGCTCGACACTTCATCGAAAATATTTGCACAAGTTTTATTGCAGAATCTGAACGAGTGGATAACAGAGAAAAAAATACCCCCTCCACATCAAATTGGTTTTCGCGCAAATTCAGGCACTATGCACGGGTTGCTGCTACTGTCCACTGCAGTTGAACATTCGTGGATTAGGCGCAAACTTGATGTGTATTGCGCATGCATTGATTTCTCCGCAGCATTCGACACTGTGCAGAGAAATAGGTTGTGGAAGAAGCTGTCAGCTTGGGGCATTCCACCAGGCCTCCTGAGGATGTTGATGCTGTTGCACACTGACACCACAGTGCGTAGCTGCCTGAATGCGGCCGGTAGATTGTCGGCCTCTATGTCACATTTAGTGGTGTTAAACAGGGGTGCATGGTTGCCGCGGTACTATTCAATCTGTACCTAGCAGATATGCAAATGGCCTTCTGTATTGCTGCAGCAAACACTGTGAAGATATCCAAGGTGATCATTGGTTGGTTGGCGTACGCCGATGATCTCATTTTGCTTGACTACACACCTGCAGGTCTTCAGCTAATTCTAAACGCATTAAGCAGTTATTGCGTTGACAGTGGACTGCTGATTAACATTGATAAGAGCAAAGTGATGGTCTTTACAAAAAACCTGAAAAAATATGTGTGGACACTGAACGGCAAAGTATTAGAACAAGTCACATCTTACAAATACCTTGGTATTATTGTCGATGACCGTTTAAATGGAATACCAACTGGTCTGCATTGCAGGCCCGGTACATGGTCTCCACTAGTGCTCTGAGCATCTTCATTGGAAGAAATAATGGCTACTTGATAGCAGCAGTATTGACTATCTATATCGCAAAGATAAGGGCAATACTACTATATGCCATTATCATATGGGGTCACAATTTCATCAAATTGGTTGAGCGATTTGAAGCTTGTTTGCTCCGTAAATTGTTTCGCTTACCCCAGTGTGTAAGTGTTGAATACTTGTACTTAGAATTTGACTTGGTAGGAATGACTCATGTATTCGTCAATCATTGTGTGTTAAATTTTGAGAAGTTGATATAAAGTTGGCATAATGGGTAAACTGAAAAAGCTTCACAGTAAGTGGATTAGACCATCTTCCTTACATGGCCAAACGAGTATGTATACCACGAAGTTTATAATAAAAAATGCATTGAGGGAAGTCAGTTATGAACAGCAGATGATTAATCTCTCTACTAAAATTAATAGTGGGATCTATTGCCAAGAGCGCTTATCGAGATGAGCGCTTCCATGTTACATCAATGCTTACCCAAGTTCACAAACAGTGCGGCAATACCTGTTATTGAAATTTAACATATCTGAGGCATTGGAAATAAAAGGCACCTTATTAGGGATCCCACGTGCTAGGCGATATTATTGTCTGTGCGGTAATAACGTTATTGAGACATTACATCATCTGCTGATTGTATGTGATAGCTTACATGCACTGCGATACAGACATATGAAGTAATATAACAACACTATCGAGACAAATGAAAATGAGACATTATGGTCATTATTCATGAGTGGCAATGATATAAATCTAATAGATTTTATGGTGGCATTTAATAAAAAGATTGTATTGATTTTATACTGTATCGAATGACTATATGTGTTACTGCACGCAATACTTTATGAAATATGTAACCAGTTATGTAATGAGATTGTTTTTAATTGATTTTAATATTGTAATAGGTTGTATAGTATTGTATATGTGATGTGTAAACTATGTTATATAAAGCATTTTTTTTTTGCAATATGTATATCAATAAACTATGAACTATGAAGAAACCACCACCGGGTAGAACTTTCCACCTTTAGGTATGAAACGTGGACACAGGAAAGCCCAGCTGGTTAGAACTTTTTGCCTTTTGATATGAAAGGTGGACGCAAGAAACCACCACTGGTTAGTGCATGCACCTTTCATACCTAAATGCAGAATGCACTAACGAGTGGTGGTTTCTTGTGTCCACTTTTCATACCCAAAGGCGGAAAGGGCTCACCAGGGTGGTTTCTTGAGTCCTCCTTTCATACCTAAATGCGGGACACAAGAAACCACCACTGGCTAGCGATTTCTGCCTTTAGTTACGAAAGGTGGACTCAAGGAACCATCACTGGTTAGCCCTTTCCTCCTTATGTATGAAAGGTGGACACAAGAAACCACCACTGGTTAGCACTTTCCTCCCTTAGGTATGAAAAGTGGACATGAGAAAACACCACTGGTTAGCACGTTAAGCCTTTAAATATGACAGGTGGACAAAAGAAACCACCACTGGTTAGCACTTTCAACCTTTAGGTATGAAAGGTGGATACAAGATACCAGCATTGGTTGGCACTTTCCGCCTTTGTGTATGAAAGGTGGACTCAAGAAGCCGCCACTGGGGAGAACTTTCCACCTTTAGGTATGAAACGTGGACACAGGAAACCACCACTGGTTAGCACTTTTCGCCTTTAGGTATGAAAGGTGGACACAAGAAACCACCACTGGTTAACCCTTTACACCTGTACATATGAAAGGTGGACAAAAGAAACCACCACTGGTTAGCACTTTCCACCTTTTGGTATGAAAGATGGACACAGAAAACCACCACAGGTTAGCACTTTCCTCCTTTAGGTATGAAAGGTGGACTCAAGAAACCACCACTGGGGAGAACTTTCCGCCTTTAGGTATGAAACGTGGACACAGGAAACCACAGCTGGTTATAACTTTTTGTCTTTCGGTGTGAAAGGTGGACACAAGAAACCCCCGCTGGTTAGCACTTTCCACCTTTAGGTATGAAAGATGGACCCAGAAAACCACCACTGGTTAGCACTTTCCTCCATTAGGCATGAAAGGTGGACAAAATAAACCACCACTGGTTAGCACTCTGCCTTTTGGTAAGAAAGGTGGGCACAAGAAACCACCACTGGTTAGCACTTTCCACCTTTAGGTGTGAAACGTGGACTCAAGAAACCACCACTGGTTAGCACTTTCCACCTTTAGGTATGAAAGGTGGACACAAGAAACCACCACTGGTTAGCATTTTACACCTTTACATATGAAAGGTGGACAAAATAAACCACCACTGGTTAACACTTTATGCCTGTACATATGACAGGTGGACAAAAGAAACCACCACTGGTAAGCACTTTCCGGCATTTAGGTATGAAAGGTGGACCCAAGAAACATCCACTGGGTAGAACTTTCTGCCTTTAGATATGAAACGTGGACACAGGAAACCACAGCTGGTTAGCACTTTTTGCCTTTTGATATGAAAGGTGGACACAAGAACCCACCACTGGTTAGCACTTTCCACCTTTAAGTATGAAAGATGGACACAGAAAACCACCACTGGTTAGCACTTTCCTCCATTAGGCATGAAAGGTGGACAGAAGAAACCACCACTGGTTAGCACTTTCTGCCTCTTGGTAAGAAAGGTGGGCACAAGAAACCACCATTGGTTAGCATTTTCCACCTTTAGGTAAAAAACGATGACGCAAGAAGCCAGCACCAGTTTGCACCTTTTGCCTTTAGGTATGAAAGGTGGATTCAAGAAACCACCACTGGGGAGAACCTTCCTCCTTTAGGTATGAAATGTAGACACAGGAAACCATCACTGGTTAGCACTTTCCGACTTTAGGTATGAAAGGTGGTCTCAAGAAACCACCACTGCAGAGAACCTTCCTCCTTTAGGTATGAAATGTAGACACAGGAAACCACCGCTGGTTAGCACTTTTTGCCTTTTGATATGAAAGGTGGACACAGGAAACCACCACTGGTTAGCACTTCCACCTTTAGGTATGAAAGGTGGACTCAAGAAAGCACCACTGGTTAACATTTTACGCATTTACATATGAAAGGTGGACAAAAGAAACCACCACTGGTTAGCACTTTCCACCTTTAGGTAAGAAAGGTGGGCACAAGAAACCACCACTGGTTAGCATTTTCCACCTTTAGGTATGAAAGGATGATGCAAGAAACCAGCACCAGTTTGCACCGTTTGCCTTTAGGTATGAAAGGTGGATTCAAGAAACCACCACTGCGGAGAACCTTCCTCCTTTAGGTATGAAATGTAGACACAGGAAACCACCGCTGGTTAGCACTTTCCACCTTTAGGTACGAAAGGTGGACAGAAGAAACCACCACTGGTTAGCACTTTCCACCTTTAGGTATGAAAGGTGGACAGAAGACACCACCACTGGTTAGCACTTACCGCCTACGGCGCCTGGGCTTCCCTGTCAATTAAGGCCCTTCAATAACTAACTTAAAGCATTTCACTGTAAACAACTGCATTCATATCCATACATTTTTAGGCAATTGATATCGTGATGTGGAGTTAGTACCTACTTGTCAGGGCAGTAATTGGAAGGGTAGAGAGGGGACAGGAGACAGCTCAGAAATCCTTAAGTGGGAGCTTTCGGACTTAAAGGTGGGAGTTCCCTGCTTGTAACACTGAAGCTACACTTGAATAGTCTCATTAGAATGTGCAATGTCTCCCACAGAAATAAGTTTACCCCGCCCGAAAGGACCCGAGGCAGTCACCTGCATTTCTTGACACATCTTAACATCGATTGTCAGCCAGTCAAACCACACCCTGCACGTGTGAAGACACTTCACTTCCCCTCATTCGTTATACAGTAGTAAAACATATTTCGATAATTAACTAGGGGGTACATCATTTTCCATAAACCTGTGTTTCTGATTCCCTCATTCTAAAAGTGGTCGTATTACGTTAGTGTAAATGAGAACGGAATGTAGGGTTTTTTAAGTGAGCAGATGTACGGGGAGCCTTTTATTATATTAAGGGTCGGGTCAGAAATGCGTTTCTGTAAGTCCTGTTAAGGTTAAAAGCAACAAAATATATAATCGAATCCAAAATCAATTCGTTTTATGTCACGAACGTCTTTCCTGGTTACTGAATCCATATTTATCATAATTAAAAGAAACGTCATTAGGTATACGTTTTAAGTGAATTTCGATACAATTCAACTGCAGCCTCGTGAAATGTACTAACGGATGTGGGGAGAAGCTTGGCTGTTCTTTTTCAGTGTCAATAAAGCCGTTGTGTTGAGGAGATGAAAGGAGCCGTGCTTGTGGCCTTTCGAGATATAAGGGCTCTGTTTGGGTAGGCTTCGATAAGGGTGAGAAGTGGCCGTCAATTACAGCCCTAAACGTCTCGCCAGCGAGCCCTCGGCCTCGGCAAATAGCCCGTTTAACACTTTTACGAGCTGCGTCACTGAACAGGCGCCAGGGCAGTGGGTTATCCAGCCGCAGATAATGGCAGGGTTTACCTAATGCTCCCCTCTTCATCTCGGACTCTAGATAAATGATTTCAAATAATGTCCAAGTGTTGGCCGCTCTGTCCGGCCTGCACTTCAAAGCGGACTCGCTTCCATTCTACCATTACCGTACTGCTGAGAATCAACCACGTCTGTGTCTGAGCAGTAGAGTGGCCGGTTTGGTTGAATGGCAAAAACGCGCGCATCCTCTCTAGAAATTGGTGCAATTCAGGAGCAGCTAAAATGATATACACTGATTGAGAAAAAAATCCGTTTTACAGCAGAATTGCGTAAACATGTGTGAGGGAGAGGATGGAGTGGTGCTGGTAATGCTGACCCCCTCCCACAATTTCTACTTACTTCCAGTGGTCGAAGCTTACGAACAAAAGAAGTTGAACTATGTTCCTTACTGGCCTGCCCCCACTCCCCACAAACCCAGTGGTCGAATTGTACAAAAAGGCGGGCGAACGCGCCAACGAAGGAGGCATGGCGGTCGTCGCCCCTTAGTGGGGGCTGCCCAGCCAATCTCCTTCCCCCTCCTCGGATACGTCAGTGGGCGGGGGTAGTACCGAAAAAACTCGCCCCCGGAAGAGGGTGGGCTGGGGGGGCTAGAAAGGCGGGGTTAGGTAACCAAGGGAGGTGAAGATCCAATAAAAGGGACAGGTCGGCCGGTAGCTCTCAACCAACCTGACAATCAAGAGCCTCCCACCAGCATCAATAGAACACCTCACAGAGATCTTCAATGCATGCATGAGGCTACAGCACTTCCCGAGTTCCTGGAAAGAAGCCAGGGTCATTGTTTTTCCCAAAGGCCGGCAAACCACTGAGGGATCCAGCGAACTACCGCCCCATCAGCCTGCTCTCTGGATTATCGAAGCTCCTGGAGAAGGTCCTCCTCGCCCGACTCAGCGACTTCACCTCCAAAAGAAATCTACTAGCAAAGGAACAGTTTGGATTTCGAAAGGAGCATGCAATGACCCATCAGCTACTGAGAGTGGTGGACACCATCAGCCACGGATTCAACATCAAGAAGTCCACAGGAATCGTCTTCCTGGATTTCGCCAAAGCATTCGACCGAGTCTGGCACAAGGGACTTCTGCACAAGATGATTGGCCTGGGATTTCCAAACTACCTGGTGAAGACGATTGCAAGCTATCTGGGAGGCTGCACCTTCCATGTCGCCATGCGGTCTGAGATGTACTCATCACATCCCATCCGAGCAGGCGTGCCACAGGGATCGAACCTCGGACCCTTCCTGTTCAACCACTTCACCAATGACATCCTGACAGATCTCCACAAGACCGACCTGGCGCTGTATGCAGACGATGTTGCAGTCATCTCCCAGTCATTCAGAGAAAAGGAAGTGGCAAAGAACATGCAAGCTTCATTGGATACCATTGCGAAGTGGTACAGCGATAGAACTGAACACCAGCAAGACAACTGCAACGCTGTTCACCAGAAAGAACATCAAGGAGCACCCACACATCAGCCTCAAGGGGAGACCATCAAATGGGAGAGCAGCAGCCGCTACCTCGGTGTGACCCTGGACAGCAAACTCAACTGGGAAAGCCACATCGAGAATACTCAGCAGAAGGCAACAGGAAAGATGGCAGCGCTGTACCCACTCCTGAAGAGCAAGTCCATGCCCTTCCGGACAAAGATCAACGTCTACAAGGTGATCATCAGACCAACCCTGACGTATGCCTCCCCAGCATGGATGACCTGCCATGAGCGACACCGAAAGAGTCTTCAGATAGTCCAGAACAAGGCCCTGCGGATATCTTCTGGAGCTCCAATCTTCACAAGGATAGCAGACCTTCACAGAGACCTGGTCATCGAGATGTTGGACGAACATCTAGCGAAGCTGAGTAAGAACTTCTGCCAAGGACTGGATCAGAACCCGAACCCTCTGATCAGAAGAATCACTGCCACCACTGCAAACCCCTTCGACCGCTACCCGCGGCCTATCACTGCGAAGACCCTGTGAAACCAGCTCTACTGTGACAAGACCACACAGACCAAGAAGAAAACAAACCCACAACTACACACTCAACCCGAGTAGATGGAGTAATGAGGCACAAGCCTCAGTATCCAAAAATCACTGCTGATGGATAAAAATATATCAGCAAGAAGAACAAGCGCGGTAGCTCTCACTTTCCCCCGGTACTAGTGCCCGCAGTAGTACAGACTTCGTTTTGTCTAGAGGACGCTGGATTTCGAGCCGCTGTCGGAGTGTGAGGTCGGTTGGTGTTACGGATGTGTCAGTGTTACAGGCGTGCCATGCAAAGTCGAGTCGTTCGACCTGGAGCGTTGGAGTTCGAGTGAAGCAGATTTCGGATCCGGCAGGAAAAAGTAGGTAAATGAGTGCCGGTAGTATGTGGTGGGGACGTGTAGGGGGTGAGAGGGGGCACGCGTTACATTGCATTATTAGCGAAGCTAGGGGGAATGGTGCAATGACTACCATAGCAAGCCTGGTGCGACAAGAATCATTAGTCAATGGCCGCCGCGCCACGTGTCCAACATTCGGCTCGTTTGTCGTCGTTGCTTTGCTACTTAAGCCACACCAACATCCGCTGCAAAAACGAGTTAATAAGCTGCTGGCCATCACGTGTTGTCGTAAAGCTCTGAGTCAACCTCATGTTGGCTCCTTTCCTAGATTTCATTGAGTCACGTCAAGTATGTTTAGCGCGTATCATTACTTTATTGACTGGTTATAAATATATTTATAGTTAAAATAGGCAGCATGGTGCAGTGCCTCGGGGCAGCCGTCGACGAGTGACTAGCACACAATGCAGGGCGGGAGCATGCCATGTGCCCTCTGTGTGGTTGCTTGCTGGGCGGGGTTGCTTCCGAGGGCCTCCATTCTGTCGCAGGGGGGTGGTGGGTCGTGGTGTTTGTTACTGCAAAGGGTTCGAAATGGGCTCTGGGGGAGGGCAGCTAATGAGCGGGAGTGCTCTAGGAAATGGCAGCTATTTTTCTGTCGGGCGATACAGGGAGGTGAGGAGCTGTATAGGTGTATGGGTTGAGCGAGATTCCTTGGAAGGCCGGTACACGACATGCGGGTAATGTGGGGGTCGGTATAGTGGCGAGCGAGGGGCAGGGGGAGCTTGGCAGAAGTGCGAAAGGCAGGGTGGCGGCAGAGAGGCCAAGCATTAGTAGGGGCGGCCGCATGGGTAATGGCGGCATGCCAACGAGGGGGGGGGAGACGGTGAGAAGGTAAAGTGCAATGTATGGAAATGAGGCGAGGCAGTGTATATGTTACCAAGACGTGGGGGGATAACGTGCGAAGGGGGGCCCCGGGGGGAACGCGAAGCGTTTCCCCCGGGGAGTTTTTGGCGCTGCACACGGCCAGCGAGTGGCCGTGGGAGGCAGAGCGCCTCCCGGGGTATTTAAGGGGCTCAGGGAAGGTTCGGGAGCCAGGCGACAGTTAGGACTTGAAGATTGCTGTCAGTCCAGGTCGCCTGCTCCTGAGCCTTCCCTGAGATAGCCAGGCCTAGTTGTGTGGGCGAGCGTAGTCAGGTGAGGTAGGGTAGGGTTTAGTGGGTTTTAGTGGGTTTGGTTTATAAAAAAAAAAAAAAAAAATACAAAAAGAGAAATTATTTATTTTCATTCAGGGGTGCCGTAAATAAGACACCCCTGTTTTCTTACCTGCGTGTGGGGGCGGGTCGCGGGCGGGAGCGTTTTCTGTGTGTTCGGGGGCCGGGCGGGCGTCTCTGCGCGGCTTGGAGGGGGTGTAGGAATTAGGATTTTATTTTATCTGTGTTGGGAGGGAGCGGGTTTTACCGCGGGTTTATATTTCCTCAGGACCCAGCGTTCTGCTGAGGTTTGGGACGTCGGCTTCTTTTCCTGGAGCGGCGCGCGTTGCGTTCTCCTGAGGAGAGGCACGGCCTTTTCTTAAAGGGACCGTGTCTTAATTTTAAGACGGTGCTTTAGGGTCGTGTATCAAGCAGGGGGCAGTGTGTAAAAAAAAAAAAAAAAATCTTATACCTAAGTATATTTTATCTGGGTGTATTTTTGGTGCAAACTTTATACAGGGGTTTCCTTTTGTGAAGTGGTGCTATTTAGGCAATTGTTATTAGGGGCTTATTTAAAAAAAACAAAAAAAATTGTTTTTGGGGTAATAATTATTTATTATCCTTATATAGTATTATAAGGTATTTTTAATTCTTTATTATTTCTTTATAGCAATTTATTTTATTGGTTGCTAGTTTACAAGGACATTCCAAGGGTAGGTTCTGGCTCGGGGGCTTAGCTAGTTAGCTTCATAGGGTGGAATATTAGTGCACTCTAAGAGGAGTAGTGCACCATGGTGGGACAGGGAGCTAGTGAGAGGGGTATGGTCGATGCTAGGGCCCTGAGGGAGGCCCTTGAAATTATTAGCCGGGCGTCTAAGGCCCAGCTGGAGGGGGCGGTGGGGGAGGTCACGGGTGCGAAGGAGGTAGGGGGGGCAGGCCGCAGCGCAGAGCCGCGGCTGATGGGGCTCTCGCGGCAGTGGTGGCTTGCACCCCCGTGGCGGGGAGAGGGGAGGTATGGGAATCCAGGGGAAGGAGGTTGAGAAGGGAGATAGATAGGAGAGCGTCTGAGGGAGAGATGATTTCGGGTGGGGAGCCACTGAGGGAGGGAGTGAGTAATAGCCCTAGGGAAGATAGGAGTGCGCAGATGGAGAGGGCTCTTGGGAACCCGAGCGAGGCGATTGAGGGGGTACAGAGGGGGATGGCAGGACAGAGGGGAGGAGGGGGTAAATAATTGCAGAAGAGTGTAGGAGGGAGAAGGCGGGAGAGGTCCCCATCAATTGAGGAGGTTAGAGTGGGGCGCGGAACGGCCCCCATAGGTAGGAGGATGGAGGGTGGAGGGCGCTGCGCAGCCCCCGCTGGTCAGAGTGAGGTTGAGGGTTTTAGTACGGCCCCGCCTCGATCAGCACAAGGAGAGCCTAGAGGGAGCAGCACGGCCCCTAGCAATGAGGATTACAGGGTGGAGGATGGAACGCCTCGCCCGAGAGAAGAGGAACAGGCAGGGGTCCCCCCGGCCCCGCCGAGAATACGTCAAAGGAGTGACGGGGCGTACGCCCCGGGCTCACAAGAAGATCGTCTCAACTCGAGCATGAGCTCGCATCAGCAGTGGTATATAAGGGATGATGAAGTTGGATTGGAGGAATATGTGGGGCAGTGGGAGGTAGAAGGTTATAGATCGGCAAGGGAAAGGGAGGAGGAGAAAAGTTTGAGGTGGGATATGGAAAGGCAGGTGCAGGGGTGTAGGGGGGTAGGGGGTCGGGGAGATTATTGGCTGGGTGAGTCTGTTGACATGTTTTGTCCCCGCAGTGGGAGCCCTCTAAGAAAGGAGATGAGGAGCATCGGGGTGGACGCCAGACCACTGACGGCAGGCGTGGAAAGAGGTGAGCAGGAACGGGAATAGTCATCGGCATGGCAGAGAGGGGTCACGAGAAGGGTGACGGGGAATGATGGGACGAATTTGCATGGGGCAAGGAAAGAAGCTGGTGTGCAGGCCATTGGAGCCTTGGGGGTTGAAAAGAGCATGTGCTCAGTGGAGGTCCAAACGGACACGGCGATGGAGCCATTGGTGCTTGAAGTGCAAGCTGGAAATAAAAAAGAGAATGAAGTGAAAGGAAAGGAGAAAAAATTGCCGTACATGGGGATAACAAAACCATTGGGGGCACACTTGATGGCAACGACAAGGGAGAAGATTCAGGCGGGGGAATTTGTAGATGTGTTCAAATTGCTGCATAGGGAAGTGAGAGCAAAAGAGGGGTCTAAAGAAGAAGAAAGGGAACTGGCGTCGCGCCCAAGGGTCCCGGTGACTATTGAGAATTGGACGTCGGCATTTATCATTTATGCCAGTGTTTATTGTGAAAAATTTCCAGAGCGTTGCGTGGCTCTGCTCAAATATATGGATGTTATCAGGAATGCTTTCACGAGTTTTGGGGGTTTTGCATGGGTAAGGTATGATGAGGAATTCAGAGCGAGATTGGCGGAGGACAGTCAGGTGGTCTGGGGGGAGATAGACATGGATCTCTGGTTGCAATGGATGGCTCCAACGAGGCCTGCCCCGACACTGCACACGGCGAGCGGGCTGCCCGTACCTTTCCGGCCCTTTCTTGGTCGCCCCGCCCATGATGGGGCAGGGGGAGGAGGTAGGGGGCAGTCATCAGCAGCGTGCTGGGGGTATAATAAGGACGTCTGCGCAAGGACCCTGTGTAGGTTCAGGCACGAGTGTAGCAAGTGTGGTGGAAAACACCCTCTCACGCAGTGTTTCCAACAGGGGGACAGGGGGAGGGGGAGGGGGGAGGGTAGAGGGGTTGTGGGAAAAAGCTTTTACTCCAATTAAAGTAGGGGTGCTCGAAAAATGGTTGCAATTTTATCCGGACAGAGAAGGGGCGAAGATCTTGAGTGAGGGTTTCTGTCAGGGGTTCAGATTAGGGTACCAGGGCCCAAGAGTGCGCAGGTGGGCTGAAAATTTGAAGTCAGCAAGAGAAAATGTTGACGTGGTGAGACATAAATTGACCAAAGAAATAGCGACAGGAAGGATAGTGTGCCCATTTGATGACCTGCCGGGTGATTTAGTCATATCCCCATTGGGGGTGGTGCCGAAGAAAGCTCCGGGGGAGTTCAGACTGATACATCATTTGTCATGGCCGGAGGGTATGTCAGTTAATGATTTTATTGCCCCGGAAGAGTGTGGAGTTGTGTATGCCAGTGTTGACCAGGCGGTGGAACTGATAAGGAAGGAAGGGCGAGGGGCCTTCATGGCCAAGTGTGATATCAAGGTGGCTTTCAGGTTATTGCCGGTGCACCCGGAGGATTTTTGGTTGTTGGGTTTGCAGTTTGAGGAAGGCATATACATAGACAAAGCCTTGCCAATGGGTGCGCAATTTCCTGTGCTTTGTTTGAGCGGTTCAGCTCTTTCTTACAGTGGGTCTTCTCATTCAGTTCGGGTTGGGAGAGTGTGCTGCACTATTTGGATGATTTTCTTTTCATTAGCGGGGCAGAAAGAGTGGAGGATTGTAAAAAAATGCTACAGTCGTTTCAGGAGCTGATGGAAGAGCTGGGGGTGCCCTTAGCGGAAGACAAAACAGAGGGGCCGGCAGTGGTATTGACATTTCTAGGAATTGAGCTGGATTCAGTGGCCATGACCTCACGCTTGCCGCACGACAAGGTGAGCAAATTGGTGGTTTTGTTGGAAAAAGTGGTGGCGGCCAAGAAAATGGTGCTGGTTGAAATGCAGAGTTTGGTGGGGCATCTGAATTTTGCATGCAAGGTGGTGGCCCCAGGGCGAACATTTTGCAGGAACATGGCGAGGGCTATGGTGGGAGGGAAGTGCCCACATCATCGGATAAGAGTGTCAGGGACAGAGAGGGAGGATTGCAGAATTTGGCTGCGCTTTTTGGAGAGTTTCAACGGAGTGTCAATGTGGTTGCAGGGAGACCCGGTGACTTGGGAAGTACAGATATTTTCTGATGCAGCAGAAGCGGGAGGTTTCGGAGTTTTCTGGGGAGGAAAGTGGTGTGCGGAGAAATGGCCATTGCGGTGGTTGAAGGAAGGAAGGAGCATAGCATTTCTTGAATTTTTTCCACTACTACTTGCATTGCAGTTGTGGGGGAAAGATTTTCAAAACAAGAAGGTGAATTTTAATGTTGACAATGAATGCATAGTTCATGTGGTGAACATGCAGTCAGCTAAGGATCAGAGGGTGGTGAGACTGATGAGAGAATTTGTTCTGCGCTGCATGGAATGGAATGTGGTGTTTAAGGCAACACATGTGCCGGGGAAGGATAATGGCATCGCTGATGCATTATCTCGTTTTCAATGGCAGAAATTCCGTGGATTGGCTCCAGATGCACAGCAGGAGGGGCAACAGATTCCGGAGGAGCTGTGGAAGATAGGAAGCTGAGAGCGCTTTCACTGGTGGAGGGTTCATTGGCCTCGGCATCTAAGGAGGCATATAGGAGGGCCTGGGAGGATTTTATTAGAGGGGGAGCTTGTAGTTGGAAGGGTAGATGGGACGCGGAAGAGAGGAGGAGAGATGATGTTATGAATTTTCTCCTGAGGTGTATGGACAGGGGGTGGTCAAAGGCAACGATTGCGGGGAAGTTAGCAGGGATTGCTTTCTATGGGAAATGGTTTTGGGGTTTTCAACCAAGTGGGGGGGAAATGGCAAATAGGATGTTGGAAGGATGGGCAAGGGAGAGTAAGAGGGACAAGGATAAGAGGAGGCCGATATCGGCGGAATTGTTGCAGAGGCTCATCGAGGTGGTGGGGGGAGTTTGCTGGTCGGTATGGGAAGGGGAATTGTTTGTGACTTGTTTTACTTGGTTATTTTTTGGGGCTTTCAGGGTTTCTGAGTTGGTAGGGGGAAAAGGGGGGGTAGGAGGACTGCAATGGGAAGATGTTCGAATTACAGAAGAAGGTCTGGACATCAAGATCAGAAGATCCAAGACTGACCAGAAGGGGAGGGGTTCTTGGGTTCTACTGGGTAGGGGGAGTAAGGATTTATGTCCAGTACAGGTAGGAATGGTGTGGAAGGAGCGTTGTGGGGGTAGGACAGGCTTGGTGTTTCAGCATGAGCATGGACCGCCGGTGGCAGCGGCACATGTGCTGGGGGTATTGAGGAAGGCGTTGGAGGCAGTGGGTGAAAAGGCAGAGGATTTTGGGACTCATTCGTTTAGGATGGGCGCAGCATCTGAAGGCAGTAGGTTGGGATTTTCCAAAGACAAAGTGAAAAGCTTGGGGCGTTGGAGGTCTGGGAAATACAAGGGGTACGTCAGGGATTTTGATAAGGGGAATGTTTGAAGAAAGGAGGGAAAGGATTTTGGGACGACTGCTTTTATTGTAATGTTTTGACTTGTCAGTGATTTTTAATTTCTTTTTCAGATGCTGCGTGAAATGAAGGGGAGTTGGCGCAAGTGTGGATTGTTGGCCATTCAATTGTTAAGTGGGCTGGGAAAGAGGCAGAGAAAAGGGTGTTAGGGAGGCAGCTGGGATGCAGCTAAAAGGAGGTGGTGGTGAGATGGCACGGTTTGGGGGGTCTGCGCTGGGATCAGCTGCTTCCTATATTAGCAGGGATGAGGGAACGCTATGGGGTTCCAGAGGTGGTGATTATTCACGCGGGAGAGAATGACATAGTGAAGGATACGGGGGTCTCTGCGAAGGAAAATGAAGAGGGATTTAGTTTGGATGAGGGAAATGTGGCCTCAAGCAAAGGTGGTTTGGACCAAGTTGTTGCCGCGGAGAGTTTGGAGGGGGGCGAGAAATGAGGGAGCAATAGAGAGGACTAGGAAAGGGATAAACAGGGAAATGGTTAAGTTTTGTGCCTCGGTGGCGGTAGAAGTGATGGACCACAAAGAAATAACGTATGAAGGGCTCCTTATTTTTAGAGAGGACGGAGTACACTTGTCCATGTATGGGAATAATCATTACCTGGCGGACTTGAGTTCCTGGCTGGGAGACTGGGTAAGAAGTTGGAGGTAGGATAGAGGAGGGGGGGGGGGAGTGGGGCAGAAAGAACTCCTCAGGGGAGGGTTTTTCTGGTGCCGGGGGCATGGCCCCTTTTGATGTGAGGGGAGGGAAGCACAATGGGGAATGACACGGGAAAGGATGGGGTGGCGCTGTTTGCACAAGCAGGTCACCCCGGGGGAACAGGTATTGAGCCTGGAGGGGCATGGCCCCTGGGAGAAAGCGGGACGCCTGGGAAAAGGGCAAGGAGACGGTAGGCTCCAAGGGGTAAGTAGGGAGGAGATAGCTGAGTTATTTATTTAATTGTTGGGAAAATGAAAATGAAAAAGGAGAATGTTTAATTATTTAATTGTTTGTTGAAATATTTATTTAGTTTGTTAGGCCATTGGAGCCAGTTAAGCATTTTGAATTGTAAGCTTTGGCCTGTCACATTAAAGCGACCTTTTTCACTTTTAAATGAGTCTGGGTTTTTGTGCAGTAAGCCAAAAAGGGGGATGCGCGCTTTGCAGAGACAGCATAACGGGACACGGCCAGTTGGTGGGACACGGAGGTGAGAGGTTAGCTCGGTGAGGGGATTGGCGTTGGCGGCACGAGCATGGTGTGGACAACGGTGAGGCGAGCAATACAGCGCAGGGGGGGGAGGCGGCAGGGACCACGGTGTTGAAGTAAGGTTTCAAGGCACTGCAAAAATGCTAAGGCCCAATGCTGATGGGTACTTCACTTTCCTTACGGCGTGGATGGACAGCGGGGGGCATGTTGTCTATGTGTGGGTCGAACGAAGACTGCGGGTGGAAATGTTTTGTTGGGAGAAATTTTACAAAGAAAAAGGGTGGTGAGTGGCCGCCGTACCGTGGGGGGCTATTGCAGTTACAGACGATATGATAATATTTATATGGGCCTACACACAATGCGTTTCAAAGCGCCTACGCAAGATCTGGTGTGTAGCGAGGCGCTCATGGTTGGCCAAGGTGCCTCGGGGGTTGGGTTGATGGGAAGGGGCAGGTCCTAAAGGGGAATGCCTATTGCATTGATGTATGCCACCGTTTGAAAGTACCTGCCGGGGGTTCGCTCCAGGAGCGGAGGCCTTCTTGGGGAAGTATATGGCCTACAACAGTTAGAGGGGGAAGATGCCCGCGTGAGTTAATGGTCTTTCAGGGCACATTTGTATGGAACAAATGTACTCATTTCCTTGTATATGCGTTGCCATGTTGTTGCATTACTTGTGGTGATCTACACCCCCCTTGTTTCATTTTGAGTTGTGCATTGGCGGCAGTTTGGGCCTCAGGTAGGCCTTTGGAGTGAATTTTGGAGATAGCCGAGAATGTGTTCAGACGAGTTGTAGTTGGTATGAAGCCATGGGTAGATGCGCGCTCCACGCGGGCGGCTTTCGTAAGGCAGCATGGGTGGAAGGGGCACGGTCCAAAACCACGGGGGCAATGCGGCTAGGTGGGATAGTGTTGGCCTGATTATTTAATTTGATGTGCGTTTTGGAACAAACAATGCCCGACTGCAGTGTATTTCCTTTCAATTGCGGTCCTCAGATGGTGCTGGCATAAATATTGCTACTTTCAGTCACAATATTGAAGGTTTATTTGGGTCAAATTGGTAATACTTGCCACCTACATTGTGCACCAAATTTGAGGCCTGCAGGGGTGTTAACTGCACTCACAGATCGGGAACCGTGTCCAGGGACCTTAGTTTAGGAATCGGAAAACACAGGTTTGAAAGCGGGGGGGGGGGGGGGGGGGTTCGGCAGCCAGGGTGGGCTTACTTCACTGAAGGAATTGTTGCGGGGGTGGGCAGCCAGGGTGGGCTTACTTCACTGAAGGAATTGTTGCGGGGGTGGGGAATATAGTAGTTTCAGTGCTGTCCGCGTGGTCAATGGCGGCGGCACAACTGTAAAGGCGCAGGCCGGTCGGGCAATGGGGGTAGCAACGAATGTTAGGTGCGATGCGCATTGGGGTAGCTTGGCCACTTATGTGGAATCGCGCTGTTTGCAGTGCTCTAACGCCCTTATGTATTGTATATGTGTGGAGGTATATATATATATATATATGTATATATATATTAGGACGATGGTCAAATTATCCCTGCTCCCGTCCTCCATCAAACCGTTTGAACCTGCGCATCATTAATTTTGATTCCTGTTTGGAGCGGGAGTCGGGTTGGGGGGCCAGTGTGCGGGAAGAGTTGCGGTGGTTGGAGGGAGTGCAGGCAACGTGGGGGTGCGCGGCCGTTAGATGACCCAGCGCCAGCGGGGCTACCAGGGGTAGGAACTGGGCGATATGATCGTGTGGAGACAAGGGACCGCTGGGCGCGAAGACGCATGAAAGGGGCGGTGAAGGCGTTCCCCACGAACACACGGCCTTGAAGTGCTCATCACTGATGTTGCATAGCACAGCCCGCAGATTGCAGATGAGAGGCCTCTCAAGGGAATGGGCAAGGTCGGCATCAGGGGTATTCGCAAGACAAGGGGGTATAGGAAAGATGGGTCACAGATGATCGGCATGGGGCTGCAAAAGAACGTATGGCGCCGGTATGGGCAAATTACATTGTTTTACTATTAAGCCCATTTTTCAGACGACAAATGCCTATCGCGTTTTATCGGGACATGTTTGAGATTGGGCGTTCGGTTTTGGGAGCAGGTTTTCATTGTTGGGGTCCCCCAGGCCCTATTGCGACATCAAATCCCAGAATGCAATTCAGGCAACTGAGCCACAAACTGCGGCGCACGGCTGCAATATTAGGACGATTATGAGGGGGAAGTTTAAACCGAGGCCTTGGCGCTGCTCCCGCTGCTTGCGTTGTGATTAGGGGTCGATGTTGTTCTGGCTCTTTATTTATTTATGCCATGTATTGCAACCAGTGCACGCAGAGCCTGCTCGGTATTAACATAAGGAGCCTGGATTGCCCCTCCCTTGCCCAACTCCCACCAGACCTCCCCCGAACACCGTCCTTTCTTTGCAGCCTACTTCGATCGGCAGGGCCCAGAACAAGGCCACAGTTTATCATCCCTTGTTTAACAGCAACACACTTTTCCGGACATTTTGTTGCTACACATTGGGGGCAATGACCTGGTGGCAACAGGCAGAAGGGAATTGAGGGAGCTCCTGAGAGACCTTTTTACCAGGATAGGGGGGTATTCCAGGGTCACGAGGTCATGTGGTCAGAGATAATACCACGGCAAGAGTGAAGGGGGCGCTACGCCGCGGGGCGATAGAGGAGGCAAGGAGAAAGACCAATTGCCGGATGGGGGGTTTCCTGAAAAGAATGGGGATGGTATGGGTTTGCCACCCCCTAATTACTTTACAGGTTCCCGGGTATTTCGGTGGGGACAAAATGCACCTATCCGAGGTAGGCACTGCTCTGATGTCCTTGGAGTGGAGGGAGGCCTTGAGGAACACCGGCTGCACATAACAGGGTGCACGGCCAGGGGGCTACGGGCCCAGGGGGGATGAGGCGAAGCCTTCGCCTCCCCCCCCACCACACTAGGGAAGGAAGAACAAGGAAAGTGCCGTAAGGGAGCCCGAGAGAGGGAGCGTCCAGTGCATGTTGGGGGGAACTCTCCGCCGCCGGTGGCCCGCAGAGAGTCTTGGAGGAGTCACAGGCCGATCCCTCTAGCAAAGCACTGGCAGGCCCATAGGGGAATGCTCAGCCAACAGATTAGATATTACGGTGCCCCAAGAGTTCTAGGCTCAGGGGAGGCCCTGGGGAAAAAGGGGAGGGATTTAGGGGACTTGGAAACCACTTCCAACCCAAAATTGCAGGGAGTGGGGGGGGGGAACAAGGAATAAAACACAAACTCACAATAAAGGTCGGCAAGGGAGGTTGGACGGGGGGAGCATGAGGAGAGTACGGGGGCTCAGGTAACATTAACAGAGATAAAATGTATGGGGAAGTATTCATGTAAGGAGGGAGACACGAGGGGGAGGTGGGGACCAAGACGGGGCTGTAACGCAAGCAGAAGGAACAGGGGCGGGAATCAGAGTCCGAGGACGTAAATGGGGGGACACGGACCAACGCAGGTGGGAAAGAAATGGGGTACGAGAGAACAGGGCTGGGAAGTCTGTCTTGGGGGGGAAAGGGGAGACTAGGATCTGGAGGGGCGGAAAGGTCAGTGGGGGGCTTGGCCTGACGCTAAGAAACCTGGAATCTGGAGAGGGAAGGAGCAAGTGAGGGAAAGGAAGGGGGAGGCCTACGGAGGATGAGGGGGGTGGGGGCACCGGGATAGACATCATAAGGAGGGCTGGGGGAAAAGGGTACTGCAAGGGTTAGGGGCACGGCGAAGCCCTGCCCAGGGGACGGCAAGGCGGAAGGGGGAACTCGGGGGGGGCAGGATAAGTTGGGGTTACAGTAAGAGCGGCACAGTTGGGGTCGGTGGGGCCAGAGTAGAATAGTAAGGGCGCTAGGACAGCTGGACATCGCAATGCGTTGACGGGGTAGGCAGGCAGAACCATGTTAGTCGGCACTGGAAGGTGGTGTCGGCCGAAGGTACAAGTATGTGGGGTACGTGCTGTGTTGGGACACCGGTGATGGTGTCTGTATAGGAACCTGAATAATAGCTAGGCACCAGGGGGCTGCCTGTTTTACCTAGAACCAGACGTGGGACACGGTGACAAGCTTTTGGGGCCGGGGGATTACCAATGGGAACCTTAGAGCTAAAGGAGGGAGAGAGCGGCACAGGAATGGGGGTCGGCCAGAATGTACAAGTACGTGGGGTATGTGCTGTGTTGGGACACCGCTGATGGTGTCTGTATAAAAAAAAAAAAAAGAAAAGCGGTGAGAATGACAAGAAGTATAACTCTGGGGGAACCGTCAAATGGCCAGGGGTAGAGAGAAGTTGCTAGCAAGGGCTGGGCTCAACCCGAGGCGTCCACCGGACGAGGACGGTAGGGGAGGAGGCGGGGGAGGGCAGGGCATACCTAGGTAGCCGCACCCAGCATAGAAGAACCTGTGGTGTGGTGAATTACGGATCGCCTGTAAGATAACTCCAAGACTTTATGCAAATAAAGCTGCTGTGGCATTAACTCTTCCAACTTCACAAAAGTGTCTGTCTGTTATTTTTCAATGGGCTTAATGCCATGTGTCGTAATTGCACCCGGGGAGGGACACGGGGGGGGGAGAGTCAGGGGGACAAGTTATGGGAGGAGGGGGATGGAGGCGGCACCGGGGTTGCCCCCACTAAGAAGTAGTGGAACTATGATCCCTACTGGCCTGCACCACTCCCCACAAACCCCATCGCCACGCACCCTACCACGCACAATACAAACCCCAAAATACATGCTCCTGCTTTTTAGGGAAATGCTCAGTGCAGTCTACTGAAAGGGAACATTGCAACTTCGTCCTACACTTTTATTTTAAAACAAAACCAATCCAGAACGGTTTCTTTTTAAAATAAAAGTATAGGAACAATAAAACGTAATTATAAGAAGTAGAGGAGCACCGCTTACGACCACTTCGACCACTGCACAAACCCCATCTCCACGCCACAATACAAACCCCCAAACACATGCGTCAGCTGTTTAGGGAAACGTTCAGTGCAGTGCACTGAAAGTGCACGTTTCAATTCCTTCTTACAATTTTATCTTAAAACGAAACCATTCCGAACGGGTTCTTTTTAAAATAAAAGTATAGGAACAGTAAAACGTCATTAAAAAAGTAGAGCAGCGCCGCTCGCAACCACTTCGACCACTGCTTAAATTGGAAAGAACATCCCAACCCCAACCTTACCTCTTTGGGCCATGTTTTGCTACACCGTTATGCTCTAATGTCAAAGAAGAGCAAAATGGAGAGGAGCCAACACAAATGTATCATGGGCTTTGAAGACCTGCAGTAATATATTACAGTGCGGCAGTCGCTGCAATATAGTTAAGTCGAATATCGAGATACATAGGAAACCCGAAAAATTACTTTTGACTCGAATGATGGATTTTGTTAACATTTTGCTAACAAAAAGGTTGTCACAGGCCCTCCCAGACTGCACATTTTGGGAAAGATCTCTTAAAAAATAAAGTTATTAAGAAAGTAAAACAAACACTGTTTCGGCCTACTCCCCTTTCAATTTCCCAATAGAGAAAAAGTCCACATTCTGCAACAGCGCACAGCCAAAACCGCTGAACGGAATTGGACCAGGTAAGAAAAAACTTGGTCATGAAGCGCTGACTCAATTTCTAGGGAGGGGGCGGCGGGGAGGTTGGATGTTCAGGGTTATTCTGTCGTGTAGTTAAAATATTTGATGTAAAAACGGGGTACCCCTTCTCCCAAAATTATAGCTATATCTCCCACAGTGCTTTGCAGCAGAGAGGCTCACAGGATTTTCAGAAATCAAAAAACAGCAATTTTCTTTCCCAACATTCTTTTGATAATAACATTTGACTTGCTGGATGGATTTGGATGACATTCTCAAAACAAATAGTTTGTCAACCCCCAAAACCCCCTCCACCAACTCCACAAAACGTTATAAAATGAAAAAGTAATTAAGAAAACAAATAACAGTTTCACAGTTTTCAGCCCATTCATTTCCCCCTAGAAAAAAGTGGAGTTTTTAAACAGCCGTAGCGCAAAAACCACTGGGCAGATTTGGACCATATAAGAAACAACTTGGGCACAACGCATGGGCTACTTGACTGGTTTGGGATAAATCCATCTGGTATTTTTTCAAATATTGGACAGAGAAAGGGGTGCTCTCTGCACCTTAAAACCTTTATAACGGTATAGGTGTTTTTACAACACACATCAGCGCTGGGGCATCGTGGCATTGTTACAGAAAACTCACTTGGAACAGGTATAGCAATGAACAGTTGTGACAGTATAAATAACAGGCATAATAGTACAGAGAATGGCAACATGCATATGTTATGCTTTTGCTTAGGTTACAGTTGAACAGCGTTTCTATACATATTGGTAGGATCTAGCAAAACAGTATGGTTTTCAGCATTTTGCGGAAGGCAGTATAAGATCTTTCGTTTCTTAGTGTTGTGGGGAGTGCATTCCAGTTTTTGGGTGCCAGGTGTTGAAAGCTAGACCCTCCAGCTTTAGGTCTTTTGAAGGCGGGCACGTAAATCTGGTTGGTGAGGTGAGATTGAGTGGGTCTATTGGAAGAGTTCAGGGTGATTCTTTCTGATAGGTAAGGTGGGGCATCGGAAGAGAGGCACCTGTGTTTAATGAATGGCCAGTGATTTGCCAGTGGGCATCTTTCCTGGCTTGTGAGATGTGTTCCCGTTTGAGAATACTCAGAGCTGCCCTGAGAGCATTGTTTTGTGTGACTTGAAGTTTGTTAAGGTATTTTGCCAAAGTGCCCAGGAATAATGCTTTGCAGTAGCTCAGTTTAGTACCTACTGTGGCTCTGGCGATAGACAATTTTTGGTAGAGAGGAAAGGCTTGACAGCATTGATCACATTGGTGGTGAGTGCAGCGGATGAGGCTATAGCATTGACCTGGCGTGACAGACAGTGAGGAATCAAGGTATACTCCTAGGGTTTTTTACAGCTGCTGAGACTGTGATGGTGGAGTTGTCTATGGTAAAGGTCTTGTATTGTGGTGTGATGGTGGGTTTGTCTATGGTAAAGGTTTTGTATTGTGGTGGGAGTTTGTTGAGTGTTTCCCTAGTGCCTACTATGAGAATCTCTGTTTAGTCCCCATTTAAGCAAAGGCCGTTGGCTTCCATCCATGTCTGGATAGCTGAGTAGATCTCGGTTAGAGCTGCAGCGTCTTGTCTGTTTATGCCAGTTAAGGGGAGTAGTACCTGAGTGTCGTCAGCGTAATTGGTATATGCTATGTCACGACAGTCCAGATCGTTGAAGAGCGGGAGGGTGAAAATATTGTATAACGTGGGGGCAGTGCATGAGCCCTGCGGGACGCCGCAGTGGATAGTAGTAGGGGAGGCATATGCAGAGTCTGAGAAGACTTTCATGAGTCTTCCATTAAGGAAGGAGGCCACCCAGGCGATAGCTTCAGGTGAGAAGTGGGCCTTGTTTTTTAGGTGCATTCCTAGGATATCATAGTTGACAAGGTAAAAGGCAGCGGACAGATCTAAAAGGAGGAGAAGTGCCGGTTTGCCTTTGTCCATGATGTTGCTGAGTTGTATTTTAAGATAGAGTAAGGTGGACTCCGTCCCGTGTCCTGGACGGAAGCCTGACTGTTGGCTAGGATGTGGTTTCCTTCTAGATATTGCTGGATTTGCGTGTAGGCGACTTTATCCAGTATCTTAAGCAAGAAGGGGACGGTGGTAATGGGCCTGTAGTTATTGGCAATCTCTGAGACCAGAGTATTATTTTTTAGAAGTGGGCACACCCAAGCTTCTTTTAGGCTGTCTGGAACAGTGTTAGAGTTGAAGGAGGCGTTGATGAAAGACTTGAGAAACGGGGCAAGTGTTTCTGCACAATCTTAGACTAGCTTGGCTGGGCAAGCATCTCCTTTACAGTTGGAGGGCCTAATTTTGTTCACAATCTCTATTACTTCAGTGATTTCCCTGAATTTGAGAGGTGTTATTGGGTCTTTAGTGACCACCTGCTCTACACTAGAGGTTAGTCTAATATGCTGCGTGAGATTTTTGTGGTGCACCTGAATTTTCTTTTGCAGGAGTTCAATTTTGTTTAGTAGGGCAGTTTGTATTGTATTACACCAGTTTTGATCTTTGACGATATCTTGGGATTTAGTGGCTGGATGGACAGTTCTTTAAAAATTGCGAAAAGCTCTTTAGATTCAGAGCTGGCGTTTTTCATTCTGTCATTGTAGAATGCAGATTTAGCTGTGACTATTGCTTTCTTGTATTGTAAGGCAAGTGTTTTGTATGATGATAGTGTAGCTGCATTAGGGGAGCTTTGCCATTTGTTCAGCGCTTTGTGTTTTTGGGTGCAGAGTTGGAACAAGTTACTTACCTGTAACTGTTGTTCTCCAGCATGGGTCTGGCATGGATTCACATGCTCATGAATATTCCCCGTCGTCAGGCCGGGAATCCTCGGTATAGAAAAAAATCAGTATCAGTTTTGTTTCTGATCTGTCTTTATTAGTAGTAACCACTGGTCTCTGGGTTATACTGCCCCCAGCCAATGACTGCCCTCTCCCTAAGCCCCGCCTCCGGCAGCCATCCTCAGATTTGGTAGCACGTAAAGTGGCAGTATGACCAAGTGAAGAGCCGCAGAGGGGTAGGCGGGAGGGTTCGCATGTGAATCCATGCCAGACCCATGCTGGAGAACAACAGTCACAGGTAAGTAACTTGTTCCTTCTCCAGCATGGGGTCTGGCATGGATTCACATGCTCATGAATAAGAGCATACATAGCAGTACACAAATGCACAAACACGGGAGGTGGCAACAGGCTCAACATTAAGCAATACAACAACTCAACATTAAGCAACTCTTACCTCCTCACCAGGCTCACCTTAGGCGAACAGGTTGCGCAGCACTGCTTGGCCGACCCTGGACTCCTCCCTGGAGTCCTGATCGACGCAGTAGAATCTTGTGAAGGTATGCGTCGACCTCCACGTCGCAGCACTGCAGATGTCCAGCAGGGGCACACCAGACAGGAACGCCGTGGTAGCAGCGATCGCTCTGGTCGAATGGGCTCTCGGACGGCCGGGCAGCTGTCGGTTTGCCAACCGGTGACAGTGCATGATGCAGCCGGAGAGCCATCTGGAAATGGAAGTCTTCGAGAGAGCCTTCCCTTGATTCACAGTCCCAAAGTTCACAAACAGCTGTGACGCCTTCCGAAAACTCTTTGTGCGGTCCACGTAGAACTTCAGCGCTCTAGCTACATCCAGCGAGTGCAAAGTCCTCTCGGCCGGCGACGAAGAGAAGAAAACTGGCAAACACCAAGGGCTCGTTGAGGTGGAAGTCTGACGGCACCTTGGGCATAAAGTATGGGTGTGTCCTCAGCACCACCCTCATGTCATGAAAAGTCAAGTATGGAGGCTTGCAAGATAGGGCCTGGATCTCTCCCACTCGTCGTGCGGAGGTGATGGCCACGAGGAAAGCTGTCTTCCATGACAGGAACTTCAAAGGCGCCGAATGCATAGGCTCGAATGGGGCCCCCATGAGCTTGGTCAGCACCACATTAAGCTCCCACGCCGGGGCAGGAGCCTTCACCGGCGGGAATGATTGGAATAGTCCCTTCATGAATTCTTTCACCAGACGATGAGACCACAAGGACGCCCGTCCCGTTGTCCTGGTATATCGGGAGATTGCAGCCAGATGTATTTTGATGGAGGCGTGAGCCAGTCCAGCTTTGGCCAGCGACAGTAGGTACGGCAGTACTTGAGGGGCTGCAATCTGCAGAGGGTTAATCTTCTGTGCACGGCACCAGACAGAGAACCTCTTCCATTTATGTCCGTAGCACTTGAGAATTGAGGACGCCCTGGCCTTTGCAAGAACCTCTCTGCAGTCGGCCGGGATGTCGTACCCTCCAAACTCTAGTGCTGCAGGAGCCAGGCCTGCAAGTTCAGCGACTCCAGGTTGTGGTGAAGAATGGCGCCTCCTTCTCTGGAGAGAAGGTCTGCGTCCGTCTGCAGCTTGACTGGTGGGGATGTTGACAAGTCCAGAAGGTCCGGGAACCAGATCTGTCTCGGCCACGCCAGTGCAACGAGGATCATCCTGCACCGGGACCTCTTGAGCTGGTTGATGAGCCGGAGCAGCAATGGCAGCGGAGGGAACGCATAAAGAAATAGGCCGTCCCAGGGGAACGAGAAAGCATCGCCCATGCTCCTCGGCTGGGGGAACCTGCTGGCGAACCTCCGGCACTTGGAATTCATTGCGAAGAGATCAATTTGGGGTTCGCCCCCTCGTCGGAAGAGTCGATCCACTTGATCCTGGCGTAGTTCCCACTCGTGGCACGAGCGCAGCTCCCTGCTGAGTGAGTCGGCGATCATGTTTTTTATTCCGGCCAGATGAAGAGGCACCAGAAACATCCCTTGGGCGACGGCCCAATGCCACAGATCTTGGGTTTCCTTGGATAGGGCCGGGGACCTGGTTCCGCCCTGCTTCCGGATGTAGAACATTGTGGTGGTGTTGTCGTTGAAGATCTTCACCACCTTGCCCTTGAGGGACGGAAGAAAAGACCTGAGGGCCCAGAACACCGCGCGGAGCTCCAAGATGTTGATGTGGAGAGACTTCTCCTCCGGGAGCCAAAGGCCTCTTGCGTGAAGATCTCCGGAGTGTACTCCCCAACCTTCCAGGGAGGCGTCCGTCGTCGCCGTCACCTGGTGAGCTGGGGTCTGAAAGTCAGTGCCCGCCGACAGATGGGAACTTGAACGTGCATTAAAAATCTGAGGATGGCTGCCGGAGGCGGGGCTTAGGGAGAGGGCAGTCATTGGCTGGGGGCAGTATGACCCAGAGACCAGTGATTGGTTACTACTAAGAAAGACAGATCAGAAATGAAACTGATACTGATTTTTTTCTATACCGAGGATTCCCGGCCCCGCGGTCGGTTCAATCTTGTTTGGAGGCCGCCTTGCCTCCTTGACCTCCTTGTCGACGACGATGGGCACCACCTGACTTGCCGCGTCCCTTGTAGGCTTCCTGGGACGAAGATCTTGCCGTTTGGCGGTAAGTGGAGGAGCCACTACCAGATCCCTTGAAGGCACCTTGTCTGCCTCCGGAGCTCCGAAAGGATGGCCGTCGTTGTTGGAGCACTCCCAGTGCCCGGGCAGTCTCTGTGTCTGTCTTGATGGCCTGAAGGGACTCATCAACCGCCTTCCCAAACAGGTTGTTCCCGTCGAAGGGCATGTCCAAAACCTTGGTTTGTACGTCCTGGCGGAAATCCGTGGCCTTGAGCCATCCTCGTTGTCTCAAGCAAACGCAGTTGCCCAACTGACAGAAACCGGTGTCGGCGATGTCCCTTGCCACTGTGATAGCGTGGTCCGGAGCAATCTCACCCTCCTGTAGGATTTTAAGGGCCTCAGCCCTTTTGGCGTCCGGAAGGAAGTCCAACAGAGGGGCGATTTTGAACCACAACTCCCTGTCGTAGCGGGCTACGATAGCCAGGGCGTTGGCCACCTTAATAGTCGTCGCTGCGGATGAGATGATCCGTCGTCCCATCGTGTCGAACTTCCTGCCCTCGCCGTCTGGCGGGGAAGTTGATGTCGAGGCTGATGCTCCCGCAGCTTTCTTCTTTGCCGCCGCCGAGACGACCGAATCCGGGGTAGGTTGTGCCCGAAGGCACAAGGGGGCAGAGTCGGGGACCCGGTACTTCTTCTCGTACCGGTCCCTCTTTGCCGGCGCCGTGGCAGCGTTCTTGAGGAGGGCGAGCCCCTCATCCCAGATCTCATCAAGAAGCGTTACGGCGAGGACCGTCTTCCCTTTAGCCTCGCGCCGTTGTTAAAGGAACCCTTCTTTCTTCTTTTCTTCTGGGCAGAGCTGAAAAAGCTCGGATGCCCTGGAAATCATGGCATGAAAGGATCCAATCTCGTTGGGCGGGGACACCCGAGCAGGGGGCGACGGGGGACACGTAGCGTCGTCGCCTCCGTCATCATATGTACCTGTCGTAGCCGTGTCCGTGCCTCTATCATCCCTGTGGGTAGTAGACCGGGGGGAAGGCAGAGCAGGCTGCAGAGGTGGGAGAGGTGGCGTAGGATGCGTCCTCCTCCTCTTATGCGGTGGACTCTCCAAAGGTCCTGGCTCTGGTTCCCCCGTCGGATCTGGCTCAGGTACCTCCGTCGGGGGAAGGGGCAACCTTGTCCTTATCTCTGAGCATAAGGACTGAATCGCTGACAAAATGGCCGCCGAGGTGTCCTGCGGCGCCAGAAATGACGGGCGCGAGGGCTCTTGAGGAGCCTTGTCGGCGACACCGTCGCTCTCATCGTCGCCCTCGTCGGGATCCCTCCCGATGGGCTGGGCCTCTTCCACGACTTCGATGAGCTCTTCTTCAGAGGGCGTGTCCGTATCCATGATGGCCACCAGCCCCTCCCCCAACTTTTCCAACGAGGACTTCGTGGGGGTCTTCTCAATGGGCCTGAAAGACGACTCCCTCCGTGGCGGCAGGGAGACTCTAGGTCCTGAGGGCGCCTCCACTGGTGTAGCCTCCACAGGCTGAGCCAGGGCTGCGGCAACATCCTCAATCGAGGTCTTAGCAGGGTGAATTAAGGCCATCGTCACCTTCTGGACGCCTGGGGCCTTCACCTTGGGGGGAGGGTCCGAGGCTCGCTCCCCCTCTGCCGGAATCTTCGAGATCGACTGGGGCCTCTCCAGAAGCTTCGCCAGGTTCTCAGACTTCCTCTTACTTCCTCGCCGGGGAGGATGCGCCCTGCCTGGCAGTCAAGGAGCCCGACCGTTCGGCGCTCCCAGTGCCCGCGGACTTGCGGTGCTTAGCCTTTTGTTGGGCCCTCGTCGCCAGGGCGCCCTCACAGGACTTAGAAGACCGCTCAGACTTCTTTTTCTTCTTCTCGCCTGACGGGCTCTTCCCTTCCAGCCAGTTGGCGAGACGGAGGTGGCGATCCATCATGGTCCGCTCCGACATGTTCCCACAAAATGCACAGTCCTTCTCCTTGTGCGTCCTGTCCTCATGGAGACAGTAGAGGCATAACGAATGCTCGTCCTCCTTGAAAACATTCTGAAGCTGGCATCCAGGGCAGGTCCTGAACAGCTTCCCGGGCTTCGAGCTTCCTTTCTCCTGGGCCATGTCCGGGGTAGGCCTCAGAACCTCTGGAATCCTCCAAAAGCGTAACTCGACGAAATCTTCACCCTTGAGGGGCGTAGAAAACTCCGAAACGGATCCCCGTTGATCGGATGTAGAAACGGTGGAGCTTGAGGCTCTATTTAACCAAAAAATTAGAAAAATCTCCTGAAAAAGCGCGAAAATGCAGCAAAAGCTCGAGAGCTACAGCACGAGGACTCCCAACACTTGAACGTGCGGTAAAAATCTGAGGATGGCTGCCGGAGGCGGGGCTTAGGGAGAGGGCAGTCATTGGCTGGGGGCAGTATGACCCAGAGACCAGTGATTGGTTACTACTAAGAAAGACAGATCAGAAACGAAACTGATACTGATTTATTTCTATACCGAGGATTCCCGGCCTGACGACGGGGAATATTCATGAGCATGTGAATCCATGCCAGACCCCATGCTGGAGAACTTTTAGTTCTGTAGCGAACCAGGTGTTGGAATGTTTCAAATGTTTGGCTTTTTTTCTTCTGAAGTGGAGCGATAATGTCTATCGCAGTGCTAATCATGGGTTTGTAGATATCTGCCAGAACCGATGGGTCTGAGGATGAGCGGAGGTTGGAGGTGAGGGTAAAATCCTTTCTGTGGTGAGGTTTTTGGCACTTCTCACCAGGGCTGGAGGGATAGGGTTAGGTTCTTTTAGTATTGGTAGCAGCGGTTGGGATGAGGAAGTGTATAAGAAGATGGTCTGACCAGGGGGTGGGGGTGATGGAGCTGATGTCAATATCACAGTTATGGTCAACTACCCAATCAAGGGTATGCCCTTTGTGCGTGGGCGAGTGAATTATTTGGTCAAAACCTAATTCCTGTAAGGCTCATGCCAGGGCTTTGGATGGTCTGTCATTCTTGTAGTTGAGACCGAGGTTTAAATCACCTATGAGGATTGTTTTTAAGTGGTTTTTAGGTTTTCAGCTAGGAGGTGTGTAAGGTTTTCATGGAAATCTAGTAATGGGCCTGGTGGGTGGAAGGCAAGGTTGAGGGTGATGGTGGTATTAGAGGAGAGGGAGATCTTTACTGCAAGGGAGTCAGTGTTCGCTCACAGATTATATGGGGGTTGTCTGATCTCAAGGTGGTCCTTCACTATGAGTGCTACACCCCCGCCTACAGTGGTGAGTCGGTCCTGCCTGATGATGGAATATCCTGGTGGGCTGGCTAATGTGAGGGCAGGCCCAGCTGCACTATGTAGCCAGGTCTCAGTGTTGGCAAGGATATCGAGGTCAAGGTTAGTGATGAGTTTGTGGATTTTGGTGGCATGTTCTGGAATGGATCTAGCGTTCATCAGTGCACATTGCAAATTATTGGGAGTCAAGGATTGTTTAGTATTGTTGTTAGCCGGTCTGGTTGTGAAAGAATTTCAGGTACCATGGGTGGTTTGGGGGTGAGGCTTGTTTTATTGCGAGCTTAAGTGTGCCTGTAGTCTGCGTCTAGGCGAGCCAGACGATTGGTGGGTAGGTGTCTGGAGCGGATACCTAGTAGTTTGTTTTTGGTGCTGATGGATCTTGGGCGTGTAGTAAATCCGGTTGGATTTGGGCAGGTCGCTAGGATGTTACATTTGGTGAAGAACAAAGGTAGGAAGTGGGTGGGGGGAATGTTGGAGGGGAAATGGTGTGCAGTATCAGCCATATTGTGAATGCTATGAGCGCCGCTGTGGTAGGTCATTATGGGAAAATGTCATATGCAGGGAAGAGTATTGCGGTGAGCAGGGTGTCACTGCATACATTAGAGAAAATGCCTTGGTGCCAGAGCGGCAAAGTTAGTTGTAGAGGGTTGCCAAATACTCACGAGAACCGCAGTCCTATGGGCAGCGCGGGGACCGGCCTTCGGCATGTCCGACACAGACAGACACAGACAGGCCCTTAGAGCGCGGCCCTTACGTAAAACGGCCGGCTTCCACCTGCCGGTGATGTCTGTCACCGGAAATACGTGAAATGCACCAATCAGGTGCTGCGCAGGTAGTGTAAAAGCAACGAAATATCGAAGCTGAGTACCACAAAAGGAAATGCACCAAACACGGGCTATAAAGATTCACATATCTTTTAATACTGCGCAGTTACAAAGAAACACAGATCTGATACAGATAGCTATCTGGCTCTCGACACCCCGCAATGAGTACCAGCCCGTCAGAGTGAGGAGGTAGAGGTACTGGACATCTAAACACTCGCATTATTTATACATATCCTCCAATATTGTCCAGCCCCTCTACAGGTTAATAATCTGCGGTCTAGAGTTCGTGCCAAGTTCGCACATAGCTCATACAATAATATGCACATGGATTACATAGGTTTGCGTTTCCAACAAGTTACAATGGCAAAGTCTATTCCTGGATTTAATAGTAAGCCTTAGCACATATCCCTTCACAATGTAGTTCTGCCAGTGTCCACACTCGACATTTACACAGTATTGTCCTCGATATGTGTTCGTGGATGAGGCTTGTTAATGCAGACAATCCTTAGACCACAAGTCGTGCTCGGGACAAGGTCTCATTACCTAGTCTAAACATTTGGCCCTTGGACAGTCTAGCCATTAACAAGATTCAAAGGCCGGGAAGGCTTGGTTACAAGTTGGAAACACAGTCCACCATTTTAGAACAGAGAATCACATACGAACAGAAATCAAAATGGCGGATGATCCTAAAATGGCGGCGAAGTCTATCCAAGATCGGAACTTTGCAACGCGGTTTTCTTCGCAGAGCGACTAGGCTTAGGCCAATATATATCAGAAGGAGGCACAATATGATTTCCTGTTTAACAAACCCTCCTTTTGGCCTAAGCCAAGCGCTAAACTACTATTAGTCACTTTACGAGTAACTCCACGTCTCAATGTCCATTCACCCTGAATCACAATCATCAGAGATATCAATCGCCATAAGGTCTGTGACAGAAATTTCCTTCAACACAAATTCATTGGTCATTCTTTCTGGTGCGCGTACCTTTTGTCCTAATGTTCCCATGGTCTGTGCACAACATCCTCCTAACACTGAACATATGGCAGGAAGACATTGTATACAGCAACAGCAGAGCAACAGAATACCATAATCAATAAGACCGAAAGTAGCTTCCATCCCCAAGATCGTAAGAAGTCCCAGAACCAAGCGCTAAGATCACAATTTCCCTCTGGAACGTGCACTTCTGAACTGAGGACGTGCAGATTTTGTATAGCCTTAAAGATGGTTGGGGAGGAATCCGGTCTGAAAACGCAACAATCAGACCCCACTAATTTGCATACTCCACCACGCTCAGCCAGGATGACGTCTAATGCCATCCGGTTCTGTAGGTCCACTAACCTTATCGCTTTCTGTTCTAGAGTCATGTTATAGAGTATGTCAGTGGTTCGGTTGATGGTTCTCTCCAGTACTCTTGCTAGTCTTCTGATATCCTCAGAGTTTATTATTTGCCCCCAAAAAGGTACAAAAGATTTTGCTACGTCACCCAGAACTTGTGATGAAGTATCACCATTCTCATCCCGCCCTGGACGAGCCATAGAGATTTCTGTGGTACTTGCTATGAATACCCCTGGTAACAGAATTCCTAAATAACAAGTTCCCTGCCAATCCCTAGGTAGCCATGGGAAAGCTTCATTACCGCAAACAAAGTAGACAGGTTCGCCTACATACAGAGGTCTGTCCTCACTAGTCAAATTTGCAACGTTAGCGCAACCCTTAAAATCACCCATTAACTGAGTACCATTCCTCTGTATGCAGAAAGAAACAGAATCGGGACTATGGTTAACAGTGTAGGAAGGTGGCGTGGCATCCCTATTGCCTATAGGAGCCATCTTGAAAGAGATCAGAGATTGAAAAGGTCGAGACAGTCTATCAGAAGGCCTAACAGAAGCAACATTAAGCTTGCTCCTATTTGCAAAAAGTGAGCATCCCAGGGGCGTTAGAACTCATCTTTCAAATTCATTCAAATTTGTTCCATCAAAGTTCCCCAAGATGCTATTATTTCATCGGCCAAAGAATAGTGCCCTTAAAGAAGCATAACATGCAGTAGTCAGAGGCAAAGGATGAATATACCAGCCCAACCCCTTGTCTCCATGTTGTGATAAATGAGAGCAGACCCAGCAATTAGACCTGTTCAAACTGGCATGTGTTGCATTAATTATAAGCAGTAGTGTGTTATTGTGGTAACTCTGTCTGTGCTGAGAGTCTCTAGGAGATAGAGTGTGCAGATGCACGAAAGGCGTAGATACAGTGGGTACATTTTCAGTGGGCAAAAGTGTTTCGAGAGGACATCCCAAAATCCTAAAGCAATTACTATTGTGAAACCGGTTAACATGATTACAAGAAAACAATACGTTTTAAGAGACCATGTATTCGATCGTCCATTGTCTATACTGGCCAAACTGTCCCTTGTTTGTTTCCTACGGGTGGAGGTGGTAGCAGGCATTGTTTATTCAAAACAAAAAGCTCTGGAGTTCATTTGCTGGCGATCTCCTGTTCAAACATTTTCTTAGTCCTTCCCTATCCCTAGCCAACAACCTTCCTTTGTATGCAAAGGACAGGGCGAAAGACAAGCCCTATGGTGATTTTCCTGGTGGCACAGCCGAACTGTGCAGTAAGTCTAGCTCCGTTGACACAGATTGTACCTTGTGCTCCTGGTACGGTGTGATCTGCGAACAACGTGTCGTTGCTTCCTGATGGAAGTTGTGAATTCTCAACGGAACCCAACAATGTTGAAAAAGGATCAGTAGGAGAGTGTGGAGATGAAGCAGCTGTTTCCCTAGGCCCCACGGGCTCCGGGAGTGTCTCCAAAGCACTATCAGTACTGCTCAATGCTGAGTGATGTTTGGGAGCAGAGTAGGTAAGATTCTCTGTATCTTCTGTATCGTGTGGCAAAGGGAAGGGAATCCTCTTGACATGCGACACATGTATCCAGTGCCTCTTTCCCTCCACCCGGATTGCCGTCTGTGTGGCCAGGAGGCCCTGGTGTGGGTCTCTCTACTGGTGTGCGAGACAGGATGCTCATTCAAACGCTTTCACGAGCACCCACTGCCCAGGTCGGATGCTGTGACCTGGCCCCTCCTATTTTACTGGAAGGGCTTCTCGCACCTTTTGGTAAATCAAATACAGATTTTTAGTTAACCGGTCACAGTAGTTAGAAAGAAGTACATGTTCAATATCCCTCAGGGCCCGGGGCTTTGGGACGTTCCAAATGATAGCTTGCCTACCCATGACCACCTCGTATGGGGAGAGCCCAGTCTTAGTCTGTGGGGTGGTGCGCATTGACAGTAACACTATCGGTAAGGCGTCCGGCCATTGCAATTTGGTGCCGGTACACGTTTTAGCGAGCTTGTTTTCTACCAATCCAGCACTGTGTGCATGTCTAGCCGAATGGAACCATTTATCGATCTGTAATCCCGCGCATATCTGCAGAATTACAGCAGCAATAAAATGTGGACCAGTGTCTGACCAGATGACCTTTGGCAAACCAAACCTAGGAAAATATTCCTTAAGCATGGTCTTCGCTGTTGTCATTGCTGTAGTGTCTTTCACAAGAAAGGCTTCAACCCATTTACTAAAGGCTCAAATAACAACTAATACAAACTTAAGGTTATTACAGCGCTCCATTTCAATGAAATCAAAGTGGATGACTTCGAAGGGGACAGAAGGTGGAGCAAAACTACCCCTTGCTGTCGATGTGTCCTTTCCCATATTGTGCTGTAGGCAGATCATGCAACTTTGGACAAAACGCTCAGCTGTTTGAGATTTTATCGTTCACCCAGACATTCTCTAACATTTTGCAAACTTTCCTTGCACAGATGTGGGTGGACCCATGAGCCATTGCGACCATCATGGTAATGTACTTGTCTGGCAACATCCCTTTTCCCTCTAACTTATCCACCCAACACCCGTCATCATCCAACCTTGCCAAACCCTCAGCCCATTGCCTAGTTTCCTCTAACGTGGCATCGGCTTGGATATTCTTTACAGATTCAATACCTTCATCTATGGTGCAAACATTTGTGGCTTCCCTTGCAGTGTACATTTCTGAATAGAGTTCAGTGGCAGTTTGTTTGGCTATCTGGTCAGCAAAAGCGTTCCCTTTTCCTACATCATTTATGATTTTCTGATGCGCTGCGCATTTCATGATCGCTAACTGAGTGGGAAGTGCAAGCGCTGAAAGTAACTGCACTATCATGGAGCCATATTGAATCTTCGTTCCATGTGAGGTCAAGAAACCTCATTCTGCCCAAAGTCTACCGAAGTTGTGAACTACCCTAAAAGCATACTGACTATCAGTATATATGTTTCGGAAAGTTCACAAGCTCGAGTCAATGCAATAATTTCTGCGGCCTGCGCGGAGTTATGCAAAATTCTCTTGGTTTCCACAATCGTGCTTAGTGTGGTGATGACATAAGCAGCCATGGCTGTACCATCCGGAAGTTTGAAACAGGAGCCATCACAAAGCAGCTCTTCTTGTGGGTCGTTCAAAGGTGTATCTTTCAGGTCGATCCTGCCTTTAGTCTCTTGCTCTGTGGTATAAAGGCAGTCATGTGACATTTCGTCACAACAAGCAGTATCTTGCGGGAAAGGTAATAGTTCAGCCGGATTCAATAGACAACACCTCTGAATTTTAATGTGCAGTGTGAACAAGATCAATTCGTATCTCGTTAATCGTGCGGAGGTGAGGTGTTATGTTTGTGTTCTGTTTAATAGAACATCTACAGAGTGAGGTACCAACAAGGTTAAATCATGGCCTAGGGCCATACCCTCGCTCTGTTTTACAGACGCAGCAGCGACAGCTCTCAAACATCTTGGCAAAGCGCATGCAACAGGATCAAGGGCGGAAGAAAATTAACTGCACGGCCTATTCTTCCCTCCATATTCCTGCATTAATACAGCCAAAGCACATCCATCACATTCATGCACATACAACTCGAAGGCCTTTTCATAATTTGGTGTGCCCAAAACCGGTTCTGAACACAGTGCAGTCTTGAGCAGATCAAATGCTTTCTGGTGTTCCAAGTTCCACGGCAATGGCAAATAAATGCCCTTCTTTGTTAAAGCCAACATTGGTTTAATCACTAGTGAGAAATTGGGGATCCACTGCCTACAGTAAGAAGCCATTCCTATCAAGGTTCTGACTTCCTTCTGTGTATTTGGGACAGACATGCTAGAAATTATTTTTATCCGTTCAGGCATCAACCTTCTTCCCTCCTTTGACAGGGGATAGCCTAAAATAGGCGACCTCCTGTCGACAATATTGAAACTTTTTGAGTGAAGCTTTATGTCCATGTTTTATAAGGTGAAGAAGCAACAACACAGTGCCCTCTTTGCAGGCACTTTTAGAATCAGCAGCTAAAAGGAGATCATCTACGTATAGAAGCAATGTACAAGTGGTAGGCAACTCGAGTGTATCAAGCTGCTCTTTCAAAGCCCTACTATAAATGCTCAGACTTTCCGTGTAACCTTGTGGCGCACAGGTGAATGTAAACGGGTGTCCCACTAAGGTGAACGCGAACAGGTATCTGCTATCCTTGTGCATAGGAATGCTGAAGAAAGCATTCTTAAGGTCTACAACACTAAAATGAGTAGCAGAAGCTGGGATCATAGTTAGTATCGTTGTTACATCAGGCACAATAGGAAATTGTGGAGCAACAATCTTACTAATAGCACGTAAGTCAATGATAAAAGGAAAAGGAATTGCGTTATCGCCTTTCTTATACACAGGCTAAATCGGACTATTGCACAAACTACCTGCAATTTCCTCAATTACTCCATGGTGTACAAAATCAGAAACTATACACTTCAGAGCTTGCTCACCATCAACCGAAATCTTATACTGTGGAATTCGTGGCAACTTTACTCCTTGTTTCAAAATGATTTTAACAGGCTCAATTTGTAGAACACCGACATCATTGTCATCAATCGCCCATAAACACTCCGGAACATCACTAAATTCCGGCGGCAAAGGTCTAGTCAGGAACTGAGAGACAGAAAGTTGCTGTGGTGAAATCGTCAAACGCACTCCATAGGAAGAACAATGAATTACTGCATTTAATTCCTTCAACATATTCAACCCCAACAAATTCTCTCCACAGTTCGTTGTCAAAAGAAACGGACAGTGATCCGTGAATGGACCCAGTGTTATCGGTACCGGCGAAGAAACCGGACTAACCACTGGTGTACCAGAAAACCCTACAGAAACATTGGTTTGCCCTGACAGTGGAATGTTTGGAACCCGTGAATGGTCAATGGAACACTTCTGCGCTCCTGTATCTATCAATAATAGATGTTTCCTATTTCCCACTATCATTTTAACGTAGGGACCTTTCTGATGAACGGGAATAGGCGTCGGTTCCAAACCCTGATTCGGGCAATCCTAGCAAAACAAAATGTAATCAAAAGGGATGTCTTCAGCGAGATATGCAGTAGAAGGATGATCAAAAATGTTTCTATTATCCACACTCGGTGACTAATTGTCTTGTGAAAAAGGATGTGAATTCTGAGAAAATTGGCTTCTACCCGGACCCCCTGTCCCAGGGTGGCCTCTGGATCATCTACCCATGATACCAAATTTGTTATTCGACCTCTGCTGGAGGATTGGGCATTGTGCTCGCAATTACCCTCTTGTCTGCAATAAGCACATTGGTTCGCGTGTACAGGCAGGACCCAACGGCGCATTACCCTGTGGAGTATACTGTCCCCTAAACTGTGTACTACCCTCTCTAGGACCTCTAACAATCTGTTGCAATAGAACTTTAGTTTTCAGGTCTCCCTTTTTCTTTTCGATTCTCTTTTTTTCATTATTGACTCGGTTTTCATAGTACTGAGCCATATGCAATACTTCAGACTGAGACTTAGCTTGCCAAGCGCTCTCGGAAGTCATAATTTGCGACTGGATGTCAGGCAACAATCCACGCACAAATTTGTCTACAAATAGTGGTTTTCCAGACTCTGTGCTCAAATCTTGTCCACTGAAATCTGAAAACACTTGTTCAAACCGATTAAAGAATTCGGTAGCACCCTCAGACTTCCCTTGGACACAAGCAGTAAGTTTGTCCCAAACAATCCTCTCAAGAATTATGGCTTTTAGTTTCGTTACTATTCTATCAGGCAAAGTCAGTATGAACTGTGGCGGCCTCTCGCCAGCTGTTCTACCTCTATCATGTCTAACCATATTATCCCATGTGTCCCCTAACCCTGCTGCATCGTCTACAGTCCTAATTTGTTTCCACAAATCAATAGGTAGGAGCCCAGGAAATAACAAATCTATATCACTCATAGTAAATACTGACGACTGCAAGACAGATTCTATCTCTTTATAGAACCCTGTTGGATTCTTTCTAATATCCGGGATGGATTGTCTAATGGTGTTCACTTCCTGTCTTGAGAATGGGACGTGAACAAAATGTGATACATAATGAACAGGAATGTCATGAGCAGCAGTTCCTCTTGAATTTGCTAAAAAATTCCGATACCTCAACCCTTATGGGAGATCTACATCATTCAGTCTGTTCCACATTACAGATAGATGAATTCCCAGCCCTTCGATAAAAACATTTTTCTCAGGAAAACATTCTAGATTAGAGAGTGTGGCAAAAACATCAGATTGTTCACCCTTCTCCATGCAATGTCTAGCCCATGCAGTCAAATCGCGCTTTCTCTCTTTAGACACAGTATTGCGAGTTACAATCTTAGATTCTGCTCCCTTATCAACTATCAGCGGAACAGAATGACTCAGAAGAGGAAGAGTAGATACATCTTGTACAATCGGTAAAGAGGGTGTTATCACTGGTGCAGATGACAAATCTACCAGACCCGTAACAGTAGGCAAAGGCGGAGGTACAGGTGGAGGAACAATGATAGGAGGAGGAACAATAACCGGAGGAAGAGGAACCATAGGAGAAACGATAGGAGGAGCAGGAAGTACTACGGGAAGAGGAATGACAGCAGGAAGAGGTAAAGCAGCAGGAATAGGAACATACGGAGGTGGCGCAGTGGCAGCAGACCTTCGTTCATTTAGAAGTTTGTCAATTAATTAATCAGACACATGTAAATCTTTAGACAGATATATTTTCTGAATAACAAGTTGAAAAGCTCTATCATCATTTCTAACTGACTCTGACTGTTTACTTTGATCATACAACAACGCTTTTTTGGCATTGGACATATGTCGGCGCACATGTTTCTCTCTACTTTTAAGTTGCTGCATAGCTTCTTTCTTCCAATTTTGTAATACATCAAATGCTGCAGGTCTAGCTTTTTTCTTCAACAATATAGACTCTAAATATTCTATATGAGGAATCTCAAAGCTAGCATTGGTTGGCCACTGAAGTTTGGAAGCATGTCTAGTTTGTCTGTGCCAAATATCATTAAACACTACACTACCAATGCCATGCTTACAGTACATAGTACAAGCTGGCGACCCCTCCTGTGGCGCCGGACGGCTAAATTCTAAAGATTGTCTGTCTCTGCGGAATAATGCCCTGAAGCAGGCAGACAATTTCTCAGGCATATCAGATTTCTGGTGTTACCTGGTCAATAATTGTGGTTGCGAGTACAATACGCCCAAATCAAATTATCAGGATACTTAAGAATCGGGTCACAACTCACCTGATTAAAGAACTAAAGGAGGTCTGATCGGATTACTAAGGACAACTAAGGACCCTCATGTTTGGTGATTTCGGCAAAATTTCCCGCCTCGATATATGGACCCTCGTCCCGTCCAGGGATCGGATCGTGCAGTACTGTTGAGGTATCGCGTCTCATCCAAGAAGGGGCCCCCTTTCTCACCGTCTGATCCCAGTCCGATAGCCGCGTCAACACTTCAACGAGATGGCATCAATCTTGAGGGTCCCTATACGGGCACCATCTGTAAAAGCAAGGAAATATCGAGGCTGGGTACCACAAAAGGAAATACACAAAACACGGGCTATAAGGATTCACAGATCTTTTAATACTGCGCAGTTACAAAGAAATACAGATCTGATACAAATAGCTATCTGGCTCTCGACACCCCGCAATGAGTACCAGCCCGTCAGAGTGAGGAGGGAGAGGTACTGGATATCTAAACACTTGCATTATTTATACATATCCTCCAATATTGTCGATCCTCTCTACAGGTTAATAAACTGCGGTCTGGAGTTTGTGCCGAGTTCACATATAGCTCATACAATAACTTGCACATGGATTACATAGGTTTGCGTTTCCAACAAGTTACAATGGCAAAGTGTATTCCTGGATTTAATAGTAAGCCTTAGCACATATCCCTTCACAATGTAGTTCTGCCAGTGTCCACACTCGACATTTACACAGTATTGTCCTCGATGTGTGTTCGTGGATGAGGCTTGTTAATGCAGACAATCCTTAGACCACAAGTCATGCTCGGGACAAGGTCTCATTACCTAGTCTAAACATTTGGCCCTTGGACAGTCTAACCATTAACAAGATTCAAAGGTCGGGAAGGCTCGGTTAAAAGTTGGAAACACAGTCCACCATTTTAGAACAGAGAATCACATATGAACAGAAATCAAAATGGTGGATGATCCTAAAATGGCAGCGAAGTTGATCCAAGATCGGAACTTTGCAACGCGGTTTTCTTCGCAGAGCGACTAGGCTTAGGCCAATATCAGAAGGAGGCACAATATGATTTCCTGTTTAACAGTAGAGAGGGTCAGCCTCTATGGTTGTGCTGCAAAACTTCTGGCAGCCATTAAGCACATTATATGGACTGGCGGATCCGCAGATTTAGGTGCTCTTCTCCTAGCTTGGAGGTCGCAGTGGCTTCTGTAATTTTCAGGTGTTGCAGATCAGTAAAAGCAAAGGTGGCATCCGATCACTGATGAATAAAAGAGCTTTTCTTTCTGTGCATGCAAAACTCGTATTGCATACCATGGGGTGCTGGAAGTCTTCGGGTGCAGCGTAGATGGCGGGTCGATCAGGGGAGGGCTCCTGCCTTCACCCTACGGCGAGTTGGGATGCAGTGTGGGTGGACAGACACAGACAGGCCCTTACAGCATGGCTCTTACGGAAAATGGACGGTGACGGCTGGCGGCAGAAATAGGTGAAACACACCAATCAGGTGCTGTGCAGGTAGAGGGGGGGTCAGCCTCTATGGTTGTGCTGCAAAACTTCTGGCAGCCATTAAGCACGCTGTATGGAAAGGCGGATCAGTGGATTTAGGTGCGCTTCTCCTAGCTTGGAGGTCGCAGTGGCTTCTGGAATTTTCAGGTGAGCCAGGTTAGTAACCTTTGACTTGCTGGATGGATTTCGTTTTTGGAACAATTTGTTAGAAAATGAAAAGGTTTTAAAGAAAACATAAAAACGCTGTTTTCAGCCTACTCGCATTAATTTTCCAATACAGAAAAAGTTCACTTTTTGAATAGCCGGAGCGTGAAAACCGGTTGGCCGATTTGCACCAAATAAGGAACAATTTGGGCACAAACCGTTAACTTAATTTCCATCACTTATTTGGACTAAACCCATCCACTAGTTCGTAAGATATTCAACAGAGTATGGTGTGCCCCCTCCACCTTCAAACCTTTATATCACTCTTGGTGCTTTATAGTAGAGAGGCTGAGAGAGGCTAATAACATTTGACTTACTGGATGGATTTGTATGAAATTCTCAAAACCAAAGTTGTGCCTCCCCCCACCCCTCACTCCCAACTGGAAGGTTTTGGAAAAATGTGTTAAAAAATCAAAACGCTATTAACAAAAGATAAAAGGCGGGTTTCAGCCTACTTGCATTCATTTTCCAATAGAAAAAAGAGCCATTTTTGAACAGCAATAGCACGAAAACCATTGGGCCGATTTGGACCCAATTTGAAACAATTTGGGCACAAAGCATTGACTCCATTTCCTTGACTCATTTGGAGTAAATTCATCCAGTAGTTTTTAAAATATTTGACAGAGACATGGGAGTGCCCCCATGTTCCTTAAAACCTTTATACATATCAGCCTTAATGTTTTGCAGCAGAGAGGCTGAGAGGCTTTTCAGAAATGAAAAGACACTTTTTATTTTGCTTGATGCAAGGGATTCCCATGATATTACCTGGAGAAGCCGCACATGGAAGAACTCAAAACACTATTTGGAGGAGAAAAAAGGATGCAAAACACATGATGCAAAACACATGAACCACCAACTAACTCCTGCTCCTGTTATGATAAAGCTATTAAATAAGCAAAAAACACAATTTGGTCCTGCAGGTGCAAACAACTCTTATTGTACTCAAAAAAAGTTCAAGGGTTTCAACACATTTTAATAAAAAAATACACTCACTTTTCAAAAACACAATATATAAACATAAATACAAAATCATTCACAGTGGGTTAGTTCATTTTTGCAACAAAAGATGTATAAACACATATTTTATGAGTGTCCAGGCTTTGGACTTTCTAAATCAGAGCGATGTCTTATGAGGCTAGCTCAAGGCAACACATTCTATATCAACCTGTCCTTGTTGCAAAGCCCATGAGCACATACATATTATAAGAGAAGGGATTTACAAGGATATACAAAATGGTATTAAGCGGGACATAGCATTAATGGGTACATCAACGGGAGTGCGCTGAGTTAGGCTGGTCATGACTTCCCATATCTGAATTTCAAGGTTCCATGTAATAATGTCGCCACAAAAATCTCGCCATGCAAAAATAGCGGCGAAAAATTGCCGTTTTTTGTGGCGACATTATTGCATGGAACATGCGGGGGACACCCCCGCAACCCATAAACTGTTTTTCTGTTTTTCTTTTCAAATTTATTATTTTCAATTTTATTTTTGCCCCTGTCCCCATATATATGGTCACCCATATAATATTGCCGCAACCTTTTCCCGGCGATATTATTTACGGCGACCATATATATGGGGATAATATTACCTGATATCAATTTCAAGGGTTTTGTTGCGTTAAATCTGCTCAACTTAACTGCACCTTAACTAAGGTTTTTTCAGTGAATATATATAAGAATGGCATCTAGCACGCCCATCTCTTTTTCAAATGTTTTGAATTATTTCCCTGTCCCAAGCATCTCCCCCCTCTCCTTCTACTCCTTTGCACACACCCCTTGTGCCCCTTCTAAAATCCAACCTCAGATACTGTTTGCTGTCCCTGGATTGCATTTACCTCCAGGGCTCTGTCTCAGATGATAAGATTTCCACACATTTCTATGCACTTTGTAATGTGATTTTGAGTTGGTTGTGGTGGAATGAATGGACAGCCTTGCCAGTGTAAGGAACTCATGGTGACAAGAGTAAAGACAGACACAAGTGATCACAGTTCAAGGGAGTTTATTGAACTGTAAGTACAGGGTGGAAAAACACCTAACCTAAACCTAAATCTAAGATAGGAGCAAGGGTTGACCATCAAATGAAAAATAAGGCAGTCCTTGTGGCATCTTGTCAAAGTAAAAAGCCTATACAAAAAAAAAACCTGTTACCAATTACTTACAACTAATTACAGAAAGAGTGTGGGATAGGGTATTCAAATAAAGGAAATGGTGTTCAAATAATAAGTAGGGATGTGATTGCCTTGAGGTCTCCCTTCCCCACGATTTTAGTATGGGACAAGGTGGGACTTAAGAGCATAGCACACGCCCCAGCCTTCCCAGCACAAGCTAACAGTTCCGTATCAGCTATCAGGTTCTTCAATGGTTAAGTCCCTTTTCAATAAAAGTCTCTCACCTTCGAGTCCTGATGCTCTCAACAAACAAACACAAAAGTTCTGTTCTGTGAACACTTTAGGTGATGGCTTCACCTCTAGGCCCCCCTCTTTTGGGTGCAGACCCCTCAGAAATTGTATTCAAATTCACAAGACGTTCCCTTCTCAGTGAACTTTGGGTGATAGGTTTCCACCCCTGGATCTCCCTCGTCCAGACTCAGATCCCAGATGAAAAGGTGGACTCTTCCCTTCCCCTTGTCTTGCAATACTTCTTGCTTTCACAAATCTTGATGTCTTTTTAAACAGAGTTTTCAGGCTTTGCCCATCATTGTCGGTTTCCCTCTGCCGGGTTCACCCTCGCCGACTTCTGGTTGTCAGCTTCCCTCTGCTGGGCTCACTCTCGCCAACTTTTGGTTACCGGCTTCCCTCTACCGGGTTCACTCTCGCCGACTGTTACAGGCAATTCATTACAGGATTTTAGACTTCACCCCTTCTCATTAGCATCCCTCTGCAGGGTTCACTCTTGCTAATCTTTACAAAATATAGTTAATGTACTAATTTTCACCATGCAGGATTCACTTCCCTTAGCTTTCACAATCATCTGTCGGTTAAATACATTTGACGGTACAGAGGATTTTACAAGAGCCCTGTATGAACACTTTGACCTTTCTTCACCTCTTCCCAAGGCCTTCTGATTATGGTAGTCTTTACCATTGGTTAATCAGCCAGAGTTTCCTGTGTGAGCACCCACGTGGTGGCAGCCTTCTCTGTTACTGGTTTTTCCCCTCCTTCGTTACTAGTAGTGCTTGATTTTCAAAGTTCAATTGAGCCTTTGGATATTTTTCGTTCAACACAGTTAATTTTCTTATCGACACCCCCCTTGACTCACCAGCTGTGATGAACCGCTTTGCTTTTTTCCTCCTTGGAGTCAAGGTTTGTACCACAGAGACAACCACCAGTAGTCGCGGCTACCCGTACAATTTTTATATATTCAAAAAGACATATTGAAAAGCTGTAACAATTCCAAAAACATAAAGGTACACATGAGGGCATGGAATCAGAAACACGTGTGAAATTGTGTGGTGTAAAATCAATGGCGCAACATTATCAATGCATGGAAATTGGAATGGTTATACCTGTGGCTAAAGTGCAGTAGTTATAACCGCAGCTACACCCACCAAAAATACACGACATGCCATTTGCTTACTCGTACCTGCGGCTATAACCTATCTTATGGTTGGTACCCGCGGCTATGATGCACCCGACAGGGCACAACATTTCATTGGCTACCGTAACTGCGGCTGTTTAAAAAAAGGCATCAATGGCATTTTCCTTTTCCATTATACTTGAAAAGTCCTCTGGCTTCATGTTTCAAATATCAAATGAAACTGTAAATATACCCCACAAAAAGCAGTATTTCCTAAGGGTACACTGCACCCTCAAAAAATAAAAAAATTACTATCTACAAAAACTCCTAATATTATCTACAATTTTATTGGCATATATAAACATCACTAAAAAAACACATTCCCTCAAAGGCTCTATACAATTCAACAGCATCTGAGGTACTTACAATCATATTGGCAGTCACCCACCACACAAACAATGAACACCCAATCACAAAGCAAACACAAACATTCCACCTTCTCTCCTCATTAATCTTCCTGCTTTCCAAAGAATAACTCTAAACTCCCAAGAAGCGATTCTCTGTACCACTACTAAAATGGAACGGTATACGAAATGGCTGCAGCAGAATTACCCTACAGAGGAAGAGATTAAAAATGAAGATGCTCAAAACAATGCTCCAGAGAAAAATACACTACAATCAGGATGTTGTATGTAAATTCTATAAATTCATGTAAAATGAGACTAACAATTATATTTAAAGGAACAAATATAAGTCAACAAACACACATAATTTATCCAGCTATTATCAAACTATCAAATATCTATACAACCAACATACATATTTTGAAAGTGTATTATATCTTCAATTGTTTAAACATCTAATTATAGACAGAATTAAAAGAACTATTAATGAATATTCAAAAATACATGCAATCAATGAAGAAGGACATTGAACATTTAAGAGTAATCATGGACAGTAAAAATTCGGAAAATTTGGCTACAGAACAAAATATATCATGTTAGCCAACTAAAACAGAAAGAAAACCCACAACCACACCCCCTCCCAAATAAACCTGTTTTCAACAAACTGTGTTTAATATGTATTTACCCTTTTCAAGTATGTACACTTACATGCATTATTATTGATTAAAAAGTATTTCAAATGTTACACTAACTGCTTGCAAGCACTACACTCAATACATATTTAAAAACATTTCCACATGACTTTTTTTCTCCCCAAAATATGTAAAGCCGCGGCTACCAAAAAATCCAATTACGCCCCAAATATTATAACCGCGGCTATGTGATTGCCTTTCTTTCCATCAATTTGATGCAAAATATTAATAACAAAAGTCACAGTAAAAAGGGAGTGCGTAAAGAATGCACTTTTCATACATTACAGCTATAGCCGTGGGTATGCATCATCAAAATCACACCTAGGAACCCCCCACGGTATTTGCTGCGGTTACCCGCATCTCTAAATGCCCCAATGGCTGATTGGGCTGAATCATAGCCACGGCTAAACATCAATGTTTAAAAAAAATGTAATATCCTTCTATCTAAAAAAAGAAAACAGAATCAGTTCAATGACAAACACTTTAATAAACACAAATACACACATTTGTCTGACCCTCATATTTTATATGCAGTGCATCACATACACTATACAAATAAAAGATACAGCATTATTGCATAGTACATTGTTATTCTCCTTGTAAATACTAATCATTGGGAAAAAAATCCAACCTGGATAAAAAAAAACATACAACAATATCAAAAACTATAAGAAAGTACCACTACAAAAACAATATAAACTGGGTGAAAATCAACAAAGAACATTATACTTGTTGCATGCAGGACAAAGGATGGCAAGGTCAAGTAAACTTGGAGAACAAGAGAACATAGAGTAGAATAAGTACTTGGAGAACAAGAGAATAGGGTAGGATAAGTAAACTTGGGGAACAAGTCTCCAAACAGATCAAACAGATCAAACTACTTTTCATTGGTTTTTAAAAAACTTTTCCATTTGTTGCAGCATTACCTTTTTTCACTTGTCTTTTTAAATGTTTTACTTTTTCCTTCCTACTAAGACATTCCAACATGGACATAAGAACTCGCGTAATGACGACATCATCATTTGGGTCGACAATGCTTCACCTCCAAGGAAGAAGTACACAGCATTTTTTTAAAAAACAGATGACAGATGGCGTTTCTTCAAAGTGAAAGAAGACTGCTCCAGAAAAAACCCACAGTAGTTACTGTGCAACTTCTGCAATAAAACTCCACACTGTGGACCCTCAGATGTTCATTCTCAAAGCCTGGGAAAATCTATTATGATTAACCATCTACTGCGTGTCCATTGGAATGAGTTTGATGAGGGCTGTCTTAAAACACATGAACATCACAAAAGAAAAATGAATGGGGCCCATTCCTTGCATAGAAGGTGATTAGCACCACGCACATAACCCCCATCCACCAGTGCATCAACAACTCCAACTGCAAATAAAGCCTCTACATCAGCAGTGGTATCCAGTACACAAACTCCTCTCTTACCGACACCCAATCTAACCATGATGAAAGTCATGCGTACAAAATGCTGCAACTGGGTAGTTAAGGAAGATGCCACATCTAGCGAACTGCAGAATTTAATCGCAGAAAACCAGATTACCTGTCATAGTTATTTTTATTTTTAAGTGGCAATTTATCCCCCCCCTTTTTTTTCTAAACGTCAACAGCGGTATCATAACGAAGTGCGCATTTACCAGGTGCACTGCCTCATAACTCTTCCCAGATTCAGTGATGAAAGTCCTGTGTGGACGATGCCTCGGATGGGTAGCCAAGGAGATACCACAGTTAAGGAATGGGAGAGTTTCCACTCCATGTGAAAAATCATGATACATACTGCAAAGGTCACTAAGAAAGATTTCCATATATCTCCTGCTTCCATCTGCAGCAGTACCACTATCCTTTGAATATAGGTTGACCTTTCATGGGTGTTAACTGTACAACATTTAGTGCAAATCCACTGGGATGATGACAACAGTGCAGCTACAAGAAAATACAAAAATAAGCACATTACAAAAATGAACTTGCACAACACCAGCAATTGTACTACCTCAAAAAACACTCCAAACAACTACAAGTACTGCATACCTCAAAATACATTAAAAGTAAAAGAAAAGCAAATGGACAAAATAATAATGAACACTATCTGATTGCAATGGTCACAACAAGTAACACAACACTGCAAATAAAAATTCAAATGTGTAAATAAAGACTAACACTTACTTTCACATCAGTCACACTCCTGCCATGGGCACAGTCAGACTTCAGGAATCAAAAAGGACAAAACTGCAGAACATGGTGGCTCTTATACTTTCCAAAACAAACACTAATAAAAGCGGATTACATACCAATAAAACTACTGAGATGGATGACACATTTTCAGCACAACCTATCACTAAGCCCTACACAAATGAGAAAAGTAACAACAACCAATAACAAACAATGAAACTGACACAAACCCATGTTTACCCCACCTAGCATCTTTCATAGCCGCAGCTATTCAACGCGGCTACAGATCTTGATTTGTGCCCGCAGCTACACGCACATTTTCCTGCAAGCCCCACATCGTACTAAATTGGCCTTCAAACCTTCAAATCAAATAAGTGAACCACTAAGGACATACAATAAGACACATAAATAAAATTATGAACTATATCATCCACATGAACAATTGATTATTGCAGAGAACATTTATTTTTATAGACACAGCTCTAAATATACCCATGGCTGCAGCCGCAACGAATGAAACACAGAATTGTATTGATGTGCCTACGCATGTGTTTTTATAGACACAGCTATACAAGTGCCCCTCCTAGTTGTCTGCTGATAACTGCAGCTATTCACAAAAAAATTGCATTTCCACTGCACCAAACTCCAAAAACTGTCCCCAACATGCCTACCAGCACCAGTCCACTCCTCATGATCCTCCTCCACTCCCCTAGTCTCTAACAATCCCCCATAACACTCAATGCATATAAGATGCCACCCCATCCAAAGTTTCGGATAGCTGCAGCTACCACACGTCCAAACAAGCACGACGTGTCACTTGCTTGAATATGGCCACGGCTGTAAGGGGGTTGTGAGGATGTACCCATGATTAGCAATGCTGCACGCTGGGTGGCAGTTGAATAGCCACGAATACTAACAACAGCACCATCAACCAATTAGAAAGTACAACACACACACATCATACATACCTTGCTCATAAAAACGACTCAAAATGCAAACTAGGAATTTTCCTGGAAACAGAGAAATACTGCAGATATCATGGCTGGTTTGAAAACTGTGTGGCAGATTGGAGACAGTTGGCTGTTTTGATTGCTGGCTTTTTGTGAGAAACAAAATATTAACATGGACCTAGGTTTGAGAGATTTTACAATTAAATGGTTTGGATTGCCGGGAATGTGTTGGTTCCAGGATTTCCAGAATTGTTAAGTCTGAAAAGTACAAAGCACCCATCACATCATGTCATACTAATTCAATGTGTAGGCAATGATTTGGGAAATGTATGAGGGGTGACCCTTACTTTAATGATGAAACAAGACATGGGAAAACTAGTGGAACTATTTCCTCACAACATATTTATCTTTTCCAATCTCACTCATCGACAAAAATTAAGATGGACCACCAAATAGAATGGTAAAACTGAGAAATCCTGGAGAAATGTTAATAAAGCAGTTTCAGCATTCATGGCAGACCACAACCAATTATGGATTGCGAACAACAACATACAGTTCTACATGGCCAATTTCTATAGACATGAAGGAGTACACCTAACTGATGAAGGAAATGCAGTGTTTCTTCACAACATCAAAACAGTACTCCTGATGTGCTAAAGTTCTACACTCAGTGTACCCCAAAACAGTCCTTTTTAGGACTATTCATACATAAATACAAAAATACAATAAATAATAACAAAAAAGCATTTTGTTTTATTATACCCACAGCTACAGTTCATTGACTTTAACCATAACAGCGGCTACAAAAAGTCAGTTAAAACGGGGGATGGTGTTTTATGCTAAAATCCAATTTATATGATGAATACAGAAAAACACTACTCGTGTACTTATGTAAAATAACTGAAAAATAAGGATCATGCCAAATATACATAACCGTAAACTAGATAGGCAAACATTGCACACCCACAACACATAATACCATAAGTGAGAATGCACAACCTAAAATACATTGTAAGGCACATCTAAAACTGGACTACAATTGCGACTTTTTATATTAATTTTGTTAAACTACTTTCCTCTATCTTTCTCCAAAGTCTCACATGCTCAAAAGTCTGAAAACACACATTCAAAATATAATAAGACTCTCTAATACCTAGCAGGTCATGGCCAGTGATTTTTCACTCCCCCGACGTCACTATACCCAAACAAAGTACTTTAAAAAATATATAAAACGTCTGACACCCCAAACTATATAGCCGCGATTACCGTACTACACATACCCTCGACTATCTGTAGTCTTTTGTTGCCTCGGATATAGCTGCGAATATCGGCAAAATGGCTGGGAAAAAAATGATTTCCTGCCCCCCTGCACCTCACCAAGTGCCCCCCTCATCTGTACCAGCTCCCCCCACTCCCCAGATGGCCTCCTCACCTCCCCTGCCCTCTGCCTTTCCCCCACAACACATTCTGCTTCTATGATGCAGTTTGCTATGAGATGTCGGCTATTCAGAACTATAGCCGAGGCTATGGAAAGCTTTGTGTTGCAAACTCAGTCCATGTACCTCCCTCAACTCCCAAATTTCACTTAGTGCCCTCTAGCCATCCCCCCACCTCTACCCTGATGGCATTTGTATTTTCATTTTACCCGTAAATAGCCTTTTACTGCCTTTCATTTTCCCATAACCTCGGCTACAGCTGTAAATTTGTCTTGCATCGAGAGAAAAACAAGATGTCAGTCATTTCATTTCTGAAAACCATGATCCTGCAATGCACCATGGGAGATATAACTATAGGTTTTGGAGAAGGGGCACTCCCTTCTCCGTCAACTTTTAAAATAACCACACATGGATCGCAAGTCAAGGCTTCATGCCCGAGTTGTTTTGGACATGGTCCAAATCCATCCGGCGGTTTGGGCTGTGCGCTCTGGCAAAAATTGACCTTTTTTGTCTATGGGAAAATGAATGGGAAGTAGGCCATACTTTGAGAGAAAAACATGTTTGATGCTTTAATAACGTTTTGTGGGGGACACAGACTTTTAACCACTTTTGAAATTTCGTTCAAATCCGTTACTCGAATCAAAAGTTCTTAACAATAGAATTTTGAGGGGTTCCTATGTGTCTTCGACTCACCAGGGTGACTATTGCCACCCTATCTATATATATATATATATATATTCAGTGAATCAAATTTGTGTTGCACTAATAAAAACCTATTAAATTAATTGAAAAGAAAAGCCATGCATAGACATTTGAGACACATACAGGGAAACTCTAGTAAGTATGAAACAAATACCATGACCAGAAAATGACACTAAGATTACAGTTCATCATAAGGTACAAAAATGGTCTGGGTGTATCTGCACCATGAGCTCACACCAAACCATAAGGAAAGTGCCTTAAGAACATAGCACAAAGTGAAGGTCTACATAAACAGACCTTTACAGTATGTGTATCATGTTTTCACTGTAGTAAGACTAGAGCATGTCTTCTACATATAATTCTTACTGCCACTGAACAAAAACAACCACCCCAGATATGGTATGTCATCAGTGATGTCATTGATGATGCCATTTGTGATGTCATCATTCATGGCCTCAGTGGTGGTATTATTACTGCATAGCGGTGGCGCCAGTTATGTGGACATAGCTGGCAAATTTATTTCGTTTTTCGATTTATCTTGCAGCCATAGCATCCTTTTAACATCGTTTTTTCACTGAGTTACATAGGTGTTTACCAGTGTAACCTAATTTCAAGAAACTTAAACATTTCTCTTTACAAACCCTTTACAAACCTTCCATTTAAAAATCATTCTGTGCCATATAATAGCTGTAACATCTGCAGACAGTATAGCTAGTCCGCGGATGTACTTTGGGACAGGTGGCGTTAATATAACCCAAAATCACAGGACCGGGACACAATATTCTTTTTTTGTTTTAGTAGAACAATTATACATAGAGTAACAATGCAAACAATCAATACAACAATGTTTTACATCTATATAATGTTGTAACTTTGGAAAATTAAATACTGTTTTTAAAATTATAACACAATATTATGGATTGTGCCAAATATTGAAGAAAAATGAACACCCTATGTAAACAAATCACTTCAACACATGAAAGGCACTGAAGAAGAACAAGTATAGAGTGAAAAACATAATATCAAAATTTAGTAAGTAAACTAAACCTTTGCTTTTTTTATTGCAAACATTCATTATGTAATTTTAATAAATGTGTGAAACTGTTTCATAACTAAATTTAAACAATATATATTTTAATAGAAATAGAAAGCACACTTTGATGGCTATAGCTGTACTTCCCAAAATAGGATATAAGTGACGAACAATGTAGTAATAGTAAATAAATTCATACATTGTACAAAACAATACAATTGTGAAACGTATACATACATTATCAAAATGTATCTATTATATATGTCTTATAATTTACAACGTAGAACAACAACAAGAACAGCGCAATAATTATCAAGAACAGAAAGTGGAAAACAGTGGAAAAAGATTATGGAACATTAAAAAACAAATGAACAAATTATGTGTACAGATGACTCAACTGAAAACTCAAATTACAGAACTATTCACATATGTTAAAAATCATGTTATACGAAATATTGCTTTTTATTGCCCTACCTGTACCTGTGACCCTTTCACCCATCAATCACCACAATCAATTGGAGACAGTATAAATGATCAACGTTTTGATGAGATTTCTATCCCTAAATACACCCAATCATGAAAATATACAACCCTAAAATCCTCTATTTTTCTTTCCCACTGTGATTCTCCATCCCTATCTTAAAGTACATGGATGTAAATATTATGTAATATATCTCATATTGTTTTTTTTAAACAGCAATTGGAAGTCTGCATACTATATAGATGTTCTTGTCCGCAATATAGTGATGTCACATGGGTGTCTGACATTTGCAAACATACCACCACATCCGCAGCCCCATCAATGCATATTAAATGGGTTTGTGAATGCCATGACACCACCACGGTCTCACTAGGTTGCCCGTGTGATGTCACACCCTGCGCTGACATCCGCGATCAATTAATATGTCCGTAACTATGTGACGCAGTTTGAATTAGTTTGCAAACGTCATCACACAGTTGCAGTCTAACTAGGGTGCCGATTGTCGTTATACCCTGCACCGATGTACACGATCAATGTACATGTCCGTAACTACATGACATTTTTTATCAGTTCACAAACGTCAACGTGCGTCCGCGATCATTGCAGCGCATATGCGTGATGTCACAGGGATGCATAGTAGTTCACGAATGTTGTGATACAGTCGCAGACAGCCACAGACGTCATCAGATGACCTCACCAGTGCGACCCTATGACATGGCTATGATCAATGTCCGTGCTTCGCTGACATTTTGAAATCTAAATTTTGCCCACTCTGGCAACTCTAAAGTTGAAACTTTGCCCTTCCACAACTACTGATATCATTCTTAGTTTTTCTCCAAACTTTTAACAACTTTTTACAGCCTTTTTCAGATTACGTAGTCTGCGGATGGTTCCTCCAAGCGGACTCACCTATTTATTTTAGTCATTCTCAATCTGCCAGGGCATAGGAGTGGAGCCACATTTTGGGAGATGGAGAATCTTTGTGGAGCTGGATAATGGCATTTGTTATGGCCATCCTTTACCCGCAGTGACCACCATCCCCACCTGGTGGACCTCGGCAGGGAAACAGGGGCACTGCAGCAGATGAGCTGCAGGAGGAAGAGGAAGATGAATACATAGTGGAAGAGGTACCTACTACATTGGGTGGTCAGAAGGAATCATGGGAGTGGAGGATTTTTTGCCACCCGGTAGGAGTGCTGAAGGCTCAGGTGGCTTGTGTGCACTGCACTGAGTGTGGAGCCACACTCAGTCACAGCCAGAAGAGGCAATACTCCTTTGGCACCACCTCCATGGACTGACACACTCAGACTTTTCACCCAACTACCCTATGGAAGGCAGTTCCCTTCACAGGATGTGGAGGTACCTGCACTACTACCCCCTCATCTCCACTCATTGCACCTCAGTGGGGCAGAAGATTCCACCTGTTGCCTCACAGGCTATATAGGAGGCCGCTGACCAGTACCTTTAGCAGACAACTGTCTTGTGTGTGTACTGTGACACACTAATTTGCAGTAGGAGCAATTATGCAGCACCTTTGAGGCTGCTGTGAAGGCCCATGAGAAGGATTGGCCCCTACCTTAGTAGCATTTCGGTGCTGGACTGACCTTGGGCAGGACAAAGACAGATATGTTGTGGATATTTCTCTTCTGTGAAAGGGATACTGAGATAAAAAAAATCTGGTTGAGACTTCCCTGCGACTGAGGCTGGTAGAGAGACTCCCAAAACCCCCTGTTTTGCATAATAAAAAGTAACTTTGGGTCACACCCTAAATTACTAGGGTACTCCAGATGTGGACCCCTTGCTCACTGTTCTTCGAGAGGCACAGCTCCACCTCAATGATGAGGCCCAGCCAGGATGAAACACGTGTCTGGGGTTGCTGTTGGTACTCTTGTTCAGAAGAGAATTGTCTAGAATTTCGGTGCTGGACTGCCCTTTGGCAGGACAAAGACTGATATGTTGTGGGTATTTCTCTTCTGTGAAAGCGATAGTGAGCTATCTGATTGAGACTCCCCCGCGACTGAGGCCGGCTGAGAGACTCCCAGAACCCACCTGTTTTCCATCCCTTTTCTCTGCCATGCAAAGAATGAAATATTGACCTTCATTACAGTTTTGCCAGTATCCCACTGGTAATTCCAGCGGGATACCAGCAAAATTGCCTTACCGTTTCCGCTGACTGATATAGGACTCCATGGGTGGGATTGCCAGAATTACAGGCACCAGTAGAACCAATGCTGGTGATTCTGGTATTTATTTGACGGTTGGGGCCAGATCTACCAGCAGGTCAGACCTGCCGGTAGGTCACTGCCCCCACCGGCAAAATTATGTTTACCCAGTCTGGAAAAAATGCCAGTGCCTGAATTACCCACAATTGTACCTTGTAATGAGGCCATTGGAGTGTAACGTTATTGGAAGGTGTTTCAGCCATACTCAAGGCCTTTACACCTCCCATTCATATTACACCAAAAAATACCATTGCTTTCTGTGCTTTTCCTCCCTCTTGAAATCTACCAACGGAGACTACATTAGCTGACTATATGATCAAAAAAGGGTTTTCTACTACACTTTACTGCTTCTTTCTTACTATAATGTTGGCTCTTAAAAGAGACTTTTTGTTTGCCCAAGACTCTGATTTTAATGTTTATATGAACAAAATGTACTAACAAAATGTTTAAATTACGTACTCTTTTTCTATCCATGTCATTGCTTTCACAAAAACTATTGAACTGCTTCCCGAATATTAGAGAGTAAAGGGTCATTTCCAACACTTGTTAGATTTACTCCATCTTTTCTAGCAATGTTCACTCCATTATGCCGTATGTTCTAATTTTCAAAAGATGCCATTCCTACATCTCGTAAGAAGGCATATACAGCTTAATTGACATTTCGCCTTGGATTTTCAATTTGTGGACAAAACAGATTTGATCTTTTCCACATTAGTCTTTGAGTAGTTCATGAAAAAATAAACATTATTTGTGGGAAAAGTTCCATTAGCATACTAAAAGTATCCTTCATGGCAAACTGCAAAGATATTCCAGTTATATACCCTAATCTATTGCTTTTGCAATGTACTAGAATCAATACTGGATGTTTCAAATTGACCATATCTTCAGACATGGGTAATAGTGGACTCCATTTCATTCCAGGATCTCCATGCCATACTACCACCACTTTTTCTAATGCAAGATTATCAGAGATGCAAATTAACCCCTAAATCTACTATAATCCAAACAGTCTTCTTGTTGAGGTCCATGCTTTCAACTATTCAAAAAAGAAATCAAGCACTTGCTACCCTGTCCTCCTCTGCAGTTGAACTCCCCCTCTTGTGTATAGGCCCGTTACAAATGCCATATCATATCACAAAGAGAAAGCCTGATTGGCTGACCCTCCCGAAGCACATGAACATCCATGAAGTCGGCAGCCTCCGCAATCCTCTTTCCATGCAGGAGCTCTGCAATCCTCTTTCCTGCTGGGCCTAGACACCCAATATCCTCCTCCTCCTCACTGATGAGGTGCAAAAGGCCGAAACATGTCTGGAGATGCTTGTGGTCTCGAGCAGAAGGGATGTGATTTGCACATGGTCTTTCCCCTTTTGCAGCGGCTTGGTAGGTAAAGAACGATGGTCTGGAGGGTTGCCCATAGCAATGCCAGAGGTTAAGATTAATTCGAAACCTTCCAGCCATCACCTCTTTTGTTTTGCTTTGTCACCCCGAGTGGGACGGGTTTGCTGGGCCTAGAGACCCCAGCTCCTCCTCACTGATGAGGCCCAACTAGGCTGAAACATGTCTAGGGATGCTTGTGGTCTCGTGCAGTAGGGATGTGACCAAGCAGTTCACGCTGGACTACCCCTTTTGGGGTGGGACCACGCCTGATTTGCATATGGTCTTTCCCCTTTTGTAATGGCTTGGCAGGTGAAGAACGATGGTCTGGAGGGTTGCCCAGAGCAATGCCAGAGGTTAGGATTAATTCAAAATCTTCCAGCCATCACCACTTTCGTTTTGGTTTTTCACCCCGAGTGGGACGGATATGCCCAGACGTTGGTCCCAATGCCTGCTGGGCCTAGAGACCAAAGCTCCTCCTCACAGATGAGGCCCAACAAGGCCCAAACATGTCTGTGCATGCATGTGGTCTCGTGCAGAAGGGATGTGACCAACCTTGATTTGCATATGGTCTTTCCCCTTTTGTAATGGCTTAGCAGGCAAAGAACAATGGTCTCGCTGGTTGCCCACAGCAATGCCAGAGGTTAAGATTAATCTGAAACCTTCCAGCTACCACCTCTTTTGTTTTGCTTTGTCACCCCGAGTGGGACGGGTATGCTGGGCCTAAAGACCCAAACTCCTCCTCAATGATAAGGCCCAACAAGGCTGAAACATGTCTGGGGATGCTTGTGATCTTGTGCAGAAGGGATGTGACCAAGCAGGTCGGGCTGCACTACCCCTTTCGGGCTGAGACCAAGCCTGATTTGCTTATGGTCTTTCCCCTTTTGTAATGGCTTGGCAGGTGAAGAATGATGGTCTGGAGGGTTTCCCAGAGCAATGCCAGAGGTTAAGATTAATTTGAAGCTTTCCAACTATCACCTCTTCTGTTTTTCTTTGTCACCCCGAGTGGGGTGGGTATTCCCAGACGTGGGTCCTGTTGCCTGCTGAGCCTAGAGACCCAAAATCCTCCTCACTGATGAGGCCCAACAAGGCCCAAACATGTCTAGGGATGCTTATCTCTCGTGCAGAAGGGATCTGACCAAGCAGTTTGGGCTGGACTACCCCGTTTGGGATGGGACCAAATCTGATTTGCATGTGGTCTTTCCCCTTTTGTGATGGCTTGGCAGGTGAAGAACGATGGTCTGGAGGGTTGCCCAGAGAAATGCCAGAGGATAAGATTCATTCAAAACCTTCCAGCCATCACCTCTTTTGTTTTGCTTGGGCATGATTAAAGGGCTTGGATGGCACATGCGATCCGTTTGCAAACAGTCACAGACATCCGTGGACATCAAAACACAGGGCAGCCCTTCTTCCCTTTTTACTTTTTTTAAAACTATGTAACACTACCCGATTGGCTACATTCAAACACTCACTCGCCCATCCACCAATAAAATCCAAAAACTCTACACCTAACACTGTCACCTTAGTTCCACAGTACAGATGTATCTTTGAACTCTGGGAGTGCATTTGTGTTGTGATTTAGAGCCTCCTCTATCGCAAACTACAGTGCAAACATTTACAGATTTCTATTGGCAGATTCAACAACATCTACATTCTATAATCTACATCTAAGAAGAAATATTACAGATATTCTTTCATTTTCTGAACTATTTGTTTGTACCACCTTTTTTAATAATATAACATAAACAACTAATGTCCTGTGCTGGAAAACATGTTTCACTGCAGCACCAATTAGTGCGTTAAAAACGATTTCTCCATGCATAGTCAATAGTTACTCACATGTGCTGCTACCTATGCCACTCCACAATTCCATAGTTGACAACATGCTTCTTTCCAATCTATAGATCCTTATCCAAAACAGTTACTTCCTTTCTCCATTCTACAACCTGTACCTCTGTATATTAGTAACTATGCAATTCAATAATAGTAATATCAAACTACAGTACCATTAAAATGTTCATCGTATGTGAAAATTGTAGCAGGCCATTATATTACACAACCTTCCCTTTAACTTCACTTCAACTGCCAGGTTTTTGTTCTACAAACATACTCCACTGCAGCACCCAGCCCAATAGCTCATTACAACTTTATTTTTCAAATAATGTTTTATTATTTTAAAGGTTCATGAACAAATATAGAACAGTTGTTTCTTTGTACCCAATATGCAACTGTTATAAACTTAACTCAGCCATCATAGCCATATCATAAAAGAGGGATCAAAATAAATAAATAAAAATACAAATTTAAAAAAGGTGGATGGAACTAAAACCATCCACACCAGACAGGTGTTAATGAGGGGTCAATCAAGTAAACCTTATGCACAATTGTAGACAGTTAAGCATAAATGACATTAAACACACCATTAAACACACACCAGATGTTCTCACATTTATGATGTTGATATTTACCACAAAAAGTCACTTTCTCCCTTTTAGAGAGAAGCGACAAACTCAGCAGTCAGTCACAGTATCTCTTTTGGCAACTAATAATGCCCTCTATGCCCAAAAGAGTTTTCCACTAGATAATACAATATCAGAAGAATGTAAGCCCAATACGCCAACAAGCGGGTCACTTGGAAGGGATAGGCCTAAGACCAAATCAATTGAATTTTCCTACATAACCAAAACATTTGGAGGGTGGTGCCAACATCACTTCTGCAATTCCAGCAAACATCTACACAGCATAATTTGCACAACCACATCTTCCACGGAGACCAGTACAAGCAGTGATTAATCTGCTGTTGTGTATATCGTAGTTCTAAATCAACTTTATTTTTAGAAAAGAGGGGTTGAGGTGTGCACTCTAGTTCCCAGCTTTGTATACCTGCTGCAGTTCAGTTGCTCTTTTCCTCCAAGCGCTTTCATGTCTCTTAAAATCTTCAGGGAGGCAGTCTTTTCAGGTGTAGACATAAACCAGAACTGTTGCCTTTACCAATGCTTCCTAATAACCGCACTTCTGAAAAACGCACATAGTTTTTATAAATTCACTTTCGAAATGCATACCTGTTTACAGCACCAATTAAGACATTAACTCTCAAGAAACTCTAAAAGAAACACTAGCAGCCACTTGACAAGAAACCTTGATATAATACGTGATTAAAGCAAGCTCAACCAGTTACCATTAGAAGGTGTTTTGGGCAGGGAGGGGCATCAACGGTGTGGGTGTGGGAATTCCTATAACAATGACCATGGCCATGCACAGTCAATGGGTGGGCAACTAGCCAAACACATAGAAGCTGGGCGTCACTCCTCATATACCTTTTCTCCCTATGTGAACTCTCTTACAGGTGGCTCTATGCAAAGCAAAACAAACCTTCCTGCTCTCAAAACAATACCAACCCTTCCTATGCCACTATTTTATACATCCTACCCTTTACCAAACGTGACTGCAGGAGCCATCACGCAACTCTATTTAGTGCTTGTATAATTAATTCTGCTACCATAATAAAAGCCATGCTCTACTACTTATACCAGCACACAATTATCACATGTTCCAACTACCTTTCTTTTACATTTAAAGAAAAAATATTACCAAATAAACCTACGGAACAACGAAAACTCTTCCATTTCTGCTAAGTAAGTATATTAATGTGCCATGCATGTCACAACAATTGTAATAAAATAACTATATTGTGTATTATCCTTAAATATCCTTTTATACTTTACTTTGTTCTATTACACACTTACACTTTCCATAGCAGAAATCACACTGTTCTCCATTACAGCACACCATTCCCCCTTATTTAATAACACCACCACTTTCTTATTCACTACCACCACCACTCTGCAACCCATACCACTACAACTACTTCATCACACTATCCCCATTACATACACATAACTATTTCACAAACCACTTCCCAATTGCAATCTATCATTTACCCAACAACCCACAGTTCTACAACCTTTCACTCTACCAACCTTTTCTACCATACCTATCATAAATACATCTCTCTGCTTCATGTTACTCTGACAACACCGCTCTTCCTAATCCCAGTATGCAGCATTAACCTATATCACCATGCTTAAAACACTCTCTCATGTAACCTCATTAACAGTAATACATGAATTCCCATGTTCCCCCATTCTCATGTTAATGTTAATGTTAAAGGACATTTGTACCGCGCACTATCACCACCGGACTGATCCCCTGGCGCTCTGGCTGCTCTGAAAGAGGAAGGGAGGGGGGGGGGTTAGTGGGAGAAAGCTGGAAAAGTGCAAGAGAGCAGAGATGTGCTGTTGGCGGCCTCAGCCCGATGGGTCTGTTGGCTGGGCCTGGGGTGTTTGCGTCCGGTAGTCATCGTGTACTGTTGTGCAAGTCTATGTGTGTTTTGTTTTGTTGTTGCAATGTAGTGAAGTTTGTGCAGTTTGGTGTGCTGTAGGTTTGTGGTTGTGTTTGGTTTGGAGTTTGAGCGGTGTAGGCAGAGGGGGAAATTGTTAGTGCCATTACTCACATCACATTATTTACTACTATTATCCCCACATCCCTCTTCCCCATAGCACAACAGCAAATGTCTACAACCTCATCCTTTGCAAATGTTTTACTTCATAAATTCCATGATCGATGGTACAATGTGGAAGTCAAATGTATAGAAGTATAATCTATAGTCTTACTCAAACGCTACTCTTCCTCCTCCCAGTATGTAATATTTAGCTATATTTATATATTTACAATACTCTCCATCATATCACTTTACTAACACAAATGCATTCCTTCCTCCATTTCCCCCTTCATCATTCCATTACTCAAATCATACTATTCTTCATTATCCTCACATCCCACTTTCTTATACCACTAAACCACATATTATCAAACTCTTCCTGTACAAATATCGTACTCCATACCTCACATTATCCATACATTCCTCTTCCACAGCCTACTACTCAACTATAACCTATATTTTGACTCCAATACCCCTCTTCCTCTTCCTAGTACCCAACATTTACCTATATAGTCTGTAAGGGTGTAGAAGTATGAGTCTGACACAGTGTTGGCAAAGTCTTTTGTTTATATAAAAGTAAAAGAAAAGGAAAAACCTATCTAGCCCTATTATTATGAGGCGTTGCCCTACCTCAAGAAAAATGCCAAGGACTCTGTCAGGATGTCCAGTAAAGTAAAATGTCCACTGTCCTGTGTCCAAACCTATTTCTGCCTCTTGATCTCTAGACTAAGGAAAAACGGGGCATCTTCTTGCACTAGAAGGACACTTCTCTCATTCTGGATACAGGTTTCAAATAGTCAGTTCTTGATGAGAAAACACAAAGAGTGGTTCTCTAACTTAAAGTTTATGATCTTAATGTTCTTCCAAATGTATACAAAACACAGTTCCCAAGTATCAGGGGAGAGGGGTGACCCTTCCCCTGTTCCTTCTCCAGCTCACAACTGTTGCATCAAGTATGGTTCACTGTCCTGCCAGACTTGACTGTAGACCTTCTTTTCAGATAACACAGTTCTGAAATGTAAGGGGGGGGGTGTCTTCCCCTGCTCTTTCTTCAGCTCCTAAATGTAATGCCAAGTCTGGTTCACTATCCTGCCAGATTTGACTATAGACCTTAGAATTCCAGAAAGTGTATCTTCTTTTTGTAATGAGTGCTCAACCCCTTGTTTTAGCTTCTTGCACATTTCATTCCCTCTTATGTGGGTCCCAAGCCCCTCTGAGCTGTCTTGGGATCTCTCTGACTTGTCCTGCAGGTTGTTTCTCTTTTGTGTGGGTCCCAGACCCCTTTAAACTGTCTATGGATCTCCCTGACTCGCTCTGAGCCCAAGTCCCTAGACTGTGTGCTTCTCTGGACTTGTGTGTGTCCCCGAGCCCTGTGGTCTCAAACCATGGTGTGCTACTTTTGCAGGCCCTCTGCCCCAGCTTCACTCAATGTCCAATTGAACAGACCTGGTGTACTCTTGTATCAGGTACTGTTCCACATAGGAATTTTGTAAAGTGTGTTTCAGGCTTTACATTTCTTTCACTATCCCTTTCTGCTTCTCGGGATATGGGTATGTGTGCAAAATAGAAAACAATGAGGAATCACCATGGTTCCGATTAGCTTTATATCTAAGAGCACAACATAAACACAGTATAAAGGATCCCTTTATACTTTGCACATACTGCAATACTGAGCTTGATAATAGCCAAATGCTATCACAAACTATCAATGATAACTTAACTTAAATAGTTCCACTTCCAAAAGCTCTGCAACAACGTAATCTGTATGAAAGTATCTTAATTCAAACAGCATACCCATTCCAAGCTATAATACGTCTCCAACCCAAAACTGCCAAATTGCCTCCTTCAGAATTACTCAACAGCATTTGTGGCAAAGTAGAATACTGACCATTAGACGTTAATGAAAATGTAGAAACACTAGGTGTAGAACGACCAGTCAGCCATCTTTGATTATACAAGTTAATGGTGTAACAACAAAACACAAACACATTTGACAACAACTAGTTGACTTAATCAAGGTTAAAGAAGCCCTAGAACATCTTATAGAAATCAATGCATACTACAGAGATATAAACATAGAACAACACTTAAAAGAAACAACTCAAATATATGAAGATTCAACACAAACTGGTCAATTTTAATGTATTGATCCTATCACTATGGACAGAATAGACCACTATACTACTCACCCTTTGCATTTGCATTTATAAACACCAGTGTGCAAGGAGGAGAGTGCAAAGTTTCAAAGGAGGATGTGATCAAGGGTAGAGGTGTGCAATAGAATGAGAAGGAAGGAGAATAGAGCTAGGGAGTGTAGTATAATTTAGCGTGTTTTGGAGTCCAGCGCCACTGCATGAGATCACATTATTACTGTGATGCGCTACAGCAAACCATGTGTTGCCAGGGTAACATATGGACATGTATATGAAGACAGGCTATCTATTTTAAAAGCATACAATTTTTTTTTCTCAATACCTATTTAAAAGCACACCATTTTATTTTCTCACTTGAAATGCCTCACTTACAGATGACACAATAGATACTTGATTAATTAACTTAACTAACAAATACTAACACGATTCTAACTCCTTAACATTATAATGTGTTCTCCATGTGCAAAACGAGGAAGGCTGAGATTCGTTGTTTAAACATGCAATTTTTCTTTGCCCTGTGCACTGTCTTTGCAGGAAGCAAAATTCGAATGCCAGGGAATCAGTTAGATACAGTTGCTTTCTGTAAAAGTGAGCTATTGTTGAGGAAGGGGGAGGCATACTATGAATTTTGATTGGTGCTACGTAAATTTAGGGGAGGTAACAGAGGTTTTTTGGAATAGCTGACAGATTTACGGGGAGAAGACATTTTGCGGAGCTACAGTGAGGTCACTTGGCTGGAGCTGCTGTGAGATCGCCTGGCTGGGCTTCTGGGAGGGGCCGTCCCAGTTGCATTGCTGACCTTCAGTGACTGGGGTTTCCTAGTCACTTGGCACCGGCTTGAGAACTCTGTGTTCTCGCTGTGCACTTCAAACTTCAAACACAAAGAAAACCCTGGGCTCATTCATCGAAGGCGACTGGCCAAGGGAGATCACGTGTGGGAGAGCTACAAATAGCTGGTAAATATACAAATGGAGTGAGATTATTGTGACTGCCGGACGAATGATTTACTATCAGACAGGCAGGGTAGCGATAGGCAATTCGCCTGTGTTTAACTGCCACCTTATTATGTTACAAGGCAAATGATGTAATCTTTCTTTTTCTTGTTGCAAACATGAAATGAAATTCGTGGTGTTATTGCATTTGTTTCTCTTATGTTTATTTCAGAGAGGATTGTCTCACAAGAATGGTAATGTATCATTTTGAAATGAAATTGTGATAACACACAGTCTGCCTAAGAGTGTTCTTGCTTCTGTTTTTCATTTGATGCCTCTAGAAAAAAATATTCTGCAGGAGAGGGAAGGATGTTTAATGTGCCAAGTTTCCTATACAGATGAAGCAATGTCATAAGCAATTATAAATAGCTGTGTGTGTGATTCCACTCAGGGTATGTGTGTATGGCTTCTGAGTGGAATGTAATGCAATAGTCTGCTGAGCGTATATGAATCAGCAGAGAGGCCTATGGAAACATAATCTCACTAATGTAAATAAATTAGTGATAATACCACATGTTATTGTGAATAATTTATGGAAACATAGCTCACTGGTGTAGATAAATCAGTGATAACAGCCATAGGTGGCACTCCATATGAAAATGTGGTGTTTCTGAATAATGTAGAAGTCTGAGGCCTCTAGAGATCACAAGAACAGTCTAAACAAAAGAAGGGGGTTTTGTATGGTGGGGCCACAAATAGAACAAAGAAATTATGCTCATTAAAATACCACCAACAAAATGTATTCCACTATAAAGCTAAACCCAATCTGAATGCAAGGAATAGTCATTGTCAAATTACCATTGTTTTTGGTGGTAAGAAAATACCGCCAAGCCCCAAGTTTATACAAAATACCCTACATATTTATGGTGCATTGCAGGCCGGGAAAGTGATCATAGAGCACCTACTGGGTGTGACATGTGTGTCTCACACTGCCATATGTACATTAAAGGGAACCCATTTCATAACAACAGTGTGTCACTAAAAATGAATTTCAGAAGGTCTCAAATGGAAGCCACATTCTCAGAGCTGAGCAATATTTAGAGGCAAAGTTATATGCACATGGGACGTGGTCATCGAAAAGTGCCTCAGAACAGCATGACCGCATTCATGGTGAGGTGCAGAAAGAAAAACTAGACAAAATATTTGCAGAGGGCAGCATAATTCAGGTCTGCCTTCTAAGGTTATTAAATGCAGCTGATAAACATGCAGAGAAAGATTGTCTGATACGGCTATGCGCCAAGATCTGGTTTATTTTTAATAGGTCCCTGCGAATGCAAGAAAATGACACCAAGCTGATTAACAGGTTAAAGGCTGACCTAGATGAGGCAAGTAAAAAGGAGGAAATGTTAAGAGCAGAATTAGAAGGATGTCAGAAAGACATGCAGTTAAAATACAGAGATTTTGATATTCAATTGTCCAAAAGCAAGAAACAGTTTGAGGACAGTGAATAAGAATTGGTACACTTAAAGGCATTGGTGGACCACATTAGACTAGATAAAGATGAGATGGTTTCAGAAATGCAGATTTTACAAAAAGAACATTATGAAAAAGAAAGTGATCTCCAAAATGCAGAACAGGAAATGGTTAAAATGTGTCAAGAAAGAGACAAGAGAAACAAAGAATTTAATGAATGCCAAATGCAAATGTGCGACATGCAGGAGGTAATTAATAAAATGAGTGATGAAAACAACTATTTGCAAAACGAAGCAGACAGGCTCCTTAAAAAGTGTAACGACTTGGAACAGCAAATGTGCATTCCCAGGTCCCAGGAGAGGGGGCAGGGCACCAAATTCAATGGAGTTGAGGTGAATTCTATTTCTACCCAAAGAGCTAGTGCCCCAGTGACTGGGCCGGTGACTGCAATTGGTTGCAGCGCTCTTGGGGGATTTGACACTCCCATTGGGGGCCGCCACCAATCCCATACACCTGAAACCAGGGTTGATTCACCAAGTAGTGCAATTCCATGCATTGCAACAAGTAGCCCCATAAAGATAATGAAATCCATTAAAGCCCTGACCAAACAATTTAAAAAGGGAGGGGAATGCTGCATAGAGGATCACTTAGAAGCGATTCATGACATTTTTAAAGCCCTCCAGATACCTAAGGAAAAATACAGGCAGTATTTTCATTTAACTTTAGATGCTCACACAGCCAGTATCATAAGAGGATTGAATGAGCAGCAGAATATGACATGGGCAGAGTTTGAAAAAGAGATTAGGCGTCATTATTCTCCTTTTCAGTCATTGCAGGAGACAAAGAAAGTTGCTTACACAATCACTGCTCGGCCTAATACATCCCCTCGCCAGTTTTTACAAGACTTAAAAAGAGCATTTTCTCGCTTTGATGTATCTTTTGACCCCAATTCTATTAAGTTTAAAACGGCATACTTCTATGGGTTACAGAAAGACATTATATCACAACTGGTTCGTGAATTTGATCGTGACAAGTGCCTTGAATGGATTGTACACCAAAGCACAAAACTATATGAGGTACTCTATTGTCAAGGTAGAGAAAGTGATAAAATGAATGATTCTAGACCTAAATCTAAAGAACCCTCAGCAACAGTGATGGAAATCAGGTCAGCCAAAATGTGCCTTGAGTCTACTCAAAGTCCAAGTAAAAATAATTTGGCACCTGAACAAAGGGGTAATCAACAAAGGTCATCACACCCGGCACCAATGTTTCAATCCTATTAATAGGGTGAGTACATCAGCCCCAGTTACTTAGGAGATAGGCCCCAGGCAGGCTATCGGCCTGATATGTCAGGTATGAACAATAACCAGAGACAAAATCAGGATCAAAGAAATGATGGTCCCTATCAGACATTGGGGACACAGAGCAGATTTGACCCCAATACCATGATATATGGTAATCAGGATAAACCCCGATATGTGGATCGATTTGCTGATAATGGGAATCAACATAGGGGCCAGTACCCACAACCTGAGAGACAGGACATGAGGCAGAACATGAACTACACTCCACGTCAGTACAATGATTCCCCACCAGGGGACTACAACCAAAGGATGGGTGCACCCCGCTCCCCTCCACAAATGAATCAAGAGTTCACGAACCATCCCAATAGAAATCACTCACCTGAGAGGTATCAGAATAGATCCAATCAGGGGGAAAACAACCAATATCGATCTAGGCCACAGAGAGAGGATTGTAGAGAGATGGAAAGGTTCCAGTGCCTCGAGGCCCAAGTGAAAATGTTAGCTGAGCAATAGGAAATCTCTGTACAGCGCAAAAACAGTCATCCAAGGAGGGGGCAGAAGGCCCTAGCAATGACTGGGGGGTTTCTGAAAAGTGACCAAGTACTTATGATACCGCCAGTGCCAAAAAGACAGATTGCTCTGATGTAATTTTGTATAATGACTTTGAGATGCCTAATGATTTGAAAGTGAAAGTATCAGTACATGAACATGAAACAGAAAGTGCAAGTACTTCTAAAAGAGAAGTTCGGTTTAACCTAGAGCTAAATCAGACATTGGAGATTTGTACAAATGAAAAAGAAACACCCGAAATTCCAAAGGAACAAAGAGACAGATTTAAGAAAAATGACTCATGCATGCGGGATACCAGTGAACAGGGAGTAAGTGGCGATGCTATAACTACTTCCCTGGGCAATCAGAACAATAACCAAACACAGGCAGTAAAAAGAAATACTCAAAAGGAGGGTACATGTCAATCACCTGAAGAATTCTTCGAGCCACATATTTTTGAAGAGGTTAAAAGGGCTGGTACTACACTAAATGATCACAAATGCACAGAATTAGACAATGACAGATTGCTAAGTGATGTTGTTACACATGTTCAGTTGGAGGGTTGTAATGTGGTCTCTGATGATACCTGGATGGATGGGCGAACGGTGGCCACACTCCAAAAAACCTCTGAACATGGGGAAATGAATAAAGTCTCTCACACAGAAATGGGCAAAAAGGAGGGAAAAATGTCTTCCCATTTACCAATGTGCTTAGCCAAAAGTGAAAAAGGCCTGAGAAAGGTGAGCCCTGAAATCAGTAAGAATTTGCACTTCTTATGTGTGTTAGAGGAAGTTGAAGACAGGTATTATGCTCCCATCACTGTAGAAGAAAAATGCAATACATTTGCAATGATTGACACTGGCGCACAGGCCACAATTATGTCTAAAGAATTGGTAAAGAGTATCAATGAAGGGAGATCCCCACAGAATCAGATCACAGTGAGGGAAAATCAAGGTCCAGTGCATAATTTTAACGGGGAAGAGGTGCCTATTATAGGCGTCACCGAGGTTGACATAAAGATAGGTAAACACAGAATGAAACAGGAGGTATTGGTCACATCCATTTGTGAAATTCCATTTCTGATGGGAACAGATTGCCTGAAAAGATTGTCTCCTCTCATAGATGGGGTGAATGGAGTACTGTGGTCCTTAACCAAAAAACCATTGAGACCTAAGAAATTAAAATTACAAAAACAGCAACATAAATGAATGTCACACCGTTGCAAAACAAATGATGCAGTGGAGGTATATCTCCAGAATAGCTGCATCCCTAGCGTCACTCTTATATTATTGTGTCAAGACAAAATGCAGAGTGAAGATGAGAAACAATCTGTACAGATATACTTGGACCCAAGGAAAAGATGGCAAACTGCCATAGATGAGTACACATTACGCTTTTATTTAAAAGAGAAGATATGCAAACAGAATACTGTTCCTAAAACAGATGCAGAAAAACACATCACCACTCTTGCTGAAATACACATGGAAGATGAGCAACCATGGGTTCACATTGGTATAAATGACTATTCTAAAACAACAAAAGCCACGTTAGCACTTGAACAGGAAAGGAGTTTCATTAATGGGAAATTGTTGCAAAAAATAATGGAGAGGGAGGAGATCCCAAAATTTAGAATTAAAAACCAATGTCTCTGGTTTGGACAGTCCAGACTTTGAAAACCGAATTGCAGGAAGATGCATGCTAAAAATTAGCATTGGGCAGAAAACAATTTACCATAATGTATGGATAGTGAGTGGAACACAAAATGACTTTTACATGGGCAATGATATCATGCACAGAATGTGTTTGGTGTTAGATTTCCTTAATCAAAAAATATGGTCATGCCTAGGTGGGCCTGCACCTGAATTTGAAGAAAAAAGAAGGGCTTACCATTGCGCACAGCTGGTCCCATATGCAATTGAATTACAACTGAGGAAGGATACCATTCTCCCTGCATTCACCAAACAGGTTGCAATAACACTGAAATGCAAAAATGGATAGCAGATGAAAGATGCTGATGCATTTGTGTGCTTGAATGAATCCATAAAACAGCAAGGCCTGGATTATGAATACATTCCATTGGTAGATATTGGTGAAGGGTCTAAAAATCATGGTGAATAATAAAAGTTGTCAAGATATTCATTTAGAGGAAACCTCCTCATTAGGAATGGCCATACAAAAAATCACATTATACTGCAGATCTGAATAACATGGTGATTGGAAATATACCTGAAAAGTATGTAGATGCCAAGGGTGAGTTGCCAGAACACCTGAATTATCAGCCCAAAGGAATATTTAAAATTCATTCTGTGTACCCTTATGATTCAAGTGAGACAGTGTGCTGTCATCAAGAGGATTGCATAACATTTAACTTAAATGAAAATGAAATAGAAAATCAGCCCATTGAAGTGGAAGCTGATATGCCAAAACATTTAAAAGTGGCAGCTTTACAGAGGGACACAGCCACACAGTTAGAGGAAAGCGCCGAGATTCCCATTCCAGAACATTTTCCAGAATTCTCCAAAATGGTAGAGGAGCAGATTTTATCAGCGGATGCATGTGACAGTGAAGAGGATAGAAATGAACTGAGGAAGATATTTAGGGAGTTTAAAGATGTATCTGCAAAAGATGCTTATGATTGCGGTCTAACTGATTTACATGTGGCCATGCTACCGGAAGGGTGTAGCAGAAGCCCAGTATTTGTACACCAGTATAGATTACCACTGGCATGTTTAGAGTCATTGGCAGAGATTATTAAACATTTGGAGTCTCGGGGAATCATCAGGCCCATTCATAGCACATCCAACACACCTATTTTAGGTGTGTTGAAGCCAAATGATCAATGGCGGCTATGCGCAGATTTGAGGGAGTTAAATAAAAGAGTGCCAGTATCCAGATGGCCACTGCCATTCATTGATCAGGGCCTAGCTCAGGTACATGGTTCAAAAGTGTTTACCACGTTAGATCTCACCTCTGGATATTGGTGCCTGCCATTGCAGAGGAGATTCAGAATTTATTTTCATTTTCATTTGATAAGACGGAATACGCGTGGGTTAGAGTTCCATTTGGGTATGTCAATAGTGGGAGTGAATTTGGAATATTTTTGAGCAAGGTCATGCCTGATGCAGCGGAAAGAGGTACCATAGTTTATGTGGATGAAGTACTGATAAAAAATGAAAGCTTGAAAAACCATTTTGATGAAATAAGACATGTTCCTGGCCAATTGCAGAAAGCAGGCGCCAAAGTATCTTTATGTCACCCGCAGGCGTTCCGCTTGGCGGCTTCTCCCGCGTTGGAACTTAGGACACAGGTATGCAGGGCACTAGTCTCTCCTTTGTGTCCATCACGCTTCCTCCTCACGACGCGGGGCCGCTGGGAGTATAATTACCTTCCCGGCCCAGCGGTCCCTGCGTTGCAACTGTCCAGTGGAAGCCCTCGTTGCTTCCTGGTTCTTCGCTCCTACCCCGTTTCAGCTTCCGTCTACTCTGCTCTGCTCTGCTCTGCTCTCGCGCCCCTTCACGGCGTACGTTTTTTCTCTTTTCTCTCTCTCCTCCAGTTTTCCCTGTAGTCACCGTGCCTCGGCGACTTTTGTTTCAGTTCTCTGCGGTTCCGTCCTCGCGGATAGGCTCCGCCCCTTTTTTCCTTCGTTCCTCTGCTTTCTCTCTGGACTGCCTTGCCGGTGCCTTGCCGGTGTTTTTTTTCCTGACCTCCTCCCATTCCTGGTCCTCGCCCCGCTAGTTGCTTGGCTGGCCGGGGTTTCGGGGATTCTTCCACTCAGTAGGACCCTCCTGCTGCTTTGCTGTTCCTGCAACCAACCCGGATCCTGCTTATTACTTTCTCCTGCTCACCTGCACGGCCACGTACAATACTACCTTGCTGACAACCTGAGGAGTCCCAGGGTTTTTTCCCCATCAGGGGTTTTTTCCCCTATTTTCGGCTTAGTCCCGGAAGGGAGGTCCCCGGCCAGCTGTTCCCAGCAGCAGTCAAGGTGGCCTCCCTCCGTGACAAGCAGGCACTTCGAAAAAAGGAGAAGGACTATCTTACTCGACGGCGGCTACAGGATCCCAGCAGTAATTCCGGCAGTTCAGGTGAGGAGAGCTGGACAGAAGGGGGAGAAAAGGGAAATCAGGCACCTAAACCATCACAGATTGCAACGCCAAGTAAAGACACGATGTCCGCTGAGGGACAAGTGCAAGAGCTTTGGAAGGCGATCCAAGCTATGTCTCAAGAACTCCAGGGAGTCAAGGCGGAGAACGCCCTCCTTAGACAAATGGTTTCCGCCAGGGAACCCCCTCCTCCAGAACTACCACCTACGATACTATCCTCGGGAAAGTTTGACGGTGCCCCCAAGAAGGTGAAGGAATTCCTAGAGGCATGTACTGTCTACTTTACTTTCCGACCCCGCACTTTCTCTACGGATCAAGCTAAAGTCGGCTTCCTAATCTCGAATATGACCGGCAATGCTTTGACTTGGGCTACTCCCCTAGTCATAAGCAACAATGCCATACTTCAAGACTACTCAGCATTTCAGAATTCTCTGAGACAGACATTCGAACGCCCAGAATTATCATTCACTGCTTCTGAAGAATTGTTGGACGTCAAGCAGGGTTCCTTGGATGTCCTGTCATACATTTCGGCCTTTAAGACAGTAGCTTCTGGCGCTGGCTGGCCAGAACCTGCACAGTATGCCATTTTCAGGAGGGGTCTCAAAGAGGAAATTAAGGACGAGTTAGCCAGGTCTACTCGCTCGCCTACTTTTTCGGACCTACTAACGGCTGCACTGCATATCGAGTATCGTCTACAAGAAAGGAAGACAGAAAGACGCAGACAACGTGGCTCAGGATTCCCCCTGGATGTTCGGGCATGCTCTCCCCCTCGTCGCTCTTCCACTGCCGCGTCAGAAGAACCCATGCAGATAGGTGCCACAAGAGCACCTTTGACTGCTGCCGAAAGACGGCGAAGAAGGGAAAAGGGACTTTGTGCCTATTGTGGGTCAGACCAACACCTTCTTAAGGATTGTTCTGAATTGCCTAGCAAGAGGCAGGGAAACGAGCACCCTCGGCATCAATAGGGACTAGTGTCCGGGGGTTTCCAGTTCTCTCTACTCGTCCCTATGTTTCGCTTACAGTTTCTTCTTCTGAACCCAAGGAAGATACCAGACTCATGGTAGTTACTGCCACTCTTACGGTAAAAGGCGAGAAGGTGGAGACTCTCGCGTTACTGGACTGCGGAGCAGCCGGCAACTTTGTTGATACCCTGTGGGCAGACCAGGTCGGTCTACGCAGGATACCCCGGAAGGAAGGACAGAAGATAGAAGGAGTCGACGGCTCTCCCTTATCATCCGGACTCATCACCCATACCACTGAAGATCTGTCCTTAACAGTTTTTCATCATTCAGAAGTGGTAAGATTCGACATTATCCGGGCTGCACATTTCCCGATCATACTGGGAATCACATGGCTTCGCAAACACAATCCCCAGATCGATTGGACTAAGAACCAGCTGAGCTTTGGTTCTTCATACTGCACCGAACATTGTCTTTCTCCGAAGAGCCAGAAGGGCCCTGAATCCGTTACGGCCTATACCTCGGACTGTGTGAGAGTGTTTGCATTGCCCAACTATTGTTCAGAATACTCTGAGGTGTTCCGGGAGAACCTTCACTCCATACTGCCACCTCACCGGCCCGAAGACTGTACTATAGATCTGGTACCCAATGCCCTAGTTCCCTTTGGCAGAATGTTCTCCCTTACTCTGGCCGAGAAACTTGTGTTACGACACTATCTGGACACTAATATGAAGAACGGGTTGATTCAGCCTTCAAAATCCCCAGCAGGGGCTCCTCTGTTTTTCATAAAAAAAAGAGACTCTACTGATCTGAGACCCTGTATCGATTACAGAGGTCTCAACAAGGTGACGATCCGTGATCGTTATCCTATGCCACTTATCTCCGACATCATCGAGGCGGTACAAGGGGCCAGAATATTTACAAAACTTGACCTCAGAAACGCTTATCATCTGCTCAGAATCTCCCAGGGTGACGAATGGAAGACGGCATTCCGCACTCCATTCGGTCTATATGAGTATAAGGTGATGCCATTCGGGCTAGTTAACGCCCCGGCTGTGTTCCAAAGATTTATGGACAGAATGTTTTCTGACATGCTCTCTACTTCCGTCATCATCTATTTGGATGATATCCTTATCTACTCCTCCAACCTACAAGAACATATCGGGCATGTCACTCAAGTCCTGGAACGTCTACAAAAGAACGAGCTGTTAGTGAAGGCTGAGAAGTGTAAATTCGCGGTCCCTTCCGTGCAGTATCTGGGCTATCAGCTGTCCGAAGAGGGTATAGATATGGATCAGAGGAAGGTTCAGGCCATCCTCGAATGGCCCGCACCCACATCTGTCCGGGAGGTGCAAAGGTTTCTGGGACTTTCCAATTATTACAGAAGATTCATCCCCAACTTCTCTGAAGTAGTATATCCCATCACTCGCCTACTCAAGAAAGAGGCCTCTCCGTTCTACTGGTCGCCCGATACCGAAAACAGTTTCAGACTACTCAAACATCTTTTCTGCTCGGCTCCGATCCTCCACCACCCAGATCAGACTTTGCCCTTCATCCTGGAGACTGACGCTTCTGCAATCGCGATTGGAGCGGTTCTACTTCAGACTGTCAACGGTGTGGAGCATCCAGTAGCCTACTTATCCAAGACTCTCTCACCTAGCCAATTGAATTATTCGGTCCTAGAAAAGGAGTTGTTGGCTATGAAATTGGCTTGTGACGAATGGCGCCATTTACTCATGGGGGCCAGGCATCCATTCCTCATCAGGACTGACCACAAAAACCTGAAAGCCCTCCAAGAAATGGAGTGCTCAAATTCCAGGCAAGCTCGTTGGGCCTATCTTTTCTCACAATATGATTTTCAGATCTCTTACATTCCCGGTTCGCTTAACCGTCTGGCAGACGCTCTATCTCGCAAGGACTCCAGCAAGGAAAGGGCTTCACTAGACACTGAACCCATGTTTCATCACAATCGGATATTGGCCCAGGTCAGTACTTTCCTACAAGGGGTTAAGACCGCCGTGAGTCAAGAGCTTCCTCGAATTGCGTTGCACCCCACTTCTCCTTATCAAGAGAAAGACGGCTGGCTGTTCTTCAAGAAACGTCTATACATTCCGGAAGGCCCGCTGCGGAAGAAGATTCTGGATTGGTGTCACACATCCCGCCTTGCGGGTCATCGCGGGGGAATCAACACTCTGGAGCTCATCTCGAGAACCTTTTCCTGGCCCACCGTGAGGAGAGACACCCTAGACTTTGTGAAGACCTGTCCTATTTGTGCCCGATCAAAATATCCGACGGGGAAACCGTTGGGATTACTTACCCAAGTTGAAATGCCTACTCGCCCTTGGGGGTTGGTTTCTACGGATTTCATTGTAGACCTCCCGGAATCTGGATCATGTACCTGCATCATGGTCACGGTAGATGCTTTCTCCAAGATGGCACACTTCTCCCCTCTTTCTGGGGTTCCCACAGCCACCAAAATGGCTGAAGTGTTTGCACGAGACATTTTCAGGCTACACGGTCTACCCGACAAGATCATCTCGGACCGGGGAAGCCAATACACTTCGAGATTCTGGACAGCCCTGTGTACCCGTTTAGGAATTGAGAGAGCACTCTCTTCGGGTTTTCATCCCCAGTCCAACGGGATGACGGAACGACTTAATGCCACTCTCGAACTATATCTGAGATGTTACGTCACTCAACACCAGGAGAATTGGGTTTCCCTACTCCCTACTGCAGAATTCTCGTATAACAATGCCAAACACTCTGCCATAGGTCTTTCACCTTTCTTTTGTACCTATGGGGTTCACCCTAAGTCCTTTCTCCCTGAAATTCCCAGTTTCACCAATTCCCCGACGGCCGAAGAGGTGTTAGATCAGATCAAGGATGCCCATGACACAGCATTACAGAGTTTGGAGAACAGCAGGAGACGATCTAAGATGGGAGTGGATAAACATCGCAAAGAATGTCCGGACTGGAAGCCAGGCGACAAGGTGTGGCTGTCCACCCGGTTTCTACCCAAATGGACAAGACCCTCTAAACTGTCCCCTCGTTATCTGGGTCCTTTTCCCATTCTTCTCAAAATCAATCCTGTGGCTTACCGTCTTCGGCTGCCGCCTTCTCTAAGTCGCATTCACCCAGTCTTTCATTCCTCTCTCCTTAAAGACTTCTGTTTCGATTCCCATCACAGACCAGTGCCCAGACTTGCTCCATCACAGACCCCCACTCAAGCAGAATATGAAGTCTCCAACATTAGGGACTCTAGGTTCTATCGAGGCAGGTTGGAATACCTTTTGTCCTGGAAGGGTTATCCGGAGTCGGAGGACTCTTGGGAACCGGCTTCTCAGGTGCATGCGCCTCGTTTGCTTGCTAGATTTCACCGCCTGCACCCAGGGAAGCCGGGGGTGATACGGTCTGGAAGGGGGCATACTGTCACCCGCAGGCGTTCCGCTTGGCGGCTTCTCCCGCGTTGGAACTTAGGACACAGGTATGCAGGGCACTAGTCTCTCCTTTGTGTCCATCACGCTTCCTCCTCACGACGCGGGGCCGCTGGGAGTATAATTACCTTCCCGGCCCAGCGGTCCCTGCGTTGCAACTGTCCAGTGGAAGCCCTCGTTGCTTCCTGGTTCTTCGCTCCTACCCCGTTTCAGCTTCCGTCTACTCTGCTCTGCTCTGCTCTGCTCTCGCGCCCCTTCACGGCGTACGTTTTTTCTCTTTTCTCTCTCTCCTCCAGTTTTCCCTGTAGTCACCGTGCCTCGGCGACTTTTGTTTCAGTTCTCTGCGGTTCCGTCCTCGCGGATAGGCTCCGCCCCTTTTTTCCTTCGTTCCTCTGCTTTCTCTCTGGACTGCCTTGCCGGTGCCTTGCCGGTGTTTTTTTTCCTGACCTCCTCCCATTCCTGGTCCTCGCCCCGCTAGTTGCTTGGCTGGCAGGGGTTTCGGGGATTCTTCCACTCAGTAGGACCCTCCTGCTGCTTTGCTGTTCCTGCAACCAACCCGGATCCTGCTTATTACTTTCTCCTGCTCACCTGCACGGCCACGTACAATACTACCTTGCTGACAACCTGAGGAGTCCCAGGGTTTTTTCCCCATCAGGGGTTTTTTCCCCTATTTTCGGCTTAGTCCCGGAAGGGAGGTCCCCGGCCAGCTGTTCCCAGCAGCAGTCAAGGTGGCCTCCCTCCGTGACAAGCAGGCACTTCGAAAAAAGGAGAAGGACTATCTTACTCGACGGCGGCTACAGGATCCCAGCAGTAATTCCGGCAGTTCAGGTGAGGAGAGCTGGACAGAAGGGGGAGAAAAGGGAAATCAGGCACCTAAACCATCACACTTTACAAAAGGCCCAATGGTGCAAGTAAAAGGTGAATTTTCTAGCCATAAAGTGACTGAACATGGATTAAAACCACAAAAGAAGAAAGTGGAGGCTATCCAAAAACTAAAAGACCCTAAAAATGTGAAAGGGGTAAAAAGTTTATTAGGAATGACGGGCTATAACCGGAAGTTCATTGAAAAGTATGCTGAAATTACTCAACCATTAACTAAGCTGTTAAAGCTGAATACACCCTGGAAATGAGAAAAAAGAGAAGTCTGAGGCAGTGGCTAAATTAAAGGAATGTCTTGTAAAGGCACCTTGTTTAGCATGCCTCATAAAGGATAGGGATTTCTTTATAGAAATAGGTTTCTCTGAACAGTGTATGTCAGCAGTGCTATCTCAAAAACATGATTTGAATCACAAAACCATTGCCTATGCAAGTAAGGCGTTTTCCCAAGTTGAAATTAAATTCAGTGAATGTGAAAAGGCTCTTTTGACCACTGTGTGGGCGCTACAGCATTTCCGCCCCATTTTTCAGGGAGAAAAGATAATTATTGAGACCAATCATCAACCATTGCAGTTTTTAGAGAGTAAAAGAATCAGGTCAGGTAACCTAGCACAGTCCAGAATCACTTCATGGACGCTATCATTACAAGGTTTTCTTGTAGAAGTGAGATATGGCCAAAATAAAAAAAGCCCAGTTGCTCAAGGTTTAGCAGATCTACATGACTGTGCAGCTGAACATGAATCAAACTAAGTAGAAGTGAAATCTAGTTTACAGGATTTTGGGCATTGACCACACAAAGCTTTTGATGAAAAGACATGCAAGGATTTGCCAACTGTATATGTTGATGGTTGTGCTTTTCACATTGAAAATGACAGTAATAAACAATTAGTGTCAGGAATAGGAAATGTCTGGTTGAAACGTGAAGGCGTCCCCAGTATAGGGATGAGAATTGGAGCTAGGAGAAGTCAAGTAGCGGAATTGGGAGCCATTTATAAAGCAATTGCTACTGCAGTTGATAATACATTTAGTGTAATTGTCCTGGTGACTAATTCTGACTATGCACAAAATAGCTTTGTGGAATTTTTACCTGGCTGGAAAGCGAGAGGCATGATTACATACAACAAAAAGCCACTTAAACATGGAAAAATGATACAAGCCATAAACAAATTGGTGTCAGAGAATGATTTAACAATATACTGGAGGAAAATCCGTGGGCATTTAAAAACTCCAGGAGAGGATAAGGAGGGGAATGATAAGGCAGATCAGCTGGCTAAAATTGGGGCTGTGATGGGAGAATTGTTACCTATTGAACATTTACTTGGTGAAATACAAATTGATGCAGTAACACGTTCTAAAGCACCAAAGGAGATAGATCAGCCAGTGGTGCAATGGAGTTATGATACACCAGATCAAGATCTAATTTAGGCACAAAAGGATGATCGAATTTTGGGAATCTATTATAATCATTTGATAGATCCTGAACAAAACCCTTTAACAGAAAATGATTGTATGGGAAAAGAAGAGTTGAGGGTGCTATTAAAGAATAAAAAACGAATTAGACTACAGGATGGACTCATGATTAGAGAGTCCATAACAGGACAGATACGGTGGGTTGTACCCCTTTCATTCAGAGGGCTAATGCTACACCATGCACATGATGCAATAATTGCAGGCCACGGAGGTTCACAAAGAACATTGGAAATACTAAAAGATTATGCTTACTGGCCACATATGTACCAAGCTGTGGAATTATATACTAGAGGATGTCTAGTATGTGCCCAATTTAAACCTGCTTCACCAATGCATAGAGCTCCATTAATGAAAAGAGGCTTAACTCTTCCATGGTCAGATTTGCAAATAGACTATGTAGGGCCTGTAAAGAGGTCAAGCAGGGGGAACCGTTATATTTTGAGTGTGGTGTGTTTGATGTCGAAATGGATTGAGTGTATTCCTGCACCAGATTGTAGTGCGCAAACAGCAGCTACATTACTGGAGAATCATGTGTTTTCAACGTTTGGATTAGCACAAAGAATAGAATCAGACAGAGGGAGTCATTTCACAAGTGCTCAAATGAGTAAGGTATGGCAAATACTGGGTGTGAAAAGGAAATTACATATTGCATATCGAGCTGCTTCTTCTGGGGGAGTTGAACGCTGTAATAGGTCTGTTGTGGACATATTAAAGAAATTTGTAGCAGAAGCAGGTTCCAGCTGGGATTTACGTTTACCTTTGGTTTTGATGGCAATCAGGTCAACTTCTGCCAAAGCAACAGGTGCTAGCCCCATGAAGTTTTGACAGGTAGGAAAATTGTGTTATCACAACACCTGCTATACAGGACACATGAGCAGACACTTGTGAGCGCATCCACAGTTCATGAATACATTGATGAACTGAGGAAGCATTTACAACATGCTTTTGCTTAGCGAAATCTGGAAAGAGCTGCTGACAGTGCAAAGTCATATTATGATAAAAAAGACATCAGTGAAAGAGTATTGTGTGGGCGATCAGGTGTATACATTTCGTTCGGAAAAGGTAAACAGAAAAATTCCAAATTTCTAGCAGCCTGGCAGGGGCCATTTCGAATTATAGATAAGGTCTCTGCTGTGGTTTATAAAATTTTGAAAACTGAAGGTGAAACAGCAACAGAACAGTTTGTTCATGTAAACCAAATTAAACCATGGCACCCCAGACACGAAATTAAAAGGCTTGAGCGTGTAGAAACAGATAAAGTCCCTTGAATACATAAAAGAGGGTAAGGTAAATGGGTTTAATCAAATGGCAACAGCAGAGAAATAAAATAGAGGTGATTGATTATTACATATGTGTATAGGTAAAAAAAAAAATGGAAGCTGAAATTAGTGGAGTTGGTTTGCAAAATGAAAATGTATTAAATGTTGAATGCTATTTTATGTATGCTTGTTTTCTCTTAAACATGTGATTAATTCCAGAAAGGGAGAGGAAGAGGGCAAAGTGATTTATGGAGTGCATGGATATATATAATTTTATTTTTGGCAAAAGGGTGAAGTTAGTGTTGTGCTATGTACTTAATTTGTTTCTTTTCTATTTGATTTAGACTATTGATTAACACATTTTGGCTTGGAGGTGACAGGATCGGAGAACACGGGAGACAATGGAGTCCTAGAGTCCACGCGGACGAATTCTGGAGAAGCCCCGGAAGGGGGCGAAAACCAAGGCTACAAAGCAATCAGCATTGATGATGACACCAACAATATGGATAATTATGATGACATTCAGAGGGAACTTCAAAACTTTAGAAGCACAGGTTGTCATTGAGCCTGGACCAGCATCTGGTATTGCGGTAGAAGAAGCACCAGGATTCATCATGAGTGATAGAAGGATGATTTTCTAGAACATTTACATACCATTGAATCCTGATCCTCTGATGGAAAAACATTTTAATAAAACTGGAATTAAAGCTGAGCAGACTAAAGAGTGGCTGGAACTAAGGAAAGAAGACGCTAAGCCGTCAATAAGAGATATGTTGATGCAATTGGAGAAAACATTTGTGAATTCAGCAGACATTAAGAAGAGGAGAGGAAAAAGAGGAGCAGTAATGCCTGCAGTCTCATTGGTAATGTCTACAATTGGAGCCATTTCAGTAGGGACGCTGAGTACTAAAGCACAACAATTGAGTGTTGACCTAGAAATAATCCCAAAAACGTTTTCTTTTTATTTTTTTATATATTTTATTAGTTTCATTACAAACAATAACAAAGAGTAAAACAGGTATCAGTGGTGATGATTGAGCATATCAGAAAAAGAGATTAAATCCCCAACTGTTCCCCACCCCTCCTTCCCCTCCCCCCCAAGACCACAATAAGTACTAAGTTCGTCATGAGTCCATGCTCGGGCCTGGGTCGCCTTCCCCAGCTATCTCGCTCTCTTGTGATTCAGGGTATAACAAGGGTACAGTTAGGGTCACCCAGCAGTGTAGCTCTTCGCTGGAGTCAGGCTTCTGCACTTGGATCGCAGTCTCCCATGCCGCGGTTTCCGCTGCGATCCACTTTGTAAGGTCCCCGCACCATAGGGGCATAGGTGGGCCTTTGGGGCTCTTCCACCCCATGGCTATGTGCCTTTTGGCAGTTATGTAAATAAGGTCTCTCAGCCTTTTGAGGGGTTTGTTCTCCCTGCTGCGCCTAAACCTGCCCAGGATCCATGCCGAGGGCTCGTCCACTTCGATGTCAATGTCTGCACCGGCCACTCTATCCCTCACTTGAGTCCAGAATTCTCTAATCACTGGGCATCCCCAGAACATGTGGGTCATGCCAACCTTGGGCTCGCTGCATTTGGGGCATGATTGGGTGGTCGCACCGGTGAATCTGGATATGGCTTCCGGGGTGAGATACGCTCTGTTCGTGACGTACTGATGAATGAGCTGTAAGCAGGCGTTCCGGGAGATTTTTTTATGGTAGTGGGTTAGATTGCCCCAGGCTTTGTCTTCGAAAACCTGATTCAGTTCGGTTTCCCATTTGTCTCGGCATCTGAGGTCTTCTTTGGTGGAGCCCCATAGTAAGGCCTCGTAAATACGTGAGGTTTCGTGGCCCCCCTCGGCGGCATTAAGAATCATTTCAATACATTTGTTTTCGTCATTCAGGTCACCAGCGACAGGCCACCGGCTAGTTAGGGCCTGTATGACCGCTCTGTGTAGTAGGAATTGCCCGGCCGGGAGGCCAGTGGCGTCACTAAGGTCTGGGAAGGCTAAAACCGTCTGCTCCTGGATCAGGTCCCCAAGCGTGGCCACCCCAATGGGCTCCCATTGTGTACGGGTCTCAAGTTGCCCACAGGAATGTTTGGACATGAGTGCTGCAATGGGGATCTGTGGGGAGTATGGGTCTTCAGACCCGACCAGTTTGCAGGCCCTTTTCCAGAGTCGGAGTCCCAGCTTGACGAGATAAGGGCAGTGTTCGAGAGCACCCTTCTTGGTCCACAGCAGATCCCTAAGTAATAGCTGGGGGAAGGCCGGTTGGAGGAGGCGGGTGTCTGTTGTGCTCTCGTCGGCCATCCACCGCATAATGTGTCTCAGCTGGCTGGCTAGGAAATAAAGTTCAAAATTGGGGATCTTCAGCCCACCCCTCTCGTATGGTCTCTGGAGGGTCTCCAATGCCACCCTATGCCTGCCTCCCTGCCAAAGGAAGCCCCTACAGAGCTTGTTGAGGTCTTTAAAGAACGCCGGGGGGATGTAGAAGGGAATGTTAGTGAAGTAGTGCAATAGGCGGGGCAGGGCGACCATCTTAAGGAGGCCCGCCCCCCCGGCCACCGAGAGCGGAAGCCGCCCCCAAAATTCCATGGACTTCGAGAGAGAGTCTTTGGCCCTTACGGTGTTAAGTATATGTTCCGTGCCGGGGGTCCGATGTATGGTTATCCCCAGATATTTAAACAATGTCGCCTGCCATTCGAGATCTAGGGGAGGGAGGGACCCATAATGATCACTGTGTAGTGCTGCTAGGGGGTAGAGGCAAGATTTATTTTTGTTAATCTGGATCCCGGGATGCTTATGAAAGCTGTCCAGGGTTTCAAGAATGTAGGGTAAGAGGGGTTCGGGGTCCTGCAAATATAAGAGGGTGTCGTCCGCGTATATGGAGACGAGATGAGTTGTCCCATCTATGGTGATGCCCCCATCTCCATATTCCTGTCTCAGGTAGGCTGCTACAGGCTCGGCTGCGATGATGTACAGCATGGGGGATAGGGGGCATCCCTGGCGGGTGCCTCTGTGTAGGGACCATTTTGCAGGAAAGGTTCTATTAGTTCGAACTCTTGCCGTGGGGTTGACGTAAACCAGCTGGGTCCATTTCAGAAATACGGGACCAATTCCCATCTTTGCCATGGTAGCATATAGCCAGTCCCACCTCACGGAATCAAAAGCTGTGGTGGCATCCAGTGATGCCACCGCAAGTTTCTGTGGTCTTCCCTCGGTACTATAAATAATGTGATGCCGCCTACGCAGGTTCTCAGTAATAGATCGACCGGGGACGTATCCGGTCTGGTCTTGGTGGATCAACAGTGGGATCACTCTGCGCAGTCTGGAGGCGAGCAATGCAGTGAGGATCTTGCCGTCTACATTTAGCATGGAGAGGGGCCTGTATGAGGCACAATCTGCTCCGTCCTTCCCAGGTTTGAGTAAGGGTATTATCACGGCCTCGCTCAGAGAATCCGGGAGGGAGCCACGCTCAAAGGCCTCGTTATAGACCTGGGCCAATATAGGGGCGAGTGTTTCCTCGTAGGTTTTATAGAACTCCCCTGGGAGGCCATCCGAGCCTGGGGTCTTCCCAGCCGGTAGCGTTCTGATCACCACCTTGACCTCATCGGGAGTGATGGGCTCATCGAGAGTCTCGGCCATATGCGGGTCTAGTTTTGGCAAATCGATGACGTCAAGGGCGTCCTCGATCCCCGTGTCAGAGGGGGGGGTCTCAGAGTACAAATTATGGTAGAATCTGGAGAAAACCGAGTTGATTTCCGGTTGGGTATGCACAGTAGTGCCATCTGGTGCGAGTATGTGACATATGGGCGGCATGGGGGTTTCCCTTTTGTAGAGCCAGGCTAAGAGTTTCCCGGGCTTGTCTCCCAGGGCATGGACTCTCTCCGTGTGTTTGGCGTAGCTTAGTTTACCAAGGGCTTCCCAGTGCTTTAGGCAGGTTTGTCTAAGTTCGGAAATTTTAAGTAAATGATCGGGAGATGAGTCAGCCCTGCCCTCGAGGGTGCGCAGGTCTCCCTCGGCTTGTTCCAACAGGGTTGTGATGGATCTTTGGGCGCCCCCCACTGCTGCGATCATCTCACCCCGCATGACCACCTTACATGCCTCCCAGGCGGTGCCTATGTATTTAACGCTATGTAGGTTGTTCTCCCAATATTCTTCAGTCTCGCCTCTAATGTGCTCTCTGAATGATGTATCAAGTAGAGCTTCGGCTCTCAATCTCCACGTGGGTATGGGGGGTCTAGGCGGGAACACCTCCCAGGTGACCAGCAGGAGAGAATGATCGGACAGCACGCTCGGCAAGTAATGCGTGTCAACAAACATAGACTGCTGTGTCTGGCTGAGAAAGATATAATCTAACCTGGTATGCACGGCATGTGGGGGGGAGTAGAATGAGTACTCACGTTGCCCCAGGTGCTGGTCCCTCCAAATATCACTTAGTTGCAGCTGGTGGACTAACCTGGAAAGTATTTTGGCCGGAGGGGAGGGGCGGTCGTGTTTGTCGTCGGATCTGTCCAGCAAAGGGTCGAGGGTGCAGTTATGATCGCCCCCCCATATCATAAGTCTGTCCATATACGGGGTGAGCCATGTGTAGAGGGAGTGGAAGAAGGTAGTTGCGTCGTGGTTGGGTGCGTAAGTGCTGACCAGGCACAGTTCGTTACCCTCAATAGAACCACAAACCACAACCATTCTCCCCTCGTTGTCTGATTTAGTGCTGGTGAGCCTGAAGGGGACCGTGGGGGCAATCCAGATCAGGACCCCTCTGGCATAGGAGGAGTATGTGGAACCCACTAGGGTGCCGCGCCAAGTTTTGGCCAAGGCATCTAGCTTTTTGGCAGACAGGTGAGTCTCTTGGAGCATGGCGATTCCGACCTTGCATCTCTTCAAGTAGGACTGGGCGCGTCGTTGTTTGACAAAGCTGTTCAGGCCTCTAACGTTCCATGTGACGATCTTAACTGTGTCAGCCATAGTTGTTGCGTAGTCGGGCGAGTTGGGCCAGCAGGACTCTGTCTTATTGATGCTGAAATGCATGACGAGTGCTTCCGTGGTCTTGGTGATTCCCGTTTGCAGTTCCCAACTATAGTAATAACTCCCCGTTTCCCACCCTCCCCCCTTAACTGTAAACAACCCAAACATAGAACTAGCCCAGCGAGGTTACCCTCGTTATGACAATCCCGTTTCCGCTCCGTAGGACCGTGCATGGGTCACTAGGTGCCCTACGGGTGGGTATGTACACCCAAAAAAAAGGAAAGAAATTTCCAGGGGGAGGAGTGGACCTTGACTCGAGTAACTCCATATCAGGATCCATTCAGCTGAGTAGGGGGCTCATTCCGCCCGCCAGAGGTGGGTGAAGGCTGCCTGATTGCTGTCGAAATGACGGGAGAAACGTTATCTAGGTTTCCGCTTTCTTTCTTCGATGTCAGGAATTTGCTGTCCATCCATCCAGTCTTTGGCCTGTGCCGGAGTTTCGAAAAGGTGTGCCCTGTTGTTGTGCAGCACTTTGAGTCTCGAACGGTACAGGAGCATGTAACGCAACCCAGCTGCCTACAATCTGGCCTTTGTGTGTATAAACTGGGCTCTGTTCATTTGAACCTGGAAGGTGTAGTCAGGGTAGATGATTGCAATTGTGGCAGAGTCTCGTTTGATTTGCCCACCTGCTCGAGAAAAGGCTAGGATCACTTCTCGATCTCTGTAATTAAGGACTTTCGCGATCATCGGCCTGGGTGGAGCGCCCGGCGGAGGTCTTTTAGCAAGGGATCTGTGGGCCCTTTCGATAGAGAAGCCTTGGGAGAGTTTGCCAGCTCCCACCTCTTGCAGCAGGAGGTTCTCAATATAGTTAGTGGGGTCGGAGCCCTCGATACCCTCAGGTAGCCCAAGGAGACGAATATTGTTGCGACAGGCTCTCCCCTCGCTTCCTCCGCCCTGTCTTCCAAATTCTTGACTCTTTGTTGGAGATCGTCTATGTCTCGGAGGAGTTGCGTTTTGGATTCAGTATTTTCCTTGACCTGTATTTGGAGACCGTCAGTCCTGCCGGCCAGTTAGCGGACATCTTGGCGCAGAAGGCCCAGGTCAACAGCAACAGCATCGATTTTGTGCTCCATCGTTGTTTGTAGAAGTCTGATGGCTTTGAGGAGCTGGGTGTTGCTGGGTTCAGGTGCCGCCGGTGCTGTATGGTCAGATTGAAGACTTGTGGGCACACAAATCGTGCTCTCAGGGTTTGGAGATTCCCTGGCTGCGTATATGTCCAGGGTGGCCTGCCGTTGCCTGGGCCTGCTACTTTTACCAGCCATCTTGTGAGCGCACAGTTTTCTCGCGCCAGGGGCGCCGGTGGTAGGCCGCCAGTAAGAGGCGGGGTTCCTCGTGCTGTCGCCGCGGGGCCCAGGGCCAAGATGAAGGCAAAGGGGGGGGAGAGGCTGCAATATCTGGCCGTCGAAGCGGGGCTTCATGCATCCGAATAGGCAGGCGTCAGGTTTCGGCAGTGCACGCGCCCCGTCTTGTGGGTGAAGGCCGCGTGGGGGGAGAGTAAGCTGTGGTCGTCCGGGGATTCACCAGTTCTTGTGGATGTGGAGCGTCCGGCCTGGGTCGCTCCCGGTGTTGGCTGAAGGGCGCAAGGTGGTGGAGTCAGTTTCGGCGACACTCCCAGGCGCAGATATGCGTTGGCGGGGGGACGAGGCCCCGGTAATATGCGGTCGCAAGTCCTCTGTCACTGGTTACCCCCCGCCCCGCTCACCTTCGCGGCTCCGGCCGGCCGCAGGTCTTGTCAGGGCTCCGCTGGGCCCCGCGGCCGTGGGCAGGACGCCGCTGGATGGAGGCTCAGGGGGCGGGTCGCTCTGTCTACGAGCGCGGTTGCCCTCTCTCCCGACCCTGGTTGTTACGGCTCCCCGGCAGGCCCCGATGGACGACGTCCTCCGAGGTGCAGGCGCACTCTGGTCCCTCGAAACTCAGGACGCGGGAGCCACCATTTTGGTTCTCGGCTCCGGCTCTTCTCGCTCGACGTACGTCGATGTAGTTTGTCTCCAACCGTCTGAAAGACGGATCAAGCGACAGCTGATGAGATCCGGCGACGAATGGTGCAAGTTGAAGCTTTTAAAAGTTAGCAGAAATGCATGAAAATCATCTTATGATGGCACATCGGCGCGGAGCTCACAGGAGACACGTCCGCTCTACATGGCAGTTTGTAAAGTGTGTTTCAGGCTTTACAGTTCTTTCACTATCCCTTTCTGATTCACGGGATATGGGCATGTGTGCAAAATCGAAAACAACGAGGAATCACCATGGTTCCAATTAGCTTTATATCTAGGAGCACAACATAAACACATTATAAATGATCCCTTTATACTTTGCACATACTGCAATACTGAGCTTGATAATAGCCAAATGCTATCACAAACTATTATGATAACTTGTAAATAGTTCCACTTCCAAAGGCTCTACAACAACGTAATCTGTATGAAAGTATCTTAATTCAAACAGCACACCCATTCCAAACTAGAATACGTCTCCAACCCAAAACTGCCAAATTGCCTCCTTCAGAATTACTCAACGGCATTTGTGGCAAAGTAGAATACTGACCATTAGACGTTAATGAAAATGTAGAAACACTAAGTGTAGAACGACCAGCACAACCATCTTTGATTGTCTTTTGTTGTTACACCATTAACTTGTACAAACACATTTGACAACAACTAGTTGACTTAATCAAGGTTAAAGAAGCCCTAGTAGAACATTTTATAGAAATCAATGAATACTACAGAGATATAAACATAGAACAACACTTAAAAGAAACAACTCAAATATATGAAGATTCAACACAAACTGGTCAATTTTAATGTATTGATCCTATCACTATGGACAGCATAGACCACTATACTACTCATCCTTTGCATGTATAAACACCAGTGTGCAAGGAGGAGAGGGCAAAGTTTCAAAGGAGGATGTGATCAAGGGTAGAGGTGTGCAATAGAATGAGAAGGAAGGAGAATAGAGGTAGGGAGGAAACAATCATTGATGATGACCAAGAGGAAATATGAGCGAGAAAGGTTGATCGTGAGAGGGTAAGAAATAAAGCAAGTGTGTGAGAGGAAGGATGAGATGGGGTAGAAAGTGAGGGTCGGATGGGTGAGTGAGTTGGTTGTAGAGAAGGTTGGGTGGGTGTGGGTAGAGAGAGTGGGGGAGGTTGGGCGGGGGCACAGAGAGTAGGGTAGGGTGGGTGGGGGTAGGTTTGGTGGTGGTAGAGAGAGTGGCTGTAGGGTGTGTGGATGGGGTGTAGATTGGAGGTAGGATAAGTGGGGGAGGAGAAAGTGGGGGTAGGAAGGGTAGAGTAGAGAGAGTGGTGGTAGGTTGGATGAAGGTAGAGCGTGGGGCTAGAGTTGGTAGGGTAGAGAGTGGGGTTATAGTGGGTGGGCATAGAGTGAGTAGAGGTGGGGGTAGGGTAAATAGGATGGGTAAGGGTGGGTGGGTTGCAATAGGGAGAATGGGGTGGGTCCCAGACACCTTTAAATTGTCTGTGGATCTCCCTGACTCGCTCTTGGCCCAAGTCCCTAGTCTGTGTGCTTCCCTGGACGTGTGTGTGTCCCTGACACCTGCGTGTTGCTTTTGTGGGCCTCACCTGACTTCATATGGGTCTCAAACCCTGGTGTGCTACTTTTGCAGGCCCTCTGCCCCAGCTTCACTCAATGTCCAATTGAACAGACCTGGTGTACTCTCGTATCAGGTACTGTTCCACATAGGAATTTTGTAAAGTGTGTTTCAGGCTTTACAGTTCTTTCACTATCCCTTTCTGCTTCTCGGGATGTGGGCATGTGTGCAAAATAGAAAACAATGAGGAATCACCATGGTTCCGATTAGCTTTATATCTAGGAGCACAACATAAACACATTATAAATGATCCCTTTATACTTTGCACATACTGCAATACTGAGCTTGATAATAGCCAAATGCTATCACAAACTATTATGATAACTTGTAAATAGTTCCACTTCCAAAGGCTCTACAATAACGTAATCTATATGAAAGTATCTTAATTCAAACAGCACACCCATTCCAAACTATAATACGTCTCCAACCCAAAACTGCCAAATTTCCTCCTTCAGAATTACTCAACGGCATTTGTGGCAAAGTAGAATACTGACCATTAGACGTTAATGAAAATGTAGAAACACTAGGTGTAGAACGACCAGCACAACCATCTTTGATTGTACAAGTTAATGGTGTAACAACAAAAGACAAACACATTTGACAACAGCTAGTTGACTTAATCAAGGTTAAAGAAGCCCTAGTAGAACATTTTATAGAAATCAATGAATACTACAGAGATATAAACATAGAACAACACTTAAAAGAAACAACTCAAATATGTGAAGATTCAACACAAACTGATCAATTTTAATGTATTGATCCTATCACTATGGACAGCATAGACCACTATACTACTCATCCTTTGCATTTGCATTTATAAACACCAGTGTGCAAGGAGGAGAGTGCAAAGTTTCAAAGGAGGATGTGATCAAGGGTAGAGATGTGCAATAGAATGAGAAGGAAGGAGAATAGAGGTAGGGAGGAAACAATCATTGATGATGACCAAGAGGAAATATGAGCGAGAAAGGTTGAGAGTGAGAGGGTAAGAAATAAAGCAAGTGTCTGAGAGGAAGGATGAGATGGGGTAGAAAGTGAGGGTCGGGTGTGTGAGTGAGTTGGTTGTAGAGAAGGTTAGGTGGGTGTGGGTAGAGAGAGTGGGGGAGGTTGGGTGGGGGCACAGGGAGTAGTGTAGTGTGGATGGGGGTAGAGAGTGGGGGTAGGTTTGGTGGGGGTAGAGAGAGTGGCTGTAGGGTGTCTGGATGGGGTAGAGAGTGGAGGTAGGATAAGTGGGGGAGGAGAAGAGGAGAAAGTGGGGGTAGGATGGGTGGAGTACAGAGAGTGGCGGTAGGTTGGATGAAGGTAGAGAGTGTGGCTAGAGTTGGTAGGGTAGAGAGTGGGTTTATGGTGGGTGGGCATAGAGTGAGTAGAGGTAGGGGGTGGGGTAAAGAGAATGGGGAAGGGTGGGTGGGTGGGGGTAAAGAGAATGGGGAAGGGTGGGTGGGTGGGGGTAAAGAGAATGGGGAAGGGTGGGTGGGTGGGGGTAAAGAGAATGGGTTAGGTTGTGTGGGTTGCAATAGGGAGAATGGGGTGGGGAGGGTGGGTGGTGGTAGGGAGAATGGGGTGGGGAGGGTGGGTGGTTTTTAGGGAGAATGGGGTGGGGTGGGTGGATAAGGGTAGGGAGAGTGGGGTAGGTGGGGTTAGAGAGAATGGGGGTGGGTGGGGGTAGAGAGAATGGGAAGGATGGGTGGGTGGGCTAGAGTGAATGGGGAAGGGTGAGCAGTTGGGGGTAGAGTGAATGGGGAAGGGTGGATGGGGCAGCGAGAATGGGGTAGGGTGTGTGGGTGGCCATAAGGACAATGGGGTGGGCAGGTGGTGGCATAAGGGGGAATGGGGTGGGGTGGGTGCTAGAGAGAACGTGGGGGTGGGTGGAGTTAGAGAGAATGACAGGGTGGGTGGGAGTAGAGAGAATGGGGAAGGGTGGGTGGGAGTAGAGAGAATGAGGCAAAGGTGGGTGGATTTAGTGAGAATGGGGGAAGAGTGGGTGGCTGGGGTAGAGAGAACGGGGAACGGTGGGTGGAGCTAGACAGAATGAGGAGGGGTGTGGTAGAGAGAATGGAGGAAGGGTGGGTGGGGCTATAGACAATGGGGAAGGTTGGTGGGGCTATAGATAATGGTGGTAGGGTGGGTGGGGGAACAGAGAGTGGCGGTATGTTTGGTGGGGTAGAGAGAATGGCTGTAGGGTGGGTGGCTTGGGTAGAGAGAGAAGAGGTAGGGTTCATGGGGAAGAGAGAGTGGAGGTGAAGAGAAAGTGGTGGTAGGTTGGATGTTTGGGGAAAGAGTAGGAGTAGAGAGTGTGGCTCGGGTAGCGGGGGTAGAGAGTGGGGGAACAGTGGGTGGGCATTGAGCAAGTGGAGGTAAGGTAGATGGGGTCGGCAGAATGGGGTATGCTGGGGTAGAGAGAATGGGGAAAGAGTGGGTGTGGGAAGAGAGAATGGGGAAAGTGTGCGTAGGGGTAGAAAGAATGGGTTAGGGTGAGTGGGTAGTGGCAGAGAGAATGCTGGTGGTGGGGGTATAGAGAAGAATGGGTTTAGAGAGAATGGGGAAGGGTGGGTGACTGGGTGTAAAAAGGATGGGGAAAGGATGGGTGGATGTAGTGAGAATGGGGAAGGGTGGGTTTAGAGAGAATGGGGGAAGGGTGGGTGACTGGGTGTAAAAAGGATGGGGAAAGGATGGGTGAATGTAGTGAGAACGGGGGAAGGGTGGCCGGCTGGGGTAGAGAGAATGGGGGAAGGGTGGGCAGCTGGAGTAGAGAGAATGGGGGAAGGGTGGGCAGCTGGGGTAGAGAGAATGGGGGAAGGGTGGGCAGCTGGGGTAGAGTAAATGGGGGAAGGGTGGGCAGCTGGGGTAGAGAGAATGGGGGAAGGGTGGGCAGCTGGGGTAGAGAGAATGGGGGAAGGGTGGGCAGCTGGGGTAGAGAGAATGGGGGAAGGGTGGGCAGCTGGGGTAGCGAAAATAGGGAAGGGTGGTTAGAGGTAGAGAGAATGGGGAAGGGTGAGGGTAGAGAGAGTAGGAGATGGATGGGGGTGAGGGTAGAGAGAATAGGGGAAGGGTGGGTGGGTAGGGGTAGAGAGAATAGGGGAAGGGTGGGTGGGTAGGGGTAGAGAGAATAGGGGAAGGGTGGGTGGGGGTAGAGAGAATAGGGGAAGGGTGGGTGGGGGTAGAGAGAATAGGGGAAGGGTGGGTGGGTGGGGGTAGAGAGAATAGGGGAAGGGTGGGTGGGTGGGGGTAGAGAGAATAGGGGAAGGGTGGGTGGGGGTAGAGAGAATAGGGGAAGGGTGGGTGGGGGTAGAGAGAATAGGGGAAGGGTGGGTGGGTGGGGGTAGAGAGAATACGGGAAGGGTGGGTGGGTGGGGGTAGAGAGAATAGGGGAAGAGTGGGTGGGTGGGGGTAGAGAGAATAGGGGAAGGGTGGGAGGGTGGGGGTAGAGAGAATAGGGGAAGGGTGGGAGGGTGGGGGTAGAGAGAATAGGGGAAGGGTGGGAGGGTGGGGGTAAAGAGAATAGGGGAAGGGTAGGAGGGTGGGGGTAGAGAGAATAGGGGAAGGGTGGGAGGGTGGGGGTAGAGAGAATAGGGGAAGGGTGGGAGGGTGGGGGTAGAGAGAATAGGGGAAGGGTGGGAGGGTGGGGGTAGAGAGAATAGGGGAAGGGTGGGAGGGTGGGGGTAGAGAGAATAGGGGAAGGGTGGGGGTAGAGAGAATAGGGGTGGGTGGCTGTTAGGCAGAATCACATGCAGTACCCTTTGGGAGCACTACATGCAATTAAGACTACAAGTGTCAGTACAATTTCACCTTTGGTACAAGCCTGTACTACACAGTTATGTGGTAGCAGTGGCTGAGCAGCCAGACTTATCTCAAGAGTTCAGTGTCCAGTAGAACAAGTTACACATAGGGCCAACAAATACAGTGATTCAAACAAACACTTTACTCAAGTTTTCTTGGTAAAAAAAAATACATTTATTTACACAGTCAGTTTGAAAACATTACACTAGCAAGAGCAGCTCAATATCATATACTTAATACACCACAAATACACAACAAATAAGTTACTGAACAAGTTCAGCTCCCCTGAAGTGGGAGCAAAATGGCACTTCAGATACTTTTAAAAGGGGTAAAAAGACAAGGTTATAGGAATCAGTAGCACAAATACATTCATAGGCAGGGCAAAGGGTTTCAGTGAACTACAACCAGCAATTCAGTTCATAGGCCTGGGCCAAAGTCAATGGTTCAGAGTCTTTGTATAGGATAGCACAGTTGTGGTAGTAAACAGTTAAGTCTTTGCCACAGAGTTTAGAAGGATTTGGCTAGGCAAAAAGTTAGATGAATGTTTAGGGAAGGACAAGCCTTCGAAGTTGGGAAAGTTTCACAAAGTTTCGCAGTGGCCGAAAAGATTTCCGGACCGTGTTTGCACAGTACCTTTAAAGTGAAGAAGAGCTGTAGCTGAGGCAGTTGTTCCTGCGCAGTTCGAGCAGATCTCGCTGTTCCTGAGCTTCAGTCATGGGGACAAGAAGGAGGACATCGGGAGGTTCCTGCACTATCCAGGGATGAAGCCACAAGCTTGGCAAAACGTTGGTTTAATGTGTGAGTGCCTTAAAGTCCACAAGCTGGTTTCCTTCCCCCTGGCTATCCGGTTTTCAACAGCACTGTGAAAAGAATTCGACCAGGATGGGGACGGTGTCCAGGTGGTTTGCGAGTTGGTTTTTCCTACCAAACTCAAGGGAAGAAGTTAACCTTGAAGGGCTTCTCTGTCGATGGAGTTTCAGGCAATTCGGACCTGTAGAAGGGCTTCACTGGTCGTCCAGGAGTTGCAGCAGTCCTCTTCCTTCAGCTTGTCTTCGGTTCTTTCGTTCCAGTGGTCGACGCTGCTTTCCAAGTCCCAGAGACCTGCTTTTAAACAGTTTTCCCCCATTCATTCCAGCCTGGCTGTCACTCACACAGCAGGGTGGCTGTCCTTGCTGGACAGCCAGCCGGCCAATCACTCCAGAGTGCATTCAGGTCTCCTAGGAGACTAAGCACAGGGAGTTTCGGGCACCTCCCTCACATCCTATCCACCCTAGACACCCTGGCGCCAGATGAGGGCTTCAGCACTGAAGCCTGCCAAAGGCCAACAAACAAAGGAACCAAACCTAGTTTGCCACGCAGAGACAAACACAAGAAGGACCTTTCCTAAAAGAAATGAGAAAAAAAGTCGACCTGAGTCTGTTTTTACAGATAGGTCTTGGGCGCCATATTGAAAAACATGGCTGACCCGATTTTTAGCTACCGTTGTTCGCGGTCGGGAAAAATCATGGTAGTATGATCTACACCACTGCCACCAGCCATTTAAAGTAGGAAAGGGTGACATTTGACTGTTACATGAGTGTTTTGACTCAGGGGAAGCTGGGCACCCCTCCAGCACTCTATAGGAAGATAGGGTGTGCTGTGTCTGTACATTTAAAGAGACTAGTAAAGTCAATTTAACTTTACATGCTCTGGGAGACAGTAGTCAGTCCCAGAGAAGGTATTTAAACCTTGGGAAGTCTGAAAGACATCCCTGTGCCACTGCACTGCACTGAAGGTTCTGTGTGACACACAGAAAAATATGATGCCTATGGAGTTGTCTTAAAACTCCATAACCAATGAACACAAAAGTAAAACACACATCAAAATACATGGAAGACTGGGGCAAAAAGGCTCACACTCTTCCCAGGTAAAAAATTAAATTCTAGAAATCCAGTAAAGTTGCTGGGGGTCTAAAGGTAAGGGGAATTAGCACATTCTTGACAATTCTCCCTAACAGTGGCTGGGGTTAGAGAGCATGCGGAAGGGTGGGGTTGAGAGAATGGGGGAAGAGTGGGTGGGGGTAGAGAGAATGGGGAAGGGTGTGTGGGGGTACAGAGAATGAGGGAATGGTGGTTGGATGGGTGGGGGTAGAGTCAATGGGGTAGGTTGTGTGGGTGACAATAGAGAGAATGGGGTGGGGTGGGTGGTTATACAGAGAATGGGGTGGGGTGAGTGGTTGGTGGTAGGAAGAATGGGGTAGGTGGGGTTAGGGAGAATGGAGGCGGGTGGGGGTAGAGAGAATGGGGAAGGGTGGGTGGAGTAGAGAGAATGGGGAAGGGTGGGCAGCTGGGGGTAGAGCGAATGGGGAAGGGTGGCTGGGGTAGAGAGAATAGGGTCGGGTGTGTGCGTGGCCACAGGGATAATGGGATGGGTGACAGTAGGGAGAATGGGGTGGGCTGGGTGGGGGTAGAGAGAATGGGGAAGGGTGGGTGTAGAGACAATGGGGAAATGGTGGGTGTGTTGGGTAGAGAGAATAGGGAAGAGTGGGTGTCTGGGGTTAGAGATAATGGGGACGGTGGGTGGCTGTAGTGAGAATGCGGGAAGAGTGGGTGGTTGGGGTAGATAGAATTGGGAAGGGTGGGTGGGGCTAGACAGAACGGGGAAGGGTGGGGTAGAGAAAATGAGGAAGGGTGGGTGGTGGTAGAGAGAATGTGGGAAGGGTGGGGGTTGTTATACAGAATGGGGAAGGGTGGGGGTAGAGAGAATGGGGAAGGGTGGGTGGGGCTATAGAGCATGGCTGTAGGATGGGTGGCTGGGTTAGAGAGAATGTGGAAGGGTGGGTGGCTGGGGTAGAGCGAATGGGGGAAGGTTGGGTGGGAGGAGTAGAGAGAATGGGTGATGGCTGGGTGGGGTTACAGAGAATGGGGAAGGGTGGGTGTATGGGGTAGATATAATGGTGGTTGGGTGGGTGGGAGTAGAGAGAGTGGGGGTAGGTTTGGTGGTATAGAGGGAATGGCTGGAGGGTGGGTGGATGGAGTAGAAAGAGGGGAGGTAGGGTGGGTGGGGGAAGAGAGAGTGGGGATGGATGGGTGGGGTAGAGAGAGTGCTGGTGGGTTGGATAGTTGGGGAAAGAGTGGGGGTTGTTTGGGTGGGGGTAGAGAGTGGGGGTATGGTGGGTAGGGGTAGAGCGATTGGGGATTGGGTGGTGTAGGAAGAATGGGGTAGGGTGGGGTAGAGAGGATGGGGTGGGCAGACAGAGAATGGGGTTGGGTGGGTGGGGGTTCCATAGTGAGAATGGGGAAGGGTGGGTGGGAGTAGGGAGAATGCGGGGTTGGGGTAGAGACAGTGGGGGAGGGCAGGTTGGGGTAGAGAGAATGAGGAAAGGGTGGGTGAATGGGGTAGATAGAATGGGGAAGGGTGGGTGGATGTAGTGTGAATGGGGAGTGGGTGGCTGGTGTAGAGAAATGAGGAAGGGTGGGGGGCTAGACAGAATGGGGAAGGGTGGGGGTAGAGAGAATGGGGAAGGGTGGGTGGGGCAGTGAGAATAGGCATAGGGTGGGTGGGGGTAGAGAATGGAGAAAGGGTGAGTGGGGCTATAGAGAATGGGGAGTGTGGGTAGGGCTATAGAGAATGTTGGTAGGGTGGGTGGGGTAGAGAGAGTGGGGGTAGGTTTGGTGGGGTAGACAGAATGGCTGTAGGGTGGGTGGCTGGGGTAGAGAGAGAAGAGGTAGGGTTGGTGGGAGAAGAGAGTGGGGGGTAGGCTGGGTGGGGTAGAGAGTGTGGTGGGAGGTTGGAGGGTTGGGGAAAGAGAGTGGGGGTTGTTTGGGTGGGGGTAGAGAGTGGGGCTAGGGTGGGTGGGGGTAGAGAGTGGGGCTAGGGTGGGTGGGGGTAGAGAGTGGGGATATGGTGGGTGGCAGTAGAGCAAGTGGAGGTAGGGTAGATGGGGTAGGAAGAATGGGGCATGGTGGGGGTAGAGAGAATGCGAAAAGGGTGGATGGGGTAGAGAGAATAGGGTAGGTTGGGTGGGTGGCCATATGGAGAATGGAGTAGGGTGGGTGCTGGTAGAGAGAATGGGAGTGGTGTGGGTAGAGAGAATTGGGAAGGGCAGGTTTAGAGAGAATGGGGGAAGGGTGGGTGACTGGGGGTAGAGTATAGACAACAGATAACCACACATTTGTGGATTTCTCCCGTCCCCTGCACACCCAAAAGATATTGTGAACACAACCAATTAGTGAATGATTCCTATATGTTCAATTCTGTAATTCAAAAATAACACTTTGCTAATAACTCTTGTCTTATAAAAATTCTTTACTCAAAGAAATGTATATATACACACTTATTCATTTATGTTAGACCATACATAATACCAAACTGTTGAATTTCAAATTTTACTTTGTTGATCATTTCACAATTCATAATAGACAATATACAGTATGACGTTTGATTATTCAATAATAACCCATCTGGGCAATATTTTCTAGAATAACAATCCGTTAACTTGTGTCTCTATGCGTTTCGGGGTTTGATGCTCCCCTTCTTCAGGAGTTGTCTATTCCCTTCAAAGGTCTTGTAGTTCCATCTATAATAAACAATTTAGATTTATAAGTTTTAAATTCCATTATTCTTTTGTTTTTCACTGTCACTGTCACTTTAATTATGATCTCATAATTAACTAGGTGATTTTGACTAATTCAGTATGGTTTCTCACTCATTATCAGAATTGCCTGTTCAACTTAATGCCAACAATACCAGATAAATAAGAATAGTTCAATCCTTTTACACTAATCCAGTTAAAAATATATACCCTGATGGGTGTCCAGATTTTAGCATGTTAACTTCTTTAGTTAGATCCATTAAAATATTCACCTGTGTGATACTTCCAATGGTGTCTCCCACTTCTGTTTGGAATCTCACCACTGCTTGTGCAGTAAGCTGCCCTAGGTGATGCAATCAGGTCCCTCCTAGTGCCAATGATGCCCTTTTGATTATCTCAATGTGTAGACCGTTCTGTGAATAAAAGTTCACAATTTGTGGTAAACTGTCTCTCCAGTTATTGTAATATAAAGATTGTAGAGACTTTATTGCTTACCTATCTACTTGGTTGTTGATGAATTAATGTTGGCTGAATATTGCCCTTCGTGATCACTATTCGGAATTTGGTTCATCTGAAAACTCTCCTTTAGTTCTAAGGGAAAAAAAGTCCTTTATCACTATATTGTCCTCTTAAAAATGGGGGGGGGGTTGAACTTCAGGTCAATGTCCTCATACATGGTAAAACTCTATTTTCTATCTCCAGCATTTACCTTGTCAGACAGAAGTCTATGTATCTCTAACTCTCAAGCGCCAAATTCTGCAGCCTCGTGTGCGAACGGCCGCAAAATGGCCACCGTTTTATTTATTTACGTTCTATGTGTGACGTCATCACGTGATAACGCGATGACGTCATACGCACCACCGTTCTGTCTTGGTTCGATGTGTTCGTTCGATATGTTCGTTGTTTATGTTAATATCTCATGGTTTGTCGACCTGCATGGATGATATCATCACATGCCGCTGTTATTAATTGTGGCTTTGTCCTTCAGAATGTACAAAAGAGAACGAACAATACATTATGACTAATGTGAAATGGTTGGATATACTTTCATCTTCATTACCAAGAAATGGTAAAACAAATTGTGAGCAAGTTTATGATCTCAGAATTAACTTGAGACACCCCTGGTGAAAAAACACGGGATTACCCATTGTATAGTAATTTGCCTAATGACACTACAAGGGCCTTTTTTAAACCATCTTTAAAGGACAAAGCCACAATTAATAACAGCGGCATGTGATGATATCATCCATGCAGGTCGACAAACCATGAGATATTAACATAAACAACGAACACATCGAACCAAGACAGAACGGTGGTGCGTATGACGTCATCGCGTTATCATGTGATGACGTCACACATAGAACGTAAATAAATAAAACGGTGGTGATTTTGCGGCCGTTCGCACGCGAGGCTGCAGAATTTGGCGCTTGGGAGTTAGAGATACAGAGACTTCTGTCTGACAAGGTAAATGCTGGAGATAGAAAATAGAGTTTTACATGTATGAGGACATTGACCTTAAGTTCAACCCCCCCCCATTTTTAAGAGGACAATATAGTGATAAAGGACTTTTTTTCCCTTAGAACTAAAGGAGAGTTTTCAGATGAACCAAATTCCGAATAGTGATCACGAAGGGCAATATTCAGCCAACATTAATTCATCAACAACCAAGTAGATAGGTAAGCAATAAAGTCTCTACAATCTTTGTATTACAATAACTGGAGAGACAGTTTACCACAAATTGTGAACTTTTATTCACAGAACGGTCTACACATTGAGATAATCAAAAGGGCATCATTGGTACTAGGAGGGACCTAATTGCATCACCAAGGGCAGCTTACTGCACAAGCAGTGGTGAGATTCCAAACAGAAGTGGGAGACACTATTGGAAGTATCACACAGGTGAATATTTTAATGGATCTAACTAAAGAAGTTAACATGCTAAAATCTGGACAACCACCAGGGTATATATTTTTAACTGGATTAGTGTAAAAGGATTGGACTATTCTTATTTATCTGGTATTGTTGGCATTACGTTGAACAGGCAATTCTGATAATGAGTGAGAAACCGTACTGAATTAGTCAAAATCACCTAGTTAATTATGAGATCATAATTAAAGTGACAGTGAAAAACAAAGGAATAATGGAATTTAAAACTTATAAATCTAAATTGTTTATTATAGATGCAACTACAAGACCTTTGAAGGGAATAGACAACTCCTGAAGAAGGGGAGCATCAAACCCCGAAACGCGTAGAGACACAAGTTAACGGATTGTTATTCTAGAAAATATTGCCCAGATGGGTTATTATTGAATAATCAAACGTCATACTGTATATTGTCTATTTCGAATTGTGAAATGATCAACAAAGTAAAATTTGAAATTCAACAGTTTGGTATTATGTATGATCTAACATAAATGAATAAGTGTGTATATATACATTTCTTTGAGTAAAGAATTTTTATAAGACAAGAGTTATTAGCAAAGTGTTATTTTTGAATTACAGAATTGAACATATAGGAATCATTCACTAATTGGTTGTGTTCATAATATCTTTTGGGTGTGCAGGGGACGGGAGAAATCCACAAGTGTGTGGTTATCTGTTGTCTATAGTATAGTTTATACAACCTAGTGTCAGGGTTGGTTTTCTCCCTGGCACCCCACTACTAAATTTACACTTTATCAAATTTTAAGGAATAAGAGGAGTGCACTGTGATAAATTGGCTAGAGACTGGGGGTAGAGAGCATGTGGGAAGGGTGGGTAGATGTAGTGAGAATGGGGAAGGGTGGGCGGCTGGCATAGAGAGAATGGGCAAAGGGTGGATTGCTGGGGTAGAGAGAATAGGGAAGGGTGGTTGGGGTAGAGAGACTGGGGAAGTTGAGGGTAGGGGTAGAGAGATGGGAAAGGGTGGGGGTGAGGGTAGAGAGAATGGGGGAAGGGTGGGTGGGGGTAGAGAGAATGGGGGAAGAGTGGGTGGGTGGGGGTAGAGAGAATGGGGGAAGGGTTAGTGGGGGTAGAGAGAATGGGTAAGGGTGGCTGCGTGGGGCTAGAGACAATGGTGGTAGGATGGATGGGAGTAGAGAGAGTGGGGGTAGGTTTGGTGGTGTAGAGAGAATGGCTGTAGGGTGGGTGGATGGGGTAGAGAGAGTGGCAGTAGGGTGGGTGGGGGAGGAGAGAGTGGGGGTAGGGTGGGTTGGGTAGAGAGTGGTGGCAGGTTGGATGGTTCGGGAAAGAGTGGTGATTCTTTGGGTGGGGTAAAGAGTGGGGGTTGGTGTGTAGGGGTAGAGCGAGTGGCGGTTGGGTCGATGGGGTAGGAAGAATGGGGAAGGTAGGAGGGGCAGAGAGTGGTGGGAGGGTGGATGTTTGGGGAAAGAGAGTGGGGGTTGTTTGGGTGGGGGTAGAGAGTGGGGCTAGGAGGGTGGGGTAGAGAGTCGGGGGTACGGTGGGTGGGGTAGAGCAAGTGGAGATCGGGTCAATGGGGTATGGTGGGGGTAGAGAGAATGTGGAAAGGGTGGGTGGGCATACAGAGAATGGGGTTGTTTGGGTGGGTGGCCATAGGGAGAATACGGCTGGTGATAGAATGGGGATGGTGGCGGTAGAGAGAATGGGGAAGGGTAGGTTCAGAGGGAATGGGGAAGGGTGGGTGACTGGGGGTAGAGAGCATGGGGAAGGGTGAGTGGATGTAGTGAGAATGGGGAAGGGTGGGCGGCTGGCATAGAGAGAATGGGGGAAGGGTGGGTGGCTGGGGTAGAGAGAATATGGAAGGGTGGTTGGGGTAGAGAGACTGGGGAGGAGAGGGTGGGGGATGAGAGAATGGGGAAGGGCGGGCGTGAGGGTAGAGAGAATAAGGGAAGGGTGGGTGGGTGTAGATTGAATATGGGAAGGGTAAGTGGGTGGGGGTAGACAGAATGGGGGATGGGTGGGTGGAGGTAGAGTGAATAGGGGGAAGGGTGGGTGGGTGGAATCGTAGACAGAATAGGCGATGGGTGGGTGGAGGTAGACATAATGGGGGAAGGGTGTGGATAGAGAGAATGGGGAAGGGTAGGTGTCTTGGGCAGAGAGAATAGGGGTGGGTGGTTGGGGTTAGAGAGGATGTGGAAGGGTGGGAGGGGGTAGTGAGAATGGGAGAAGGGTGGGTGGGTAAAGATGGGTGGGTGGGTGGGGGTAGTGAGAATGGGGGAAGGGTGGGTGTAGTGAGAAAGGGGGAATGGTGGGTGGGGTAGTGAGAATGGGGATGGGTGGGTGGGGGTAGAGGGACTGGGGAAAGGGTGGGTGGCTGACGGTAGAGAGAATCGGGGAAGGGTGGGTGTAGAGAGAATGGTGGTTGGTGGGAGTAGAGAGTGGAGGTAGGTTTGGTGGTATAGAGAGAATGGCTGAAGGGTGTGTGGATGGGGTAGAGAGAGAGGAGGTAGGGTTGGTGGAGAAGAGAGAGTGGCGGTAGGGTGGGTGGGGGAAGAGAGCGTGGTGGTAGGGTGGGGTAGAGAGAGTGCTGTTAGGTTGGATGGTTGGGGAAAGGGTGGGGGTTGTTTGAGTGGGGGTAGAGAGTGGAGGTATGGTGGGTAGCGGTAGAGCGACTGGAGGTAGGGTGGCTGGGGTAGGAAGAATGGGGTATGGTGGGGGTAGAGAGAATGGGGAAGGGGGTGGGAGGAGAGATAATGGAGGAGGGTGTGTGAGAATTGAAGGGTGGGTGGCTGGAGTAGAGAGAATGGGGAAGGGTGGACAGCTGAGGTAGAGATAATGGGGAAGGGTGGGTGGGGCTAGCAAGAATGAGGAAGGGTGGGTGGGGGTATGGAGAATGGAAGAAGGGTGGGTGGGGGTATGGAGAATGGAAGAAGGGTGGGTGGGAGGGTATAGAGCGAATCGGGGAAGAGTGGGTGGGATAGAGAAAATGGATGAAGGGGGTGGATGGGGGCAGATGGATTGGGAGAAGTGTGGATGGGGCAGAGAGAATAGGGAAATGGTGGGTAGGTGGGGTACAGAGAATGGGGAAAGGGTGAGTGAGTGATGGTAGAGAGAATGAGGAAAGGGTGGGTGGTGGTATAGAGAATGGGGAAAGGGTGGGTGGATGGAGGTAGAGGGAATGGGGAAAGAGTGGGTTGATGAGGGTAGAGAGAATGGGGAAATGGTGGGTGGATGGGGTAGAGAGAATGGTGGTTGGGTGAAGAGAGATTGGGGGTAGGGTGGGTGGGACTAGAGAGAGTGGGGGTAGGTTTGATGGTGCAGAGAATGGCTATAGGGTGGGTGGATGAGGTAGAGAGTGGAGGTAGGGTGGGTGGGGGAAGAGAGAATGCGGTGTTGGGGTAGAGATAATGGGGAAGGGTGGTGTAGAGAGAATGGGGAAGGGTGGGTGACTGGGGATGGATTGAATGGGAAGGGTGGGTGACTGGGGTAGATTGAATGGGGACGTGTGGGCAGGTGGGTGGATCCAGTGAGAATGGGTGAAGGGTGGGTGGCTGGAGTAGAGAGAATGGGGAAGGGTGGACAGCTGAGGTAGAGATAATGGGGAAGGGTGGGTGGGGCTAGCAAGAATGAGGAAGTGTGGGTGGGGGTATGGAGAATGGAAGAAGGGTGGGTGGGAGGGTATAGAGCGAATCGGGGAAGAGTGGGTGGGATAGAGAAAATCGATGAAGGGGGTGGATGGGGGCAGATGGATTGGGAGAAGTGTGGATGGGGCAGAGAGAATAGGGAAATGGTGGGTAGGTGGGGTACAGAGAATGGGGAAAGGGTGGGTGAGTGATGGTAGAGAGAATGAGGAAAGGGTGGGTGGTGGTATAGAGAATGGGGAAAGGGTGGGTGGATGGAGGTAGAGAGAATGGGGAAAGAGTGGGTTGATGAGGGTAGAGAGAATGGGGAAATGGTGGGTGGATGGGGTAGAGAGAATGGTGGTTGGGTGAAGAGAGATTGGGGGTAGGGTGGGTGGGACTAGAGAAAGTGGGGTAGGTTTGATGGTGCAGAGAATGGCTATAGGGTGGGTGGATGAGGTAGAGAGAGTGGAGGTAGGGTGGGTGGGGGAAGAGATTGGGGGTAGGGTGGGTGGGGTAGAGAGAGTGGTGGTAGGTTGGATGTTTGGGGAAAGTGTGGGGGTTGTTTGGGTGTGGGTAGAGAGTGGGGGTATGGTGGGTAGGGGTAGAGCGAGTGGAGGTAGGGTGGCTGGGGTAGAAAGAGTGGGGTAGGGTGGGGTAGAGAGAATGGGGAAGGGGTTGGGAGGAGAGAGAATGGGGTAGGGTGAGTGGGTGGCCATAAGGAGTATGGAGAAGGGTGGGTTGGTGGCGGTGGCTCGTATGCGGTTTTGGGTTCGAGATAATGGGGAAGGGTGGGTGTTGAGAGAATGGGGAAGGTGGGTGACTGGTTGTAGAGAAAGGGTAGGGGAAGGGTAGGTGTCTTGGGGTAGACATAATGGGGGTGGGTGGGGCTAAAGAGAATAGGGGTGGGTGGTTGGGGTTAGAGAGAATGTGGAAGGGTGGGAGGGGTAGTGAGAATGGGGGAAGGGTGGGTGGGTCTGGGTATTGAGAATGGGAGAAGGGTGGGTGGGGGTAGTGAGAATGGGAGAAGGGTGGGTGTGGGTAGTCAGAATGGGAGAAGGGTGGGTGGGGGTAGTCAGAATGGGGATGGGTGGGGGTAGAGAGATTGGGGAAAGGGTGGGTGGCTGATGGTAGAGAGAATGGGGAAGGGTGGGAGGGTGTGGGTAGAGAGAATGGTGGTTGGGTGGGACTAGACAGAGAGGGGGTAGGTTTGGTGGTGCAGAGAGAATGGCTATGGGCTGGGTGGATGAGGTAGAGAGAGTGGAGGTGGGGTGGGTGGGGGAAGAGAGATTGGGGGTAGGGTGGGTGGGGTAGAGAGAGTGGTGGTATGTTGGATGGTTGGGGAAAGAGTAGGGGTTGTTTGGGTGGGAGTAGAGAGTGGTGGTATGGTTGGTAGGGGTAGAGTGAGTGGAGGTAGGGTGGATGTGGTAGGAAGAATGCAGTAGTGTGGGGGTAGAGAGAATGGGGAAGGGGTGTGGAGGTAGAGAGAATGGGGAAAGGTGGGTGGAGGTAGAGAAAATGCAGGGTTGGGGTAGAGATACTGGGGAAGAGTGGGTTTAGAGAGAATGGGTGTTAGGCAGAATCACATGCAGTGCCCTTTGGGAACACGACATCCAATTAAGACTACAAGTGTAAGCACAATTTCACCTTTGGTACACGCCTGTACTACACAGTAAAGTAGTAGCGATGGCTGAGCAGCCAGACTTATCTCAATAGTTTAAGTGAGCAGTAGAACAAGTTACACAAAGGACCAACAAATACAGTGATTCAAATATACACTTACTCAAATTTTCTTGGTAAAAGAAAATACATTCATTTACTCAGTCAGTTAGAAAACATTACACTAGCATAAGCAGCTCAATATCACACACTAATAAACCACAAAAAAAATAAACCGGTTAGTAAATGAACAAGTTTAGCTCCAAATGAAGTGGGAGCAAAATGGCACTTCAAATACTTAATAAAGGAGTAAAAAGACAAGGTTATAAGAATAGACAGCCCACATACATTCATAGGCAGGGCAAAGGGTTTCAGTTAAATACAACCAGCAATTCTTCTCAATAGGCCTGGGCCAACGTCAGTGGTTCAGAGTCTTTTGTATAGCATAGCACAGTTCTGGTAGAGTGTTAGGGAGAATTCTCATTGATGGCTAATTTCCCTCACCTAGTGAGTCCCCAGCAGCTTTACTGGACTTCTGGAGTTTATTTTCTTTTCACTTGGTAAGAGTGTGAGCTTTTCCCCCACTCTTACCTGTGTTTTGCCAGGTATATTTCTCTGTTTTTGTGATTGTGAACTCTGAAGTACACCACTTCAGTAGCCCCCTTCTTTTGTGTGTCACACAGCACCTTCAGTGCCGTGGCACAGGGTTGTCTTTGAGACTTCCCCCCCACTCCATTTCTGAGGCTGACTACAGTCCCTAGAAAAAGGTAAAGTTACCATAACCTTTACCTAGTCAATCTACCACAGATCCAGTACACCCCATCTTCCATGGAGTACTGGAAAGGGTTACTTCATATCCCTTATTATCTGTACCTCCTAGAGCATTGTTTCGCTCTTTTAACATTTAGACTTGGCTGGTGGCAGTGGTATCTTTTCTACCGCGATTATATTAGATAAACGTGGTTTTGTTTTAGGCTATTATATTAGCCTCGAACACAAACCCGCTTGACCAAATTGTCTTTCTTTTGGCTCTGGTTGTGTTTATTCACCATTTCTTTTTGTTAAAGTCCTTCTTGTGTTTTACTTTGCGCGGCAAACTAGGTTCGCCTTCTTTGTTCACCGTCTTTTGGTGGGCTTCTGCCCAGAAGCCCTCTACCAGGCGCCTGGGTGTCTAGGTGGGCTGAATGTGAGGGAGGGGTGTAGTCACCCCCTGCACAGGGTATCCTAGGAAACCCAAGTCGCACTTTGCCATGATTGGCTGAGGTGGTTGTCCCGGCTGGACAACCCCCCTGCTGGGTGATTGACAGCCAGGCTGTGTGAATGGGTTTTTGCGCATAAAAGGCAGGTCTCTTGGACTAGATGTCAGAGTTGCCACTGGAACTTCAAGGAACCGAAGAGAAGCGAGAGAATGACGACTGCTGCAACTACCCCGTCCCGGTGAAGCCCTGCTGCAGTCCTGAGCTATCTACCCTCCAAACGCTACTTGTGTGTGTGTAGCGCCTAGACAACCCCCTTTCAAGAGCTAGGACTGCTTTTCATAAATGCAGCCCTATCTCATGAAAGAGGGATGCCAAGGCGCTACATTTAAGGTGCATTTGGTGTAGCGCCTAGACACCCGCTTTCAAGAGCTATGCCTGCTTTTTATGAAAAGCAGGCATAGCTCTTGAAAGCGGGTGTCTAGGCGCTACACACACACAAGTAGCGTCTGGAGGAGACTGGGGGTTTAAATGTTACTGCTCAAAGAAAAACATATTATAATGAATGGCTCATAAAATACATGCATCTTAAATCAGCATTTCAGATATGCGCTATTGTGCATGCCTGGCAATGCCCCCCTACTACAACAACAAGATCAAACAGGGAACCCTGCAGTTTCCAATAGGCGCATTATCTTGACATGGGGACCAGAGCCCCAGATAGAGATAAAGAAACCCGCAAAACCGGGACACCTCAGCACACCCCGCCACGGGGTCCCATGGCTATGCATGCACAATACAAAGGGCCACATTATTATTATCATTATTATTATTATTATTTTTTCAAAAGACACGCCAGACTGGCAATTGTTTTTTAAAAAGCTAATATGGTGCAACTACACATATGTCTTTAAAGCACCACCCGCTGACCATTGTTTTAAACATAGCGTCCCCCAGCATTTACCCCAGAGTCTAACAAACAAACATATTTTGTACCTATGCACATGTATATATTTTTAAACACAGTGGCATGTCAATAATTAAATATAAAAGATAGTACCTGGGGCAGGACTAAAATCTAGCACAGCCCCTAGTGAAAGGTCTGGGAAGAGGTCCTGTAGATAAATTAGGAAAAGTTAGCATTTTACATAAAACTAACGGAGGCTGCAGCATGTCAGAGTTTATAGACCCCTTACCTGATAGTCTGTCTGATCCTGCTCCTGCATGGTAGCTGTAACGAGCACGATGACTTCACACACACACACACACAGACACACACACACACACACACTGGGTCTGCAGCTGGTTAATTCTTAACAGGCGTCGCACAAGGGCTGACAACATTTAAGCCACCCCTCTTCATAATGGTATCTCAAAAGTGGCGGGCTTTGCAGATATCTGTGAAATTAACTCCAGATGGTCACCAGCTTCTGCCGCTCAAGATAAGGCCCTTGGACTTTGAGACCGGATCTAAGGGTCTTGGGGGAAGGGGAGGGCTGGGGGATGCATGGTCAGCCGGATACCATCCTCCCGGAAATTCCAAGGGCTCCTCCACCACCTGGGGCTGCATGGGTGTGGCAACATCCCCCGGAAATTCAAAGTGATCCATCAGAGCTGCCCCTCGGGGCTCAGACCACAGCACTTCCACCCTACCCATCCTGCTGAGGGCTGTAAGAACAGGCCATGCGGACACCGAGGCCATTTCCGGCCTCCCCTGGAATTTCAGAGATCAACAGCATGTCCACTGGGCCTGTTCCTGTTGAATTACAGCTGTAACACCACAGGGCTGGGCCCAACATCTGCTTTTGAGCTCTCTCTCTATATATATATATATATAGACGGCTGGCAGGGGTGTGGGGTGAACATGGCTTGCGCAGACCCTTGTGCATGTCATTTTGCAGCCTGAGTGCCTTGAAAAGGGCAGAGACCTCCACCAATGGCCCAGGATTCACACATGGACCCTTGCAGAACCATAGGGTCTTGCTTCACAAGCCTGTTGGACTCAGACCCATCACCCCAACATTTATTATGAATATTATTATTCATAAATTATTTTTTTTTAAATGTTTTCTCTCCAGCATAAATGATGGAAAAATTATGAAATATTAATTTTAAGAATCATAAAAATATGATTTATAAAAAGTTTTCTCCCCAACATAACCGGCCGGAAAAGTATGAAATGTTAATTTTTAATAAGAATAAAAATATGCGTATTAAAAATTAATATTTAATACTTTCTCATTTTTGATATAATTACAAATGTATTTTCGATTTTTTTTTTCTTTTTCTAATTCTTACCTGTCTTATTATAAGTGTAGACACCCTGCCACCCTATACTCAAGACCCTCTTTAACACAACCACCCCTGGTCAACGCCCAAAGCTTCAATCTTATGCATACCTTACCGCACCTGCCCAGTCGCGCTGATGCTGTTTAATCAGAGTTTCAACCCGGTCCTCAGGATTGGCTTGGACCTACAGCCAAAACACTGCTATATATATACACCCTGCACGCCACGCCCCACCCTTCAAAACGCCGCTCCACACTTCCGGTTCTTTGGGGTGACATCCGGAGGAAGTCCCCTTGGGGCCCCAACCCTTGGGGAGACCTTCCCGATAGCCCCCATGATGTCACATCCGGTGGGACACCCCCGCTAAGGACCCAGGACCTGTTAAACACACCTACATCACTTCCGGGACAGGATTTTGCCCAGACAGAACTTCCGGGGGAAACAAGAGGGGGCCACGCCCCGGATATGACATCATAGGGACCGGATATCCCGCCCTAAAGGGGCGTGGAAAGCTGTCGAGGCTCGTTTGATGAGGAAAGGTATCATTGTACACTACTACTCACAGGATTCTGCATAACATAGATAACGGTTAAGTGTTTGCCACAGAGTTTAGAAGAATTTGGCTAGGCGAAAAGTTTGACGAATGTTAAGGGAAGGACAAACCTTCATAGTTGAGGAAAGTTTTACGCACTTTCTTGAAGCAGAAAAGATTTCCGGACCGCGTTTGCACAGTACCTTGTTAATGAGGAAGAGCAGTAGCTGAGGCTGTTGTTCCTGGCAGTTTAGGCAGATCTCGTTGTTCCTGAGCTTCAGTCGTGGGGACAAGAAGGAGGACGTTGGGAGGTTCCTTGGGATGAGGCCACAAGCTTATCAAGACATCAGTTTAAGGTGTGAGTGCATTAAATTCCACGAGCTGGTTTCCTTCCCTCTGGCTATCTGGTTTTCAATAGCACTCTGATGAAAATTCGACCAGATGGGACGGTGCCCAGGTGGCTTGCGAGTTGGTTGTTCCCACCAAACTCAAGGGAAGAAGTTAACCTTGAAGGGCTTCTCTGTCGATGGAGTTTCAGGCAATTCGGACCTGCAGCAGGGCTTCACCGGACGTCCAGGAGTTGCAGCAGTCCTCTTCCTTCAGCTCATCTTCGGTTCTTTTGTTCCAGTGGTCGACTCTGCTTTCCAAGTCCCAGAGACCTGCTTTTAAACAGTTTTCCCTCCATTCATTCCAGCCTGGCTGTCACTCACACAGCAGGGTGGTTGTCCTTGCTGGACAGCCAGCCCGCCATTCACGCCAGAGTGCATTCAGGTCTCCTAGGAGACTAAGCACAGGGAGTTTTCGGGCACCTCCCTCACATCCTGTCCAGCCCAGACACCCTGGCGCAAGAGGAGGGCTTCAGCACTGAAGCCCACCAAAGCCAAACAAACAAAGGGACCAAACCTGGATTGACCCGATTTTTAGCTACCGTAGTTAGAGGTCGGAAAATATCATGGTAGTTTGATCTAAACCACTGATACCAGCCATTTAAAGTAGGAGAGGGTAACATTTTACTGTTACATGAGTGTTTTGACTCAGGGGCAGCCAGGCAACACCTCCAGCACTCTATAGGAAGATAGGGTTTGCTGGGTCAGTAAATTTAAACAAACTAGTAAAGTCAATTTAACTTTACATGTTCTGGGAGATGGTAGTCAGTCCCAGAGAAGGTGCTTTAAACCTTGAGAAGTCTGAAAGACAACCCTGTGCCACTGCACTGAAGGTGCTGTGTGACACAAAGAAAAAGTTGATGCCTATGGAGTTGTTTTAAAACTCCATAACCAAAGAACACAAAAGAGACACACACATCAAAATTCATGGAAGAGTGGGAAAAAAACCTCTAATTCTTCCCAGGTAAAAAAATAAAATCAAATCCCGGATATCCAGGGAAGTTACTGGGGGTCTCAAAAGTTAAGGGAAATAATCACATATTGAGAATTCTCTCTAACACAGGGTTAGAGAGAATGGGGAAAAGGGTGAGTGGATGGGGTAGAGAGAATGGGGAAAGGGTGGGTGGGGGTAGAGAGAGTGGAGGTAGAGATTGTGAGCGTAGAGAGAGTGTGGGTTGGGTGGGTGAGTGTCGACTCGATACTGGTGTTTACACAATAGGATTCTCCTCTCCCGACAATCACCTGGCAGCCGGCTAGGGTAAGTAGAATTACCATAGCATGATCATCACGCATTCTGCAATATCAGTACACATACGTCTGATCTATACATCATTCCCCATAGATCTGAGATTCAGAAGGATTTACCTGAAGCCAGTACAGAGCAGGGACCAGGTAAGTGCTTTTCTTCATTCCTTAAACGCTACTGCGTAACTCAATCAAGCACATTATGACTTATCCTATTGTATCCACAGATACACAGACACATCAGCAAAGGTACATTGACAAAATGGTTTGCTCTATTATCACTAGTATGCTTACAATGCATCTAATCACTAATGTTATCAATGCTCTTCCTTGTTTTCTTTTCTTTCTTGATTTGAACTGCAGAATTTGCGGTACGTACATCTTTTGAACTTCACACCATTTGAATGCTACTTATGTATTTCTCATGTCCTAATGTATGTTTACCATGCTTGTGAACGTGCATGTTGTAATTACAAAGAGCTCAGCCCTGAGGATGGAATCTAATTCTGAAATGCATTGGTTTATGAGCTAGCACTGCTGAGAATGCTTTTGCCTTCTAAAAACAATGTTGGGCACTTTATCAGAAGCGCTTATGTACTGATTTCATATTTTACCCATCAATGGAAAGCAAATCCTACAAATATTGCAGCTTTACTATAAGAGCCTTCTGTGAGCGCTTGGCTGACTGAGTGGATACACTCAGTTTTTTGTTCATGTGTGTGTATTTCTATGCATGTGTCATAGGATCCTTTGATGACGAGCAGCTACTCCAAATAAAGAATTATACTTCCATGTAACATCTAAATCTATGAAGTTTAATTGGAAGGGTAAAGAGGGGACAGGAGACTGCTCATTCTCACAGCAGTCCATAAGTGGGTGCTTTCAGACTTAATGGAGACTTAATGGAGAGAGTTAACTGCTTGTAACATTGAAGCTGCACTAGAATAGTCTCATTAGAATGCATAAAGAATTTGGATGCCCCACACAAATAAGTTTGTCCCTGCCCCATCGCTTGTGAAGTTAGCGCCCCAACCTTTGAAGGGTTAGCGGGTAACCGTAATTTAGGTTTTGTTGAGCCCCTGACCACAAGTACACACACATGCACGCACATGCACACCCAGCCACCCATACATTAAAGTGTCTACCCTTTCACCATACAGGCACAACAAAGCAGCCACCCGTACATTTAAGTGTGCACCCTTTCAGCATACAGTCACTCCCAGGCAGCCACCCATACATTTGTGTGTGCACACTTTCACCATACACTCACATAGGCATACCCAGTGCTTTAAGTGGGGTAAGAAATTGAGGGGGGCCCTCGCTTGGGGGCGTGGCTTTCATTGTGGTCGTGGCCTAAAAGTGCACAAATCATAGTAAGGTGCGCAAACAAATATATAAATGGATGTGAGCATTTATATGTTTGTATGCGTACTACTATGGTGTGTGTACTTTTCAAGCCATATTTTATAAACATAGCAATGTTACATATTTCTATGTTTATAAAAGGTGGTTTGAAAAGTGCACAAACCATAGTAAGTTACGCACACTTGTGTGCTTACCTTACTATGGTTTGTGTACTTTTCAAGTCACCTTTTATAAACATAGATATTTGTAACATGTTTCTATGTTTCTAAAAGATGGCTTGATACGTAAACAATTCAAGGCATCTTTTATAAAGCGTTGATGACGGACAAAACAAACCGCAAGGTGGCTTTGTCCGTCGACAAAGCTTTATAAAAGATGCCTTGAATTGTGCACGTTTCAAGCCGTCTTTTATAAACATAGAAATATTTCTACCTTTATAAAAGATGGCTTGAAACGTACACAGTTCAAGGCATCTTTTATAAAGCTTTGCCGACGGAGAAAGGCACCTCGGGCTCTGTGATCTATCTGCTATCACTGAGCCCGAGGCGTCTTTCACCCTCTGCAAACCCGCGGGCTCCGTGATTTAATCTGCATATTAGATCACGGAGCCCACGGGGGTCAGTGACCTGGGGAGGGAAAACAAAGGGACAGTAACTTCCTCTGATGACCCTGATGAGGGGTCATCAGAGGGAGTTACACTAACTGACAGAAGTGCCGCCAGCCTCAGCGTCGCTGTGGCTGGCTGGCACTTCTGTCAGCTTGGCCAATATAATGACGGGCGCATTTCCCGTCGCGGCTGCGGCCGCGGTGGGATAATGCATCCTGCCAATGTTGTGTGGGATGGAGACCCCGGCTGGGCCCCGGCTCAGCCCCACTTTCTGGAGACTGCCGGGGCCTGGCCCCGGCAGGCCCCGGCCCACTTAAAGCACTGGGCATACCCAGGCTGCATCATGCACATTACATTATATACATACATATACACATACTTACATGCACGCACACACACTTTTAATCCGTTCGTCCAGGGAACGAGACCTTCAGCTCCCTGCAGTAGCTAGGAATGCCTGTTCCCCTCATCTGCAGAGGATCGAGAGGCTCCCATCTCATTGGGTGGAGGGGGGTCCCATTAGTTCAAAATTAAATGGTTTCTTTTTGAAGTCTCTCTGACTTTATAAAGAAATGATTTCCGTTAAAGGACCAAACCGGAACAGAAATATTTTTTTGTTTTGAAGGCAGAGTGACTTCAAACTGAAACTATGGGCCTCATTATGAGTGTGGCGGTCCGGAAACAAGGGTGCCGGTAAGCTTACCGGCACCCTTATTTCTGAACCGCCCCACTCAGTGTCTGCCTGCTGGGGCTGCTGCGCCTGACAGGTCTGACCCTGGCAGGCGCAGCGGCCCCAGTAGGCAGACTCATCACGGAAGCACCAGCACCGTTAGTGACGGTGTCAGTGCTTCCCTGAACCCATGTGGACTAACATTTTCTGGCTCCTAGCTTCCCGGTCCGCCGGGACTGGTAATGTCCTGGTAGCACCAGGAAGCTAGGGGTCGGAAATGGTGTTACGAGGTCGGTGGCAACCCGCCGTCACACCAGCGTGTTACCGCCAACCTCATAATGAGGCCCTTTTTCTTTTTGAATTCATGGGGCTCCATGCCCCATGACTTCAAAAAGAAATAGAATCTTTTTTTGTCACTCTGCCTTCATAAAGAAATTATTTCTGTAAAAAAAATCTTTATGAAGGCAGAGTACTCCAAAAAGATTTTTTCTTTCTGTTTAAACCATTTTTTTTTATGTCTCAGGCCCCTCCTAGGACATGGATGGGGCCCCCACACTGCAGGTGGTGCGGGGCCCCAATTATGCCAATGGCAGCAGGGCTTCACCAGTCATCCAGGAGTTGTAGCATTCCTCTTCCTTCAGCTCATCTTTGGTTCTTTTGTTCCAGTGGTCGACTCTGCTTTCCAAGTCCCAGAGACTTGGCTTTTGAACAGTTTTCCCCCATTCATTCCAGCCTGGCTGTCACTCACACAGCAGGGTGGCTGTCCTTGCTGGACAGCCAGCCGGCCAATCATGCCAGAGTGCATTCAGGTCTCCTAGGAGACTAAGCACAGGGAGTTTCGGGCACCTCCCTCACATCCTGTCCACCCCAGACACTCCGGCGCAAGAGGAGGGCTTCCACACTGAAGCCCGCCAAAGGCCAACAAACGTAGGGACCAAACCTGGTTTGGCGCGCAGAGACAAACACAAGAAGGACTTTTCCTAAAAGAAATGGCGAAAAAATATGACCAGAGTCTGTTTTCTCAGACAGGTCTGGGGCGCCATATTGAAAAACATGGCTGATCCGATTTTTATCTACCGTTGTTAGCGGTTGGGAAAAATGACGGTAGTTGATCTAAACCACTGCCACCAGCCATTTAAAGTAGGAAAAGCTAACATTGGACTGTTACATGAGCGTGTTGACTCAGGGGAAGCTAGGCAACCCCTCCAGCACTCTATAGTAAGATAGGGTGTGCTGGGTCAGTAAATTTAAAGAGACTAGTAAAGTCAATTTAACTTTACATGCTCTGGGAGACAGTAGTCAGTCCCAGAGAAGGTATTTAAACCTTGAGAAGTCTGAAAGACATCCCTGTGTCACTGCACTGAAGGTGCTGTGTGACACACAGAAAAAGATGATGCCACTGGAGTTGTTTTAAGACTCCATAACCAAAGAACACAAGAGTAAAACACATTGAAAATGAAAATTTCAAATCCCCAAAATATAGCAAACGAGCTGGAGGGCTCTAAGGTAGAGGGAATTTAGCACTTGTTTAAGAAATCTCCCTAACAATGGGGAAGGTGGGTGACTGGGGTAGATTGAACAGGGGAAGGGTGGGTGACTGGGGGTAGATTGAATGGGGGACGTGTGGGCAGGTGGTTGAATGCAGTGAGAATGGGTAAAGGGTGGGTGGCTGGGGTATAGAGATTGGGGGAAGGGTGGACAGCTGGGGTAGATATAATGGGGAAGGGTGGATGGGGCTAGAGAGAATGAGAAAGGGTGGGAGGGGCTCGACAGAATGGGGGAAGGGTGTGGGTAGATGTTAGGAAAGATTTCATAATTGTATGTAATTTTCCCTACATGTGGCAACCCCCAAACTTTTTGCTGTTGTTTTACACCCTGATCTAGACTTTGCCAGAGAAGCGCAGCCTTCCGCCGCACTCCTCTGGGCTTTCGCTCAATTCTTATGGGGAAACTGACATGCCCTTAAGACAGTCGGTACTGGGAGAGTTTGTTTCCCTTAGTCCTTTCCTCATGTTGCAGCTTTTGTGTAACATGAAACAAGAGTGCACTGTAACTTACTTTACCATGCTCTTGGGTCTCTAGTCCTTCCGAAGGCCCTAGAAACCTCTTGCTGGACTTATTATACGCGGGAAAGTGCATGCCTTGCGTGTGCCTCCAGGATGTGGGCTGGGATGTCTGTTCCCAATACACAACCTGGGTGCCAGAGAGTCTGGTGTGTCCTGAATGCCTGGGACCACCGTGGTCCGTGATAGGTCCACGTATGGTTTGAGTCTTTGTGAGCAGATCTCCCATTGGGTCCTCTCCGTTTTGGCGCAAAGGGAACTTTGGATAAGAGGAGGCTGAAAACACCACTACCATGTCTATCTCCTGAGTTTACACCCAACAAGGGATAAGGAGCCAAGTATCCTACAACAAGAAGCTGAGTCGAGGAACCGCTGGTGACCCGCTGAAGGTTTGGCACCCTGAACCGCTGTCGTCCTGTGAGACCCCTCTGCATCTGATCGTCCTAGAAGGTCTGCGAAGGCGCTTCTACCCATTGGAATAGTGGGACCAACTATTCTCGACACCTTCATCAAACCCTGCAAGAAAGCCTCTTCGGAAGTGTCCCTGGGCCAACCAGTGGGCTGACCATCTTACGCAGGACGCTTTTGCTCTGTCAGCGCCGCCGTTTTGGGGAAGCCCTCGAAACTTGGTTTACTCCTTGCTCTGCATCCACAGCACCCTCACACCGAATTTCGTACCCTTGGCATTCCCAAGTCTGAAGTGAGACGAGTGCGCCCGGACCAGAGTAAACGCGGTTGCCGTGTTGCCCTGCTGTGGTAACAACCTGTGCACGTCCGCTGCTTTTGGGACACCCTCTACCCTGCATCCTGCTACGCAGACTCTACACGGTGTTGAGACGTCCTGATCCTCGCAGCTGAACCTGCCAGCAACGTGAACTGAACTGGAGAAGTCGGGGTCTGCCTGCGTCGGGGACCTGTGAGTAGGCCATACCCCAACCGGTGGCCCCTCGCGCAGGAGCCCGTTTTTTTTCTACTGCTGTTACGAACTTGCGACTCTATCCCGCACTTTCACCCTGCCTCTGCCCACAAGTGGAGGCCCTGCTTGAGTAGTGGGGACTTGTTCTGCATCACTCCATTCACCTTCCTGAACTGCCCGATATCCTTGAAGAAGCCCTCTTTTGTCCATTGGCACCAGCGCATGCAGGTACCTTTGAGCACAAGGCTCCTCTCTTCGTAGGGCTCGGACTTCCTCCTAGTTAGGTGTATTTCAGGTGTCGAAATGGGTGTAATGATTACTTGCACTGCCTCTTTTCCTCCCCATCTAGGTGGTCTACATATTACGTGCTCCTAACTCCTTAGACCCCTCGGTCTTGTATATATATTGTATTGGTTTACTTAAGTATTATTGTGATTCTTTGCTATGGTCAATGTTACAAAGGCCTTGTAATAAATGTGTCTATATTTTTAATATAACACCTGTCTGGAGTAATTTGTAAGTGTCCTTGCTTTGTGTGCTCATTGCGGGCTTTCAGTCACCCTCACCCCTCTTGAGGCTTAGTCTTGACCGCCGCCATCGCTACCCTGATTGGTCTGGCTTGTCCAGAGGTTACCCTGTTCCAAGAAACTAGGCTGGCCTTCTGAACCTCTGCCCCTCCAGGTCAGAGTTCAGAAATCCATTTTAACAAATTGGTGTACAGCGGTGGGTTACGACTGAAGGTATACAGTGTTGCGCACGAGCGAAGTCATTTCAAGTTATTTCTAACGGGACACGTAGTGAATTATCGTAGTATAACTTTTTAAAGGCCATAGTCCTATCTAGCATTATGGAAACGAGTACCTTGTTAACTTTAAATGCTTCTAAATCCGAAACATTGCAAAAGATGTGTGCTGAGAGAGGTGTCTCCTCTCAAGGCACCAAAATGGAAATGATCCAAAGAATCATGGCGTGGCAAGAAGCTCAGTTTAGCACTATATCTTCAGAGGACAGTGCAGAAGGAGGTGGGGCTGCTCTCACTGGTAGAACTGACAGTTCTGCCGATGCACTGGTCCACAGCGACCAGGAGGACAGGGAGGATGAAATGTCCAATGTTTCCTCTGCCCGTGCTGACGGGGAGGCCATACTTAAATTCAAGAGGCAAGAACTGCTGTTTAGGCAGAAGGAGCTTGATTTCAATATGAAGGAGCTTGATTTCAATATGGCCAAACTAAGAATGGAACAGGCAGAAAAACAGAAAGACAGGGATCACCAGTTGGAACTGGCCAAGCTCCAAGTTGCCAATGGATCCAAGGTTTATGGACATGGGTCTGGGGCCTCCTCTCATCCAAGGTTTGCAAAAGATCTGCTCAGTGTGTATGAGGAAAAGAATGACATTATGGACTGGCTGAATACATTTGAGTATGCATGTGAAGTTCAACAAGTTGACAATGCTGATAAAACTTCCTGGTTACTTAGCAGACTGCCCCATTCTGGCTGCAGTGCCATTATGGAAATGTCGAAGGCTGAGAGAGCAGATTATGCAATGTTGAAGCAGACTCTCATTTTAAAGTTTGGAAAGACTCCTGCCCAATACTTAAAAAGATTCAGAGAGTATAAGAAAAAAGAAGGTGGTACTTGGGTATCTTATGTAACTGAATCCTTAAAAAACTTGACTGGCTGGGTTGAAGGTTATAAGGTTTCTACCTTTGAAGGTATGATAAGTCTTGTCATGCTGGAACATATTTTTGCATCTTCTTCCCCTGAGCTAAAGCAGCATTTGGCAGATTCAAAGGAGATAGATCCTAAGAAGCTTGCCATTGTAGCAGATTTATGGGTGTCACATCGAGAGTCCCATAAGGACAAGACTCATCCTGGTAAGCAGGAGGAAGGGAAAAAGTCCAAAGATAAGGAGGGTGGGGAAACTGATAAATATTCTTCCCAAAAGGGCCACAAAAAGAAAAATAAGGGTAAGACACAATAGAACTCAGAGTAGTGGAGGTCAGCCTCCGAAACAGAACTCTGGTTATAATAAGCCTCCCTGTGTAAACAGACCCCATGGATCATGTTTTGCTTGTGGAGCAACTGACCACGTGAAGGGGGATCCCAGATGTAACGTCAAAACCTTGGGGGTCCACTCTGCTAATCTGGCCTTCTCCTCCTACGAGGAAGAAGAGATTACCGGAGCATCCTTCTCCTCAGACTCCTTCCCCAGTGGGATAGAAGCTGAGGTAGTTTTAGTTTCCCTGGGTTCCTGGGAGCCTAAAGTCGCAGAGGCTTATGCTAGGATTCCAGATAACACCAAGCACTACTTTAAAGACAGTGTGCTGATCAATGGAGTAGATACTCCAGCTCTTAGGGATAGTGGGTGCAGTCGCACTGTAGTGGATTCTACCTTGGTAGACTCAGAGGAAGTTGCCAGAGCTACGCTGATGCCCACTAAGGTGGCTGACGGCCCACCTCTCATGTTCCCCGTAATACCTGTAAGTCTTACTATCAATGGTACAGCAGTCAAGATTCCAGTGAGCATTCAGAGGCGTGTCCCAGGAAAGGTCTTGTTGGGCAATGATCTCAGGGCTTTAGGGCTTGTGGGAGATACTGCTGACAGACCCTGCACAGGTCTCAAACGAGGGCAGCATTGGCCAAGACCAATGCCCTGCCCCAGCCAAAGGGGAAACCCACGGCTAAAGGAGTCAAGAAACCAAGAAGAGGGAAAGAGAACATTCCCCCTAGCTTGCCTACCACTGCGGTGGAGGTAGTTGGTCAATCACCCGGACCTGACGAGGAGGTGGTGATGCCTGAAGTATTTGACCCCAATGACCATCCTGAACTAAATGATTTGTTAGTAGAAGGTGGTCCTGACAGGGAAGAATTCAGTAAAGGCCAAGGTGAGTGCCCACCTCTGGAAGGCCTAAGGAGACAGGCCTGCTCCTAGCTTGAGGGTGAACCTTCTGGGAAGCATCGGGTTTATTGGGAAGGTGGACTCCTGTATAGTGAGCCCACAGAGTCTACAGAAGGAGACCATAGGAGGTTGGTGGTTCCCCTTGCTGTAAGACCCTTCCTCCTGCAGCTGGTGCATGAAGTGCCCTTGCTGGTCACCTTGGTATTAAGAGGACCAAGTAAAGGTTATCTATGCACTTCTACTGGCGCAAGATGGGGGTGCAAGTAGAAAGTCACTGCAGGAGTTGTGCCTCCTGCCAGTTATCTCGTAAGAGTGGTTCAAAAATCCAAGCTCCATTGGTACCACTCCCAGTTGTGGGAGTACCATTCGAGAGGGTAGGGATCAACATTGTTGGTCGCCTTGACCCCCAAACATCCTCAGGCAATAGGTTTATCTTGGTATTGGTCGACCATGCCTCCAGATATCCTGAGGCCATACCATTGAAAACTGTGACTGCCAAGTCAGTCGCAAAAACTTTACTCTTCATCTTTACTAGGGTTGGCTTCCCTAAAGAAGTTGTGTCTGACAGAGGCAGCAACTTTATGTCGAAGTATATGCAGGCTATCTGGAAAGAATTGGAGTCACCTACAAGTTCTCCTCTGCATACCACCCCCAGACCAATGGTCTGGTGGAACGGTTTAACAGAACGTTAAAAAGTAGGATTGGGGCTCTGGAAGAACCTCAAAGAAGAAAATGGGATCTTCTTTTACCATGCTTACTGTTTGCCTACCGAGAGGCACCACAGGAGGGTGTTGGCTTCAGCCCCTTCGAACTTCTGTTTGGTCACCCTGTGCGGGCACCCTTAGCCATAGTCAAGGAGGGATGGGAGATGCCCACTCCCCCTATTACTACCAACGTAGTAGACTATGTGGTAGGGCTCTGAAAAAGGATGGTACTCCTGATGGGTCTGGCTAGCGACAAGTTGAAGGCAGGACAAGCCCTGCTGAAACATTGGTATGACCAGAAAGCTTCCCTCATCAACTTTACACCTGGTCAGCAAGTCCTGATCATGAATCCCATAACGCCTAGAGCTTTACAGGATAAGTCGTCAGGCCCTTACACAGTGGTGGAGCCCCTGGGTGAGGTCAACTATTTAGTGGACCTTCGAAGGCCTGGACAGGCTCCAAAAGTGTTCCACGTAAATAGGCTGAAGGCTTTCATCCAAAGAGTTGAAATGGCAGCACTGCTATTGGCTTCAGATGTTGAGGAAGAGGAGTCAACCTCTCCCTGACCTGTTTCAAAGCAGTTCTTCAGATAGCTCCTTTGAGGGTGTCCGAGTGGCCCCTCACCTGACTTCTGATCAGCAGGCTGAGGTGAAAAGTTTGCTTAGGCAATTTTCCCCCCTGTTTTCACAGTCCCCTGGTTTGACACCTTGGTGCAAACATAACATAGACACAGGAGACAGTGTACCTACCAAAAGTAGGGGATACAGGATGTCAGATAAAGTACGGTCTTACATTAAGACGAAGGTCAACAAAATGTTAGATCTTGGGGTGATTGAACCCTCTAGTAGTCCTTGGTCCAGCCCTGTGGTTTTGGTTCCAAAAGCCGGTACTTCCGAATTGAGGTTCTGCGTGGATTACAGGGCTCTGAATGCTGTCACCAAGACAGATGCCCACCTCTTGCCTCGAACAGATGAGCTGGTGGATACCTTGGGTGCCTCCAAGTATCTCAGCACGCTTGACATCACTGCAGGCTATTGGCAAATAGCCCTCACAGAACATGCCAAGGAGAAGACAGCTTTCTCAACTCCAGAAGGTCTTTACCAGTTCAGGGTAATGCCTTTTGGATTGAAGAATGCACCTGCCACTTTCCAGAGGCTTGTGAATCATGTGTTGAATGGGTTGGATGAATTCTGTCTTGCATATCTGGATGATATATCAGTTTTCAGTGCCACCTGGGAAGACCATGTGAAACACATTGGGATTGTGTTACAGGCTCTTCAGAAAGCCCACTTGACCATAAAGGCCAGTAAATGCCAGATTGGACAAGGCTCAGTGGTTTACCTTGGACAAGTAGGTGGAGGGAGGATACAGCCTCTACCTAGTAAAGTACAAGCAGTACAAGACTGGCCTACCCCCACTACACAGACCCAAGTGAGAGCCTTCTTAGGACTCACTGGGTATTACAGATATTTCATGGCAGACTATGGCACCATAGCTGCCCCTCTGACTGCTCTCACCACTCCAAAGAAACCCAAGAAGGTAACTTGGACTGAAGAGTGTGAGAAGGCCTTCAATGGCTTAAAAGACTCCCTGCACCAGGCCCCTGTACTCAGGGTCCCTGATTACCAAAGACCTTTTATTGTGCAGACAGATGCCCCTGAGACTGGGATAGGAGCTGTACTATCACAAGTAGATGAGAAGGGCAAGGAACGCCCTATTGGTTTCATTAGTTGCCAATTTAAGGACAAATAGCTCAGATGGTCCACAGTAGAGAAAGAATGTTTCTCTGTTGTGTGGGCCCTACGGAAGGTGAGGCCTACCTCTATGGGACCCACTTCACTGTTCAAATTGACCATAAGCCCTTAAAGTGGCTGATGAACATGAAGGGAGAGAATCCAAAGTTGCTTAGGTGGTCCATAAGTCTACAAGGCTTTGACTTTTGAGCATAGGCCAGGTTTCCAACATAGCAATGCTGATGGGTTGTCCAGAATGTTTAACCAACCTGAACAAGAAACTCATCCAGGGGTGGATTAGTTCTCCCTGTCCTTAGTCTGGGAGGGGCGAGTGTTAGGAAAGATTTCATAATTGTATATAATTTTCCCTCCATGTGGCAACCCCCAAACGTTTTGCTGTTGTTTTACACCCTGATCTAGACTTTGCCAGAGAAGCGCAGCCTTCCGCCGCACTCCTCTGGGCTTTCGCTCAATTCTTATGGGGAAACTGACATGCCCTTAAGACAGTCAGTACTGGGAGACTTCGTTTCCCTTAGTCCTTTCCTCATGTTGCAACCTTTGTGTAACATGAAACAAGAATGCACTGTAACTTACTGTACCGCGCTCTTGGGTCTCTAATCATTCCAAAGGCCCTAGAAACCTCTCGCTGGACTTATTATTTGCGGGAAAGTGCATATCTTGTGTGTGCCTCCAGGATGTGGGCTGAGATGTCTGTTCCCAATACACATCCTGGGTACCAGAGAGTCGGGAGTGTCCTGAATGCCTGGGACCACCGTGGTCCGTGATAGGTCGACGTATGGTGTGAGTGTTTGTGAGCAGATCTCCCATTGGGTCCTATCCGTTTTGGCGCGAAGGGAACTTTGGATAAGAGGAGGCTGAAAACACCACTACCATGTCGATCTCCTGAGTTCACACCGAACAAGGGATAAGGAGCCAAGTGTCCTGCAACAAGAAGCTGAGTCAAGGAACCGCTGGTGACCCGCTGAAGGTTTGGCACCCTGAACCGCTGTCGTCCTGTGAGACCCCTCTGTATCTGATCATCCTAGAAGGTCTGTGAAGGTGCTTCGACCCATTGGAATAGTGGGACCAACTATTCTCGGCACCTTCATCAAACCTTGCAAGTAAGCCTCTTCTGTAGTGTCCGTGGGCCAACAAATGGGCTGATCAGTTTACGCAGGATGCTTTTGCTCTGCACCGCCGCTGTTTCGGGGAAGCCCTCGAAACTTGGTTTATTGCTTGCTCTGCGTCCACGGCACCCTCACACCGAATTTCGTACCGTTGGCATTCCCAAGTCTCAAGTGAGACGAGTGCGCCCGGACCAGAGTAAACGCGGTTGCCGTGTTGCCCTGCTGTGGTAACAACCTGTGCACGTGAACTGAACTGGAGAAGTCGGGTTCTGCCTGCATCGGGGACCGGTGAGTAGTCCATACCCCAACCGGTGGCCCCTCGCGCAGGAGCCTGTTTCTTTTCTACCGCTGTTATGAACTAGCGACTCTATCCCGCACTCTACCCTGCCTCTGCCCACAAGTGGAGGCCCTGCTTGAGTAGTGGGGACTTTTTTCTGCATCGCTCCATTCACCTTCCTGAACTGCCTGATATCCTTGAAGAGGCCCTCTTTTGTCCATTGGCACCAGCGCGTGCAGGTACTTTTGAGCACAAGGCTCCTCTCTTCGTAGGGCTCAGACTTCCTCCTAGTTAGGTGTATTTCAGATGTCGAACTGGGTCTAATGATTACTTGCACTGCTTGTTTTCCTCCCCATCTAGGTGGTCTACATATTACTGTAACGCTCACCTGATTCCCGCAGAGGCGCCGGTCTTGACTGGGTGAATGCCGTATCTTCAAAGGTGATGTGTAACACACGGTTGGCTCTTTGGGCTGGACCTCAGTGCACTGTATGTCTGACTTGAAGAGTAAGATGTCTGCAGATAGAAAATATGGGATTAATGAACTGGGGTTATTGGGTGCCTCTCTCCTCTTCCCTTTCTCTTCTCCTGTAGAACCCCAAAGGTTAACGCCCTCACCTTAGGTAAGTGAACGCCGAGCTCTCCATCTGCCTCGGGGCAGGGTGCCGTAACCAGTTTCTTCACTGGTTAAGGGTGCAGGCCTCTTGACCTCAGAGGACTGCTGTCCGTCGTTAACTGCACGAACGGTAAGTTCTGGGCACTTCAAATGTCTTAAAAGTCTTTTGTAATGATATCTCTTGTTTTGCAGGGTTCCGGCGATGGCGGATGGCGGGCTGATGAGAGTTGAGGATCGAACCCGCGTGAGGAATAGAAGCGCCTGGAAGCACGTAAGTAAGCGCTTGTAGCCTGCTTCACGATGCGCACTAACTGTCCCTTTTATCTTGCAGGTACATGTTCGGAGCTTTAGAGAAGCTGAAGGGTGCTGGAATACCCACTGGATTCGGCGTGGGAAGGAGTAATGGCACGTGAGTAATAAAGTTGGCCAATGTCTTTAAACGCACCTTCTTTTGTCTTTCAGATGCGGGATGCAGCGCCGAAGAGTAGGTAAGCCTTTGTCTTTCAGATGCCGGAATGCAGCGCAAGGCGTTGGTGACAGCCGATGGACCAGGTAAGAGATGCGCTGCCACTGAAGACCGTAGTGCTAACCTGTTCTTTCTTTGTCTTTACAGGTGCTGCTGAAGACTGGATTCCAGGATGGTAAGCCTTTGTTCCCTTAGGCCCAGGATCAGAAGCAGAAGACACGATGAGCGTTCTGCTGCAGAGAATGCAGAATAACACAAAGCAAGATTCATCCATCGGGTGTGGTTTAAATAGCCTCCTGTAGTGCTTAGGTGTCTCCTTCCACAGCCACGCCTAGGTAAGAAAAGAGTTCCTGCTTTCCAGAAGAGTTCCAGTGTTCTGAACCTAGGGAGTGGCTCCTGCCCCACCCAACAGGAAAAGTAGTCCCAAACAGAAGAGGATCAGGGGTTCAACTGGCAGGTAAGTAAGCAGCATGGTCTGCTGCAGGTAAGTCCACCCAAGCATTATGAGCCCGGCGCTTCCAGCGCTGGGACTGGGCATCTTTATGAGCCTGGTGCCACTGGCGCCAGGACAGGGTCCAAAAGGTCCCAATTGGGACTGGCTGGCACTCGGAACCGGGGTTATGGGTCTGCTTCCAAGGGAGTCGGGCAAGTCCTGATCTTTTGGAAGCAGAGATCATGACAATTACGTGCTCCTAACTCCTTAGACCCCTCGGTCTTGTATATATATTGTATTGATTGTGATGTCTCGGTTTACTTTAGTATTATTGTGATTCTTTGCTATGGTCGATGTTACAAAGGCCTTGTAATAAATGTGTCTATATTTTTAATATAACACCTGTCTGGAGTAATTTGTATGTGTCCTTGCTTTGTGTGCTCATTGCGGGCTTTCAGTCACCCTCACCCCTCTTGAGACTTAGTCTTGACCGCCGCCATCGCTACCCTGATTGGTCTGGCTTGTTCAGAGGTTACCCTGTTCCAGGAAACTAGGCTGGCCTTCTGAACCTCTCCCCCTCCAGGTCAGAGTTCAGAAATCCATTTTAAAAGTAGAGAGAAGAGGGGGAAAGTGGGTGGGTGGGGGTAGAGAGAATGGAGGAAGGAAGGGCAGGTGGGAGGGGGTAGAGAGAATGGGGGAAGGCAGTGTGGGGGTAGAGCGAATGGGGAAAGGTAGGTGGGTGGGCGGGTGTATAGAGAATGAGGGAAGGGTAGGTGGCTGGGGCAGAGAGAATGAGGAATAGTGGGTGGTGGTCGAGAGAATGGGGAAGGGTGGGTGGTTTGGCGTAGAGTGAATGGGGATGGGTGGTAGATAGATTTGGGAAGCATGGGTGGCTGCAGAGAGAATGGGGAAAGGGTGGGTAGATGGGGGTAGAGAGCATGGGGCAATGGTGGGTGGATGGGGTAGAGAGAATGGGGAAGGGTGGGGGTGGGGTTAGAGAGAATGGAGAAAGGGTGGGTATGTGGGGTTTTAGGCAGAATCACCTGCAGTACCCTTTGGGAACACTACAGGCAATTAGGACTACAAGTGTAAGCACAATTTCACCTTTGGTACAAGCCTGTACTACACAGTAAAGTGGTAGCGATGGCTGAGGAGCCAGACTTATCTCGAGAGTTTAAGTGAGCAGTAGAGCAAGTTACACAAAGGACCAACAAATACAGTGATTCAAATATACACTTACTCAAATTTTCTTGGTAAAAGAATATACATTTATATACTCAGTCAGTTAGAAACATTACACTAGCAGAAGCAGCTCAATATCACACACTAATAAACCACAAAAAAATACAACCGGTAAGTAAATGAACAAGTTTAGCTCCAAATGAAGTGGGAGCAAAATGGCACTTCAGATACTTAATAAAAGGGTAAAAGGACAAGGTTATAAGAATAGACAGCCGAAATAGATTCATAGGCAGGGCAAATGGTTTCAGTTAAATAAAACCAGCAATTCTTCTCAATAGGCCTGTGCCAAAGACAATGGTTCAGAGTCTTTTGTATAGGATAGCACAGTACTGCTAGAAAACGGTTAAGTGTTTGCCACAGAGTTTAGAAGAATTTGGCTACGCAAAAGGTTTGACGAATCTTAAGGGAGGGACAAGCCTTCGTAGTTGAGGAAAGTTTTACGCACTTTCTTGATGGCTGAAAAGATTTCCGGACCGCGTTTGCACAGTACCTTGTTAATGAAGTAGAGCTGTATCTGAGGCTGTTGTTCCTGGCAGTTCGAACAGCACTCTGATGAAAATTCGACCAGATGGGGACGGTGTCCAGGTGGCTTGCGAGTTGGGTGTTCCCACCAAACTCAAGGGAAGAAGTTAACCTTGAAGGGCTTCTCTTTCGATGGAGTTACAGACAATTCGTACCTGCAGGAGGGCTTTACCGGTCGTCCAGGAGTTGCAGCAGTCCTCTTCCTTCAGCTCGTCTTCGGTTCTTTTGTTCCAGTGGTCGACTATGCTTTCTTTTAAACAGTTTTGCCCCATTCATTCCAGCCTGGCTGTCACTCACACAGCAGGGTGGCTGTCCTTGCTGGACAGCCAGCCGGCCAATCACGCCAGAGTGCATTCAGCTCTCCTAGGAGACTAAGCACAGGGAGTTTTGGACAACTCCCTCACATCCAGTCCACCCCAGACACCCTGGCGCCAGAGGAGGGCTTCCGCACTGAAGCCCGCCAAAGGCCAACAAACAAAGGGATCAAACCTGGTTTGGCGTGCAGAGACAAACACAAGAAGCACCTTTCCTAAAAGAAATGGCGAAAAAAGTTGACCGGAGTCTGTTTTTACAGATAGGTCTTGGGCATCATATTGAAAAACATGGCTGACCCGATTTTTAGCTACCGTTGTTAGCGGTCGGAAAATATCATGGTAGTTTGATCTAAACCACTGCTACCAGCCATTTAAAGTAGGAGAGGGTAACATTTTACTGTTACATGAGTGTTTCGACTCAGGGGCAGCTAGGCAACCCCTCCCGCACTCTATAGGAAGATAGGGTGTGTTGGGTCAGTAAATTTAAAGTGAATAGTAAAATCAATTTAACTTTACATGCTCTGGCAGATGGTAGTCAGTCCCAGAGAAGGTGTTTTAAACCTTGGGAAGTCTGAAAGAGAACCCTGTGCCACTGCACTGAAGGTGTTGTGTGACACAAAGGAAAAGTTGATGCCTATGGAGTTGTTTTAAAACTCCATAACCAAAGAACACAAAAGTGAAACACACATCAAAAAACATGTAAGAGTGGAAAAAAAAAGGCTCTCACTCTTCCCAGGTAAAAAAATAAAATCCCAGATATCCAGCGAAGTTGCTGGGGGTCTCAAAAGGTAAGGGAAATTATCACATATTGAGAATTCTCCCTAACACAGGGTTAGAGAGAATGGGGAAAAGGGTGCGTGGATGGGGTAGAGAGAATGGGGAAAGGGTGGTTGGGGGTAGAGAGAGTGAGCGTAGATAGAGTAGTAGTAGAGATGGTGAGCGTAGATAGAGTGTGGGTTGGGTGGGTGAGTGTAGACTCGATACTGGTGTTTACACAATAGGATTCTCCTCTCCCGACAATCACCTGGCAGTCGGCTAGGGTAAGTAGAATTACCATAGCATGATCATCACGCATTCTGCAATATCAGTAGACATACGTCTGATCTATACATAATTCCCCATAGATCTGAGAATCAGAAGGATTAACCTGAAGCCAGTACAGACCAGAGACCAGGTAAGGGCTTTTCTTCATTCCTTAAACGCTACTGCGTAACTCAATCAAGCACATTATGACTTATCCTATTGTATCCACAGATACACAGACACATCAGCAAAGGTACATTGACAAAATGGTTTGCTCTATTATCACTAGTATGCTTACAATGCATCTAATCACTAAGGTTATCAATGCTCTTCCTCGTTTTCTTTTCTTTCTTGATTTCAACTGCCGAATTTGCGGTATGTACATCTTTTGAACTTAACACCATTTGAACGCTACTTATGTATTTCTCATGTCCTAATGTATGTTTACCATGCTTGTGAACGTGCATGTTGTAATTACAAAGAGCTCAGCCCTGAAGATGGAATCTAATTCTGAAATGCATTGGTTCATGAGCTAGCAATGCTGAGAATGCTTTTGCCTTCTAAAAACAATGTTGGGCACTTTATCAGAAGCGCTTATGTACTGATTTCATATTTTATCCATCAATGGAAAGCCAATCCGAAAAATATTGCAGCTTTACTATAAGAGCCTTCTGTGAGTGCTTGGCCGGCTGAGTGGATGCACCCAGTTTTTTGTTCATGTGTGTGTATTTCTATGCATGTGTCATAGGATCCTTTGATGACGAGCAGCTACTCCAAACAAAGACAATTATACTTCCATGTAGCATCTAAATCTATGAAGTTTAATTGGAAGGGTAAAGAGGGGACAGGAGACCGCTCATTCTCACAGCAGTCCATAAGTGGGTGCTTTCAGACTTAATGGAGACTTAATGGAGAGAGTTAACTGCTTGTAACATTGAAGCTGCACTAGAATAGTCTCATTAGAATGCATAAAGAAGTTGGATGCCTCCACACAAATAAGTTTGCCCCTGCCCCATCGCTCGTGAATTTAGCACCCCAACATTTGAAGGGTTAGCGATTCACCGAAATGTAGGTTTTGTTGAGCCCCTAAACACCAGTACACACACCATACACACATGCACACACAGCCACCCATACATTTGTGTGTGCACACTTTCACCATACACTCACATAGGCATACCGAGGCTGCATCATGCACTCACTCATGAATGAACTTTACATTATATACATACATATACACATACTTACATGCATGTAAACACATCTTTAATCTGTTCGTCCAGGGAACGAGACCTTCGGCTCCCTGCAGTAGCTAGGAATGCTTGTTCCCGTCATCTGCAGAGGATCGGGAGGCTCCCATCTCATTGGGTGGAGGGGGGTCCCATTACTTAAAAATTAAATGGTTTCTTTTTGAAGTCACCCTGACTTCATAAAGAAATTATTTCTGTTAAAGGATCAAACCAGAACAGAAATATTTTTTTGTTTTGAAGGCAGAGTGACTTCAAACTGAAACTATGGGCCTCATTATGAGTGTGGCGGTCCAGAAACAAGGGTGCCGGTAAGCTTACCGGCACCCTTATTTCTGAACCGCCACAGTCAGAGTCTGCCTGCTGGAGCTGCTGCGCCTGACAGGTCTGAACCTGTCAGGCGCAGCGGCCCCAGTAGGCAGACTCATCACGGAAGTACCAGCACCGTTAGTGACGGTGCCGGTGCTTCCCTGAACCCATGTGGACTAACATTTTCCGGCTCCTAGCTTCCCGGTCCGCCGGGACTTGTAATGTCCTGGTAGCACCAGGAAGCAGGGGGTCGGAAATGGTGTTACGAGGTCGGTGGCAACCCGCCGGTCACACCAGCGTGTTACTGCCAACCTCATAATGAGGCCCTTTTTCTTTTTGAATTCGTAGGGCTCCCTGCCCCATGACTTCATAAAGAAATAGAATCTTTTTTTTGTCACTTTTCCTTCATAAAGAAATAATTTCTGTAAAAAAAATCTTTATGAAGGCAGAGTACTCCAAAAAGAATTTTTTTTCTGTTTAAAATTGCTTCACCGGTCGTCCAGGAGTTGCAGCAGTGAAGACCAGAGTCTGTTTTTACAGACAGGTCTGGGGCGCCATATTGAAAAACGTGGCTGAACCGATTTTTAGCTACCGTTGTTAGCGGAGGGGAAAAATGATGGTAGTTGATCTAAACCACTGCCACCGGCCATTTAAAGTAGGAAAAGGTAACATTGGACTGTTACATGAGTGTTTTGACTCAGGGGAAGCTAGGCAATCCCTCCAGCGCTCTATAGTAAGTTAGGGTGTGCTGGGTCAGTAAATTCAAAGAGACTAGTAAAGTAAATTTAACTTTACATGCTATGGGAGACAGTAGTCAGTCCCAGAGAAGGTATTTAAAGCTTGAGAAGTCTGAAAGACATCCCTGTGTCACTACACTGAAGGTGCTGTGTGACACACAGAAAATAGATGATGCCACTGGAGTTGTTTTAGACTCCATAACCAAAGAGCACAAAAGTAAAACACATTGAAAATGAAAAGTTCAAAGCCCCAATGTACAGCAAACGAGCTGGAGGGCTCTAAGGTAGAGGGAATTTAGCACTCGTGTGAGAAATCTCCCTAACAGTGGGGAAGGGTGGGTGACTGGGGGTAGATTGAACAGGGGAAGGGTGGGTGACTGGGGGTAGATTGATTGGACGACGTGTGCAGGTAGGTGGCTGCAGTGAGAATGGGGAAAGGGTGGACAGCTGGGTTGAGATAATGGGGGAGGGTGGGTGGGGCTATAGAGAATGGGGAAGGGCTTGGGTAGAGAGAAAAGGGGAAATGTGGGTGGGGTAGAGAGAATGGATGAAGGGTGGGTTGGAGGGGGTAGAGAGAAGGGGGGGAAGGGGGAAGGGTGGGTGGGTGGGGGTAGAGAGAATGAGGAAAGGGTGGGTGGGTGGGGGTAGAGAGAATGAGGAAAGGGTGGGTGGGTGGGGGTAGAGAGAATGAGGAAAGGGTGGGTGGGTGGGGGTAGAGAGAATGAGGAAAGGGTGGGTGGGTGGGGGTAGAGAGAATGAGGAAAGGGTGGGCGGGTGGGGGTAGAGAGAATGAGGAAAGGGTGGGCGGGTGGGGGTAGAGAGAATGAGGAAAGGGTGGGCGGGTGGGGGTAGAGAGAATGAGGAAAGGGATTGGCGGGTGGGGGTAGAGAGAATGAGGAAAGGGTGGGCGGGTGGGGGTAGAGAGAATGAGGAAAGGGTGGGCGGGTGGGGGTAGAGAGAATGAGGAAAGGGTGGGCGGGTGGGGGTAGAGAGAATGAGGAAAGGGTGGGCGGGTGGGGGTAGAGAGAATGAGGAAAGGGTGGGCGGGTGGGGGTAGAGAGATTGGCAGTTGGGTGGGACTATAGAGAGTGGGGGTAGGTTTGGTGGTGTAGAGAGAATGGCTGTAGGGTGTGTGGATAGGGTAGAGAGAGTGGAGGTAGGGTCGGTGGGGGAAGAGAGAGTGGGGGTAGGATGAGTGGGGGAAGAGGGAGTGAGGGTAGGGTGGGTGTTGTAGAGAGTGTGGTGGTAGGCTGAATGGTTGGGGAAAAAGTGGGGGTTGTTTGGGTGGGGGTAGAGAGTGTGGGTATGGTGGGTAGGGGTAGAGTGAGTGGAGGTAGGGTGGATGGGGTAGGAAAAATGGGGTAGGATGGGGGTAGAGAGAATGGGGAAGGGTGGGTGACTGGGGGTAGATTGAACAGGGGAAGGGTGGGTGACTGGGGGTAGATTGGGGACGTGGGGGCAGGTGCTGGCTGCAGTGAGAATGGGGAAAGGGTGGGTGGCTGGGGTATAGAGATCGGGGGAAGGGTGGACAGCTGGGTTGATATAATGGGGGAGGGTGGGTGGGGCTGTAGAGAATGGGGAAGGGTGGGTGGGGCTTGATAGAATGGGGAAGGGCGTGGGTATATAGAAAAGGGGAAATGTGGGTGGGGTAGAGAATGGATGAAGGGTGGATGGGAGGGGATAGAGAGAAGGGGGAAGTGTGAGTAGGGGTAGATAGAATGGGAAAAGCTGGGTAGGTGGGGGTAGAGAGAATGAGGAAAGGGTGGGTGGGTGGGGTAGGGAGAATGAGGAAAAGGTGGGTGGGTGTATGTAGAGATAATGGGGAAAGTGTGGGGCGGGGGTGGAGAGAATGGGGAAAGTGTTGTTTGGCTGGGAGTAGAGAGAATAAGGAAAAGTATGGGTGGTGGTAAAGAGAATGGGGAAAGGGTGGGTGGGGGTAGTGAGAATGGGGAAAGTGTAGGTGGATGGGGTAGAGAGAGTGGAGGTAGGGTGGGTGGGGGAAGAGAGAGTGGGGGTAGGATGATTGGGGGAAGAGAGAGTGTGGGTAGGGAGGGTGGGGTAGAGAGAGGGGGGTAGGCTGAATGGCTGGGGAAAAAGTGTGGGTTGTTTGGGTGGGGGTAGAGAGTGTGGGTATGGTGGGTAGGGGTAGAGTGAGTGGAGGTATGGTGGATGGGGTAGGAAGAATGGGGTAGGTTGGGGGTAGATAGAATGGGGAAGGGGTGTGGGGGTAGAGAGAATGGGGAAGGGTGGGTGGGGGTAGAGAGAATGGGGAAGGGTGGGTGACTTGGGGTAGATTGAATAGGGGAATGGTGGGTGACTGGGGGTAGATTGAATGGGGGACGTGTGGGCAGGTGGATGAATGCAGTGAGAATGGGGGAAGGGTGGGTGGATGGGGTAGAGAGAATGGGGAAGGGTGGACAGCTGGGGTAGAGATAATGGGGAAGGGTGGATGGGGCTAGAGAGAATGAGGAAGGGTGGGAGGGGCTTGATAGAATGGGGGAAGGGTGTGGGTAGAGAGAATAGGGGAAATGTGGGTGGGTAGGGGTAGTGAGAATGGAGGAAGGAAGGGCGGGTTGGAGGGGGTAGAGAGAATGGGGGAAGGGTGGGTGGGGGTAGAGAGAATGGGGAAGGGTGGGCGGGGGTAGAGAGAATGAGGGAAGGGTAGGTGGCTCAGGCAGAGAAAATGGGGAAGAGTGGGTGGTGGTCGAGAGAATGGGGAAGGGTGTGTGGTTCGGGGTAGAGTGTATGGGGATGGGTGGTAGATAGATTTGGGAAGCATGGGTGGCTGCAGAGAGAATTGGGAAAGGGTGGGTAGGTGGGGGTAGAGAGCATGGGGAAATCGTGGGTAGATGGGGTAGAGAGAATGGGGACGGGTGGGGGTAGAGAGAATTGGGAAGGGTGGAGGTGGGGTTAGAGAGAATTGGGAAGGGTGGGGTGGGGTTAGAGAGAATGGAGAAAGGGTGGGTGGGTGGGGTGTTAGGCACAATCACCTGCAGTACGCTTTGGGAACACTACAGGCAATTAGGACTACAAGTGTAAGCACAATTTCACCTTTGGTACAAGCCTGTACTACACAGTAAAGTGGCAGCGATGGCTGAGCAGCCATACTTATCTTGAGAGTTTAAGTGAGCAGTAGAACAAGTTACAGAAAGGACCAACAAATACAGTGATTCAAATATACACTTACTCAAATTTTCTTGGTAAAAGAATACATTTATTTACTCAGTCAGTTAGAAAACATTACACTAGCATAAGCAGCTCAATATCACACACTAATATACCATAAGAAAATGCAACCGGTAAGTAAAAGAACAAGTTTAGCTCCAAATGAAGTGGGAGCAAAATGGCACTCCAGTTACTTAATAAAGGGGTAAAAAGACAAGGTTATAAGAATAGACAGCCCAAATACATTCATAGGCAGGGCAAATGGTTTCAGTTAAATACAGCCAGCAATTCTTCTCAATAGGCCTGGGCCAAAGTCAATGGTTCAGAGTCTTTTGTATAGGATAGCACAGTTCTAGTAGATATTGGTTAAGTGTTTGCCACAGAGTTTAGAAGAATTTGGCTAGGCGGAAAGTTTGACGAATGTTAAGGGAGGGACAAGCCTTCGTAGTTGAGGAAAGTTTTACGCTCTTTCTTGATGGTTGAAAGATTTCCGGACCGCGTTTGCACAGCACCTTTTTAATGAAGAAGAGCTGTAGCTGAGGCTGTTGTTTCTGGCAGTTCGAGCAGATCTCGCTGTCCTGAGCTTCAGTCGTGGGGAAAAGAAGGAGGATGTCGGAAGGTTCCTGCACTGCCCAGGGATGAGGCCACAAGCTTAGCAAGACGTCAGTTTAAGGTGCGAGTGCCTTAAAGTCGACTAACTGGTTTCCTTCCCTCTGGCTATCCGGTTTTCAACAGCACTCTGATGAAAATTCGACCAGATGAGGACGGTGTCCAGGTGGCTTGCGAGTTGGTTGTTCCCACCAAACTCAAGGGAAGAAGTTAACCTTGAAGGGCTTCTCTGTCGATGGAGTTTCAGGCAATTCGGACCTGCAGCAGGGCTTCACTGGTTGTCCTGGAGTTGCTGCAGTCCTCTTCCTTCAGCTCATCTTTGGTTCTTTTGTTCCAGTGGTCGACTCTGCTTTCCAAGTCCCAGAGACCTGCATTTAAACAGTTTTCCCTCCATTCATTCCAGCCTGGCTGTCACTCACACAGCAGGGTGGCTGTCCTTGCTGGACAGCCAGCCGGCCAATCATGCCAGAGTGCATTCAGGTCTCCTAGGAGACTAAGCACAGGGAGTTTCGGGCACCTCCCTCACATCCTGTCCACCCCAGACACTCTGGCGCAAGAGGAGGGCTTCCACACTGAAGCCCGCCAAAGGCCAACAAACGTAGGGACCAAACCTGGTTTGGCGCGCAGAGACAAACACAAGAAGGACTTTTCCTAAAAGAAATGGCGAAGAAATATGACCAGAGTCTGTTTTCTCAGACAGGTCTGGGGCGCCATATTGAAAAACATGGCTGATCCGATTAATAGCTACCGTTGTTAGCGGTCGGCAAAAATGACAGTAGTTGATCTAAACCACTGCCAACAGCCATTTAAAGTAGGAAAAGCTAACATTGGACTGTTACATGAGTGTGTTAACTCAGGGGAAGCTAGGCAACCCCTCCAGCACTCTATAGTAAGATAGGGTGTGCTGGGTCAGTACATTTAAAGAGACTAGTAAAGTCAATTTAACTTTACATGCTCTGAGAGACAGTAGTCAGTCCCAGAGAAGGTATTTAAACCTTGGGAAGTCTGAAAGACATCCCTGTGTCACTGCACTGAAGGTGCCGTGTGACACAGAAAAAGATGATGCCACTGGAGTTGTTTTAAGACTCCATAACCAAAGAACACAAGAGTAAAACACATTGAAAATGAAAAGTTCAAAGCCCCAAAATATAGCAAACGAGCTGGAGGGCTCTAAGGTAGAGGGAATTTAGCACTCGTGTGAGAAATCTCCCTAACAATAGGGAAGGGTGGGTGACTGGGGGTAGATTGAACAGGGGAAGGGTGGGTGACTGGGGGTAGATTGAATGGGGGACGTGTGGGCAGGTTGTTGAATGCAGTGAGAATGGGGAAAGGGTGGGTGGCTGGGGTATAGAGATTGGGGGAAGGGTGGACAGCTGGGGTAGAGATAATGGGGATGGGTGGATGGGGCTAGAGAGAATGAGGAAGGGTGGGAGGGGCTCGATAGAATGGGGGAAGGGTGTGGGTAGATGTTAGGAAAGATTTCATAATTGTTTGTAATTTTCCCTCCATGTGGCAACTCCCAAACTTTTTGCTGTGGTTTTACACCCTGATCTAGACTTTGCCAGAGAAGCGCAGCCTTCCGCTGTACTGCTCTGGGCTTTGGCTCAATTCTTATGGGGAAACTGACATGCCCTTAAGACAGTCAGTACTGGGAGACTTCGTTTCCTTTAGTCCTTTCCTCATGTTGCAGCTTTTGTGTAACATGAAACAAGAGTGCACTGTAACTTACTTTACCGCGCTCTTGGGTCTCTAGTCATTCCAAAGGCCCTAGAAACCTCTCGCTGGACTTATTATTCACGGGAAAGTGCATGCCTTGTGTGTGCCTCCAGGATGTGGGCTGGAATGTCTGTTCCCAATAAACAACCTGGGTGCCAGAGAGTCTGGTGTGTGTCCTGAATGCCTGGGACCACCATGGTCCGTGATAGGTCCACGTATGGTGTGTGTTTTTGAGCAGATCTCCCATTGGGTCCTCTCCGTTTTGGCGCGAAGGGAACTTTGGATAAGAGGAGGCCGAAAACACCACTACCATGTCTATCAACTAAGTTCACACTGAACAAGGGATAAGGAGCCAAGTATCCTGCAACAAGAAGCTGAGTCGAGGAACCGCTGGTGACCCGCTGAAGGTTTGGCACTCTGAACCGCTGTCGTCCTGTGAGACCCCTCTGCATCTGATCATCCTAGAAGGTCTGCGAAGGCGCTTCGACCCATTGGAATAGTGGGACCAACTATTCTCGGCACCTTCATCAAACCTTGCAAGTAAGCCTCTTCGGAAGTGTCCCTGGGCCAACCAGTGGGCTGACCAGCTTACAGGACGCTTTTGCTCTGTCACTGCCGCCGTTTCGGGGAAGCCCTTGAAACTTCGTTTACTGCTTGCTCTGCGTCCACGGCACCCTCACACCGAATTTCGTACCCTTGGCATTCCCAAGTCCGAAGTGAGACGAGTGCGCCCGGACCAGAGTAAACGCGATTGACGTGTTGCCCTGCTGTGGTAACAACCTGTGCACATCCGCTGCATTTCAGACACCCTCTACCCTGCATCCTGCTACGCAGACTCAACACGGTGTTGAGACATCCTGATCCTCACAGCTGAACCTGCCAGCAACGTGAACTGAAATGGAGAAGTCGGGGTCTGCCTGCGTCAGGGACCGGTGAGTAGTCCATACCCCAACCGGTGGCCCCTCGCGCAGGAGCCCATTTTTGTTTCTGCCGCTGTTACGAACTAGCGACTCTATCCCGCACTCTCACCCTGCCTCTGCCCACAAGTGGAGGCCCTGCTTGAGTAGTGGGGACTTGTTCTGCATCGCTCCATTCACCTTCCTGAAATGCCTGATATCCTTGAAGAGGCCCTCTTTTGTCCATTGGCACCAGTGCGTGCAGGTACTTTTGAGCACAAGGCTAATCTCTTCGTAGAGCTCGGACTTCCTCCTAGTTAGGTGTATTTCAGATGTCGAAATGGGTGTAATGATTACTTGCACTGCCTCTTTTCCTCCCCATCTAGGTGGTCTACATATTACGTGCTCCTAACTCCTTAGACCCCTCGGTTTTGTATATATATTGTATTGATTGTGATGTGTTGGTTTACTTTAGCATTATTGTGATTCTTTGCTATGGTCGATGTTACAAAGGCCTTGTAATAAATGTGTCTATATTTTTAATATAACACCTGTCTGGAGAAATTTGTAAGTGTCCTTGCTTTGTGAGCTCATTGCAGGCTTTCAGTCACCCTCACCCCTCTTGAGACTTAGTCTTGACTGCCGCTATCGCTACCCTGATTGTTTGGCTTGTCCAGAGGTTACCCTGTTCCAAGAAAACAGGCTGGCCTTCTGAACCTCTGCCCCTCCAGGTCAGAGTTCAGAAATCCATCTTAACAAATTGATGTACAGCGGTGGGATATGACTGAAGGTATCCAGTGTTGCGCACGAGCGAAGGCATTTCAAGTTATTATAACAGGACACGTAGTTTATTATCGTAGTATAACTTTTTAAAGGCCATAGTCCTATCTAACATTATGGAAACACGTACCTTGTTAACTTTAAATGGTTCTAAATCCAAAACATTGCAAAAGATGTGTTCTGAGAGAGGTGTCTCCTCTCAATGCACCAAAATGGAAATGATCCAAAGAATCATGGCGTGGCAAGAAGCTCAGTTTAGCACTATAGCTTCAGAGGACAGTGCAGAAGGAGGTGGGGCTGCTCTCACTGGTAGAACTGACAGTTCTGCCGCTGCACTGGTCCACAGCGACCATGAGGACAGGGAGGATGAAATGTCCAATGTTTCCTCTGCCAGTGCTGACGGGGAGGCCATACTTGAATTCAAGAAGCAAGAATTGCTGTTTAGGCAGAAGGAGCTTGATTTCAATATGGCCAAAATAAGAATAGAACAGGCATTTAAAGTAGGAAAAGCTAACATTGGACTGTTACATGAGTGTGTTAACTCAGGGGAAGCTAGGCAACCCCTCCAGCACTCTATAGTAAGATAGGGTGTGCTGGGTCAGTACATTTAAAGAGACTAGTAAAGTCAATTTAACTTTACATGCTCTGAGAGACAGTAGTCAGTCCCAGAGAAGGTATTTAAACCTTGGGAAGTCTGAAAGACATCCCTGTGTCACTGCACTGAAGGTGCCGTGTGACACAGAAAAAGATGATGCCACTGGAGTTGTTTTAAGACTCCATAACCAAAGAACACAAGAGTAAAACACATTGAAAATGAAAAGTTCAAAGCCCCAAAATATAGCAAACGAGCTGGAGGGCTCTAAGGTAGAGGGAATTTAGCACTTGTTTAAGAAATCTCCCTAACAATAGGGAAGGGTGGGTGACTGGGGGTAGATTGAACAGGGGAAGGGTGGGTGACTGGGGGTAGATTGAATGGGGGACGTGTGGGCAGGTTGTTGAATGCAGTGAGAATGGGGAAAGGGTGGGTGGCTGGGGTATAGAGATTGGGGGAAGGGTGGACAGCTGGGGTAGAGATAATGGGGATGGGTGGATGGGGCTAGAGAGAATGAGGAAGGGTGGGAGGGGCTCGATAGAATGGGGGAAGGGTGTGGGTAGATGTTAGGAAAGATTTCATAATTGTTTGTAATTTTCCCTCCATGTGGCAACTCCCAAACTTTTTGCTGTGGTTTTACACCCTGATCTAGACTTTGCCAGAGAAGTGCAGCCTTCCGCTGTACTGCTCTGGGCTTTGGCTCAATTCTTATGGGGAAACTGACATGCCCTTAAGACAGTCAGTACTGGGAGACTTCGTTTCCTTTAGTCCTTTCCTCATGTTGCAGCTTTTGTGTAACATGAAACAAGAGTGCACTGTAACTTACTTTACCGCGCTCTTGGGTCTCTAGTCATTCCAAAGGCCCTAGAAACCTCTCGCTGGACTTATTATTCACGGGAAAGTGCATGCCTTGTGTGTGCCTCCAGGATGTGGGCTGGAATGTCTGTTCCCAATAAACAACCTGGGTGCCAGAGAGTCTGGTGTGTGTCCTGAATGCCTGGGACCACCATGGTCCGTGATAGGTCCACGTATGGTGTGTGTTTTTGAGCAGATCTCCCATTGGGTCCTCTCCGTTTTGGCGCGAAGGGAACTTTGGATAAGAGGAGGCCGAAAACACCACTACCATGTCTATCAACTAAGTTCACACTGAACAAGGGATAAGGAGCCAAGTATCCTGCAACAAGAAGCTGAGTCGAGGAACCGCTGGTGACCCGCTGAAGGTTTGGCACTCTGAACCGCTGTCGTCCTGTGAGACCCCTCTGCATCTGATCATCCTAGAAGGTCTGCGAAGGCGCTTCGACCCATTGGAATAGTGGGACCAACTATTCTCGGCACCTTCATCAAACCTTGCAAGTAAGCCTCTTCGGAAGTGTCCCTGGGCCAACCAGTGGGCTGACCAGCTTACAGGACGCTTTTGCTCTGTCACTGCCGCCGTTTCGGGGAAGCCCTTGAAACTTCGTTTACTGCTTGCTCTGCGTCCACGGCACCCTCACACCGAATTTCGTACCCTTGGCATTCCCAAGTCCGAAGTGAGACGAGTGCGCCCGGACCAGAGTAAACGCGATTGACGTGTTGCCCTGCTGTGGTAACAACCTGTGCACATCCGCTGCATTTCAGACACCCTCTACCCTGCATCCTGCTACGCAGACTCAACACGGTGTTGAGACATCCTGATCCTCACAGCTGAACCTGCCAGCAACGTGAACTGAAATGGAGAAGTCGGGGTCTGCCTGCGTCAGGGACCGGTGAGTAGTCCATACCCCAACCGGTGGCCCCTCGCGCAGGAGCCCATTTTTGTTTCTGCCGCTGTTACGAACTAGCGACTCTATCCCGCACTCTCACCCTGCCTCTGCCCACAAGTGGAGGCCCTGCTTGAGTAGTGGGGACTTGTTCTGCATCGCTCCATTCACCTTCCTGAAATGCCTGATATCCTTGAAGAGGCCCTCTTTTGTCCATTGGCACCAGTGCGTGCAGGTACTTTTGAGCACAAGGCTAATCTCTTCGTAGAGCTCGGACTTCCTCCTAGTTAGGTGTATTTCAGATGTCGAAATGGGTGTAATGATTACTTGCACTGCCTCTTTTCCTCCCCATATAGGTGGTCTACATATTACGTGCTCCTAACTCCTTAGACCCCTCGGTTTTGTATATATATTGTATTGATTGTGATGTGTTGGTTTACTTTAGCATTATTGTGATTCTTTGCTATGGTCGATGTTACAAAGGCCTTGTAATAAATGTGTCTATATTTTTAATATAACACCTGTCTGGAGAAATTTGTAAGTGTCCTTGCTTTGTGAGCTCATTGCAGGCTTTCAGTCACCCTCACCCCTCTTGAGACTTAGTCTTGACTGCCGCTATCGCTACCCTGATTGTTTGGCTTGTCCAGAGGTTACCCTGTTCCAAGAAAACAGGCTGGCCTTCTGAACCTCTGCCCCTCCAGGTCAGAGTTCAGAAATCCATCTTAACAAATTGATGTACAGCGGTGGGATATGACTGAAGGTATCCAGTGTTGCGCACGAGCGAAGGCATTTCAAGTTATTATAACAGGACACGTAGTTTATTATCGTAGTATAACTTTTTAAAGGCCATAGTCCTATCTAACATTATGGAAACACGTACCTTGTTAACTTTAAATGGTTCTAAATCCAAAACATTGCAAAAGATGTGTTCTGAGAGAGGTGTCTCCTCTCAATGCACCAAAATGGAAATGATCCAAAGAATCATGGCGTGGCAAGAAGCTCAGTTTAGCACTATAGCTTCAGAGGACAGTGCAGAAGGAGGTGGGGCTGCTCTCACTGGTAGAACTGACAGTTCTGCCACTGCACTGGTCCACAGCGACCATGAGGACAGGGAGGATGAAATGTCCAATGTTTCCTCTGCCAGTGCTGACGGGGAGGCCATACTTGAATTCAAGAAGCAAGAATTGCTGTTTAGGCAGAAGGAGCTTGATTTCAATATGGCCAAAATAAGAATAGAACAGGCAGAAAAACAGAAAGACAGGGATCACCAGTTGCAAGTGGCCAAGCTCCAAGTTGCCAAAGGATCTAAGGGTCCTGGACATGGGTCTGGGGCCTCCTCTCATCCAAGGTTTCCAAAGGATCTGCTCAGTGTGTATGAGGAAAAGAATGACATTATGGACTGGCTGAATACATTTGAGTATGCATGTGAAGTTCAACAAGTTGACAATGCTGATAAAATTGCCTGGTTACTTAGCAGACTGCCCCATTCTGGCTGCAGTGCCATTATGGAAATGTCGAAAGCTGAGAGAGCAGATTTTGCAATGTTGAAGCAGACTCATTTTAAAGTTTGGAAAGACTCCTGCCCAATACTTTAAAAGATTCAGAGAGTATAAGAAAAAAGAAGGTGGTACTTGGGTATCTTATGTAACTGAAACCTTAAAAAACTTGACTGGCTGGGTCGAAGGTTATAAGGTTTCTACCTTTGAAGGTATGATAAGTCTTGTCATGCTGGAACATATTTTTGCATCTTCTTCCCCTGAGCTAAAGCAGCATTTGGCAGATTTAAAGGCGATAGATCCTAAGAAGCTTGCCATTGCAGCAGATTTATGGGTGTCACATCGAGTGTCCCATAAGGACAAGACTCATCCTGGTAAGCAGGAGGAAGGGAAAAAGTCCAAAGATAAGGAGGGTGGGGAAACTGATAAATCTTCTTCCCAAAAGGGCCACAAAAAGAAAAATAAGGGTAAGACACAAGAGAACTCACAGGGTAGTGGAGGTCAGCCTCCGAAACAGAACTCTGGTTATAATAAGCCTCCCTATATAAACAGACCCCATGGATCATGTTTTGCTTGTGGAGCAACTGACCACGTGAAGGGGGATCCCAGATGTAAAGTCAAAACCTTGGGGGTCCACTCTGCTAATCTGGCATTCTCCTCCTACGAGGAAGAAGAGATTACCGGAACATCCTTCTCCTCAGACACCTTCCCCAGTGGGATAGAAGCTGAGGTAGTTTTAGTTTCCCTGGGTTCCTGGGAGCCTAAGGTTGCAGAGGCTTATGATAGGATTCCAGATAACACCAAGCACTACTTTAAAGACAGTGTGCTGATCAATGGAGTAGATACTCCAGCTCTTAGGGATAGTGGGTGCAGTCGCACTGTAGTGGATTCTACCTTGGTAGACTCAGGGGAAGTTGCCAGAGCTACTCTGATGCCCACTAACTTGGCTGACCGGCCACCTCTCATGTTCCCCGTAATACCTGTAAATCTTACTATCAATGGTACAGCAGTCAAGATTCCAGTGAGCATTCAGAGGAGTGTCCCAGGAAAGGTCTTGTTGGGCAATGATCTCAGGGCTTTGGGGCTTGTGGGTGATACTGCTGACAGACCATGCACAAGGTCTCAAACGAGGGCAGCATTGGCCAAGACCAATGCCTTGCCCCAGCCATAGGGGAAACCCACGGCTAAAGGAGTCAAGAAACCAAGAAGAGGGAAAGAGAATATTCCCCCTAGCTCGCCTACCACTGCGGTGGAGGTAGTTGGTCAATCACCCGGACCTGACAAGGAGGTGGTGATGCCTGACGTATTTGACCCCAATGACCATCCTGAACTAAATGATTTGTTAGTAGAAGGTGGTCCTGACAGGGAAGAATTCAGTAAAGGCCAACGTGAGTGCCCATCTCTGGAAGGCCTAAGGAGACAGGCCTGCTCCCAGCTTGAGGGTGAACCTTCTGGGAAGCATCGGGTTTATTGGGAAGGTGGACTCCTGTATAGTGAGCCCACAGAGTCTACAGAAGGAGACCATATGATGTTGGTGGTTCCCCTTGCTGTAAGACCCTTCCTCCTGCAGCTGGCGCATGAAGTGCCCCTTGCTGGTCACCTTGGTATTAAGAGGACCAAGTAAAGGTTATCCATGTACTTCTACTGGCCCAAGATGGGGGTGCAAGTAGAAAGTCACTGCAGGAGTTGTGCCTCCTGCCAGTTATCTCGTAAGAGTGGTTCAAAAATCCAAGCTCCATTGGTACCACTCCCAGTTGTGGGAGTACCATTCGAGAGGGTAGGGATCAACATTGTTGGTCCCCTTGACGCCCAAACATCCTCAGGCAATAGGTTTAACCTGGTATTAGTCGACCATGCCTCCAGATATCCTGAGGCCATCCCATTGAAAACTGTGACTGCCAAGTCAGTCGCAAAAGATTTACTCGGCATCTTTACTAGGGTTGGCTTCCCTAAAGAAGTTGTGTCTGACAGAGGCAGCAACTTTATGTCGAAGTATATGCAGGCTATGTGGAAAGAATGTAGGGTCACCTACAAGTTCTCCTCTGCATACCACCCCCAGACCAATGGTCTGGTGGAACAGTTTAACAGAACGTTAAAAAGTAGGATTGGGGCTCTGGAAGAACCTCAAAGAAAAAAATGGGATCTTCTTTTACCACAGGAGGGTGTTGGATTCAGCCCCTTCGAACTTCTGTTTGGTCACCCTGTGCCATAGTCAGGGAGGGATGGGAGATGCCCACTCCCCCTATTACTACCAATGTAGTAGACTATATGTTAGGGCTCAGAAAAAGGATGGTACTCCTGATGGGTCTGGCTAGTGACAAGTTGAAGGCAGGACAAGCCCTGGTGAAACATTGGTATGACCAGAAAGCTTCCCTCATCAACTTCACACCTGGTCAGCAATCCTGATCATGAATCCCATAAGGCCTAGAGCTTTACAGGATAAGTGGCCAGGCCCTTACACAGGGGTGGAGCTCCTGGGTGAGGTCAACTGTTTAGTGGACCTTGGAAGGCCTGGACAGGCTCCAAAAGTGTTCCACGTAAATAGGCTGAAGGCTTTCATCCCAAGAGTTGAAATCGCAGCACTGCCATTGGCTTCAGATGTTGAGGAAGAGGAGTCTGAACCTCTCCCTGACCTGTTTCAAAGCAGTCCTTCAGATAGCTCCTTTGAGGGTGTCCGAGTGGCCCCTCACCTGACTTCTGATCAGCAGGCTGAGGTGAAAAGTTTGCTTAGGCAATTTTCCCCCCTGTTTTCACAGTCCCCTGGTTTGACACCTTGGTGCAAACATAACAGAGACAGGAGACAGTGTACCTACCAAAAGTAGGGGATACAGGATGTCAGATAAAGTACGGTCTTACATTAAGACAGAGGTCAACAAAATGTTAGATCTTGGGGTGATTGAACCCTCTAGTAGTCCTTGGTCCAGCCCTGTGGTTTTGGTTCCAAAAGCCGGTATTCCAAATTGAGGTTCTGCGTGGATTACAGGGCTCTGAATGCTGTCACCAAGACAGATGCCCACCTCTTGCCTCGAACAGATGAGTTGGTGGATACCTTGGGTGCCTCCAAGTACCTCAGCACGTTTGACCTCACTGCAGGCTATTGGCAAATTGCCCTTGCAGAACATGCCAAGGAGAAGACAGCGTTCTCAACTCCAGAAGGTCTTTACCAGTTCAGGGTAATGCCTTTTGGATTGAAGAATGCACCTGAAACTTTCCAGAGGCTTGTGAACCATGTGTTGAATGGGTTGGATGAATTCTGTCTTGCATATCTGGATGATATAGCAGTTTTCAGTGCCACCTGGGAAAACCATGTGAAACACCTTGGGATTGTGTTACAGGCCCTTCAGAAAGCCCACTTGACCATAAAGGCCAGTAAATGCCAGATTGGACAAGGCTCAGTGGTTTACCTTGGACATGAAGTAAGTGGAGGGAGGATACAGCCTCTACCCAGTAAAGTACACCCTGTACAATACTGGCCTACCCCCACTACACAGACCCAAGTGAGAGCCTTCTTAGGACTCACTGGGTATTACAGAAATTTCATGGCAGACTATGGCACCATAGCTGCCCCTCTGACTGCTCTCACCACTCCGAAGAAACCCAAGAAGGTAACTTGGGCTGAAGAGTGTGAGAAGGCCTTCAATGGCTTAAAAGACTCCTTGTGCCAGGCCCCTGTACTCAGGGCCCCTGATTACCAAAGACCTTTTATTGTGCAGACAGATGCCTCTGACACTGGGATAGGAGCTGTACTATCACAAGTAGATGAGAAGGGTAAGGAACACCCTATTGGTTCCATTAGTCGCCAGCTTAAGGACAGAGAGCTCAGATGGTCCACAGTAGAGAAAGAATGTGTCTCTGTTGTGTGGGCCCTACGGAAGCTGAGGCCTAACTCTATGGGACCCACTTCACTGTGCAAACTGACCATAAGCCCTTAAAGTGGCTGATGAACATGAAGTGAGAGAATCCAAAGTTGCTTAGGTGGTCCATAAGTCTACAAGGCTTTGACTTCACTATTGAGCATAGGCCAGGTGTCCAACATAGCAATGCTGATGGGTTGTCCAGAATGTTTAACCAACCTGAACAAGAAACTCATCTAGGCGTGGATTAGTTCCCCCTGTCCTTAGTCTGGGAGGGGCGAGTGTTAGGAAATATTTCATAAGTGTATGTAATTTTCCCTACATGTGGCAACCCCCAAACTTTTTGCTGTTGTTTTACACCCTGATCTCGACTTTGCCAGAGAAGCACAGCCTTCCGCCGCACTCCTCTGGGCTTTCGCTCAATTCTTATGGGGAAACTGACATGCCCTTAAGACAGTCAGTACTGGGAGACTTTGTTTCCCTTAGTCCTTTCCTCATGTTGCAGCTTTTGTGTATCATGAAACAAGAGTGCACTGTAACTTACTGTACCGCGCTCTTGGGTCTCCAGTCATTCCAAAGGCCCAAGAAACCTCTCGCTGGACTTATTATTCGCGGGAAAGTGCATGCCTTGTGTGTGCCTCCAGGATGTGGGCTGGGATGTCTGTTCCCAATACACATCCTGGGTGCCAGAGAGTCTGGAGTGTCCTGAATGCCTGGGACCACCGTGGTCCGTGATAGGTCCACATATGGTGTGAGTGTTTGTGAGCAGATCTCCCATTGGGTCCTCTCCGTTTCGGCACAAAGGGAACTTTGGATAAGAGGAGGCTGAAAACACCACTACCATGTCGATCTCCTGAGTTCACACCGAACAAGGGATAAGGAGCCAGGTATCCTGCAACAAGAAGCTGAGTCGAGGAACCGCTGGTGACCCGCTGAAGGTTTGGCACTCTGAACCGCTGTCGTCCTGTGAGACCCATCTGCATCTGATCATCCTAGAATGTCTGTGAAGGTGCTTCGACCCATTGGAATAGTGGGACCAACTATTCTCGGCACCTTCATCAAACCCTGCAAGTAAGCCTCTTCGGAAGTGTCCCTGGGCCAACCAGTGGGCTGACCAGCTTACGCAGGATGCTTTTGCTCTGTCACTTCCGCTGTTTCGGGGAAGCCCTTGCTCTTGGTTTACTGCTTGCTCTGCGTCCACGGCACCCTCACACCGAATTTTGTACCCTTGGCATTCCCAAGTCTGAAGTGAGACGAGTGTGCCCGGACCAGAGTAAACGCGGTTGCTGTGGTGCCCTGCTGTGGTAACAACCTGTGCACGTGAACTGAACTGGAGAAGTCGGGTTCTGCCTGCGTCGGGGACCGGTGAGTAGTCCATACCCCAACCGGTGGCCCCTCGCGCAGGAGCCTGTTTCTTTTCTACCGCTGTTACGAACTAGCGACTCTATCCGCACTCTCACCCTGCCTCTGCCCACAAGTGGAGGCCCTGCTTGAGTAGTGGGGACTTTGTTCTGCATCGCTCCATTCACCTTCCTGAACTGCCTGATATCCTTGAAGAGGCCCTCTTTTGTCCATTGGCACCAGCGCGTGCAGGTACTTTTGAGCACAAGGCTCCTCTCTTCGTAGGGCTCAGACTTCCTCCTAGTTAGGTGTATTTCAGATGTCGAACTGGGTATAATGATTACTTGCACTGTCTGTTTTCCTCCCCATCTAGGTGGTCTACATATTACATGCTCCTAACTCCTTAGACCCCTCGGTCTTGTATATATATTGTATTGATTGTGATGTGTTGGTTTACTTTAGTATTATTGTGATTCTTTGCTATGGTCGAAGTTACAAAGGCCTTGTAATTAATGTGTCTATATTTTTAATATATAAGTGGCAATTGGTTGGAGTTCTCTGGTTCAGGACTCCCTACCTGCCGCGCACCTTTCTTTGGAACACAATTTAGGTCAACCTGCAGCCTCACTCCTTGTTCGTCTGGGGACCAACTCCAGATCCCCAATAGGTTGAAAGGATACTGGAATGACAAACTGTGGATGATGATGGGCGCTGGGGGGGCTTCACTGGCCCATGCATGTAGCGATTGCATAAAGAATTGGTTTCATGGTCAGATTTAGAAAAAGTCTTCTTTATACATTAAAACCTGTTGTTTTATTATTGCTTATGCAACTCCATACTATAAAAAAATGAAAGAACCTAGTGATGTATAACATATCAGTCATAACCCATTGGTAAGTGAAAACAGCCGACGCGCGTTTAGACCTAAGTCTTTTTCAGGGCTGTGAGTTTTTGAATAGTAGTTGAGTGCAGGGATAAGTGTAGTGACATACGGGCCGATCACACATGGTCATTGGTAATGTAACATGATAGAGAAATTCAATTGTACACATGTGGTTGCCAATGAGATGATTGTCCATTGGATGATGATGCATCAGAAATTAAATGCAATCATGTTATGGCAGTTAAGTTGCCCCACAATTTGGTGAAAGTGAGTGAAAGTGGGAAGGTGGGTGACATCGTTATATTGGTAACACATTTAACCCACGTTTTAAAATCTTGACAGATAGTTACATTAGTTACATTTGTTAAGAAAACACATGAGCAAAGTACCAAGGAAGAGAAGAGAGAGAATGTTCGTTAGTTCAAAGTTGGAGCCAATAGATTCAAGGCAATGTGTTGAGATGGTTAGATCAGCCTACCAAGATCGGTAGTAGGATGAGCTCTGAGTAGGGCTAGAGGCTGGTCCTCCCGAGTCCGGGCGCCAATCGGGCTGGGTAGCCTGATCTGTGGAAAGGAGGATGGTTGCTTTAGCTAATTGAATAGCGGGGGTTGAAGCCCAGGGAAGAGCTCGAAGAGCGTGATTTATGCGTGCAGCGCGGTCATGCGTTTCATTAGACCGAAGGTTGGTCGTCATGTGGTCTGCCAGGCTGGAAAAGGTGGCTTCCAAGGTCATGCCAGAGGCATCATGGCCATTAGTGGTTGGCGGAGAGCTTGGTGGGCTCTTAAGAACAGTTGGGAGGGAGGCTAGGGCCTGTCAGTTATGTGGTCAGCACAGGTGGGAAGTGGGCAGAGGATAGGTCTGAACAGTCCCTTTTTACAGGGTTCTGGGCGTGTCACGTTGCGTCTCACGGTTGGTGCAGTGGGGTGCCCTGGGTGAGGGGCGAGTTGGTTCCCAGACTGGGGGGTCTGCGGTGACCGTGTGGGGTGGTGTCCAGAGGAGCCTGGTAGCTGGTGCATGAGCCGGACCGGTCCAGTCCAAGGGGGGAACCGGTGGGCGGCTGCGTAAGGGCGCATGTGAACTGCGGTAAGGGATGAGGCCTCGATGGCGTGGCGGCTGTGTGCTCCCCGATGAGGGGGGCGGACAGCTAGGGTTTGGTGTGGAACGGGAGCCCAGTGGCGTGCGTCTACGAAGGTGCCGGGAGGTCAGAGGAGTGGCGAAAATGATAGTTGCACCCGTGGTGGAGGTGCAAACATCTAGGGGTTTAAGCGGTCCCGACTGGGTTGGAGCGCGACCTCAGTATCATGGTCGAGGTGCCGGGTCGGGGGGGCCATGGCAAGTGTGCCCCGCTCTTACCTGAAGCCGTATCCAGCTAGGAAGTGCGTGTGTCCTGACGAGCGGATTCTCGTGAGTGCAGGAAAGAGGACTTCTTGGATGGGTGATATATTAAGCGCGATTGGACGAAAGGGAGCGCTCTGATTGGGTACACTAAGAGTGGCCCTGATTGGCTGATATATGTGTACAGCTGGTGGTTAGTCAACTCCAGTGAGGCTAATGTTGCGGGACCAGTAGGTCTCTGAGTTAATTAAGTTGGAGCTGATATAGTGGGCGTACGCCCTGTATAATGATTGAATTGGACATGTTTTGACTTATAAGTCAAGAAGTATGAACCGAATCACAGAGGCGGAATGGTAATACGAGTCCGGCAGTAACCATGCGGTTTTACCGCCTTGGTTACCGCCGGACTTGTAATGAGGCCCATTGTCTGTACAAGCAATATCATGTAGTACAGCAGCCTAATGCATCAAACATTGCCCAACATGATTGATTGGTTGATTGATATTTTATTTCTATCGTGCTCGTACACAAGTGTTTCACAGCGCGACAAGGCAAGGGAGGGGAACAGGGGAGACCAAAACAGCAATCTTCCTAGGCCCAGTGACATTGAGAACGCGCAAGTGCATGGGAGAGGGGGGAGGGGAAAAGTGCATGGCAGGGGGAGAGGTGGAAAGTGCGAAGCAGAGGAGAAACAGATAAATAACAATAAATAAATAATAAAGGCAACAAACAGTGGTAATGCAGCCAGCAATTTGCAAGTGCTAGGTTTAAGGCAGCAGACAGGGTAGGTCTGATAAGTGCAGGATGAAAAAGGGGGGGCTGTATGGGTACAGATACAGACCCCAGTGCAAGGGGTGGCCCGGAGGCAGTGCGGGAGGGTGGCAGGATGAGCAGGTACCTGGACCCAAAGGACAGAGGGTGGCCAGGTGCATGGTGCCAAGAGAGAGCAGATCAGCAGGGGAGAGGGGGAGTGAAGGCAGAAGAAAAGAGGAAGGTCTTGAGGTGCTTCCGGAACCGGAGATGTTTCTCCTTAAGTTTTAGAGTGGCAGGGAGGCTGTTCCAGATGGAGGCCCCAGCCGAAGACAGAGATCTACCCCCAGCTCGTTTCTTAGAAAAACAACTGACCCTGAGGGAGTTGGAGGTAGAGGAGCGAAGAGCTCGAGAGGGGAGGTATTTGCGGAGGGATAGCTGAAGGTATTTTGGACCCTGGCCCCAGAAAGCCTTGTGGACAATGCAGAGGGTTTTGAATTTAATCCTTGCATCCACTGGGAGCCAGTGGAGAGATTTCAGAGCTGGAGAGATACGATCCCAGGGCTTGAGGCCAAGGACAAGCCTTGCAGTCCTGTTCTGGATTAGTTGCAGAGGGCGGAGAGTAGAGGCAGGTAGATTTAGAAAGAGGCTTTTACAATAGTCCAAGCTAGAGAGAACCAGAGGAAAGGCAGAGTACCTCTGAGGAGGTGCAGTCGGAAATTTGACTTTTTAGAGACCTCAGATGTGGGTGGAGAAGGAAAGGGAGGTGTCAAAGATGACCCCGAGGTTCTTAGCCCCGCAGGTGGGGGTAGGAGGAGGGCCAAGGGAGGCCGGCCAGAGAGTGAGGGGAAAGGATGGTGAAGGTGTGCCGATGAGAAGGATCTCCGTCTTGCTGGCATTCAGACAAAGATCATTGGCGGCACACCGATCTTGAATGGCAGTTAGGCAATCAGAGATGAGAGAGGGAGAGGAGGTGGCAGAGGGCAGCCTGAAAATGAGTTGAGTGTCGTCAGCGTAGCACTGGAAATTTGAGCAGAAAATGGCAATGCAGTGGGCGAGAGTTGCCAGGTGTTGGTTGAAAAGCCAGGGCGAGAGGTTAGACCCCTGGGGAACACCACAGGTAGAGAGGAAGATAGATGAAAGGAAGGTCCCAAGTTGGACCTCGGAGGGTCGATCTGAGAGGAAAGAGGTCAGCCAGGCCAGAGCCTGATCAGTGATGCCCAGGTTTTCACGGAGACGGTTGAGCAGGATGGTACGGTTGACTGTGTCGAAGGCAGAAGAGATATCGAGGAGGATGAGGACAGAGGGAATGTTAGAGTCAAGGTTGGAGAGCAGATCTTCACGGATGTTCAGGAGAGCAGTTTCCATGCTTCTGGCAGCTCTGGAGCCAGACTGGTGGTCATGGAGACGGCCAACAGAATTGGAATGAAGGTTAAGCTGACAGATGGCCAAATTTTCCAGGAGTTTGCCAAGAAAGGGAGTAATGGAAATTGCGCAATAGTTAGCTGGACAAGAAGGATCAGCTGTGGGTTTCTTGAGAAGAGGATGCACAAAGGAGTGCTTCAGAGGGGAGGGGAAGGATCCAGAGGCAAAGGAGTGGTTGCAAAAATCAGCAAGGGCTGGAGCGAGGGTGTCAATGTGGTCCTTGATGGTTTTAGAGGAACAGGGATGAACCTGTTTTGAAGAGGCTACTGGGATGACAAACTGTGGATGATGATGGGCGCTGGGGGGCTTCACTGGCCCATGCATGTAGCGATTGCATAAAGAATTGGTTTCATGGTCAGATTTAGAAAAAGTCTTCTTTATACATTAAAACTTGTTGTTTTATTATTGATTATGCAACTCCATACGATAAAAAATGAAAGAACATAGTGATGTATAACATCAGTCATAACCCATTGGTAAGTGAAAACAGCCAACGCGCGTTTCGACCTAAGTCTTTTTCAGGGCAAGATCGGTAGTAGGATGAGCTCTGAGTAGGGCTAGAGGCTGATCCTCCCGAGTCCGGACGCCAGTTGGGCTGGGTAGCCTGATCTGAAGCTGTATCCAGCTAGGAAGTGCCTATGTCCTGACAAGCGGATTCTCGTGGTCGATGTTACAAAGGCCTTGTAATAAATGTGTCTATATTTTTAATATAACACCTGTCTGGAGTAATTTGTAAGTGTCCTTGCTTTGTGTGCTCATTGCGGGTTTTCAGTCACCCTCACCCCTCTTGAGACTTTTTCTTGACCGCCGCCATCGCTACCCTGATTGATCTGGCTTGTCCAGAGGTTACCCTGTTCCAGGAAACTAGGCTGGCCTTCTGAACCTCTCCCCCTCCAGGTCAGAGTTCAGAAATCCATCTTAAAAGTAGAGAGAAGAGGGGAAATGTGGGTGGGTGGGGGTAGAAAGAATGGAGGAAGGAAGGGCGGGTGGGAGGGGGTAGAGAGAATGGGGGAAGGCAGTGTGGCGGTACAGAGAATCGGGAAGGGTGGGTGGGCGTTTGTAGAGAGAATGAGGGAAGGGTAGGTGGCTGGGGCAGAAAGAATGGGGAATAGTGGGTGGTGGTCGAGAGAATGGGGAAGGGTGGGTGGTTCGCGGTAGAGTGAATGGGGATGGGTGGTAGATAGATTAGGGAAGCATGGGTGGCTGCAGAGAGAATGGGGAAAGTGTAGGTAGATGGGGGTAGAGAGCATGGGGAAATGGTGGGTGGATGGGATAGGAAGAATGGGGAAGGGTGGGGGTGGGTTAGAGAGAATGGAGAAAGGGTGGGTGGGTGGGGTCTTAGGCAGAATCACCTGCAGTACCCTTTGGGAACACTACAGGCAATTAGGACTACAAGTATAAGCACAATTTCACCTTTGGTACAAGCCTGTACTACACGGTAAAGTGGTAGCGATGGCTGAGGAGCCAGACTTATCTCGAGAATTTAAGTGAGCAGTAGAGCAAGTTATACAAAGGACCAACAAATACAGTTATTCAAATATACACTTACTCAAATTTTCTTGGTAAAAGAATATACATTTATATACTCAGTCAGTTAGAAAACATTACACTAGCATAAGCAGCTCAATATCACACACTAATAAACCACAAAAAAATACAACCGGTAAGTAGATGAACAAGTTTAGCTCCAATGAAGTGGGAGCAAAATGGCACTTCAGATACTTAATAAAAGGGTAAAAAGACAAGGTTATAAGAATAGACAGCCCAAATACATTCATAGGCAGGGCAAATGGTTTCAGTTAAATACAACCAGCAATTCTTCTCAATAGGCCTGGGCCAAAGTCAATGGTTCAGAGTCTTTTGTATAGGATAGCACAGTTCTGCTAGATAACGGATAAGTGTTTGCCACAGAGTTTAGAAGAATTTGGCTAGGCGAAAAGTTTGACAAATCTTAAGGGAGGGACAAGCCTTCGTAGTTGAGGAAAGTTTTACGCACTTTCTTGATGGCCGGAAAGATTTCCAGACCGCGTTTGTACAGTACCTTGTTAATGAAGAAGAGCTGTATCTGAGGCTGTTGTTTCTGGCAGTTCGAACAGATCTCGCTGTTCCTGAGCTTCAGTCGTGGGGACAAGGAGGACGTCAGGAGGTTCCTGCACTGCCCAGGGATGAGGCCACAAGCTTAGCAAGACGTCAGTTTAAGGTGTGAGCGCCTTAAAGTCCACAAGCTGGTTTCCATCCCTCTGGCTATCCGGTTTTCAACAGCACTCTGATGAAAATTCGACCAGATGGGGACGGTGTCCAGGTGGCTTGCGAGTTGGGTGTTCCCACCAAAACCAAGGAAAGAAGTTAACCTTGAAGGGCTTCTCTCTCGATGGAGTTTCAGACAATTCGTACCTGCAGGAGGGCTTCACCGGTCGTCCAGGAGTTGCAGCAGTCCTCTTCCTTCAGCTCGTCTTCGGTTCTTTTGTTCCAGTGGTCGACTATGCGTTCCAAGTCCCAGAGACCTGCTTTTAAACAGTTTTCCCCCATTCATTCCAGCCTAGCTGTCACTCACACAGCAGGGTGGCTGTCCTTGCTGGACAGCTAGCCGGCCAATCACGCCAGAGTGCATTCAGGTCTCCTAGGAGACTAAGCACAGGGAGTTTTGGACAACTCCTTCACATCCTGTCCACCCTAGACACACTGGCGCCAGAGGAGGGCTTCCGCACTGAAGCCCGCCAAAGGCCAACAAACAAAGGGACCAAACCTGGTTTGGCGCGCAGAGACAAACACGAGAAGGACCTTTCCTAAAAGAAATGGCGAACAAAGTTGACCGGAGTCTGTTTTTACAGATAGGTCTTGGGCGCCATATTGAAAAACATGGCTGACCCGATTTTTAGCTACCGTTGTTAGCGGTCGGAAAATATCATGGTAGTTTGATCTAAACCACTGCTAACAGCCATTTAAAGTAGGAGAGGGTAACATTTTACTGTTAAATGGGTGTTTCATCTCAGGGGCAGCTAGGCAACCCCTCCAGCACTCTATATGAAGATAGGGTGTGTTGAGTCAGTAAATCTAAAGAGAATAGTAAAGTCAATTTAACTTTACATGCTCTGGCAGACGGTAGTCAGTCCCAGAGAAGGTGTTTTAAACCTTGGGAAGTGTGAAAGACAGCCTTGTGCCACTGCACTGAAGGTGCTGTGTGACACAAAGGAAAAGATGATGCCTATGGAGTGGTTTTAAAACTCAATAACGAAAGAACACGAAAGTGACACACACATCAAAATACATGGAAGAGTGGGGAAAAAAGGCTCTCACTCTTCCCAGTTAAAAAAAATCAAATCCTAGATATCCAGCGAAGTTGCTGGGGGTCTCAAAAGGTAAGAGAAATTATCACATATTGAGAATTCCCCCTAACACAGGGTTAGAGAAAATGAGGAAAGGATGTGTGGATGGGGTAGAGAGAATGGGGAAAGGGTGGGTGGGGGTAGAGAGAGTGGAGGTAGGGAGGGTGAGTGTAGAGAGAGTGTGGGTTGGGTGGGTGAGTGTAGACTCGATACTGGTGTTTACACAATAGGATTCTCCTCTCCCGACAATCACCTGGCAGCTGGCTAGGGTAAGTAGAATTACCATAGCATGATCATCACGCATTCTGCAATATCAGTACACATACGTCTGATCTATACATAATTCCCCATAGATCTGAGATTCAGAAGGATTAACCAGAAGCCAATACACAGCAGAGACCAGGTAAGGGCTTTTCTTCATTCCTTAAACGGTACTGCATAACTCAATCAAGCACATTATGACTTATCCTATTGTATCCACAGATACACATCCAGACCAGAGATGACAACTGATTACTCTTTCAATTTGTAATCTTTAACTATTTATTTTGCAACAACCCATATGTCAAATTACACAGTAACAAATATATTCATATAAAATATGGCTCTTTGAACTTAGAAACAAACACATCCCTCCAAACAAACTTCATTCACAACTTCTTCATGCATTCATCACATTCACAAACGATAGAAAAAATGATATTTTGTTCATATCACAATAACAATGGCAATTAAAGCATTTCTTGGTTTCACACTCAATTAATTTACAATGTGTCCATCTGTCAACATTCAGAGGATAGAAAAACTGTTTGTCGACATGTTTCGGTTGAGTTCTTAAAGTGGGCAATGACTTCCCTTTGTGTATTATGTTCAACCTTCTTCAGGACAAGAGACGATCGCCAAATCCGCGTGATCTCATAGAAGAGTGGGGGTGAGTGTAAGGCAAAGAGGCCTAGGTCTATAAAATAAGAAAAATATGTAAAGTGTAATCTCTGTTTCATAAAAACCCATTTCTTGAGTAACAGCTAGCTACTAAAGCTGTGTGTGAACCGGCTCACCTCCTCTGATTTTTTCAGTGGCTGGCGTGTCGGTTCGGTGGAGTAAATCCCGGCGCGAGAGATCTCTAATAATGAGTTTCACGTCGTACGCCCTACAGAATAAAGGACATATAAACTCGTAAGTTTATAGGAGGGATATAGCATCCTATTAAAAAAGAACATTAATGAATCGGTACTCACTCAGTTGGCGTAAAGGGGCTCGCAAAATCGTCCGAGCTGTCGGTTCGGTCAGACTGCAGGGGAGGAGACAGAGTGTAAGTGCTTCCGAACTGTACACCCATATGTCGCGTAACTATTATCACAATATATACAAATTGAAAGAGTAATCAGTTGTCATCTCTGGTCTGGATGGTCTAATTTTCATTAGTCTTATCGCTTTGCCTGATAGGCCACAGACTCAAAAGCAGGCACCCCTTATATATATTTTTTCTATCCACAGATACACAGACACATCAGCAAAGGTACATTGACAAAATGGTTTGCTCCATTATCACTAGTATGCTTACAATGCATCTAATCACTAAGGTTATCAATGCTCTTCCTCGTTTTCTTTTCTTTCTTGATTTCAACTGCCGAATTTGCGGTACGTACATCTTTTGAACTTCACACCATTTGAATGCTACTTATGTATTTCTCATGTCCTAATGTATGTTTACCATGCTTGTGAACGTGCATGTTGTAATTACAAAGAGCTCAGCCCTGAAGAGTGTTAGGGAGAATTCTCTGTTTAGGCTGAATTTCCCTACCTAGTGAGTCCCCCAGCAGCTTTGCTGGATTTCTGGGGTTTCTTTTTTTTCTCCTGCCAAGAGTGAGACTCTTTTACCCTCACTCTTGGACATATTGAAGTGTGTTTTCTTGGTAAAACCTTGTGTTGAATGGGCTATGGGGTCTTTTACTCCATAGGGCCTCATGTATTTTTGTGATGTGGGTTACACAGCACCCTCTGTGCCGTAACCCAGGGGTGTCCTAGGGACTCCCCAACATAGACTCCATACCCTGGGACTGACTACTGTCTCCCAGGGCATGTAAAGTCACCAAAGACTTTACTAGTCTTAAATCCTGAACAGAACCAGTACAAACCATCATATTGTGGACATACTGGCTGGGGCAATTCGATTGCCCCAGGGTCTGTTAGTCGAGGGGGCACGTCTCCGTCCCCCCTGATCGAGTTTTGGCTGGTGGCAGTGGAAACTACTTTTTATATTCGACCGCGAATATTTCCCTATGGGATTTCCCATTGTTTTAGGCTAACACATTTAATTATTTATTTACGGTAGCCTTAAACATACCGCCGGTTTATATATTTATTATTATAACTCCGGTTGGGATTTTTTGCCAAAACTTGATGCTAAAATGGCATTGGCATTCGCCTCTGTAACTCTGACCCAAAGTGGAGCCCTTTGTCCCACTTTTGGCGGGCTTCTCCACAGAAGCCCTCCAAAGTGGTGCCACTCTGTCTGGGGTACTTAGGCGGGGTGGAGGGGGATTTAGGCACCCTGGACTGAGTTACCTAGGTAACTCAAGTCGCACTCCGTCCTGATTGGCCCAAGTGGTGAGCCGGCCGGCTCACCACTTAGCATGTTTGAGTGACAGCTAGGCTGGGTGAATGGGGGTTTGCTGCATAAAAGCAGGGCTTTGGGGGCTGGAACTTCAGAAGTCGCCACAGGACCAAGACTCCGACGAGGGAAGAGCTGAGCCGACCTGCTTCGACGACACCACCCGGTGGAGCCCTGCTGAACCGTCTCACCACTTTTCCCGACGACCGAGGAGAACTCTTAACGGAGTGGCTCCTTCCCTTGACTGGTGGGGACAACCAGTTTTCACCTTCTTTTCGCTTCTCGAGGTATCTCGTGGCCGCCTTGCCAGTGCCAAGCACCCCGGAAACCGAAACCCCACCACTTTTACCCCAACCACGAAAGTCGGTACAACCCTTTAACCGGAGGACTCCGCGGCTGGTTTCTTCCCGGGCAGTGCAACGACCCTCTTCTCCTGCTCTTCAGCGAGAACTTCTTCTCCCCTGACCGACGTCGAGCTTTGCTGCCACTGCCTGGAACTACTGCCACCGCTGGAGGATCCTTTCCGCTTAAGGTACCGTGTTCCGCCTGGCTTCCCTTGCCACCGACTGTACGGGGTAGATTTAGCCCCCGGCTTTCGAACCTGGGAGTGCCTGGAACACCCTGGCTAAACTTTCTAAGCCACTCTAAACTCTTTCTAACTCTTTGCAAAACTTTGAATCCCTAATAACAGTGTGATCTTGGGCACATTTTCGCTCCGGCTACTCTAAGAGTGGGCCCTGCCTAGTGACTTTTGCTCACCTGTGACTTTGTGCTTCTTTGAGCCTATTGCAAGTGTTCTGGACCTTAGAGTGGTGTGTTTAACCCATTTCTGTTTCTTTTTACCCCTTTCTTGAACCTACTAGAGTGTCATCTAACGTTAAGCACTCACCTCTGTTTTAATTATGTGGTGTTAACCTAGAGTTGTCTAGATAGGAGTAAGGTTTGAAACCAAGCTCTGGTCAGTGTTTGCTTGTGCTATTGTGTCTGGGTACATATTGTGTATACTTTGCATACTGCCTAACTCTTCTTGAGGGAAGTCTGACTGCTCAGCCACAGCTACCAGGTAAATCTGGGTGGTGCAGACTGCTACCAAGTGGGTTTACTGCTATACCTGTAGTCTTAAATCTTTTGCAGTGTTCCCCAAGGGAACTGCACAGGTTTCTGCCTAACAAAGATGGAATCTAATTCTGAAATGCATTGGTTCATGAGCTAGCACTGCTGAGAATGCTTTTGCCTTCTAAAAACAATGTTGGGCACTTTATCAGAAGTGCTTATGTACCGATTTCATATTTTACCCATCAATGGAAAGCAAATCCTACAAATATTGCAGCTTTACTATAAGAGCCTTCTGTGAGCGCTTGGCTGACTGAGTGGATACACCCAGTTTTTTGTTCATGTGTGCATTTGCGATCCCTGTGTCATAGGATCCTTTGATCACAAGCAGCTTCTCCAAGCAAAGACAATTATACTTCCATGTAGCATCTAAATCTATGAAGTTAAATTGGAAGGGTAAAGAGGGGACAGGAGACCGCTCATTCTCACAGCAGTCCATAAGTGGGTGCTTTCAGATTTAATGGAGGCTTAATGGAGAGAGTTAACTGCTTGTAACATTGAAGCTGCACTAGAATAGTCTCATTAGAATGCATAAAGAAGTTGGATGCCCCCACACACATAAGTTTGCCCCTGCCCCATCGCTCGTGAAGTTAGCACCCCAACATTTGAAGGGTTAGCGGTTAAGCGAAATTTAGGTTTTGTTGAGCCCCTGAACACAAGTACACACACCATACACACCATACACACACGCACACCCAGCCACCCATACATTTGTGTGTGCACACTTTCACCATACACTCACATAGGCATACCAGGCTGCATCATGCACTCACTCATTAATGAACATTACATAATATACATACATATACATACATATACACATACTTAAATGCACGCAAACACACCTTTAATCCGTTCGTCCAGGGAACTAGACCTTCAGCTCCCTGCAGTAGCTAGGAATGCTTGTTCCTGTCATCTGCAGAGGATCGGGAGGCTCCCATCTCATTGGGTGGAGGGGAGTCCCATTACTTCAAAGTTAAATGGTTTCTTTTTGAAGTCACTCTGACTTCATAAAGAAATTATTTCCGTTAAAGGACCAAACCGGAACAGAAATAATGTTTTGTTTTGAAGGCAGAGTGACTTCAAACTGAAACTATGGGCCTCATTATGAGTGTGGCGGTCCAGAAACAAGGGTGCCGGTAAGCTTACTGGCACCCTTATTTCTGAACCGCCACAGTCAGAGTCTGCCTGCTGGGGCTGCTGTGCCTGACAGGTCTGACCCTGTCAGGCGCAGCGCCCCCAGTAGGCAGACTCATCACGGAAGTACCAGCACCGTTAGTGACGGTGCCGGTGCTTCCTTGAACCCATATGGACTAACATTTTCCTGCTCCTAGCTTCCCGGTCCGCCGGGACTTGTAATGTCCTGGTAGCACCAGGAAGCTAGGGGTCGGAAATGGTGTTACGAGGTCGGTGGCAACCCGCCGGTCACACCAGCGTGTTACCGCCAACCTCATAATGAGGCCCTTTTTCTTTTTGAATTCATAGGGCTCCCTGCCCCATGACTTCATAAAGAAATAGAATCTTTTTTTTGTCACTCTGCCTTCATAAAGAAATAATTTCTGTAAACAAAATCTTTATGAAGGCAGAGTACTCCAAAAAGATTTTTATTTCTGTTTAAAACATTTTTTTTTTTATTGCCTCGGGCCCCTCCCAGGACATGGATGGGGCCCCCCGCACCGCATGGGGTGCGGGGCCCCAGTTACGCCAGTGGCAGCAGTGCTTCACCGGTCGTCCAGGAGTTGCAGCAGGGATGACCAGAGTCTGTTTTTACAGACAGGTCTGGGGCGCCATATTGAAAAACATGGCTGAACCGATTTTTAGCTACTGTTAGCGGTCGGGAAAAATTATGGTAGTTGATCTAAACCACTGCCACCAGCCATTTTAAGTATGAAAAGGTAACATTGGACTGTTACATGAGTGTTTTGACTCAGGGGAAGCTAGGCAACCCCTCCAGCACTCTATAGTAAGATAGGGTGTGCTGGGTCAGTAAATTCAATTTAACTTTACATGCTCTGGGAGACATTAGTCAGTCCCAGAGAAGGTATTTAAAGCTTGGGAAGTCGAAAGACATCCCTGTGTCACTGCACTGAAGGTGCTGTGTGACACACAGAAAGAAATGATGGCACTGGCGTTGTTTTAAGACTCCATAACCAAAGAGCAAAAAAGTAAAACACATTGAAAATGAAAAGTTCAAAGCTCCAAAATATAGCAAATGAGCTGGAGGGCTCTAAGGTAGAGGGAATTTAGCACTTGTGTGAGAAATCTCCCTAACAATGGGGAAGGGTGGGTGATTGGGGGTAGATTGAACAGGGGAAGGGTGGGTGACTGGGGGTAGATTGATTGGGGGACGTGTGGGCAGGTAGGTGGCTGCAGTGAGAATGGGGAAAGGGTGGGTGGCTGGGGTATAGAGATTGGGGGAAGGGTGGACAGCTGGGTTGAGATAATGGGGAGGGCGGGTGGGGCTATAGAGAATGGGGAAGGGTGGGTGGGGCTTGATAGAATGGGGAAGGGCTTGGGTAGAGAGAAAGGGGAAATGTGGGTGGGGTAGGGAGAATGGATGAAGGGTGGGTGGGTGGGGGTAGAGATAATGGGGAAAGTGTGGGTAGGGGTAGAGAGAATGGGGAAAAGCTTGGTAGGTGGGGGTAGAGAGAATAAGGAAAGGGTGGGTGGGTGGGGGTAGAGAGAATGAGGAAAGGGTGGGTGGGTGGGGGTAGAGAGAATGAGGAAAGGGTGGGTGGGTGGGGGTAGAGAGAATGAGGAAAGGGTGGGTGGGTGGGGGTAGAGAGAATGAGGAAAGGGTGGGTGGGTGGGGGTAGAGAGAATGGGGAAAGTGTGGGGTGGGTGGGGGTAGAGAGAATGAGGAAAGGGTGGGTGGGTGGGGGTAGAGAGAATGAGGAAAGGGTGGGTGGGTGGGGGTAGAGAGAATGAGGAAAGGGTGGGTGGGTGGGTGGGGGCAGAGAGAATGAGGAAAGGGTGGGTGGGGGCAGAGAGAATGAGGAAAGGGTGGGTGGGTGGGGGCAGAGAGAATGAGGAAAGGGTGGGTGGGTGGGGGCAGAGAGAATGAGGAAAGGGTGGGTGGGTGGGGGCAGAGAGAATGAGGAAAGGGTGGGTGGGGGCAGAGAGAATGAGGAAAGGGTGGGTGGGTGGGGGCAGAGAGAATGAGGAAAGGGTGGGTGGGTGGGGGTAGAGAGAATGAGGATAGGGTGGGTGGGTGGGGGTAGAGAGAATGAGGATAGGGTGGGTGGGTGGGGGTAGAGAGAATGAGGATAGGGTGGGTGGGTGGGGGTAGAGAGAATGAGGATAGGGTGGGTGGGTGGGGGTAGAGAGAATGAGGAAAGGGTGGGTGGGTGGGGGTAGAGAGAATGAGGAAAGGGTGGGTGGGCGGGGGTAGAGAGAATGAGGAAAGGGTGGGTGGGCGGGGGTAGAGAGAATGAGGAAAGGGTGGGTGGTGGTAGAGAGAATGGGGAAAGGGTGGGTGGTGGTAGAGAGAATGGGGAAAGTGTGGGTGGATGGGGTAGAGAGATTGGTGGTTGGGTGGGACTATAGAGAGTGGGGGTAGGTTTGGTGGTGTAGAGAGAATGGCTGTAGGGTGGATGGTGTAGAGAGAGTGGAGGTTGGGTCGGTGGGGGAAGACAGAGTGGGGGTAGGGTGGGTGGGGTAGAGAGAGTGTGGTAGGCTGAATGGTTGGGGAAAAAGTGGGGGTTGTTTGGGTGGGGGTAGAGAGTGCAGGTATGGTGGGTAGGGGTAGAGTGAGTGGAGGTAGGGTGGATGGGGTAGGAAGAATGGGGTAGGGTGGGGGTAGAGAGAATGGGGAAGGGGTGTGGGGGTACAGAGAATGGAGAAGGGTCGGTGACTGGGGGTAGATTGAACAGGGGAAGGGTGGGTGACTGGGGGTAGATTGATTGGGGGACATGTGGGCAGGTGCTGGCTGCAGTGAGAATGGGGAAAGGGTGGATGGCTGGGGTATAGAGATCGGGGGAAGGGTGGACAGCTGGGTTGAGATAATGGGGGAGGGTGGGTGGGGCTGTAGAGAATGGGGAAGTGTGGGTGGGGCTTGATAGAATGGGGAAGGGCGTGGGTATAGAGAAAAGGGGAAATGTGATTGGGGTAGAGAGAATGGATGAAGAGTGGGTGGGAGGGGATAGAGAGAAGGGGGGGAAGTGTGGGTAGGGGTAGATAGAATGGGGAAAAGCTGTGTAGGTGGGGGTAGAGAGAATGAGGAAAGGGTGGGTGGGTGGGGGTAGAGAGAATGAGGAAAGGGTGGGTGGGTGGGTGGGTGGTTGTAGAGAGAATGAGGAAAGGGTGGGTGGGGGTAGAGAGAATGAGGAAAGGTCGGGTGGGTGGGTGGGGGTAGAGAGAATGAGGAAAGGGTGGGTGGGGGTAGAGAGAATGATGAAAGTGTGGGTGGGTGCTTGTAGAGATAATGGGAAAGAGTGGGGCAGGGGTGGAGAGAATGGGGAAAGTGTGGTTGGGTGGGAATAGAGAGAATAAGGAAAGGGTGGGTGGGGGTAGAGAGAATGGGGAAAGGGTGGGTGGGTGGGGGTAGAGAGAATGGGGAAAGGGTGGGTGGGTGGGGGTAGAGAGAATGGGGAAAGGGTGGGTGGGTGGGGGTAGAGAGAATGGGGAAAGGGTGGGTGGGTGGGGGTAGAGAGAATGGGGAAAGGGTGGGTGGGTGGGGGTAGAGAGAATGGGGAAAGGGTGGGTGGGTGGGGGTAGAGAGAATAGGGAAAGGGTGGGTGGGTGGTGGTAGAGAGAATGGTGGTTGGGTGGGACTATAGAGAGTGGGGGTAGGTTTGCTGGTGTAGAGAGAATTGCTGTAGGGTGGGTGGATGGGGTAGAGAGAGTGGATGTAGGGTGGGTGGGGGAAGAGAGAATGGGGTAGGATGATTGGGGGAAGAGAGTGTGGGGGTAGGGTGGGTGGGGTAGAGAGAGTGGTGGTAGGCTGAATGGTTGGGGAAGAAGTGGGGGTTGTTTGGGTGGGGGTATAGAGTGCGGGTATGGTGGGTAGGGGTAGAGTGAGTGGAGGTAGGGTGGATGGGGTAGGAAGAATGGGGTAGGGTGGGGGTAGATAGAATGGGGAAGGGGCGTGGGGTAGAGAGAATGGGGAAGGGTGGGTGGGGGTAGAGAGAATGCAGGGTTGGGGTAGAGACACTGGGAAGGGTGGGTATAGAGAGAATGGGGAAGGGTGGGTGACTTGGGGTAGATTGAATTGGGGAATGGTGGGTGACTGGGGGTAGATTGAATGGGGGACGTGTGGGCAGGTGGATGAATGCAGTGAGATTGGGGGAAGAATGGGTGGATGGGGTAGAGAGAATGGGGGAAGGGTGGACAGCTGGGGTAGAGATAATGGGGAAGGGTGGACGGGCTTGATAGAATGGGGGAAGGGTGTGGGTAGAGAGAAGAGGGGAAATGTGGGTGTGTGGGGGTAGAGAGAATGGAGGAAGGAAGGGCGGGTCGGAGGGGGTAGAGAGAATGGGGGAAGGGTGGGTGGGGGTAGAGAGAATGAGGAAGGGTGGGTGGGCGGGGGTAGAGAGAATGAGGAAGGGTGGGTGGGCGGGGGTAGAGAGAATGAGGGAAGGGTAGGTGGCTCAGGCAGAAAGAATGGGGAAGAGTGGGTGGCGGTCGAGAGAAAGGGGAAGGGTGTGTGGTTCGGGGTAGAGTGAATGGGGATGGGTGGTAGATAGATTTGGGAAGCATGGGTGGCTGCAGAGAGAATGGGGAAAGGGTGGGTAGGTGGGGGTAGAGAGCATGGAGAAATGGTGGGTAAATGGGGTAGAGAGAATGGGGAAGGGTGGGGATGGGGGTAGAGAGAATTGGGAAGGGTGGGGGTGGGGTTAGAGAGAATGGAGAAAGGGTGGGTGGGTGGGGTGTTAGGCACAATCGCCTGCAGTACGCTTTGGGAACACTACATGCAATTAGGACTACAAGTGTAAGCACAATTTCACCTTTGGTACAAGCCTATACTACACAGTAAAGTGGTAGCGATGGCTGAGCAGCCATACTTATCTTGAGAGTTTAAGTGAGCAGTAGAACAAGTTACAGAAAGGACCAACAAATACAGTGATTCAAATATACACTTACTCAAATTTTCTTGGTAAAAGAATATACATTTATTTATTCAGTCAATTAGAAAACATTACACTAGCATAAGCAGCTCAATATCACACACTAATATACCATAAGAAAATGCAACCTGTAAGTAAAGGAACAAGTTTAGCTCCAAATGAAGTGGGAGCAGAATGCCACTTCAGATACTTAATAAAGGGGTAAAAAGACAAGGTTATAAGAATAGACAGCCCAAATACATTCATAGGCAGGGCAAATGGTTTCAGTTAAATACAACCAGCAATTCTTCTCAATAGGCCTGGGCTAAAGTCAATCGTTCAGAGTCTTTTGTATAGGATAGCTCAGTTCTAGTAGATAACGGTTACGTGTTTGCCACAGAGTTTAGAAGAATTTGGCTAGGCGAAAAGTTTAATGAATGTTAAGGGAGGGACAAGCCTTCATAGTTGAGGAAAGTTTTATGCACTTTCTTGATGGCCGAAAAGATTTCCGGACCACGTTTGCACAGTACCTTGTTAATGAAGATGAGCTGTAGCTGAGGCTGTTCCTGGCAGTTCGAGCAGATCTCGCTGTTCCTGAGCTTCAGTCGTGGGGAAAAGAAGGAGGATGGCGGAAGGTTCCTGCACTGTCCAGGGATGAGGCCACAAGATTAGCAAGACGTCAGTTTAAGGTGTGAGTGCCTTAAAGTCGACTAACTGGTTTCCTTCCCTCTGGCTATCCGGTTTTCAACAGCACTCTGATGAAAATTTGACCAGATGGGGACGGTGTCCAGGCGGCTTGCGAGTTGGTTGTTCCCACTAAACTCAAGGGAAGAAGTTAACCTTGAAGGGCTTCTCTGTCGATGGAGTTTCAGACAATTCGTACCTGCAGGAGGGCTTCACCGATCGTCCAGGAGTTGCAGCAGTCCTCTTCCTTCAGCTCGTCTTTGGTTCTTTTGTTTCAGTGGTCGACTCTGCTTTCCAAGTCCCAGAGACCTGCTTCTAAACAGTTTTCCCCCATTCATTCCAGCCTGGCTGTCACTCACAGAGCAGGGTGGCTGTCCTTGCTGGACAGCCAGCCGGCCATTCACACCAGAGTTCATTCAGGTCTCCTAGGAGACTAAGCAGAGGGAGTTTCGGGCACCTCCCTCACATCCTGTCCACCCCAGACACCCTTGCGCCAGAGGAGAGCTTCAGCACTGAAGCCCGCCAAAGGCCAACAAACAAAGGGACCAAACCTGGTTTGGCACACAGAGACAAACACAAGAAGGACCTTTCTTAAAAGAAATGGTGAAAAAAGTCAGCCGGAGTCTGTTTTTACAGATAGGTCTTGGGCGCCATATTGAAAAACATGGCTGACCCGATTTTTAGCTACCGTTGTTAGCGGTCGGAAAATATCATGGTAGTTTGATCTAAACCACTGATACCAGCCATTTAAAGTAGGAGTGGGTAACATTTTACTGTTACATGAGTGTTTTGACTAAGGGGCAGCTATGCAACACCTCCAGCACTCTATAGGAAGATATGGTGTGCTGGGTCAGTACATTTAAAGAGACTAGTAAAGTCAATTTAACTTTACATGCTCTGGAAGACGGTAGTCAGTCCCAGAGAAGGTGTTTTAAACCTTGGGAAGTCTGAAAGACAACCCTGTGCCACTGCACTGAAGGTGCCGTGTGACACAGAAAAAGATGATGCCACTGGAGTTGTTTTAAGACTCCATAACCAAAGAACACAAAAGTGACACACATCAAAATACATGGAAGAGTAGGAAAAAAAGGCTCTCACTCTTCCCAGATAAAAAAAAAAATCAAATCTCAGATATCTGGGGGTCTCAAAAGGTAAGGGAAATTATCACATTTTGAGAATTCTCCCTTACACAGGGTTAGAGAGAATGGGGAAAGGGTGCGTGGATGGGGTAGAGAGAATGGGGAAAGGGTGTGTGGAGGTAGGGAGGGTGAGTGTAGAGAGAGTGTGGGTTGGGTGGGTGAGTGTAGACTCGATACTGGTGTTTACACAATAGGATTCTCCTCTCCCGACAATCACCTGGCAGCCGGCTAGGGTAAGTAGAATTACCATAGCATGATCATCACGCATTCTGCAATATCAGTACACATACGTCTGATCTATACATAATTCACCATAGATCTGAGATTCAGAAGGATTAACCAGAAGCCAATACACAGCAGAGACCAGGTAAGGGCTTTTCTTCATTCCTTAAACGCTACTGCGTAACTCAATCAAGCACATTATGACTTATCCTATTGTATCCACAGATACACAGACACATCAGCAAAGGTACATTGACAAAATGGTTTGCTCTATTATCACTAGTATGCTTACAATGCATCTAATCACTAATGTTATCAATGCTCTTCCTTGTTTTCTTTTCTTTCTTGATTTCAACTGCCGAATTTGCGGTACGTACATCTTTTGAACTTCACACCATTTGAATGCTACTTATGTATTTCTCATGTCCTAATGTATGTTTACCATGCTTGTGAACGTGCATGTTGTAATTACAAAGAGCTCAGCCCTGAGGATGGAATCTAATTCTGAAATGCATTGGTTTATGAGCTAGCACTGCTGAGAATGCTTTTGCCTTCTAAAAACAATGTTGGGCACTTTATCAGAAGCGCTTATGTACTGATTTCATATTTTACCCATCAATGGAAAGCAAATCCTACAAATATTGCAGCTTTACTATAAGAGCCTTCTGTGAGCGCTTGGCTGACTGAGTGGATACCCCCGTTTTTTTGTTCATGTGTGTGTATTTCTATGCATGTGTCATAGGATCCTTTGATGACGAGCAGCTACTCCAAACAAAGACAATGGCCCTCATTACGAGTCCGGCGGTAAAACCGCCTGGTTGCCGCCGGACTCGTATTACCATTCCGCCTCGGTGATTCCCGGAATTACCGGGGCATTACAACCCCAGTTTTCCGGGAATCACGGAGGCGGAATGGTGTAAATCCCCATTCCCATTGAGTCCTATAGGACTCAATGGGAATCGGGATCATGGAAACACCGGCAGCATCTCGTAATGCTGCCGGTGTTTCCTCGTCCGCCTGCATGCGGGAGGTGTTAAACCCGCCAGGTCAGACCTGGCGGGAACATCACCTCCCGCCTGCAGGGGTCGGGATCAGGCGGTCCGGAAACAACGGTGGCGGCGGGTTTACCGCCACCGTTATTTCCGGACCGCCAGGGTCGTAATGAGGCCCAATGATACTTCCATGTAGGATATAAATCTGTGAAGTTTCATTCTAACACACGGTTGCGCCCAACTACCTCACACAGAATTGTGAATAAGTTACACTAATTGATGGTGATCCTAGGAGAGGGTGCGCAGCAACACTACATGTGGTAATTAAATTGCATACATCACAGCCTGCCAACATTATTATACCCTCTTTCTCCTCGGGCGATTCACAGTAATTGGGCTTAAACTAAAAATACCCGACTGCCGGCGTTGGCACAGAACCAATGGCCTACTCTGTGCAATTGCAAATGAGCCACCCTCAACAAGTTCGCTGACCTGCTATGTTCCCAAAGCACGCACGACCGGGCTGCGGTTCCCATTTAATGTTTGTGGCCTGGGTGGATTAAGCTCTGGAGCGCCGCTCAGTAGAGATGTGGAGGGCTGCATCATGCCCCGGACAGTGCCTGTTGTGTCAAGCGCTGGGTGAAGCGCTGGGTGAAGTTACCAGCAGAGAGCGGCGTGTAATGGCCACCACCCCCTGTTTTGCCTGCTGAGCTTCTTGTCTTTATTTTCATGTCATGCAACTGCCTGGGATGCTGGCAGCAGCACCAAGCTTCAAAGATCACCCCGCTTCATACTTTAAAGATAGTCCAACAGGAGTCATAGTAAAAAAAAGCATTATTGCATAGAAATGAAAATATTAACGGCCATATAGTTAAGTGCAGTCATTTTGCTCCTACTTCGGATCGCGCGCAGCTCCCCAGCCACAGCAGCAGGCCGGCAGACGTGAGCGAGAGGATCATGGCCCGAATGGTGCTACAGTCATTTCATTGCCCAGGCGTCGGCAAGTTTCCATGCCAACGCCATACACTGCTCCCAAACTCCCCTTCACTGTTTTTTCTTTACAGTAGCAATGTTTTGGCAATATTTTCGTGGTTACACCACCAAAATGCACCAAAATAAACAAATGCAGAACCATCAAATGAAACAGAGATGAAATTCTCGGGTCTGTTTCAATTCAACAACACAACTGGAGCAAATTGCTATGCAAATGTAGCACTCAATCCTATATTCCAATTGTCACCATTTGTGTAAAATATTTACTTAAATGGCTCAGAACAGTTGTGTTTACATATGCTGATCCTGCACAGAAATGCCACTAACAACCCTAACACTATGCACAGTGTCAGAGGAATAACAAAGGAATGTACTACTCTGCAGGACTGGTTAAAATTCACCATTAACACACAGGAAGATACCCAAAAATCCTCAATGTACTTACACATTTCATACACGTGGAAACATACATGAACTCCCTAATAAAAAAATTGTTCATGTATAGAAAGCAAATTGTAATATTAATTCCATTTCAACAGCTTCTCCAAAATGCAAGTCATGGCATATTACTTTTTGCAATTCAGACAATTGGTCCAACATACAAATTGATACAAATGTCCAATATGTGATATTAATGCTTTTAAAATACAATGCAGACGGCACTAAAACTAATTGGAAACTCACTAATTCTACACACACCCAAGTATTTCTTGGCAAGAAGACCTTTACACACAGTAGGCATAGTATGCCAAACTGGTGCCACAACCACTTCAGGCCACAATACTGCATATGTAAAAATAAAGAAGTGGTTGGTTTCAATGTAACAACACTGCTGTTACTCAAAAACATAGGTTACCAGAACATCTAACAAATGGTTACTTAATATTCCTCAAACCCAAATTCAGTCATTAAATAAAAAATAGAATTTACAATTACAATATTATGCAGTTAGAATATGCCAATGCATAGCTAACTAATTTAAACAGAAATAAACACAGGCAACTAATATTCCTTAATTACAATACACTGAAAACATGCCATCAGGTTTATAATTACATAATACATCCATGCTAACAACATACTACTTTTACAACACTATACAGTTAGAATGCACCAACGGGTATCTAACTACTTCATACTTAAGCAAAAACACAAAACTAATATTCCTAAATCACATTATCCTTACAACACAGTATCAGATATTGAATTACTTAATGCACTCATACTACCACTGTACTATGTAACAGTCTAAAAAGAAATGCAGCAAAAATTGAAGACAATGTACATTTCAGTAACAGTAAATTTGTTTTTCAAGCCACGTGGATTTTTTTCCCAATTACCCAATGATCACAACATGCTAATACAACAAGAGTGTGTCACACAGAAATGATGTACAAAATATAGTACATACAATCTACTAGTTATGAGGGTCAAAAAAGTTAAAGTTTGTGTAAAACCTTAACTAATTATATCTTGTATACTATATTCTATCACTAACTAAATTGTCCTCTTTACAGACAAAGAAGCAAAGATTATACCAATCTTACCTTGTTGAACAAAGTTCACTGTTGTGCACTACCTTACCCATGGCCAGCAGCTACATAGGACACTGGCCATGGCCACAACAATATAGTTAACCATGCCGCTTCGTTAACCACAAAAATATGTATTGTTATTACAACTACACATAAATATTAGTCAACTCACTACTTTCGTTACATAACTATAACATCACAAATAACCCCATTACTGTGTCCATGACCGGGGATCAAATTGTTGAGGCCAAGTATTAAACGCAAAGTAAAAATATTACTATATCTATGCCCAATATCCACATTATTGGTTTTACAATGTTCACATCCATTACATCATTACTTTGGTCATGGCCAGTGTTCAGATTGTTGGGCGCAGAGGAATTTCTTGTTATGGTATCCGCGGACAAAGTAGGTGGTCTTCGGCCATGCCCCCAACAACTTGGACACTGGCCATGACCACAACAATGTACTTTGACCATGTCACAAACAGCCACTTCCATAGCCACACAAATATGTATTGTTATTACAAATACACATCAATATATGTAACGCTCACTTGTTTCATTACTTAACTATAAAATCAAACCTAATCACTGTGGTAACATATTACCTAACACCTCCAAGTACAAATTAATTTCTAACCCACAACAGCACTTGCATTTGTCCATTTGTCTCTCCCTCACACTCCACAGACACGCTTTGATCCTCAAAATAACCCCAAATATCTTATCCAGAGGCAATTTGTGCCACAGTGTGTGCGGTCGAAGTGACTGATTCGCAGATCCAATATGGTGTCAGTTTCAGAAGTTTTGAATCACCTCACGCTTTTAATCCAGCAGCCGCGTATGGCATCCGTGAGCATTATGCAGTGTTTCGTTGGTCCAAATGTGCATGCGGACTACAAAGCAGGAAGTAAATCCGCATACCATACCTACTTTTTCACCATTTAAAACAAATCTACTGAAAGGATTAACATCAAATTTGCAAATTTGCAAAGACACGCTTTCAGGACCAGGCCTCCGCTCCTCAAGCAACTTTGGTGCAAATCCGTCCAGCGGTTTGGCCTGTAGGCACCAGCAAAAATGTTTTCCATTCATTTCTGTCCAGATTTCAAAGGTTTTGGGACCACCCCCCATAACCGCCCCTCTTGAGGAAATCAGACGAAACTGCAAAATAAATCAGTAGGTGGCTGTTTACGTTTTTGCACATTTTCATGAGGATTCGTCTAACACTGCCAAACTTATAAGCCACCCTAAAACTTCTCCTCCTATTGGTTGAGCAACTTAACCACTAGAGGGCCAATGCTGCAGACCCTGTAATGTTTATATTACAGGGTCTGTGATAGCTACACTGTAGTTATGGTTAAGTTGCCCAACCTACAGGAAGAGCAGTTGTTGGGCAGCTTATATCTGTGGCACTGTTCGATATAGACAACTATGGAAGTGTGTATGATAATGGGTTGCTCACCGGAAGAGTATGACACTCAAGGGGAGAGTTTGGAGAAGTGTATGGATACCGAAAGAAAAGAGAAAAGCGCTGCAAGGTCAAAATGGGTCGACTGATAGATCGATTGAAGGGGGAATGTGATAAAGATCCAGATCCAAAGCTGCCAAAGAAGGGCGCATTTACCAATTGTGCAAGTAATGGGGGGATGTAAAGGATGATGTGGGAAGTGACATTGGGGGTGGGGACATCATTGAACTTTGCGCTGCTTGCATAAAATGACATAGAAGCAGGCGCAGCACAAGAAGTCCCAGGTTAGAACTCAAGGAGGGGTGGGTACATTGGGATCATTATGGCGTATTCACACTAAGTCAGACCAATGGGGTTCCCATTTAGCTCACTACCTTTCATAGAGGAGAAATATCCAAACCATATCCGTCTTTGTCCTGCCCTCGAGCAGTCCAGCACCGAAATGCTAGGCAATTCTCCTCTGAACAAGAGTACCAACAGCAACCCCAGACACGTGTTTCGGTCTGGTTGGACCTCATTAGTAGGGTGGAGCTGTGCCTTTCTAAGATTAGTGAGCAAGGGGTCCACGTCTGGATTCCCCATGTAACTTAGGGTGAGACCCAAAGTTATGTGAAAAACAAGGGGGGTTCTGTGAGTCCCTCTGCCGGACATTAGTCCCGGTTATGAGAGATTTACCCAGAGTCTTTAGCTCACTACCTTTCACAGAGGAGAAATATTCAAAACATATCAGTCTTTGTCCTGCCCTAGAGCAGTCCGGCACCAAATTGCTAGGCAATTCTCTTCTGAACAAGAATACCAACAGCAACCCCAGACACGTGTTTAGGTCTGGTTGAACCACATCAGTAGGGTGGAGCTGTGCCGCTCTATGAATAGTGAGCAAGGGGTCCACGTCTGGATTCCCCTAGTAACTTAGGTGAGACCCTACATTGGAATCAGTATGGGGTAGTTGTATAGGAGGGGGTGTAAGATGCTATAGGGGAGTCTATGGTATGGGGTTTTCTTTTTGCACTATGTGAATAGTAAAGAAAGCATTTTGGCTCTAGGTCCACGTTAAGAAAGCATTTCTCACTGACAGCATAAGAAAAGAACTGCATGCCCTTGCGTGACAAGCAGAATTTATTTTGTGAACATTCAGCAGAAACAGAGTGATGAAATGTTGCATGTCTAAAGATTCTGGGGAGAACGCAGGCACAGCGAACTTCATTTGAAAGATACTTTCAAAGCCAATGAGCTAGGTACCTGGGTGCATGAGTAGAATTGGCAGAGAAATATAAATGAAATACCGTAAATTAGACTCCAGCTAAAGTGTGGCATGGTTATTTCAGGCTATACTTGGCAGCAAGGCGTGAGAAGGGAGCGTTGGGGCAGGGACTATTGGGCGTGGGGTGGGACCCCAATCAGCAAAGAGAGATTTTGGTGTCCCTATGGTGCAACATTGTACAGCGTCCTCACTGATGTCCTTGGGGCACCCCACTGGTACAACTCAGTGTGAATGTCTCGCCCCTTGCCCTCTCAAGCTATTTATTTTATATTTGACAGTGCCAGCCAATGGCAAACAAATGTTTTCTGACTGTTCAGCACAATCACATAATTTGATTGAGGGGCGGTGTGGGAAGGTTTGTGACGTCACGATGGGTGTACATGTAACTGTGGCCAAAAATGGTATTTCCTAATTATTTTCCTAATTTCCTATAGGATAATTCAACATATCTCTGGATATAGGGGACCAGCATAGTACCACCAATCAGCTATTGTGACCTGCCTTCAAAATGTAACTAAAATGTTGTATGATAATTTGGCCGCATTGGGCGGCGTAGACAGCTCATTCAGTTTAGTTCCACAGGGCTGTCTGAACCGTGCTACCCAGCTGATTGGGTCCAATACATTTGCGTTACTTCTTGCTTGGTGTACGCTCCTTTTTTGGAGTACTTTTTCTTCCCCTGGATTACTTTTGATGGAGGTCCCCTTGCACAATACAGCTGCAGCGACTGAGAAGGCACGACTGCCCAGCCTAGCCTGACGAAATCGAGTGTCCTGCAGATGGCAGGCATCAATAGAATGAAGAGTTTGGGAGTGAAGGTAGGGATGGAATTTAAACTGAAGATACTCAGCCCCTAAGCCATAGAAAGCATCATGATCCGTATTTAAGGCTTGCTTTGAACTGATTCCGACTTAGCATCGGCAGCCAGTGCAGATGAAGCAGGAGGGGGATGACATGCGCCCGATAAGGAGCCTGCTTAGCGTCTTTAGCCACCAGATTTTGAAGAACCTTCACGCACTGGATTGGATATGCTGCCTCGGCTAGATAAAGGGAGTTGCAATAATCTATGGTTCCAAACACCAGGAAAGCAACCAATGGTGCTCGCATAGAATTTGGTAAGAATGGAAGATGATATACTCTTCTATCATTGCTAATACCTGAGGATTACTGTTGCCTGGAGACCAGTGGATGGAAGAGGCAGGGTTCAGCATGCCCCATGCTGCTTTCACATCACTGTTTGTGGTGCCTGGAGCAGGCACTGAGGAGTGATGCGTCTGCCTAAGACCAAGATGGGAGATTTGCCATAATGGATGGCAGCAATATGCCAGGATTAGCATGACTTCTACAGGAAGATATTAGTCTCAGGGTTGAGATTTTGTGTATTTGTAATGTATTTCTGCAAGCCACTATTCCTGTTGTTGAAGGATATATGACAGTTACATCTGCACCTATTTTCTCACCCATGCCACCTCTTCCTGGACAGGATGTAGAGTAGGGATTGAGTTTTCTTCTTCTCTCTCTGGCAGTTCAGATCATCTCCACCATAACCTTCTATCTGGTGAATCCCTCGCAGACAGTCTTTGTTATATTAGATGGGGTGGACATTGATGTGCGGCCTGAGTGGGTAAAGTGTTACCCAGTTTAAGACACCTCCTTGAATTGCTATGATCTCCCTGCACGGCCTATAGCTGGTTTCTTCATTCTTCCGTCAGGCTGCTCTGCGTCTTCCTTTGGACATTCCTGCTGTTTGTCATTTTTCTTTTTACTATTCTAATGGATTCTGCTCCTTTCGTATGGCTTTTTAATGTGCCTTCTTCTTCTGTATGTTATCATTTCATTTCTTGTACTGTCTTTATAGCATCAAGTTGGATTGCATGCTGCAAAAGGCTAAGCAATAACTTTGTTTTACTGAGGACCTCTATGTGACTGTAGATCCGGGTCCTCCACATACTCAGTAGCTACCTGAATAATGGGAGCGGATACATTTGAACTCTACAGACTCATAGGTCCTCATTACACGGTAGGCGGTAAACCATGGTGCTATTAGCACCATGGTTGCCGCCGGTACCATGGAGGAAAGGGGAATTACCACCACATTCCAAGGTTGGTGGGGCGGTAATTCCCCCTTCCTCCATGGCCCTTCCCCATTTCCATTTTTGCCCCTTAGGGCTCAATGGGAATGGGGAAGGAGCTAATTACGGTACCGCAAATTGCGGTACCGTAATTAGCACCATGGTCCCTTTGCAGGTCCCAACTTTAACGGCTGGTCTACACCAGCCGTTAAGGTCGGGTCCCGCAAAGGGACCTCGTAGTAAGGCGGTAAGGGTTTACTGGTACCGGTGCCCTTACTGGTACCGGTAAGCCCTTACCGCCTTCCGTGTAATGAGTCCCATAGTCAGTGAAATACCCACTGTAAAAAAGGACACAAGGGATCTGTGTGTTGGATGGCCCAGTTGTGGTGGCTTCATAGGCTTTTGGGAAGGCAGACTTGGCCGTTAACTGGACTTTCCAGGGTGCAGATGTGTTTCCTCTTTGGCTTCTGAAGAAGAAAGAGGGCGGTTGACAAGCGGTCTGTGCTGTTCAACATAGAGACACATTTGTAACCAGGCAGGGGCCCTCATTACGACCCTGGCGGAAATCAACTGACCGGACCGCCATAGCGTAAATAGCGTTTCCGCCATTGCACGATGGAGCAAAGTGCGGCTCATTCCGACCCATCGGGCACGAGCACCACGCCATGGCGGAAGTGCAAAGCCCACGATGGCGGAAATGACCCCAAAACGGCCCACACCGCCGCCGTACGGCGCCCTAGGTGCAATACCGCCACCCATCTCAGCGGACACCGCAGTGAGCGCCAACCGGAAAGTACGGTGACCGTAAATATACGGAAACGGAAGTAAAAGCATGGTCCCGGAACGGGAAACATCACGCCGTACACCTATAAAACCACAAATTTCACACAACCATTAAAAATACTACCCTGAGACACATCCCAACCCGTCATCCACCCTAGTGAAACCAAGAAAAATGGGAAAAGTAGCGAAGAAAGCGTGCGACCGCAAGCGGCAGGTCCACTTCTCCCGTGAGGAACTCACCGTGCTCACAGAGACCCTCCAGGAGAATGCTGCCGCCGTCTTCTCCACGCAAATGACCAGGACGGCACTTGCGAACAAGAAGGCCATATGGGCCCTGGTGGCACAGCGGGTAAGTGCGGTGGGGACCGCACCCCGCAACCCACAGCAATGCAGAAAGCGATGGGACGACCTGCGGATACGCGTCCATAGCATACTTTCTGCCAACCGCAACATTGCCACAGCCACCGGGGGAGGATCGGAATCACCCATCAAGTTGACCCCCTGGGAAGAAATCTGTGCCTCCACCATTGGAATGGAGAGCATAGAGGGAGTCGGAGGGATGGAGAAAGGAGTGCAGACATCCGAAGAATCAGGTAGGTGTCCCAAATAAAACAATGCCAAAACCACAATGTCCAATCATGTGAAGTACCACGTGCCCACATAGTGCAACAGTAACACATGTCCAGGAGAACGTCCACATACATAGGCCTGATAGCACACTTTAAAACTCACATCAAATACATAAATAATTAAAAATCCTAAAAACACCCTCTACACGTGCAGCAGGCACACCCTAACTGCAGGCTGCCAAACAACTGCACCCTCACTCCACACACAAATGAAACCACCTCCAAGGCCCCGACCCAAATCACCCTCAGGTACCACCCCAATGCATGTGATACATTGCCATTCTAATTCCCACAGACCCATTAATAACGCTCGCCCTCCTTTACTCCACCACAGGGTCCGATCCAAACGACGAGCTCCAGGACACCCCTACCAGCACACCTGCAAAGAGGGCCAAGACCAACGGCCAAAGACCCTCCACCTCAGCTGCACGCATCAAGACACGGAAGCAGCACAAATCAAGTGGCAGCACAGAGGAGGGAACTCCAACAGGCACCCCAGCAGCCAGCATGCCCACAACACCACCACCACAGGTCCCCCCAATGGATGCCACAGTAGGCACTGCTTCTGGTGGCAGCAGCACCATAGGTGACACTGCATTAATGGCAGCATGCTCCGACACAGAAAACGGGGATGTCGAAGTCAGATATATCCATGACCTGTCCCAATCCCCCTGTCTGTTCCATCCCGTACACCATGAGGATACCACGCAGGGGCACCCACAAGACGACGACTGGCCATCCCCCACAAGCCCTGTGGCAAGGCAACATGAGGTGATCAGCCACTCTGTGACACCACCGCAAATGGCCGTGGCCCAGCAGAGGCAACAGTCCCTCGACCAGTTAATCGTGCAACAGCAGCAACTGGCCACGCTCCTCAAGGACCATGCCGATGAATGTGGGGGCACTAAGGCAGACATAGAAACATCAACTGAGACACTTAGGGCAGAAATGGAGAGAAGTACAGAGACACTAAGGGCACAAATGGAGAGTAGCACCGAGAGCCTGAGAGTACAAATGGAGAGAAGCACCGAGAGCCTGAGGGGGGAACTGCATGCGACGTCCAAAGACGTATGTGCCGAACTTGCCGCAGTGCGCCGTGTGCTCACTGAGCTCTCACAAACCCTTAGGGACATGCATGGACGTGAGCAGGCAGAGACATCATCCGTTGCAAGTTCCGTCCAGGGCAGCCCCCAACGTAGATCTGGGAGGAACCTGCGCTCCACAGGCAGGGGTGCCCCTGATACCCGCAGAGGGGGCTTGCAATAGCGACTGCCCACTGACAATGAGCGTCTTTGGACACTGGTGTTCGGGGGGGAGGTAGGAGGGTGGAGGGGGTGTGTTGGGCTCACTTGCGTGGCGGGTCGATAGGGTGTTTAACATGATATCACATATGCCATAAACAATGCACGATCATCCAATGAGATGTGTGGACATTGATCTTTGTGTACGAGGCCATTATAGGCGTACAGTCCATATTGTGCATGTTCCAGACACACACAGTGCCACGAGTCCCGTGTCCATGTATCAGCCACCAGGCGTGAGTGCTAGAAGCATGCATCTATGAGATGCTGACGAATGTCACGGCCCTCCTGTGCCTCGCAGACTCCTTGAGGTGCTGCCACATCCCCACCCTCATCATGACCATCTTCAGGTGCTTGCAGTTCTGCGTCAGGGGGCATGGGCACATTTCTACGTACGCACATGTTGTGTAGCATGACACATGCCATCACCATCTTTGCAACCTTCACATGGCGGTACAGGAGTGCCCCGCCAGACCTGCTGAGGCAGCGGAAACGAGTCTTCAGTAGGCCGAATGCCTGTTCTATGACTACACGGGTACGTGAGTGGGCATGGTTGTAGTCCTCCTCATGCTGGTCCCGTGGGTTCCGGACTGGTGTGAGGAGCCATCTCTTCAGTGGATACCCGGCATCACCTGTATGTGGACAATAAACGAATTATGTGGAATGCCATTGCTACGTACGCACCCCCCCCCCTTCCTGCCAGGTCATTGCCGCATCACATACCCCACATCATCATGCATGAAATGAGACTCACCGAGTAGCCAGGATCTGTTCCCTGCGTGTCGCTCCATGTAGCGTGGTATTGTAGAGTTCCTCAAGACCATAGAATCATGGGTTGATCCAGGGAATCGGGCACAACAATGTGTAATGATCCTGTTGGAGTCACACACCATTTGTACATTCAGAGAATGAAATTGTTTTCGGTTGCGGTACTGGGCCTCCATGGCATGTGGGACGACCAATTCCACATGGGTGCAGTCGATGGCACCAATGCAACCCGGTATGCCGGCAAGTGCATGGAATCCCACTTTTGTGTTGGTAATTTCCTGCTCCGAGCGTGGTAGAGAGATGTAGTCGTCTGCGTGCTGCAGGAGGGCATCGAGCACTTGCAATAGTGTCCGTGAGAACAGTGGCTGTGATATGCCATGCAACTGTCCGACTGTGTGCTGGTAGGTGCCTGTGGCCAGGAAGTGGAGTACAGACACCACCTTCAGTAGGGGTGGGATGGCGGTTGGGCTATCTATCATGCTGACAAGGTCAGCCTGTGTCATGTCCACAATGGCGGTTATGGTGTCCCGGTCCAAACGGTAGAGGGTGTGGATCTGCTCATCAGTGAGGTTGAACGGATGTGCTCGGAGGCGTGGGATTGCGGGCTGCCTGCGTGGTGGTAGTGGCTGTGCTGGCGGCCCTTGCTGGCCCTGCCTTGCCCTCCTCCTCCTCCTGCGTCTCCTCCATGCGGCCGGTTGTAGTTGGTGTTCGTCTTCTTCTTGAAGTTGGAGTACTTGCAGTGCTATCAGGTCCCCCAGGGCCAACATAGCTAGTCCTGCCGGTAGCATTTCGGAGTGGGTGTGGTTGTGGGAGGAGACTGGGTGTGCAATTTATGTGTTTTCAGGCTGTATGGCCTCCACCTGTGGTGATTCATTCCACCTGTGCAAGCTGCTCTCCCCTTTGGGCGAGCACGTCCCGCACACAACGCTGCAATTCGACGAATGGCATCTTGCTATTACAATCATGTATTTGTACCCGATGGCAGTGTAACATTGGTTGATATGTTCATTCGGCTATGGTCCCATTGTTTCACATACTATCTTTGCAGTCGCGAACAGACTTGTGAAGGGTCAGTGGAACGTAGTACTCGAGTAACGGTGGACCCTCATGCAACACTGTACCGAGGTTCACCGACGGGCGGGGCGTCCCATTTGTGAGTGAAGGCAGTTGCCATTTTCACACACAGCCGCACTAGATGGATTAATTTGTGATTTCAAGCGGCCACAGATGCCTTTTCGACGTGATGTTGCAAATGAGGAATTCGAAGGGCGGCGCTTTCGGTTTTCAGCTAGCGGCGAGGAGATGCCCACAGGTCTGACTGCAAATATAACGTTCTATTGTTCAATGTCCTTGGGACAGGGGCCATGGCGAGGATGCAATGATTGATATGAATAGTTTGGGATGCGCAATAGCGAAGTGGGCGATGAGGCCGGACGTTCCCAAATACATGTTACTTCACAACACTGGAATTACGGGCTGGGGCACAGTGGATTTTGCAGGCTGCATAACGCACAGACTCAATGGAAATTTCACATGTTATGTGAGTATGGAAACAGGCGTTTTCATTACGGGATGAGGGAATGATGTATGGATGCATGGACAGATGATTTGATACAGAGTTTGCCATGTACAGGGCTTCTTGGAATCTATCCGCCTCCCCTGCGCTATGTGATGCAGGGCTGCCATAGTGGGACCATCGTCTATCTGGCCTTGTTGAGCCCTCCCTGTCTCGACGCGCCTTCAGACACTTGTGTCTATGCACGTTACCAATCCCATCTGATGGATTCTGTTTTAACAGACGCATGCACAGGTACACTCGTTTGTGATGGTGTTTTCACCTCGATATAGATAGTTATGATTCGCAAGTGGTTTTTGGGTGGTGATGATCCTTTGGAGTGGGCTAGCATGCATATGGCTGTGGATTTGGTGTGATCATTGAAGTGAGTAATTCAAATGTAGTTCTGATGGCCATACTATTCTTTTTCATTTCATTTGGTTGACAGGTATCTCCTCCCCTTTTGCCACTGCCATCTGTATGCCACTCCTGCAGATGGATTTTACTCCCGACACCTGCTGCTTCGTGTTAATCAGTGGAGCAGCATTACGATCTTATGGGATGATCGCCAATGGGCCACATGCCCTTACGCAGTACTAGTGGCTAGGAGCAACATTTCGGCCTTTCAGCTGGACTAGTGCCTCCCTATTGGGACGGCCCTGCGGTTCTAGGCGCTTCCATGTTGCCTTTTCGTACGAGAATGTAGCCCCTGTGTACCAAGAAGGAACAGGGTGTCACACAAGAAGTAGCTGGTCATTTATTGCGGATGCAGCCCACAATGGTGAAATGTGTTTTGGAGTTCATGGCCTAATGGCTGTATGGGCTTGGTGAATTTGTTGTGCATTAAATTTCTATTCTGATATGAACCGTGTAGCGTTCTTCTTTGCAAGTGATGTGGCATATTCCTATTTGGGGAGCGATGTATTGTGAGGAGATCTGCATTGGGTTCCAGCTTCGGAGTATAGTTGCGTGGTACTGTACTGGCCGCGTTTGCCTACGAAGCCCAGTGAGGTCAGGGATAAGGGCTGCCAATATGACTGTTTTGATGATGTCATGCTCAGGGGCGGGGGATTAGCTTTTGTGTAACAGATGCCGGTCAGCCAGTTGGATTGGTGGAATGATGTGATTATCGGAATATTGCTGGTCACAGGTGCCTGTGTTTGCGTGCGTTTCTTGGTGGGAGACTGAGGTCATGTCCATTTGTATGGCTTCTGTATTCATGCCATCTGTGCCCTGCAGCTCCCATTGGCCCCTCTTGAGATTCATTTGTTCGTTGGCAGGCATGGATGACTAGTACATTTCATTGGTTGCATTGTGTGACTTCATTGCACCTACGGGGAGTTGTACAATGTGGCCAGGGAGCGGTGTACAGGCACTCAGTAGGGCCGTTTACGGTTGGTTCGCGATGCCGTACTTCTCACCATGGCGGAATGGTACTTTCCGCCGTGCTTGATGGCGTTAGGTGCATGTCCGCTAGGGTCAGAATTCGCGTACCGTTGCGCCATGGTGGTAATTACGGTTTGGCATGGCGCGCGCGCGCGTACTTGGTGCAGTTAGCGTTGGCGTTCACTACGGTGTCGCTAATGGCATCGTACTTTGCGGTGACGGGTCATAATCGCACCGAGCGCTATTCGATGGCGGTATTGCATTTCCGCCATCGTTTTTCGATTTCCGCCAGGGTCGTAATGAGGCCCAGGGTGTTTTAAAATAGTTGAATTAATTGTATTTGATAAAGGGTTTTTATATAGTCAATTATCCTAGTAATTGGGCAACACATGGGTGCTATGTGAGAGTGTGAGTATGAGAATGAATGGTGGATTGAATTAGTCGATGTTAGAAGGGTTTTCCCAATTAAGAATGGACCTTGTTTAAAGTGATTATTATATAATGATCTTTTAATATGCAATTTTGTAATAAAATGCAATTTATTTGTGAAAACATTTTGTGCTATTAGCTTCTTTCCAACATCTCAGCTACGGTCCATTATTGTTTTTTTAGGTTACTATGTGGCCAATGACGCTAGTATTGAAGGTGCTGAACCAGAGCCATACAGGGGGTCAGACCTACAACTTGCAGGAGTGAGCAAGGGTGGATAGGCCACCCTAAAAGGGGGGCAGGGAAAAACACGGGACAACCAAAATATAGTCATAGCTTGGGAAGAAACCAAGTGGGGGATTGCGAGAGTGGGGATGCATTACATATATTAACAGCCCAAAGGACCCACATATCATCAGCACACAATAGAAATGACCTATCCCAAATAGAACACTTTCAATGGGGAAAATCCCATGCCTGGGAAATCCCACTCCTGGCACATGATCAACCTTTCACGTGCCAGGGGGGCGGGGACAGAGTTCACACTGGGCATCACAGGCAGACTGAGTCCGCTGCAACGTCACTGGGTGTTATTAACACGGGGCATCAAGCAAATCCAGCGGTCACTCAGGGATGGAGGGGAGGTGAACCTCAGCCAGTGATCAATTCACATGGCTAGAAATGACTATCGGCAGGTGGTTATGTTAAAGGAAGCTGAGCGGAGTAGCGTTCCAGGAGGAACCAATCAAGTGGTAGGTTTTGTGTCCCTTGGAGGTGGCCAGCCTTCGGAGTATCCACTACAAGCTCTGCTAAGGACAATATTCAGAAGGTACCATGTGACTGTCTCTCTTCCCACCAGAAGCAGGGTGTCTTGTGTCGTTTCTGCAATGGTGCTGACCAATGGCAGAGTGATAAAGCCCCAACAACCAGCACAAATGTTACATTATTAATTACAAACTATTCCTGGGTGGGGTGAGAATCCTTGTGGTGCCACACGGGAGGGATGTGTTGAATATTTTTGACCACTTTGCTCCAATCACGTTTCACTAACATGCGCACAGCACTAAGAATATGACATAACACAGCCAATGACTGTCCTGGGAATGTTGTATAATATGTACATTCAAAGCGTAACAGTTTCATATGTTTGGACTATTGTACTCATCCTATAAAATGAATGTTCGCTGTGCACTCTGTTTTCAGCTCTCATCAACCAGTTCCAGTCCACTGTTCTGTTTCATTTGTGCTTTCCCGGCTGTAATAAATAGCGGTAGTTCTTGCCCAGTGTGTGCTCTTATTTTGACTATGAAGGGACGAGTGGAGCGACAGGCATAGTGATGAATGGACACCTGGCAAGGAGGAGGGGAAGGAAAGAGCGAAAATGACATTACAGTGATGGGAGTGGCAGGGACTGGTCCACCTCCCTCTGCAGCAGGGTAGGGAAGGTGAAATGGGACTAACTTACGTAACTACACCGGGATGAGGAACAAGTCCAAAGACGCGAGTACTGCCATTACTATAGAAGGGGAGAGGAGACGCACATTATGTGCCATGGCAGAACAAGACGGCATGGGTGATATTAGTGATTGGGGACTTGAAAAGTTTATACGCAGCCATAATAGGAGAGCATGCAGACAAAATATGGAACCAGGCAGGATACAAACGAGTGAAGTTGAGCACAAATGCTCATGATGGGGATCCCTTTAATAATTGCTGAGTGCATGTCTGGGAGGTCCTGAGAACTATGTATCCTGACAGTAATGAAAGGCAACGATGATCCAGCCTATTATATAAAACGGGTACAAGATTCATGGAGGTCATAGGATGAATGTATACCTTTGTTCTATCACATACTGTTAAAGGGACTTCAGATAGAAGTGCAAGCTTCGTTGGATAAGATTGTGGGCATCAAGGCTAAGGGGTGGCCAGAAATACAGGCAACAATAGTGCAATATTGCCAATGAAAACAGGATGGTGAGAGGCAGGCAGCAGAAAATGCTGCCAAAGCGGAAAATAAACTAGTACAGAAGAAGCTGGCTAAGTATACAATGGAGGGGGCATTGCTGTTACAAGATACCACTGCAGTGGAACCCACCCCACAGGGAGGGTTTCCTGCGGGGACCATGCCACAGCAAGAGAACAGCCTCAATAACACCACAATGCGGTATGCCATCACTATGGGATTACATGCAGGGGGGGCGTTCTTGCTAATTGGGAGAAGGTACCCACAGCGAGGAAGAGGAGGATATAGAGGATCAGCATAGTGAGTTTGCGGGCCATGTTACATATGCCAAAACATGGGGCACCTGGCGCACACTTGCCCTTTTGAGCAGCAAGTACAGGCACAGGCAATTGAGGCAGCCTAACAGGGGTTCAGCACGACACAGCCACAGTGGCAGCAGGTCCAGCTTCTTCCAGTGCAAACACAACAAGCACAAATGCTTAAGCAGCAGGGTGGGATGCCAACACAGGGTGGAACAACAGATGGCATAGCAGTAGCCCCGGCTATGACACAAGCACCAGCTGTAGTAGTGGGAACAGCAGTGGTGCTGGGACAGAACATAGTGGCACACTGTTAAGATGGATTTCCAAACTCTGACCTGGTGGGGAGAAGTTTAGGAGGCCACCTTAGTTTAGTGGAACAGGGGAACCTTCTGGACAAACCAGACCAAACTACAGTAGCTTTGCAGGCGGTCAAAACTAAGTATCAGGAGGGGTGAGAGTGATCGGAAGCCCACAATGAGCACACACAGTAAAACTCCACAGATTACTCTTAGACAGGCGTATATCAAAAATGCATTTATTATAGGCCTTATAAATAAACACGAATAAACCACAGCAATAAACAGTTACCACACACACACACACACACACACACCTTACACTATTTACCATATATACAAATGTGTTTCACCTAATGCGGATAAGGGGGAGAACACAACCACAACCTGCAACAGAAGAGGTAAGTTAACACAATAATTGCATTAGGCAGTTCTTCAGAGTTCATCCCTAACTTATGCAGTCCAGTCGTACAAAGTGGGAAGCCTTATTCTTAAAAGTACAGCAGTGTGTTAACAACATGCTGTAAAAATGAAAGTGGGTCCTCTTCAGGGAACTGTAGCAGTTCAGAGAGGGGCTTGAGGTGCTGAAGAACCGTGTCCTATTATTCGAGGAGGGTCTACCCTTGCAGGTAGAGCGAAATTTGAGTTTAAGGAATAGCTAGGCAGCGCAGGCTAGCCCAGCTAAGGTGAGTTTCTTTTCAGGGATTCTCGTGCATAAAGAACAATGGCTGTGCCAGGGGGCCAGCGGTAAGTGAAGCAAGCACTCACCGACCCTCGACACAGTCTGGGCCAAACTTTGCCAGTCTATGCCAGGACACTTGTAGGTTGAACCCCTGCAGTTACACAACGCTCCAGCTCTCAGCGGCTGCGGGATGGGGTGATTGTCCGTGGCGGGACAGTAACCTTTTCTCCGCTCAATGAAGAAAGGAAGATAGTGACAGTGCAGCACGTCTCAGGGCACAGGGGGCAGGTATGACAGGCTCCTACAATGACCGTCACCACAGCAATGTGACACAGGGGCCACAAATGATCGCATCAAGGCACATTCTCATAAATCGTGACCCAGAGGAGCTAGGACTACGAGTTGAGGCGGGAGAGGGCCCAGGACCACAAGTTATCGATTCCCAAAGTCTCCAGTGTCAACTCGGGAGGGCGGCACTCCTATAGAGTACCACGGGGTGCGAACTGGTCAGTTTGCTGGATGGCCCAGGAACACTTCCAAAGAGGTTCTTTTCAAGGGTAAGCAGGAGGGGCCGAGAGTAGTTGGTCCCACTACTCCAAAGGGTCAAAGTGCCTTTGCAGTCCTTCTGTGATCGATACAAAAGCAGGTGTCTAACAGGACACCAGGGGGGTCTGGGTGTCAAACCTTCCAGCACATCTCTGATGGTTCCATGGGTCTGCTCTTTCATTTCAGGATACTTGGCTCCTTCTCTAGCTCGGTTGACATTCAGGTGATCGACCTGGAATGGATGCAGAACCCCTCCTCTTAACCAAGATTCGTTTTGTACTCAAATCTGGGATAGCCAATGGAAGATCTGCTCTCTTGTATTCACGCCAGGCGTGGGCCAATCATGGCAGTTCCAGTCATTCAGGCATACCAGACATACTGGCACCAGTAGTGTGGATTGGGACCAGACAGCCCGAAACCTCTTCCGGGGCAAATGCACACGTTATATGCAGGAGTCCATGAAAGATGCAGTTTTTGCGAGAGGCTGCAGGCCCCAATAAGGGCTACCCGGGTCACTCGATCTGGGGGAAGGCAAAGGGACAAAATGGCCAAAGGACAGAACAAAAGACTTTGTGGCACTGCCATTTTCAGTACTGGACACAGTCTTGAGCTAAACGTGGTAAATGTGTTCTGGTTCATTAAAAAGAAGTAAACATACTTTAAAGTAAACTCCTGCCACCAGTTTGTCCTAGGCACACTTGTACAATCACCCAAAAATCCTTAGATGGGGGCTAGGGCCATAAAACAAAAGGACCACTATGCGTGGTACTGTAAGGTACTTGGCACATAGATATAAAGTTACCAAGAAATGGCAACATAGTCAAAGACTAAGGGAAACATGGTTTCCCAGTACTGAAAATCAGAAGGACGTGTCAGTTTCCCCATAAAAGATGAGCAAAAGCCCATAGGAGTGCAGCTGAAGGTTGTGCTCCACTGGAAAAAGTCAGGTTAGGTAAGCCAAACAAAAGCTAAAAGTTTGGGGGGGTCCATAATTGGAGGGAAAATTGCACCTAATGGAAATCTTTCTTAACACATACTGCACCGGGGCGAGCGTTATAGGGGGAAACACCTTCCCTTTCCCACCAAGTAAGATGCAACCATAGGGGGGCCTACATAAATCCAGAGTGTGTCCAGTACTAGCAGAAACTGATGGCCACAAAGAAGAACCTAGGGTGGCAGTGAGAATAAGACCAAAAGTATTTTCCTTTCTCATAGAAACAGGAGATACCAAATCCTGCATCAGGGAGGGGGGGAAATCCCACTATCAAACAAAGAAATGGATATGCAAGGCTTCTCTGGGGCGGTGGTCACAGTTCCAGTTACTAAAGATAGGGATGCAACTTCTTGTGTACTCCAAAGATACCCCTATCAATATACTGGGGTGGGATTTGCTCAGCAAGGTAAATGCAACAATCTCATTCACGGAGAAAGGGATGGTGTGTACCATGCCAGGCATATATTACACACGCGTAGCCACTCCTCTTGGCAGCACACGCCCAAAGCACACTGCGAGCACAGCCCTTGTACTCAAGCATGTTCCTGTACGGGGTCGTGATTCTGCTACGATGGGTCCCAGGAATACAGGGGAAGGTGTTCCGACTGGCTTCAGAATTCCTGTTCAGACCCCAGTGACATCAAGATGACATTAAAGGAACCACACTCGTGCTGTAACTAGAAGAGGTGGTAGTCTGCAAAGACATAGTGATCCTGTCTGTTTCGGACAGACAATGACAACATGAAATGGCATATGGTGCTATGCATCGACCCCACACTAACAATTAAAGCAGTAATGGATGAACAATTGTTCTCCGATGAGGAGGAGGAGGTAGAGATGGTGTTTCAGATACAGATACCTTGTCCAGTCCCAGTAAAGGAGAAACTCATACCAATACTAATGCAGTTCGAAAAAAGAAGGAACAGACACATGGAAGAAGATCTCAAGAAATTGCCAGAGATATTGTGGACCAAGGGGCCCCACGATGTGGGAGTACTGAAGGAAGTGGGGACAGTAAAGATAAAATTGAGGGAGGGGGGGGACTGTTGCTCTGGGTGAAGCAATACCCATTGTCTAGAGAAGCATATGAAAGAATGTACTCTACCCTACACGCACTATGGCAGCAGGGCATCATCCACTCCTCGACATCACCATGCAACACAGCAATATACCTGATAAAGGGTGAGTCATGGCGTTTCATCCAGGATCTAAACCCCCTGATGTGGTTGAAGCAGAGTTTCCCTTGGTTCTGAATCCCGCTACAATATTGTGTAGCATCCCAACAAAGGAAAAGTACTTTACAGTCATTGGGCCTCATTACGACCCTGGCGGTTACGTGGTAAACGGCGCCGTAAAAGGTGCAGGCGCCGTTTACCCCGTACCGCCTCATTACGAGGTCCCCTCGCAGGACCCAGGAAGCAACGCCTGGTCAAACCAGGCATGCTTACCGGGTCCCGCGAGGGGAAGAGGGAGCAAACAACTACCATCTCGTAATGGCCCGTTGTTTGCTCCCTCTCCCATTCCCATTCAGCCCTATGGGGGCTGAAATGGGAATGGGCAAGGACCGGGTCGTTGGAGGGAGGAATTACCGTGCCTTCCGAACTCGGAATGGCCCGGTAATTCCTCATTCTGAGGACCCGGACGCGATTTCGAAGGCAGCCATGCCGCCAATAGCGGCATGGCTACCACCGAGGACGTAATGAGGCCCATTGACTTGAAGTATGCCTTCTTTTCCATCGCACTACACCCAAATTCAAGTTACTTGACTGCATTTATGTTTCACAGGACCAAATTCAAGCACACTCGGCTGTCCCTGGGGTACTGTGAGTCACCTGGCATCCTTTTTTAAAAAAACATTATTTATTAATGCCTTGACAGATACAAACAGCACACTCCCCCACAGCACATAGTAAGATGCATTTACAATAATTTTACATAATCAAGTTTCACACATTTGACATAGACCTAGGAGGCGCTTCCTATTCTAACGTCATATCACATAGGTACATCCTAAATGGAGACCAAATGTCCTTGGGGTGACTAGTTTTGGGCAGTGTCAGCGCATATTGTTCCTCGCATTCATTAACAAATGTCAATTCATGAAGATAATGTTCCAGTTGCGGTACAGTGGGGCTTTTCAGCTTTGCAATATAATGTTTTTAGCTAATATACAAGAAACATTAAAGAGTCTCCTAATGGCTGCTTTCGTTTTTCATATATCTCCAAACAAGTATTTCTGTGGGGTGAGAGTAGCTGGTATTTGTGTTATCTCCTTAATAGTCCCCGCCACAGCTCCCCAGAATTGGGCCACCACATGGCATGCCCAGTACATATGGAATGATCCCGCTTGTGGCTCCCCACATTTTTGGCATTCCCCTTTGCAATTCGGAGTGAATTTGGCCATTTTGGCCAGTGTATAGTGTAGTCTGTTAAGAATTTTGAATTGGATCAGACGGAGACCTGCATTTAAATGATATGGCCTTAGTAAGTTGACAATATTTACTTCATTTCTCCTCTGTTACGCCACTCCCATGTCTCCCTCCCATTTAGTCTTAATGTCATTCAAGGTTGGGGTATGTGCTTGTACTAACGCATACAGTGTAGAGACCCGGGGGCTCCCACCGGATGACACCGCCTGCAGACATGCGTGTGGTGGGGGTTCATCAGGGAACAGCGGCCATTTAGTACTGAACGCAGCCTTCATACAGTGATATTGTAGTGTCCTAAGGCACCCTCCACCAACTGTTTCTTGAATTCATTTAAGGTTACACATTTCCCATTAAGGAAAATATCTTGAATCTTAAACTCTTTGTTTGGGTCCCATGTTTTCTGGAGCGCTTTGTCGAATGTGGGAGAGATATCTGGGAAATTCCATAGTGGAGCTTCCAGGTCATAGGGTGTCTCAATTTGCAAACTTCTGTAGGTTGCCATCCAGGCATGTATCATCACACTCACTGGATCAAATCACTGGTCCTCTGTGCCTCCCCTCTACCATATAGAGAGCAGAAGTACAGATCACCCCCTACCAGTCTTTACAGCTGGTGGCAGCGGTGGGATGCTTATGGTTTTAAGAATCAGTGTATAACCGTGCCACTTACAAAATATCTGCACTTTATTAAATTAAGGTTTAGTTGTGTACAAGATAACTGCATAACAAACAATGGAGTCTATTGCAAATGGCAAATTGACTCGGATGAGCTTGGAGGCTCTCCTGAGTGCTTGTGAAGCCAGGGAGTTAGACTTTGTGGATAAGTCTAGGGCTGAGCTGATAGCTGCTCTGGTGGACTACCAGACTGATGGTGAAACTCTTGATGAGGGGGGGAATGCAACCAATGAGGACTCTTCCCCTGGGGTTTCTGCTGAATCTGTTTCTGGGAATGCCGCCATTCCTGCTGCCTCTGTTCCAAACCCCAGCAATTCCTTGGAGCTTGAGTTATTAAGGATGAAATTGGCCTTTGAATACCGCAAGTTGGAAATAGATGCTGAACTTAAGAAAGAGGAGTTGGCTCAACAAGTGGAGCTCAAGAATAGGGATCTTGAACTCAAGAGCCAGGATACTGAATGTCAGAGAATCCAGCTAGAGAAAGCTAGAGTGGAGACCTCAGCTAAAACCAGTGAGAGTGTCAGGTCTCCAGCCATCAAGTTTATGAAAGATTTGGTGGGTGTATTTGTGGAGGGTTCAGATATCCTCCAATGGATTGAAGCGTTTGAAATGGCTTGTGCGATTCATGATGTTGATAAAAGAGATTGGGCTAAGTGTTTGTTAAGCAGAGTGCCTCAAACTGGATATGACTGTATTCTGAAGCTGAGTGTGGAAGAAAGGGGTCAGTATGAGTGTATGAAGTCTGCTTTGATTGCCAAGTTTGGCAAGACACCTACCCAATACCTTAAAAGGTTCAGGGATTTTAAGAAAAGAGAGAATGTGTCTTGGGTTGACTGGGTGAGTGCTGCGCACATGAACATGATGGGGTGGATTGATGGATACAAGGTTAAGACTTTTGTTGAATTGTCCCACCTCTTGTTTTTTGAGCATTTTTCGGAAGCCTGTTCACCAGAGCTGCGTCAGTATGTGGCTGACCAGAACATTTTGGACCCCTTTAAGCTTGCTAGGTTGGCTGACAAGTGGGTTTCCCACCGGGTGTCCCCTAAGGACTCCAGTGGGAAGGACAAGGACAAAAAAAAGGGGGCCTCTCAGAAAGCTGAGGAGTCCCACAAGCAGTCACAGTCGGGTAAACCTAAACCTCCCACTCCCAAGACCCAAAAATCTAGTGGGGATAAGTCATCTGTGGGTGGGAATAAGAGTAGTGGTCCACCTGCTGCAAAGCAGGCTCCCAGTGGTTCCAGTACCGTACCCCGCACTCCTGGCACTTGTTGGGACTGTGGGGCTCTGGATCACAAAAGGGGTGACTCCAAGTGTAAAGGTAAGGCACTTGGAGTACAGGCTGTCAGCCTGACCTACCCTTACCCCGTGTCTGAGGTGGAGGCCACTGTCCTCCCCTCCTCTACCGGGATCACATTTGGTGCTCCGGTAGAGATTTCCTTAGTGTCCCTTGGGGCCTGGGACCAGTATGCAGAAGTACTGGCGACTATCCCACAGAACACCCGTAGGTTTTTGAGAAGTGTCCTCTTGAATGGCCAGCTGGTTTGAGAGACACTGGGGCAAGCATGACAGTGGTGGACAGGACCCTGCTCAAGCCAGAGGACTATGTAGGTGCTCCTCTGAGAACCACCAGGTTAGCTGGTGGGCCTCCCAAATTATCGCCTGTAGCCTTAGTCACACTCATGATTGGAGACAAGACAGCAAAGCTTCCTGTCCTGGTTCAGGACAATGTCCCTGCTAACATTCTGTTGGAAATGATCTAGTATAGTTAGGGTTGATCTCGGATGGTCTTCCCATGACTGCCGCTGCAGTCACTGGGTCACAGGTGACACCGGGTCTGGCTGTGAGTCAGGTACCCGAGCCAAAGGCGAGGCCTAAGGCAAGAAGAAGGAAGACCAAGAAGGCCACCTCTGTGGAGGGAACACCTTCTCTTCCTGCTGTTCCGACAGCACCCATTGGGGTCCATGCTCCGGACGGGCTGGGTCCAGTGGAAAACCCAAACTCAACTCCTGTGGGAGAAGAGACAGAAGACTCTCCTGTGGGAGAGGTTCTCAACCCGGAGGATCATCCCGACCTTCAATGCTTGTTAGCTGAAGGGGGACCCTCCCGGAAGACTTCTGTAAGGGACAGAGAGAGTGCCACTCTCTCGAGGGACTGAGGAAACAGGCCCTGTCCCAGGCACAAGGAGAAGTGCCTAGTACATTCCGGATTTATTGGGAGGGTGAGCTCCTTGTTAGTGAGCCCACTAAGCCTGAACCTGGTGCCCTCAAGAGGTTGGTGGTACCCCAGGTTTACAGGCCCTTCCTACTGCAGTTGGCGCATGAGGTGCCCTTGGCTGGTCATCTTGGGATCAAGAAGACTAAGCAGAGGCTCTCTGCCCATTTCTACTGGCCACGGATGGGAGTAGAGGTGGAGTCCCACTGCAGGACCTGCCCAACTTGTCAGTTGTCTGGCAAGACTGGAGGCAGTGTCATTGCCCCACTGCAACCATTGCCAGTGGTTGGCACACCATTTGAGAGGGTGGGCATCGACATCGTCGGTCCCCTTGACCCTCCCACTTCAGGTGGACATCGGTTCATCCTGGTCTTGGTAGATCATGCCACCAGGTACCCTGAGGCAATACCCCTTCGGACTGTTACTGCCAAGGTGGTTGCCAGGGCTCTCCTGGGCATTTTCACCCGTGTTGGATTCCCCAAGGAGGTTGTCTCTGACAGAGGATCCAACTTCATGTCTAGTTACATGAAAACCATGTGGAAAGAGTGCGGGGTAACCTACAAGTTCTCCACCTCTTACCACCCCCAGACCAATGGTCTGGTTGAGAGATTTAATAAAACTCTCAAGGGCATGCTAGGGGCTTTGGAAGAACCCCTAAGGAGGAAATGGGATCTCCTCCTGCCATGCCTGCTGTTTGCTTACAGAGAGGTACCTCAAGAGGGTGTTGGTTTCAGCCCCTTTGAGTTACTCTTTGGACATCCCGTGAGGGGGCCCCTCGCCTTGATCAGAGAAGGCTTGGAAGCCACCCCTCCAGGTCCCGCTAAGCAAGTGGGGGACTATGTGTTAGGCCTCAGACAGAGGATGACGCAGATGATGGGTCAGGCAACAGCAAATCTCAAGGCCAGCCAGGAATTGAATAAGTACTGGCATGACCTTAAAGCCTCGCAAGTGGATTGGACTCCGGGACAGGAAATCCTTGTGATGGAGCCTACCAAGCCTAGAGCTTTGGCAGACAAGTGGACTGGACCCTTCAGGATCATCTCCAAGATGGGCGAAGTCAATTATCTGGTTGACATGGGAGCCTCTGGGGTAGCCCCTCAGGTATTCCATGTCAACAGGCTCAAGCCTTTCCACCGGCGAGCAGAAGTCTCATGTCTCTTGCTAGCTTCAGGGCAAAAAGAGGATGAGAGTGAGCCCCTTCCTGATTTGCTGCATAGCAACCCTCAGGATGGCTCAGTGGAGGGAGTACATCTCTCTCCGGATTTGACAACAGAGCAACAGAGGGCCTGCAGGGTTTTGCTCCAACAGTATGCCTCTCTGTTTTCACTGACGCCAGGCCTTACACCGTGGTGTAGGCATGAAATTGACACTGGTGACAGTGTGCCTGTCAAAAGCAGGTGCTACCGTATGTCAGATACCGTCAAGAACCACATCCAGGCAGAGGTCACCAAGATGTTGGATCTGGGTGTTATTGAACCCTCAACCAGTCCCTGGTCCAGTCCAGTGGTCCTTGTCCCCAAGGCAAGTTCCCAGGCGGGTAACAAGGATTGGAGGTTCTGTGTGGACTACCGAGGAGTCAATGCCGTCACCTAAACTGACGCGCACCCATTGCCCAGGGCTGATGAGCTCGTGGACACCATAGGTGCTGCCAAATTTGTGAGCACCTTTGACCTTACCTCAGGCTATTGGCAAATAGCTCTGACGGACCATGCCAAGGAAAAGACGGCCTTCTCAACACCTGAGGGACTCTACCAGTTTAGGGTCATGCCTTTTGGGTTGAAGAATGCCCCTGCCACCTTCCAGAGATTGGTCAACCATGCGCTTAGTGGGCTGGAAGCCTTTTGTGTGGCTTACTTAGACGACATTGCAGTCTACAGTTCCACCTGGGAAGAGCATTTGACACATCTGGATAAGGTGTTGCAGGCCTTGAAAAGGGCTAACCTCACTATCAAGGCCACCAAGTGCCAGATAGCTCAGGGGAAAGTTACCTATCTTGATTATGAGGTAGGAGGGGGTCAAATCCAACCTCTCACCAGTAAAGTACAGGATGTACAGAACTGGGAGACTCCCACTACTCAAACCCAGGTGAGAGCCTTTTTGGGCCTCACTGGGTACTATCGCAATTTCATGGCAGACTATGGAACCATAGCTGCACCCCTGACAGCTCTAACTTCACCGAAACAGCCTAGGAAGGTTAATTGGACCAAAGACTGTCAGAGGGCCTTTGATGGCTTGAAAGAAAGTCTGTGTAGGGCACCTGTGTTGTGTGCGCCTGACTACAGCCGACCCTTTATCGTCCAGACGGATGCCTGCGACACCGGAATTGGAGCTGTCTTGTCCCAGTTAGATGACAAAGGGAGAGAACATCCTATCATATTCATCAGTAGACAACTCAAGGATAGAGAACTTAGGTGGGCTACTGTTGAAAAGGAGTGTTTTAGCATAGTTTGGAGCCTTAGGCGTTTTAGGCCCTACCTTATGGGGTCTACCTTCAAGGTCCAAACAGATCATAAGCCCCTGAAGTGGCTTATGCAGATGAAGGGTGAGAATCCGAAATTGCTCAGGTGGTCCATTAGCCTGCAAGGGCTAGACTTCACCATAGAGCACAGACCAGGGAAGAGTCACGATAATGCAGATGGCCTTTCCAGAAGGTATGTTGACTGTCTGGATGAGGGTGTCTATCCCGTGGGAGATTAGACACCCTCCACCTCAGTCTGGGGGGGCGACTGTGATGCTGGAAATGCATCAGAGGGACAGGGCCTCTGAATCCTTGTCCTTTACTGCTTTTTATCGTGTGTTCTGTCGTGTTTTCTGCCCAGGAGTCCATGTGGGACTCCTGGCAGTGCAGCTGTCTCTTTTGGTTTGGTGAACAGACCCATGGGATACCCATATGGCACCCATGGGTAGGGGTACAACCCTGTGCCCCTAGTGTATGTTTTTGGGCACCTGTGGGTGGCCCACAGAGCAGGGTATGGGCTGGTGGCAGCTCCATGCTGAATTTGACAGGTGCTCTGGGTGTCCTCCATTTTGGGATACCCAGGCCCTGCCATTGGGATCAGTTGATTCCTGATAGGAAACAAGATGGCCCCTGTGGCCTCTTGCTTTCTATTGCCTGTTACCTTGTTTTCCCAAAGTCCTGGGAAGCCCTGACTCTGTCCCTTCCCCCTGACTTGCTGTTGGGTGGAAGTTCCATATATGGTGTTGTTGTGAAGGCCCAGCTAGACTGACTGGAGCCTTCCCAGTGACTGTATGTTGTGGGTACCTCCTGAGGGTGGGACCTGGGTGAATGGAGTGTGTGACCAATATACACTCGTTGTTGTGGTTGTCTGGTTTCTGGCATGAGAGACAAAGACTGAGACAGCCCTGCCCGAAACTGGCCTGAATGCAGTGTGTAGTGTTGAATGGCTGGGTACTTGTCCCAATCCACATTCCTTGTTGTGAGTGTCTGAAAGGGAGGAGTGTGGCCTGAATGCACTGTGTGCCTGATTGGCTGACTCACTGCATGAATGCCCTTCTGTATGATTGGCTGCTGAGTGTGTGCCAGCAGTGTGGATGAGAGACAGAATAGTATATCTGGGGACCTCTCACCACTAGTAATTGTTCAGAAGCGTTCAGAAGCTGAGTCTCCACTCTAAGAGTAACTGGAACTGCTGATCCTCGACACCCAGCTGGAAGAAGAAGACTTGCTGTTGCACTTGCTTCGACTGCGCTGAAAGCTGCCGAATTCGTCGAGGACTGACCCGAGAGAGGACCTGGTAAGGCGCCCTCTTCCTGTGCTCCGAGGGATCATCGAGCACCGCTACATCTTCGCCAAAGCGCCCTGGAAGTCAGACCCTCGAAAGGCTGCCGACCCGAGACGGGACCGCCGAGGAGATCGAAGTGAAGCACCCGGACATCGCCGCTGTTGAAGTCCATTGCCGTCGACCAGGGTTCGCAGGTCTGTGTAACCGCTGGAGGCCCGTCGAAGTTGTGTTGCCCAGCCGTGGGAGCCACTTGACGCCGTGCCGCCGACGACCGGAGCCGTCCGCTCCTTGCCTAAGAACAGTTGAATCGAAGGACTCCCTCGTCCGCACCGTCGGCCGCTTTATCCTGCCGGAGAAAGTCGAGGACGACCAACGCGCCGAGGAGAAACCTGCCGGTGGGTTTCCCGCCACCCGAAGACCACAAAGACTCGACGCCCTTGCTGGGCCCCCGTCTTCACAATCTTTGCTGTCCAGAACAATTGTCATCGAGGTGCCCCGCACGCCTCTGCCTTGCAGGATGCCAACGCTCCGTCGTCGACGAGCACCGCTTGGATCGAAGCTGCCGCCTCATTGACGCCATTCTACCCTGTTTGTTGTCGGACGTTCGACGCCCCGTGTCTCCCGCTTGAAAGGGAAGGCATTCAATAAGGGCCGTCGATTCCCCGCCGCCGAACGCCGAGTTCCTCGACGCTTCTCTGCGCCTCTCGACGATCCGTGACTCCCGCTTGAAAGGGGGTCGCTCAAGAAGGATCTGTCGACGCCTCTTCGAAGAACTCGACTCCACCAGGTACATTGGGGGGGGTAAAAACATTATAGGAGGGAATAAGACTTGCAGAACAATATATGGACTGGGCTTGTGCTATATCTTTATTTTACAGGTTGCCCAGGTGGGGGGATCTCCACACAGAACTGTGTCTAGTGGTAGGGGCCAGTATTCTGCCTATTGCTCAACCATCTTATTTTCTCTCCTCTCTCTATTGCTGGTTTCACTCTATTGATCTGTGTGACATTGTTACAGTATTGTTGATGCACTTTAATGAGATATACTACAAAGGGTGGTACCACTTTAGAATTGTATATATATTGTATATATTTGCCATTGTTGATTTTCCTAAGTACAAAGTGAGTTATTATGATAAGTGTACATAACCTTGAATATTGATTATATAAAGACTGTGTTCTAACCATTACAGTGTGTGGACATTCCTTTGTGGGGGCTTGGGGACTACACTGTACTTAAGACCAGCCTGCATCACCTCCTGAGAAGCTAGGCCTTGATTGCTCGACCATAGCTACCGAATAGAGAATCTAGGCTGGGGTCCTCTGTGCCTCCCCTCTACCATATAGAGACCAGAAGTACAGATCACCCCCTACCAGTCTTTACACCATGACCCCAAACAATCTGTGTAGGTTCAAGGCAGTGGATCAAGTTGGAACGAACCCACATTGATCTGGGGGCACCAGGCTTGGCATGCTAGGTAGTAGCCTGGTAGCCAGCACCTTCGCAAAGAATTGACTAGGGATAGTGGCCTGTAAGAGGACATGTCCTGAGCTGGACACCTAGGCTTTAATAATACAGTGATTACGGATTCCCTCATGGATTCGGGTAATATATTACATTTCATTGCTTCCTCCCATACCATTAGCAATACCGGGGCCAGTTTGGCATGGAACTCTTTGTAGAGTTCCGCTCCCAGACTGCCTGAGCCCGGGGCATTTCCCGATGATAGGGCCTTAATTGCTTCAATTATTTCCTCACCAGTAATCGGTTGTTTACACGCTAATTTAGCTTCTAGGGACAGTTTTGGGAGTTTCACCCCACTGAGATATTCATGCATTTCCATAACGGTTTTATTATCCCGGTTGGAGTATAGTTTTGTATAGAATTTCATAAATTCCTGGTTTATTTCTCCCTCCTTTGTAATCACAGTGCCATCCATCACAAGGATGCCTGCGATCGAGTTAGGTTGCCTTTGAGCTTTTATTAAGTTGGCCAGGTACCTCCAGCTTTATTGCCTTCCCCATATCTACGTGCCCTAACAGGGGCCGCAATGTATTGTATTTCTCGGGAAGCAAGTTTGTCGGAATCACGTAGAAATGTATTGATGTCAGCAAGCATGCCTTTATCGCGTGTCTGACTGTATGCAATCTCTAGGTTGCGCAGCCTCGATTCAACCTCTACCAGTTCTAGTCTCACAGATTTCAAAAGGCCCGTAGTCTTAGACAGAAGGACCCCCCTCACCCAAACCTTGAATGTCTCCCAGAGTGTAGCATATCAATCAACAGACCCCTCGTTATTAGTCAAGAATTCTGCAATTTCAGTATGAAGGTATTCCACTACATTAGGGTCTGCCAGGATAGCCCCCGGCATCCTCCATCTCCTAGACGGCTTTGGGATTTTGCGCATTTCCAGCACCAAAGATATCGGGGAGTGGTCCGAGAGTGTATTGGGATAAATATTGCATTTCACCGGTGTATCCAAAATGGATGAGGAAAGAAGGCAATAGTCAATGCGTGATTCCGAGTCATGAACAGATGAATAGTACGTATATTGCTTCTCATGGGGGTGTAGCGTTCACCACGTAACATTAGTGACAACTGCATCTGTATCTGGCGCAGGGTAATGGCTGCCTTAGTGGATGGTCTTGTAGTATTATAGGATCTGTCACATGTAGTATCCAATACTGTGTTAAAGTCCCCTCCCCCTTATTCATCATATGTGTTGAGTATATCTAGTATTGTCAGGTAAAAGTTTGGGTCGTCAATATTAGGACCATAGGTGTTGACCAGTCTAATAGGTTGTCCTGCTATTTTCCCCCAGACCACCACGTACCGCCCTTGGGAATCAATCTTGCTACCCGTGTATTGGAATCCCAGTGATGGGTGTATCAAGATGAGCACCCCCCTGTAGAGTAGAGTAAACCGTGTGATATCGCTGTTTGCCCCAATTTGCAAGAATATCGGTATTGGTTTTCCCTTGTGCATGCGTTTCCTGCAGCATTAATATGTGTGGGAGATGTCTGGCAATGTAAGAACCAATTTTCCTAGATTTTGTTGGATTATTAAGCACACGTTCATTCCAAGACAATAAATCAACTTTTAGTCCATCGCCTGGTAAAGACATGTGTGTATTTGCATTCATCATCTATCTCTGTGTCAAAAAAACAGTTCTTGAAGGAGGCGCCATTCGCACCGGTCAGACCATATAGTTTAGAACATTTAACTCCCACAACTTGGATTAAACTGCGCATCTCATTTAATCCCCAACTGGGTAGCATACAACACCCCCTCCCTCCCATTTTTACCCCACCCACCTCCCGCATCATCTACCCCAACTTGACAATGTTCCCTTTCAAACTTGCGGAACTTTCCTGAGGTTGTCATGTTGCCGCTACAGGGCTGGCCCGAACAGGGCTCCCGACACAGTTCTGAGGATCATATATAGAGCCATCCAATAAAGAAAGTAATTCAGCCAACGTAAAAGGATATCGTCATTTATATCAATCATTCTGCAGGGTCTTGTCGTTCCTCTTCTGGTCGAGTATTCCTGTTCTGATCCGGTCTTCGATATATGGTGGGGAAGGGGTATAGAGGCCTCGATGTAGGTCTCAAAGAAGAAGTGCACCCGTCTCCCGTGTTGAATCCTCATTTTAGCGGGGAAGAATAGGGATCCTGGCGCACTCGAAGTAGTCTCTTGACTGGTTCATAAGATCTTCTGTTGGCTTGTATGTACGCCTGTGGTGAAGTCCAGATATATATGTATACGGTTTTCCTAGTAGTGTAATGTGCCTTGTTCCCTAGCCATTCTGAGTTTTGTGTCGCTGTCTCTGTAATTGAGGAGATGAGCAATTATCGTGCAGGGCAGTGCTCCGGGCTTGGGCACAGGGGCCAGGGTACGGTGGGCACGTTCGACCAAGAAGTGTTCTGAAAAGGATTCCACACCGAAAAGAGATTTAAGATGTGATTCCGCTCGTGTTTCCATTGTGCCCTTGCCAAATTGTTCCGATACACCTAGTATTCGGATATTGTTCCTTCTGGCTCTAGATTGGAGATCCTCACACTTGTTTTACATCTTAGAAAGGTCTCCTTTTAGTTGAGCAATGTCTCGGCCATGTTGGGTAATTGAGTCCTCATTTGAGCGGATTCTACCCTCAGCTTCCATAATGCCTGATGCGTGAACTTTCTTTGTCCACCCTTGCCTTGAGGGAGCCAATGGTAGCAACAATGTCGTCCAATTTGACGTTGATAGCTAGGAATCCGTTCTGTACAATGGTTGTTAGGCGGTCTTCTCTGTCGTTTTCCCCATTTTCATTGTCATTGTTGGCAGGACTCGATGTTTCTGCCGTGGGGCCCTGTGCCTGGGTGCTTGTAAACAAGTCGATTAACCCCTTCTTTTTCGCGCCAGCTCCCTTCGTCATTGTTCTTGTTATGGCGTTCTCTTTAAATTCACACTACAGGATAGATGACCAGTGGGCAATTCAATGAGGAGTAGCCCCGGGTTGTCTGTGACAAGAAGGATTGAGGTGTCCCAAAGCCGGAGTTCCCCACGAACCAGAGGGTGCAGTGTGCTTGCACCTCCCCCTTTGCTGCCTTTCATTGGATTTTGCCTGCGGATTTCAGTGATTGCAGCCTGGTTCTCGTGGGCAGCACGCTCGCCACAGAGCCACCGCGCAACCTGTTGTTTAGGATAATTCAGCCGTTCAGTGCCAGTTTCACGCTGAATTTTCACAGGATGTACTCTGGTCCCTTGTCCATCAGTATCATGACATGTTTAGTAGTTAGGTGGCCCCAAAAAGGATTCATTTTAACTTAGGATCAGTCTCAGATCGGAGCTCTCAAGTTTAGGCAGGCATCTCATGCGTGCGCAACAGCGCCCCCTCTGAGTCACCCGGCATCTTTAACAGAGTGATCCAGATGGATCTGAGCAATGTACTCATGCCAAGCACAGTGATCCAGTATGTTGATGATTTGTTGATATGCGGTGAGACAGAGGAAGAGTGTAGAGCAGATTCAGTGCATCTTCTGACCTTGCTAGCAGACAAGGGATACAAGGTGGACAAAGCACCGCTGCAATTTTGTCAGGAAGAGGTTGTATACTTGGGACAGATAATATCAATTGAGGGGCACAGGATAACACCAGAAAGGGTGCAGTCCATACACTCCACCAATCGCACACGCACAATAAAAGAGATGCAAACGTTCCTGGGGCTATGCAACTATTGCAGATCATGGGTGTTCAAGTACTCCACATACACAAAGCCACTGTTGCAGGGCCTAAAAGAGGCACAAAAGGGAAGAGGGAACTAAAATGGACAGCAGAAATGAATGAGAGCTTCACAGAGCTCAAAGATGCATTGGCTCATTAGCCAGTGCTAGCAACTCCAAACTACAGAGAGAAATGTTGATTGTTCTCACACTCAGATGGCTCAGTGATGACAGCGGTCCTCACACAAAATAAGCCACAGGGACACAAGCCACTAGCATACTAGAGTGGCACCTTAGATCCCGTAATGCAAGGACACGTCCCCTGTTAAAAAGCGTGTGTGGCTGTCGCCTTTGCCATAGAAAAAGTAGCAACAATTACAATTGAGTGCCCCGTGGGATTCTTCGTGGAGCACACACTATTTTCTATCCTTGAGAAATCCAAGAGCACACTAACCACACATAGAGCATCAGGCTATGAGGTAATACGGACTAACCCAGCCACTGAAGTAGTGAGATGCCGAGTAGTTAACCCAGCTACCTTCATGGCAGAGCCCATCGAGTAAGGGGATTACATACATGATTGTGCAGTGCACATGGACAGAATGGAAGGGAACATACAAGTAAAGGAACAGGAGATAGTGGGGAAAGATATGGTTTACATTGACGGGTCGTCGAGTATAGACCCAGAGACGGGAAGGAGACATACTGGAGCGGCAGTAGTGTGCACTTACATGGGGAAAATGTAATAGCATCTGAAGTGTAATTACCCTCACACTATTCGGAACAAGCGACAGAATTGGTGGCAATGATAGAAGGACATGCCGCCAACATCTTTTCCAACTCTGCCTATGTTACCTCAACAATAGATTCAGGATTAGCATGTTGGGAAAGGAGAGGGTTCAGAAGAAGTGACAGGTCCCCTTTGCAAGATGCCGAATTGGTTAAACAGTAAATTGAGGCCCTACAAGTACCAGTGGAGGTGGCAATTATAAAATGCGCCACCCACACAGCTAGACAAGACAGAATACCATGGGGAAACAACATGGCAGACAGAGCAGCTAAAGAAGCAGCCTATTTACCTGAAGGAAGTGCAAGAAGGTACCCAGGTTCAAAAGAAAGAGCTCCACTCATGGTGATAGAAAGGGAGGTGGGTGGAAAGGAAGAAAGAGGAGAACTACAATTCAATATCCATCATTCAAATTAACGGGCTGCAGGGGTAGGTACCAAAAGAGGTACAAAATCTGTGGATGCAGCATGGGTGTTCATTGTCGCCAGCCGATCCGATCTGGGGGCAGAATAGCACTGGGAAACTGTAATGCCCAGGAAACTGCTAAGTGTAGCGCTGGAGCAGCCACAATTCTCCACACATTCATCCAAATAAATTTTACGGCAGAAATGAATGAGGGTTGGTATGTGCTGAATCTACATGAGAGAGTGGCAGAGTTTGTGGGGAACTGCCTGACATGTCAGCTGTTTTTGTCTGACCATACTCTAAAGACGATGCGAGAAACAATACCTCAGGGCCTTTCTGGCACTTGCATATTGACTACATTGACATGCAAGAAAGGTGTGCCTCTTACAGGTATATGATAATCACAGTCTGTCCCTTCTCACATTGGTTTCAAGGCTGCACCCTGTGCAAAGAATGAAGCAAAGAGCGCAGCAACATTCTTGGCGAGGGAGGTGTTCCCAAGACAGGGTATATGTGAAGAAATAAGGTTGGATAATGGCCAGCACTTCACCAACATCCTTTTTGAGGAAATTGCGCGCCTCATAGGAATAAAACACAAACTTTGCACAGTGTACTGGCCACCAGCGATCGGGATTGTCGAGAGGCTCAATGGCTTACTAAAAGAACGCTTGGTGAAGCTAACCTCTACACTATGCTGAAACTGGCTTTTTTGCCTCCCCCTTCCCAACCCTAGCTCAGAAATCCTTGGAGATTAAATGAAAGCATATATGACTGAAATGGCTAAAGCTTTCCGCTACATCTCCCGCCAGGTTCATTGACCTATATGTCAGTCAGTTAATGCTGAAAAACAGCAAATTGCCCATCAGCAGAAGGACTTTCTAGAAATACAGCCTCTTTATCCAGGTGACCGAGTACTCCTCCTCAACACGGTTCACAATTGGAAGGAGCCAAGACTCTGCGGCCCGTACAAGGTGGTATATGTGACACCAAGGGCACCAATGGCAGTGAAGATCAAGGAGAGAGAGGCATGCATCCACACGTCCGACATTCGCAAAGACAACAGCAGCACAACGGAACAAAAAAAGCATCACCTGATGGGAAGTATATATGTGTTAACCTGAACATTTTGTACTGCTATCAGATGGTTTAGTAGGCCGACCAATGAACAAGACGATGGGCAAGAGACTATTAGGGGAAATAAAGGTAAAAGAAAAATTGATGTAAATACAAACTTCTTCTTCTTGTTCTTCTTCTTCCCTAGTGGTCGTACGAGTACACCTGCTCATGGTAGAAGGGAGACACGTGCTAAAAGGAGTATATGGAAAATTGAAGAAGTAAATTATACCATTGGGGAAGGAGGAGATCTGGCTTCTGAAAATACCTGATATTGAGAAATTAAAAGGATAGGGCGAGGGAGAACTAATGGTACCTGCTACGTGTGCTCACTCATCCCACACTTTGCGGGAACAACAAAACAATTCTTGCCACAAGAAGTGACAGTAAAGGAAGGGGATGTCGGATGCATTTATATCTGTGCAAAACAAAAGGGGCTATTCCAGGGACATGAAGTAGATGTAAAATGGATTGATGAAGGGCAAGAGGTTTACGTGGATATCTTCATGCATTTAGAAAGCATGGCCCTGGGAGAAGCAACCAAACCTATGACATTAGAATATAACACAGAAGGGCCCCGGAAAGAAAAACAGTTGCCAGCTACCCACAAGAGTATATTGTGCAAAACCACGGCAGGGCATAAAGTACCATGGTGCCACACCTGGCCCCTCATGCAAATAAGAGGTTTGGTGTATCACAACGAAAAGTGGGAGAAAGGGATGGTCCAATGTCGTACAGAGGGATTGGTGGGATTCAAAGAAAGGGTAGTAAAGAAAGTAAATGCAGAGTGTGTGGAGATATGGAACAACAACATACATGACGTAACATGGATAGAGGATAGCTCAGCGGCAACGTGCGCGCCTTGGAAGGAAGACGACACGAAGCAACACAGGTTCAATCCGTGCTTAGAAACCTCTGGGTGTTTAAGCGTGTTATAAATACGCAACTAAGACAAAAACAATTACGCATACAAAAAACAAACAATTCCTGTAACAGCGCCTCGATGCCTGTGGGCTGTGTGAGCGCTTTAAAAATGTAAAATAAATAAATAAAATAGTTGAAAAACACCACCCTGTTAACATAAAACTGCTCACACAGTATAATTTATGTTTCAGAGCAAATGGAACAGTGGTGCTGGGGATGAGTGAGAGGGTGATGAGCATTGCAGCGTTGGAGTGAGGGACCGCTGCAGTGATGGACTTCTGGTGAGCCTGTCGAACAAGAGCCTATGCCCAGCTGCCACCCGATTGGGGTGGAGTGTGTGCACTGATGACCCTCCGCAGCCCCACATTGGTGGTGCCTCAGGCAGATTTGGCACCATGTGGTACCATGCTAGCACACAAAAGGAAGAACAAAGAAACTGGGCCCATGAGACACGAGAGGAACAACCCAAGATAACAAGGAAGAAAAGGGCCAGCAACTACTTCTCAGTAGAATCCTCCCAAAGTTTGAATGCTATCCCACCACATTTTAGACTCTTCAGCAAGATGTCTGTGGTCTTCACCTCCCTCCTGCTACCTGGGCTGCAAACAGCCACTAATGCAAAATGGAGTCAAAATTACCCACTATGAGCTTCTTCAATTGGCTAATGCAACCAAAAAGGGACTAAATGCTGTTTGAGAGAAGCTTCAAGCTTTGCGTTTAATGGCCGTCCAGAACCGCTTCATACTTGATCTTATGACTGCAATGGAAGGGGACGTGTGCCACAGAATTTGCAGCACATGTTGCACCGCTAAACCTGCAAATGATGCTGCAAACGGAACCCTCACAGAGGCTTTCAAGGAGATACAAACAATTCACACAATAATTACGACGGAAACACAAGACATTACATCAAATACTTGGTTGGAGGACCTATTTGCAAGGGTACCGGACTGGTTGGCAGCGATGTTCAAAATACCTGTCCCTCTCCTCGTCATGAATCTCGTCGCCATCTGCATCAGCCGTGGGGTCATCTGCTGCTGCAAGTGCCAGAGAAGGAAGAATGGGTATATAATGACGGCAACTAAACTTGAGTTCAATAATGTCTGAGGTGAGGGATCCCAAGATGCGAATGGGAGTGAGGATGAAGTGGAGATCATTTTTACAGCCCCCCCCCCCACAGGATTTAGAAAACTATGAAGCCCTGTGGGGTGAGTGCTCACCCAATAGAGAGAAAATATACATTTTTGGGAAATATGTGGAAGGCTATGAAGAGGAAGAGGACATGAACAGGGTAACGCGGGTATGGATGTGCAAGGAAAAATGTAAGGAAATGAGTGGGAAAGAGATATCGATTGAAAGATCGATCGAAGGGGGAATGTATTGAAGATGCTGAACCAGCGTCATATAGGGGGTCGAACCTACAACCTGCAGGACTGAGCAAGGAGGATAGGCCTCCCTAAAAGGGGGCCAGGGAAAAACATGGGACAACCAAAATATAGGCATAGCGTGGGAAGAGACCAAGTGGTGACTGTGGGAGTGGGGATGCATTACGTATATTAACAGCCCAAGGGACCCACAAATAATTAGCACACACTAGAAATGACCTATCCTAAATAGAACACATTCAACAGGGAAAACCCCATGCCTCAGAAATCCCGCTCCTGGCACATTATTAACCTTCCATGGGCCAGAGGTCAGGGGACCGAGCTCACCCTGCACATCACACGCAGACTGAGCTAGCTGCAACCTCACTGGGTGATGTCAACTTTGGGAAGCAAAGCCAATCCAGTAGGCACTCGGAGATGGAGGGGAGGTGAACCTCAGCCAGGGATGGATTCACATGGCTACCAATGCCTATCAGCAGGTGGTTATGTGAAAGGAAGCTGAGCGGAGTGGATCAAGCAGCACGTTTTGTGTCCCTGGGAGGTGGCCAGCCTTCAGAGTATCCATTACAAACTCTGCAAAGGCCAATATTCGGAAGGTATCGTGTGACTTTCTCCCTTCCCGCCAAAAGCAGGGTGCCTCCTGTCTTTTCTGCAAAGGTGCTGACCAATGGTAGAGTTAGAGTTATAAAGCCCCAGCGGTGAGCACAAATGTTTCACTAACATACGCACAGCACTAAGGATATGTCAAAACACTGCTAATGACTGTCCTGGGAATGTTGGAAAATATGTACATTCAAACCGTAACAGTTTGAAATGTTTGGACTATTGTATTCATCCTATAAAACTAATGTTCGCTGTGCACCCTGTTGTCAGCTCTCATCAACCAGTTCCAGTCAACTGTACTGTTTGATTTTTGCTTTCGAGGCTGTAATAAAAAGCGTTACTTCTTACCCGGTCTGTGCTCTTATTTTGATTACGATTTTTATACGGTATGATCAATACATCGTGCTCATTTTGTTTGTTGTTGATAAAGTGCAACTATCATTGAATCGCATCTGTGTGCTGAATACAGCATTTAGAGCTGGATAAAAAGATAAGTATTTAAATGATTCCTGAACTTTAGCAAATTTGTTTCGTTATGCAGAGATGAGAGATATCGAAATAAAACATTCTTGCTACTTGACCTTAGAAGGACCAATCACCTTTACTTTCCTTCTTATAAAATGGAGGGTTTCATGTATTGGAATTATTAGTTCTCAGAGTGTATATTTTTACCGAAAACCAGAATACCGAAAAAATACCAAAAATGTTAATTAAATATATACGGGGGAGTGGGGTAAGGGGTTAAAATGGGCGGATATGGGGTTGTGTGGAGTTACAAGGATAAAACAACAGGGGGTTGGTGGACCCCCCAAATAAAAAAGAAATCAGTATTTTTTCGGTATCATATTTTCAGTGAAATTTACCTCTATGAAATTGTCTTCAGTAAAATCACAAATAACTGATTCAATCACTGCATTAATTTGCCCTTTTAAAATAAGGGAGCTGTCAAGAATAAAACCCAAATTATTTACCTCATACTTAGGTTCAGGACAGATACCAATGTTTTCTGGCCAGAAAGAGAGTGCTTGAGGACGAGGGGTGTAATTGACTAACATAATATCGCTTTTATCTGGGTTGATTTTTAGATAGTTAGTGTCCATCCAGTCCTTAATTGCGATTAAACCATTTTTGGCTTGCTGAAGTTGAAGATTTGATAACTGATAGATGTCTATTGGAATTTGTGTGACATTGGTGTAGTTGTAAAACATTAGGCCTTGTTGATATATGATTTTCATTAAGGGCTGTATGTAGAGATTAAATAAGATAGGAGATGGTGCTGCAGCCAGGTATGAGTTGAGAAAGAAGGGCTCAAGTCGAGGGTATACATGGGTGGACGGAGTACACCCACTGTTTTCAGAGGATGGATTCTGTCCCCCCAGCTAAAATGCCAAACATTAAATGTCCTCTTTTAATGTATGAACTACAGCCGACCTCAGGATCGAACCTGAGCAGGATCGAACCGCAGTCCTCAGGTTTGCAGGCCGGACACTTCGCCACTGCACTATAGAACCGGATGAAAAATATCGAACAACTAAAGATGAAATGTCCCATTTCGGTACTGCAAGTTCCAGGGAAAACATTTGTATTGGTTCTTGGAATTTAAAACACCCCTTTTAAACTTTTCAAAAACACTGTAGAAGAAAATACCCTGTCTTGGTTTTGTGTGTGTGTTGATTTTATGAAAGACAAATGCCATTCGTCCTGTGCAATGTGTGTGGTTATGCAAAGCCAATTTAATTGAAATGTGCATAGTTCACCTTGATATGCTAATTTCTGGCAACGTCACTTCCCATTGCATTTGTTAATGAGTCAACCAACTTTAATTTTTAGGACTTGACCCCTGCTTGTTGGCATCAATTGGGTAAGAAAGAGCGGATACAAGCAATGGATTTGCCTCTGAAACTAGGATCGTGGATTCAAGAAAGCAGTACATGTCCAATAGTATAAGAACACCTGATTGGTCCTTATCTGCTTTCTCTCTTAACTGTTCTAGAATTGAGGTAGTAATACATTGTGCACTGGTTGAAAGCCAAATGAATTCCTGTCTAATAGTCCTGAACTTTCAGTGAAGGCCTGTATTTGAGATCTGGCCACTGTCTCTAGTGGTTTAGCTAGAAAGGGAAGTTGAGATATTGGGCAGACATTCTCAGGATCATTTGCATGTAATGTGCGCTTCTTAAGCAGATGTTTCACAGGAGACTTTTTTCATATAGATTGGAAGATTCCTGAAGAAACGGAAGAATTACATATATTCAGAATTTCTTTCCGAAAGTAAGGCCAGTGGTCTATACCCTGCCTTCACTCACGAGTGTTACAAAAACCATTGTATATATTCCCAAAAGGCTGCTCACTCTCAAACATACATAAAAGTGGTCTCATGTTCGGTGACGTGAGCTATTTCTTTGTGTCTGAAAAAGCTGTACATTGACTTGACATATATATTATTTACATTTGTTTTTACTGTGTTATAGTTTATCATGAAACTTTTTTTTTTACACATAAAATTAACACACAGACTTTGCTCACATAAAATCTTTCAAGCTTTGAGTCAATGTCCCACCGCGTATATGACTCCATACACCGCCCCGTGCCAGGTGTTCCGAATGTATATTAATTTTTAATTGTAATACTGGTTGTATAAAACAACCTGATAATAACACACATCATTAGATAAACGAAAATACAATTCGCTGTACTGACTGACCAAGGAGTATTCCTGGTCCTTCCATGGGGTTTTAGCAAAGGTATAGTGAGGTCAGATCTAGCCCTCAGGATGACCAGTGCTCTTTGTGCAGAGATGGATTTCAAGATGGCCATTTCCAGTGGCTATGGATAATCTTATCTGTACACAGCAACACCTAAAGCATCACCCAAGGCACCCCAGGCACCAATCACGGATACCCCTCTCTCCTTCATCAAGGCACTGGGAATGAAAGTGAGCATCGCTTGCTGGTGGATTTACTCTCAGAATGACTTTCATTCCCGGACCTTTAATAAACATATTGGGAAAGGGAAGGGGGGCAACCTCCCGGGGTTTCCAGCCTATATCAGTTAATAAAAAGCAGTGGAGTGCCAGGATTAAGGCGGTGGGCAAGAGTGGCTCCACCTAAGCTTCTAAAGACCCCACTCATACAGAGGATTTCCTTGAACCTAAACACAAAGAAGCGTGCTTAACTCTAACCAACCAACATCATTTGACAAACAAGCTGCTCCTGGGGAAACTAGAATATAAAGCCGGATGCTGTGTGCTTTGGTCCCTGACGGTGATGTGTCCTCACTTTGTTCAATTGATCTTATAGGGAAAAAGTGACCAAATTGTAAGAACACCTTATATGCAGTTGGGAATGTGACCGCTGTTTTGGTCTTTTGCCAAAGTCTGTTGCCCATATCAGAAAGCAAACCACAGGCTTCAATCAGTTTGCCAGAGAAAGGTCTGCGGAGCCAGAAGATTTTGAAAACATGACTTTAAAGAATTTGGAACAATGCAGCTTGTTCTGTGTAATTGCGAGGGAAGGAATGGGACTAAGATAACGGTTGAATAAATACTTGCAGGCGGTTTCTGAAGCAGTCCTGATAGTTGTATGAGGCAGATGAATGTTATGCCATTTGTTATGATATTAGGTACTATAAAACACAACTCCTCCTACTATTTGCATGGCCATAAGGCGCTTTGGGGCCTGCAAGCAATGGCAGGATTTGGTCAAAAGATGCCGCGGGAGCAGTGAAGGATTGCTTTGCTGTGGTTTTGATGCCGGCAGATAAGGTAACGGACGATGGTTGTGGGTAAGATAACAATTGTTTTTAGTGCATAGTCCCTTAGACATAACCATGGGTCATACCTTGAGGTGGACAGGCATATTGCATAACTGGCTGATGTCTGTTACGGCGAGCTGGAGTATTTCGCTCTTGAGACTGGAATGCCAACATGCAATCACAAGATGCTAGCCGAAGCTGCGCCAGTGCTGTACAGTCTATCTCCTTAAATAAAAAAAGTAAATGTGGCAAAGTGAGGAGACAGCATGTTGGCCACCCCCTCCTGCCATTTCTGAATGAGTCAGCTCTTGTGCTGCCTTTCAGCCAACCCCTGCCCAAAACGACCCCATCGTCCTGGACCAATGAGAGTATGGGTTGGTGGCCTAAGGGGTAGGATTAGGGGGGTTTCATAGGCCAATGCCTTGTTGTCAGATCAACATCCTCCGCATTGAGCCAGGTGTTTCATGGGGCATGCAGTCATAGGGGAGATTTGTACTGAGTTAGGCATAGTGACGTTTAGGGTTACTGACCATATCTGTTACTATCTATGTCTGGCCAGATATTAGAGGATTATAAATAGCTTCCTTTCATTGTAGTGGTCGATTTTAAAGCGAGACTTCCCGATCAAAACAGAAATCAAGCTATACTGTGTCAAATGCAGCAATGAAATCATTTAGGCAGGGATTTTCCCGTTGGCTGTTATGGCGATGAGGTGGGAAGGCGATTTTTGGTGTCGACACAGAGGCATGCATAGATGTTCATTTAGGCACTGAATGATCTAATCAAGTCAATATGTTAATTTGGGTTTATCTAACCGTAGGCCAGTAAGCAAAGAGAGGGAAATAATGTAAGCCAAACACATTAAGGCTCGCAGCAATGATCACAGCAATCCCCTACTGCCCTCAAGTGGCCAATGAAGAGAACACATCTTAAAATCTGCTTTCTTAGTTGACAGTTTATTTATTGGGTGCTTTGTAATTCGCCATCGAGATTCATGATACTTAAGATCACAGGGGTAACAGCAGGTGGTTAGGAGAGGGTAATGATGGGGAAACATACAGGGAAGACCTTATACCATTGACCCCCGGCTGCAATTGGCCCTCGGCCACCCTTTACATATAGCTCGTCTGGAACAGGCCTGGCAGAAGTCACGGGTCGCCTGTCCTGTGACCACTGAATCTCGTTCTTGATCTTGCTGATTGGGGTTGCTGGATACCGAGGCTGTGCCTCATACCTCCACTTTCTCTGGTTGAAGGTATTGTCACGGTTTGGATTGCTCCTTGATCTTTATCTAGCCACACAGTAGAGATGACTTCACATGGTTGGCACTCTGATGGGCTGCGGGTAGCAGTAAAAAGTGTTTGCAGTAATCATAGTAAGTTTCTTGATCAGAGGGTTTGCGTTCTGATCCAGTCTTTGGCAGAAGTTGTTGTTTAGCTTCGCTAGATGTCATCCAACATCTTGATTCCCAACTCCCTGTGCAGGTCAGCTGTTGTTGTAAAAAGTGGGTCTCCAGCTGCTATCCCTAGGGCTTTGTTTTGCACCTTTTGAAGAGTCCTCTAGTGTGTTTCTGCACAGGTGCTCCATACCAGAGAGGCATAAGTCACAGAGGGTTTAATAATCATCTTGTAGATGTCGACTCCGGATAGGCATGGAACCTGACTTCAAAAGTTGGTACAGTGCTGCAAGCTTTCCGGAAGCTTTCTGTTTGGTGTTTTTCCATGTGGCTACTTCAGGTGAGCTTGCAGCGCTGGGTCACTCCCAGGTAACAGCTGCTTCTTTCCCACTTGATGTTCTTGCCGTTGAGGCTGATGCGTGGGTGCTTACAGATTATCTTTTTGGTGAACAGCGTAGCAGTCGTCTTGCTGGCGTTCAGTGCAATCTGCCAGTTGCTGTACCATGTTGACATCTTGTCCTAGGATTTTTGTAGGTTCTTCGCAAATTCCTTTTCCCTGAAAGACTGTGAGATTACTGTGACATCATCTGCCTATAGTGCCAGGTCCGTTTTGTGAAGAACCATAGAGATGTCGTTGGAAGGCTCGGACTGACCTATAGGCCTATAGGCCCATAGGCCCATAGGCCCATGCCCGAACCAAAAACACAGAATGCTGGTGTGGGACCGTTTTTTTGGTCAAAGTGGGACACTTTTTTGGCCAATTTGAGCCAGTTTGCTGAGTTCATTCACTCTGCGGCTAGTAGTTTTTATCAGTCTTGGCGAATATATTTCTTTAAAATGCACAATTTGCATCACAATTCACCCGAAAACTCACCCTTGATTAATATTGAAACAGTGTCACAGAAGGAATGAATAGCCATTTGCAACTGTAGGTCACTTTTTCATTGTTTCCCGAGACAATTTTATGGCAAAGTCCGACCATGGTCATTGGTGAAGATGTTGAACAGGTATGACCCAATAATTGATCCCTGTGGCATTTCAGCTCGGATAGGGCATGTTAGAGCTCTGCCTGCATGGTCACGTGGAAGGAGCCGTCGTCCAAGTAACTTGCAATCTGGATCACCAAATAGTTTGGAAATTCTAGGTGAATCATCTGGTGCAGATGTCCTTTGTACCATACTCGATCACTTGCTTTGGCAACGTCCAAGAAGACAATTCCGGTACATTTGTGAATGTTGAATCCATGGGTAATTTTGTCCACTAATCTCAGTAGCTGATGGCTCTTTACAAAATCCGAATTGTTCGTTGACAGTAAGATTTGTTTCAGAGGCAAAGTTGCTGAGGTGGGTGATAAGGGCCATTTCCAAAAGCTTAGACAGTCCCAAGAGTAGGCTGATAAGGTGGTAGTTTGCAGGTTCTCTCAGTGGTTTCCCAGGCTTTGGGAACACAATGACTCTGGCTTCTTTCCAGGTCTTGGGGAAGTGTAGAAGTGGTATGCATTCATTGAAGATTTCTGCAAGGCGTTCCATTGCTGCAGGCAGGAGTATCTTGATGTCCAAGTTGGTTATTCCGTCACTCCCTGGTGCTTTACCATTTGCCAGCTTCTGAGCAAGTCCTGTTACTTCAGAACATGTGCATTCCTCAATGCTCTCAACTCCCATCTCGTCTGGGCATTCCAAGGGATATTTGTTAATTTCCTTTTCCACTTGGTCCATTATTCTGCTGGCTTTGATTGGCATAAACAAAGCCTCGAGTGTATCCGCTAACACCTCTGCATTGTCTTTGTTGCTGCATGCAAGGTGGGTCCTGCCTTGGATAGCGAGACTTGGTTCCTTCTTCCCTGTTGTCAAGCAATGAGTCATCCTCCAAACGGAGTTGTCAGCTACTTTCAAGTTGGCTGTTGCAGCTTCCCATTTTTTGCCTGGTGCTTCCTGATTTTCTCTCGTAGAAGCCTTGTGAGCTGGTTGTACCTTTGTAGTAGATCTGGTGTGTGGTGTTTCTGACATTGCTGCTGAGCCCGGGTTTTCTCAGCAATTGCTTGCTTGATGCCTCTTGGTAAGTCATAGATGGAGCAGCATTTCGATTTCTGCTTCGGGTACACTGCATTCAATTGCCTCTTGTACCACAGCTGTAAAGATGTCCATAGCCTTGTTGATGTCTCCCTTGGTGCTCAAGTGACCCAGGATTGTGAGGCTGCTCAGCTCTTCCTAGCAGCGGCTCCAGTCTGCCCTACGAAAGTCATACCTCACAGTCTGCTGGTAGGTTTCCATCTCATCTCCCAAAGTGCTCAGTTCCCGGGTTGTGATCCGATGTCAGCTCAGCCAGAGTTAACAGTTCTACTGATTGTTGCAAGTTCTTCAGCAGTGCAATGTGCAGCACATCCGTGTTATGGCTGTCGGTGGCTGGGTAGTGTGTGGAGTCTGTGGGACCAGCTACCACAAAGTCGTTGTCCCTGGAATATGCCAACAGATCGTGTCCCCTGGTGTTGGCGTTCCTTGAGTTCCAGCATCAGTGCTTAGCGTTCAGGTCCCTTCCAATAATGGTTGGCACAGTAGAGGCCAGCAAGGCATCCTGGTCTCCCACATCTAGCTTGGAGGGCAGTATGTTGCAATTAATCAAATCAGTCCTGCCGCACTCTTGACCTGCATTCCAGTGGCTTCTATGCTCGTAAGGGGTGGCAGCACCAGCTCATGATCGTTGATCCTCATGCTCACTATCACAGCAGTCCCTCCTCCTCTGGTTCCTGTGGATCAGTCATTCTGGTACACCATGTGGTTTGCCAGCTGCAGCTTGTGGCATCCTTGCAGATGGGCCACAGATACAAGGGCCACACACGCATTCCTCGATTCCATGAGGTGAAGAAGTTCATCAGTTTTCTTTTGAATACCATTAGCATTCCACATCACGATGGAGCAACCGCGTTTAGATGCTGCCATGTTGGTTGGTGTTTGCTGCTTGGAGCAAGGTCGGGATGAGCCTTGCCAACTACGGGGTCAATTTGCATCTCTGCAACTGTGTTTGCAATCTTCACGATGATGTCTTGACAGTTGATGAGACCATTTGTTTCACCTAGAGGTGCCGAGTTGGTTGCCAGTAGGGTGTCCATGATTGGTGACCACATGACCTCTGCAAAGGTTTGTCCCCTTCAATTGTCTTTGGGGTCCTTGCTTGGGCCATAGTTGGGTGCAGTGCTGCTGGAGTCTGTGTTGCCTGGGTGGGATACTGGCATTGGGTAGCTGGTGCCTTCCTTCATTTCGCTTGTTGAGGCTGGTACATCCGCTTTTGTTGCTGCTCCTTTTTTGCCTTAGCAAGGTAAGCACACCCATGGTAACTTGCTCAGTGCGGCCGTTGCAGTTTGTGCAGGTTGCAATGTCCGTCTTTTTGTCATGAGGGCAGTACTTTGAGGTGTGGCTCGCCCTGCAGCACATACAGTGCGGCTTCTGCTGACAGAAGGAGTAGGTATATCCTAGGAGGTGGCAGTTGAAGCACATGGTGGGTCATTTACTTCCTTTGGGAGCTTCGGTGGTCACTATACAATTGCAGAGCCTGGTAATCCATGTGAGGTATGCTGGCCTCCTTTGGGGGTTGCTGCCAGCATGGCAACAAGCAGCAGGAATTTCCTGGTTTTGTCCACTGGAGAGGTCAGCTGTACAACACCCTTGACAGGTAGCCCATAGTTTGCAAGTTCCTGAGAGATCTCCCCTACACAGAGGCATTCACCAGCAATCCTCAGATTACACATCTCTGGGTCCTTAGTTTCGTCATTGGGAAAGCGTAGTATTCCAAATTGTGCCTTGTGAAGGAATTGGTCACACTCTGGTAGTCCACTACTGTCGTTAGGGTAATCTTCACATGGTCTAGGCGGGGCTTTATGGTGAATCCGGAGAAGCAGAGTTCACCAAGAGTATCCACCAGGTCGTTGTGGATCTTTATATTTGTCATAATTATGGGTGGGATGTGTGCCTGTTTTGTTGGGGCCCATGCAGCCTGTTCCTCTTGCTTGCTGGTGCCTGGGAAGTCATCCACTTTCTCAATTGAAGCAAACCAATTTTTAGTTGAGATGCCTTGAAGTCAGGTGCTTTGAGACCTTTGCCGTGGAGTCAATTGGGGAGGAGTTGCCAGGTCTTGCTTCCACACTTCCGAAACTCCTTGAATTCCATCTTGTTGTCATTTTCCACCTTTTCCGCAATTGGTATTGCTTCGTGGGGCCATCACTGGTGTCAGAAGTTGGTGCCTTGTCCTTAGAAGGACAGTGTCTGCCCTAATAAGGGCAATTGCAAAGTGAGAGGTAGCTCTTTGAGTGCCCTAATAGGGGCAGTTGGTAAATTTACGTAGCTCTTGATTACCTTGGAAAGGTAATTGCAACATTGAGAGCAGCTCACGTTCGCCCTAAATTTCTGGAATCCACGTTACCTCTCCAGCTGGTCTGTGAGTGAGATGTGACTTACACACCTCCCTGTTGTATATACCATCCATAGTAAAAGATCTTTGCGGGGTGTAAAGCTGGCTCCAGGAGCTCTGTTTTGCCCACAGCCAATATTCCTTAAAATTACTTTGCGTGCCCTGAAAAGGGCGAGAAACAAAGAAGTTGCTCAATAACAGTGAAATCGGGCTCGATGAGGGAGGGAGAGATTGCCGAAAGCCCCATGCAGCTACGGTTGAGGATGTCCTCTCTCTGGTCCGCTACAAATTCCACAGAGAAGTGGGAGAGAACAGGGACCACCAAGAGGAGCATCCATACCAGTGCCACAGAGGGTCCTCTCCCTGTCCCGGTATGCTCCACTCCTGGAGCTCTTTTCTGCTTCAAGCCGTGCACTGATTCACAATGTGAATTGATCACCCTAAACAACACTATAAATGTGACCCATGGTTTTACATTATATGGGTTCTTATAGATTAGGTAGTTGCCCCTCCCCCCAACCATGCCTAATTCCTGGTGCTGGTGATGTATCCCAACCCACCTCAGAATGTTGTGCACCGCTGCCTGACACAGCAGTCCCATCTGGTGCATTGAACTTTCTCCTGGCTTCCCTGCTAGCTTCCTTTCCCCTGCTGTCAGGCCCTGTTATTGGCTGTACGGTCCTGAGACACACAAATCTGCTCCGTGTAGACCTCAGAGAATGTTTAATGCCTGAGGCCCTTCATCTCTTTCTGGTGGATGTATGACTAAATATCTAGGGCAGGAATCAAGGGATTAGTATAGGTTTCTAAATCCTTACTAGCCCTTTACGATTTCTGCACCAGCAGTGATATTAATTATAAAGGCTAAACCGGTACAACATGAATAGTGCATCCCCTTTGTCTTTTTAAGGTAGCATAGGCCAAGGGCAGGTCATATCCTTCGAGGGAATAGCAGCCAGAAAGGAAGCATCCAAAACAACAATAGTACTGTCAGTGCCCCAAATGAAAGAAATGTCCAATCAAGGTTCTATAAAATAAAAGACTTTCATGAAAGTAAAAGGACTGAAAAACTAATAAAAACACTAACAGTGCACCCCTGTAATGAAATACACATAATATGCAGACCTTTGGTTGAAAGGACACTCTGTATGCAGGCAATTGTCTTTGCAACAATATTCAGTTTTAGGCAAATGTCTTTAAAAAAATTAAGTAGTTTGGTCTTCATATTCAGTAGGGCCCTTAAAACCAAGCAAGAGGGACAGAACCGCTGTGTATACCTCTAAATATTCTTCTGGGGGCTCAACAGTATCAGACCGGTCATCTGAGTCCTTTCTATACGGACAAGCCAGCATTGAGATGGTCAAGTTTGTTTGCTCTTCAAAAAGCGTTAATCAGTTTGAGATTTAGAGGAAGCTTGGACACAGCAATGTGTTGATCTTTGCGGTTTGACAACTTGAATGACTCATTTCCGTGAATCAACTGAAGCAGTGATATGGAGCAACTGGGCCCAATGCAGCAATGTGGTTCTCCGCCGGTGATTAGCTTGAAGAATCTGGAGAACAGAAACAGTGGTTGAGTTGGTGACTGAACAGATGTTCGAAAACAAAGCATGTCTAAGGCAGCTCTATTGGGACTTACAGTGGTTCAAAACTGGTCAAGAGCAGTCAAGCTGAGTCAAAAAGCATTTTGGAGCTTTAGGTAAAGGCCAAGGCTCCTCCCTTCGATCTTGGGATGCCTTGAGACCCTGGCCAGGGTCTCATAGGAAATGTTAAGTTCTTCTTCTGACCTTCTAAGCCAGTATTATTGTCAAACAACACCTGCAGGTGGGCCACTTCCAAAAGACAGAGTCTTGGGTACCAGTGTCTAGGCAGCAGGCAGGTATTGTCCAGTGGTAGATCACTTCAAATAATTCCATTGAAGGAGGTATGGAAGGTCACTCTCCATGTAAATCATTCTTTTCATGCCAGTAGCTTGGCACTATTGCCAGATAATATCCAGTGAAATCATACTTCAAGATTATTAAAAGGATAACTCAATTAAGGAGGAATCTCACCCCTTATACAGCAATATTGCCACAACAGATTGGTGTATTTCAATATTTCTGGTGTCCCTTCCCTTTGTGCTGGAAGAACTTCCAGTGAAGCACTGGTTCCCAGCCTACCCTCTGGAAGGTGTCAAGCCTGCACAGAAGAGGAGATAATGAGCCTCAGTGGCTGGGCCCAGCAGCCATTTGTGCGTGAACACCAGACAGTAATACACAAAAGCTTTGACAGTTGCATGAGTCAATTGAAATCAGTTGACAATTAAAATTAACATTGAATGGGTTTTGGATTTTATGACTGTACCTCCTCATAGTCCACTACATCAAACAAGATCTACTTTTAGGTTTACATTTCATTAATGAACTGTCAACAGGCCCTGCGGATCCACAGTTATATGCATTCTGAATCATGGGTATCAACTGGTATGGCCAGCCCATGGATTTTGGCATAGTTGGAAATCAAGCAGAGTGTTTTAGGAATGTAAATGTTATTTTCTGGCTGCCATGTTTCCAAACCACATAGGAGTTGCTGTTATGCCAGTATACATGGTCCAGCGAAGAGTACACATGTGTGCTATACTCTTTCAGCATGAAACCTTGGCAAATGAGGCTTATTTTATTTTGTAGGGCGCCAAAGCCCGCAGTCATCAGGGAGACAAAACACATACACGAGGGACATCAAGGGAATGGGACAACCAGGAAAGTCAAGCAATGAGTTGTGAAGGAACAGAGAATAGACATCTGAAAAGGCCTAGAAAGAACCGGCGCAGAGCGGTTTTTATGAGAACAGCAATGGTTTTAATTGCATGTGAAAGGTTTTAGGATCTCTCTGTTGTCTAAGTTCAAGTAGTAAGGTGTTCCATAGTTTTGACACAGTCGCAGGAAACAATCTACCAATGCCCTGGGATTGCTTGTAAATTAGGGGTCTGACTAAAGATAAGGTAGAGTAGCGAAGTGTCCTTGAGGGGTCGTAGGGGCATATCATATTTTTGAGGTATATGGGGCAGATACCAATCAGGCATCTATGCACCAGTGTAGCTGTCTTAAATTGCACCGTAGCAGAGACAGGGAGCCAATGAAGTGTTTGCTGGCATCCGGTTATATGATCTTTTCTGGTTTTTTGTTTGACAATGTTCAAAGCTTTGTTTTGGACCACTTGAAGTTTTTGTAGATTATTTTCAGTTGCGCCTCCCAATAAATCATTGCAGTAATGGATCATTGGGAGAATCACTGCAAGTCCAATGGATGCACTATTGTGTTCACAGAGAACTGGATGAAAGTTTTTAAGAAGTCGAAGATAGTATGAGCAGTTGGCTGCAACTTGATTAATGTGTGAGTCCGCGCTAAGGGAAGCTTCAAGGTAGAAACCAAGGGTCTTAACTTTCTTAGCGACTGGGATGCTACAATCATGAATTTAGAAGATTGGTATCTTGGGTCTAGTTCAGCCCGGACCCGAGAGGAACGACATATTATCAGTTCAGTCTTGTTACCATTCAGGCACACCCAGTTAAGGTTCATCTAGGTTTCCACCAGGACATAAAGACCGTTAAGACTCGCTAAATCCTGCTTATAGTTCCCACAAAGCTCCAGCACCAGCTGAGTATAATCAGCGTAGTTGGTGAAGATGGTCCAGGATTCTTCTAGCAGGTCACATAGTGGTTCAAAGGTAAAGGTTCAAAAGGAGGGGGGGCATACAGGCCCCCTATGGAACATCATATACAATCGGTAAAGATGGGAAGGAGGCGTTACTCCAGCAGACTCTAGACATTCGATTGGAAAGAAATGAGTGCACCCGTTATGATGGAGGCTAAGCTATCCATTACTACTCAATGTCTGGAACAGGTGTTCTTGGTTCAGAAGATCGAACGCTGCCAATAATCTAATAACACGAGTAAGCCTGTGTTACCTTTGGCAAGAACACTTAGCAGGTAGGTGTAACGCTCACCTGATTCCCGCAGAGGCGCCAGTCTTGACTGGGTGAATGCCGTATCTTCAAAGGTGATGTGTAACACACGGTTGGCTCTTTGGGCTGGACCTCTGTGCACTGTATGTCTGACTCGAAGAGTAAGATGTCTGCAGATAGAAAATATGGGATTAATGAACTGGGGTTATTGGGTGCCTCTCTCCTCTTCCCTTTCTCTTCTCCTGTAGAACCCCAAAGGTTAACGCCCTCACCTTAGGTAAGTGAACGCCGAGCTCTCCATCTGCCTCGGGGCAGGGTGCCGTAACCAGTTTCTTCACTGGATAAGGGTGCAGGCCTCTTGACCTCAGAGGACTGCTGTCCGTCGTTAACTGCACGAACGGTAAGTTCTGGGCACTTCAAATGTCTTAAAAGTCTTTTGTAATGATATCTCTTGTTTTGCAGGGTTCCGGCGATGGCGGATGGCGGGCTGATGAGAGTTGAGGATCGAACTCGCTTGAGGAATAGAAGCGCCTGGAAGCACGTAAGTGAGCGCTTGTAGCCTGCTTCATGATGCGCACTAACTGCCCCTTTTATCTTGCAGGTACAAGTTCAGAGCTTTAGAGAAGCTGAAGGGTGCTGGAATACCCACTGGATTTGGCGTGGGAAGGAGTAATGGCACGTGAGTAATAAAGTTGCCCAATGTCTTTAAACGCACCTTCTTTTGTCTTTCAGATGCGGGATGCAGCGCCGAAGGCCTCCGGAGCGTGCGAAGAGCTGGTAAGCTTTTGTCTTTCAGATGCCGGAATGCAGTGCGAAGACCTCCGGAGCCTGCGAAGAGTAGGTAAGCCTTTGTCTTTCAGATGCCGGAATGCAGCGCGAGGCGTTGGTGACAGCCGATGGACCAGGTAAGAGATGCGCTGCCACTGAAGACCGTAGTGCTAACCTGTTCTTTCTTTGTCTTTACAGGTGCTGCTGAAGACTGGATTCCAGGATGGTAAGCCTTTGTTCCCTTAGGCCCAGGATCAGAAGCAGAAGACACAATGAGCATTCTGCTGCAGAGAATGCAGAATAACACAAAGCAAGATTCATCCATCGGGTGTGGTTTAAATAGTCTCCTGTAGTGCTTAGGTGTCTCCTTCCACAGCCACGCCTAGGTAAGAAAAGAGTTCCTGCTTTCCAGAAGAGTTCCAGTGTTCTGAACCTAGGGAGTGGCTCCTGCCCCACCCAACAGGAAAAGTAGTCCCAAACAGAAGAGGATCAGGGGTTCAACTGGCAGGTAAGTAAGCAGCATGGTCTGCTGCAGGTAAGTCCACCCAAGCATTATGAGCCCGACGCTTCCAGCGCTGGGAATGGGCATCTTTATGAGCCTGGTGCCACTGGCGCCAGGACAGGGTCCAAAAGGTCCCAATTGGGACTGGCTGGCACTCAGAACCGGGGTTATGGGTCTGCTTCCAAGGGAGTCGGGCAAGTCCTGATCTTTTGGAAGCAGAGATCATGACAGCACCTCCCCTCAAGGCCCCTCCCAAACCGGGCTTCTCCGGGGGTTTGGGCTTGTTAGGAAATGTTCGATGAAATCTTTTGATTAGACGAGGCGCGTGGACATATTCTGCAGGTTCCCAGGATCTTTCTTGGGGACCGTAGCCTTTCCAGTCAATCAGGTAAAATAGTTTAGATTTGGAGATCTTGGAATCCAGGATGCTTTTGACTTCAAACTCGAGTTCTCCATCAACTAGAATAGGTTTTGGAGATGTAGTTAGTCGGGTTTGAGGTTGCACGGGTTTTAATAGAGAGACGTGGAAGACCGGATGTATCTTCATGTGAGGGGGCAAGTCCAACTTGACCGCTACTGGATTTACTATGGTAGTGATGGAATAGGGACCAAGGTATCTTGGGTTGAATGTGCGTGGTCCTTTTAGAGGTAGATATTTGGTGGATAACCAGACTTGATCTCCTACTTGATATTGGGGGGCTTCCTTCCGATGTTGGTCTGCTCCTTTCTTGTATTGTTCTTTAGCCCTTTGAAGGTGAGAAACGGCTTCCTTAAAGGCTTGGGTGATTGTAGAATGCAGGTGGTCTACTGCTGGTGTTCCAAGATCTTGGAGTGGATCCAACTCTGAGGTTCGAGGGTGACTACCGTATAAAAGAAAAAACGGGGTCTTCCCAGTTCCCGAGTGGACAGAGTTATTGTAGGCATATTCGGCTATCCAAAGGATATCTTTCCAAGTTTTTTCAGTTTGTTGTAGCATGCAGCGCAAATACTGTTCCAGAGTTTGATTGGTCCTCTCGGTTTGTTCGTCGGTTTGAGGGTGGTGGCTGGTCGAAAGTCTCACATCAATTTGAGCTGACCGACAGCAACTTCGCCAAAAATGAGAAATAAATTGACTACCTCGATCCGAAATTAGAACTGAAGGAAAACAGTGCAGTCGGACGATGTTTTCGAGAAATTCTCGGGCCAGAGTTGCTGCTGTTGGTAAGCCTTTGAGTGGAATGAAATGCGCCATCTTGGAGAATAGGTCCACGATTACTAGGATCGTATTGTATCCGGAGCATGGAGGTAGATCGGTGATGAAGTCCATAGAAAGCGTATGCAAAGGGCGAGGCGGGATGTCAATAGGGCGTAAGAGGCCGGCTGGTTTTTCCTTTTGACTCTTGTTTTGGGCGCATACTCCACAGGACATTATAAAGTCTCTGATATCTTTTTTCCAAGACGGCCACCAGAAGTAGCGCTTGATCTTTTCCGAGGTCTTGGTCATACCGGGATGTCCTTCCATTAAAGAATCGTGATAACAAGAGATTACCTTTTTCTGTAAATCTGTGCTGGGCAGGTATAACCATTCTTGGAAATATAATAGGTTGTCCTTCACCGTAAAGTCCTTTCCCTGCAGATGCCAATTCTGTATGTCTGCTGGAGTTACCAGTAGCCTGGCTTTATCCTTAACTTCCTCTATGGATTGTGTGGCGATTACACCTAGAATTCTTTATTCGGGAATGATAGGTACAGGTTTAGGATTGATCAAATGTTCTTCCACTCCCATCCGAGAAAGGGCATCAGCTTTACCGTTTTTTGTACCAGGTCGATAGGTAATTATGAAGTCAAACTCGGCAAAGAATAGTGCCCAACGGAGTTGCCTAGAGGATTGAGCTTTTGCGGTTTTCAAATATTGCAGGTTTCGGTGATCTGTAATCACAGTAACGGTGTGTCGGGCCCCCAGAAGATAATGCCGCCAAGCCTTAAAGGCGGACTTGATAGCTAGAAGTTCCTTATCAGTAATAGTGTAATTGATTTCAGGAGGCGAGAATTTGCGGGACCAAAATGCCACGGGATGCAACTGATTGGTTACTGGGTCCTTTTGTGATAGAACTGCCCCCATGGCAAGGCTCGAAGCATCAGTTTCAACGATGTAGGGGAGTTCTGGGCGAGGATGTTTTAAGATCGGTGCAGAGATAAATCTAGTCTTCAAATTCTGGAAAGCTTGTTCCGCCTCGGTAGACCATTCAAAACGTTTGTTTTTCTTTAACAAGGCGGTGATGGGCTGGACTATTCGAGAGAATTCGGGGATAAACCTGCGGTAAAAGTTAGCGAAGCCTAACATGCTTTGAACACCTTTTACAGAGGATGGTGATGGCCATTTGAGAATTGCATCAACCTTCTTTGAATCCATACGCACTCCGCTAGGTGATAATATGAATCCCAAGAATTCAACTTCAGTCACGTTGAAAACACATTTTTCCAACTTAGCGAAAAGTTTGTGTTGACGCAATCTCTCGATGACCATTTTCACGTGTTTCCGATGTTCAGTTTCCGATGAAGAAAAAACGAGGATGTCGTCAATGTAAACAACAACACAAACATCTATGAGCTCTCTGAGGACATCGTTCATAAAATATTGAAAGGCGGCCCGGGCATTGCAAAGTCCGAAGGGCATGACCTGATATTCAAATAGCCCATACTTGGTGCGGAAGGCCGTCTTCCATTCATCGCCCTCTTTTACTCGTACCAAGTGGTAGGCTCCTCTAAGATCCAGCTTTGTATATATGCATGCTTTTCTGACTTGGTCCAGGAGTTCAGGGATCAAAGGTAACGGATATCTATTCTTAACGGTGATCTGGTTCAGGGCGCGATAATCTATACAAGTTCTAAGGTCCCCTTCTTTTTTTGGAACGAAGAACAAAGCTGAGGAAGCAGGGGACTTGGAAGGACGAATACACCCATTCGCTAGGTATTGATCCAGGTATTGTCGGAGGTGAAAATTCTCAGGCTCGGTGAGGGCATAAATTCTACTACAAGGAGGAGTAGATCCAGGTATCAGGTCTATCTGGCAGTCATAAGACCTATGAGGAGGTAGAGAGTTAGCCTGATCCTTCCGGAAAACATCTTGGAATTCTAGGTATTCAGGAGGTAACTGGGGAGCCTCCGAGGAAATTGCTGCCAGTGCAACACCAGGTCAAGGGTGACAAGTAGAGACACATTCTGGAAACTGAACCGTTCTTGCTCGCCAATCGATCTGAGGATTGTGCTTCTCTAACCAAGGAATTCCTAGAATAATCTGGAACTGAGGGGCCTTGATCACATCGAACACAATCTTCTCGTCGTGTCCATCTTGACTTACTAGCGTCACTTCTTGGGTGGTATGCGTTACTGGTCCGGAGGCTATCTCCGTACCATCCACCTTAGTAATGACGTCCTTTACAGCCTTTGGACAAAGAGTCAGATTCATCCTCAAAACCATTTCATGATCCACATAATTGCCGATGGCACCGCTGTCGACGTAAACTTCAATCGCATGTAATCGATCTGGATGTTCAGGGCTAATGAGGACCATAGGTATCACGAAATGCGAGGTCACTGAACTGGTTTTAACGCTCGGCAAGAGGACCTCTATTCTTGTCGGGCGAGGTCGTTTCCCTGCTCAGAGTTTGTGACCCTGGTAATTGCAGCTCCTACTGCCTTCTTGGCTGGTTTCACCGGACAGTCTCGAAGAAAGTGCCCCGAGTTTCCGCAATAGAGGCATAATTGCAGCTGTTTTCTCCTTTCCCGCTCCTTTTGTGTTAGTGATCCTTTCAGGCCCCCTATTTGCATGGGTTCCCCGGAGTCTACTCCTTTGGTAGGAGTTGGTGGTTTGGAAAATACTCGAGCATCAAACTTGGAACGATCGGCCTTCCTGTTCTGCAGTCTGTGGTCAATTTGAACGACTAAGTCAATATAGTCTGAACAGTCTTGCGGGGGATTCACTACTTGGGCTAACACATCTTTGAGCTCTCCACGTAGACCTCTATAAAACAGCCTAATCCTTTTGTCCTCAGGCCATCGAGTTTCCACTATCAGTCTGTTGAAAGACGCAATATAAGCCAAAAGGTCTTGATTACCCTGTCGCAATGAAAGGAGCTCATTGTCCAAGGCCTGCCCCTGTGAATGTCTTGCAAACAGTTTTTCCATACCGAGCTGAAAAGCTTGAAAATCATGGAGAACCGGATCATCTTGATTAACTAGAGGGATCGACCAGTCTGCCGCATTGCCACTAAGGTACGAAAGCACGAAAGCTACATTAGCTTGATCAGTTGGAAAGGCTGCTGGCCGGCATAAGAAGTGCAACCGGCACTGATTAATAAATACTGCAAACCTCTTTGGGTCACCAGAAAATCGTTCGGGCGGAGCCAGAGGTACATTCCCAGGTAGGTTGATCTGCACTGTGTTCGTAGAGGATGTTGAAGGAAGATTTGCCCCTGATGCGGGTAACGGAGTTTGTCCGGCTAGTGACTGTAGCAATTGTCTAGCGAGATCGTCTGTTCGCTCCTTGGAAATAATCAGTTCCCTTCTTAGAGCATTCGTTTCCTGACGGGCTGCATGCACTTCTGCTCTTAGTTCCCCAAGTAACTGGGCTAGCTGGTCGGTATCCAAGGTTTCCATAGCGCCTGGGTGGGAGTTTTGCGGTAGGCTTTGTGTTCTGTAACGCTCACCTGATTCCCGCAGAGGCGCCGGTCTTGACTGGGTGAATGCCGTATCTTCAAAGGTGATGTGTAACACACGGTTGGCTCTTTGGGCTGGACCTCTGTGCACTGTATGTCTGACTCGAAGAGTAAGTTGTCTGCAGATAGAAAATATGGGATTAATGAACTGGGGTTATTGGGTGCCTCTCTCCTCTTCCCTTTCTCTTCTCCTGTTGAACCCCAAAGGTTAACGCCCTCACCTTAGGTAAGTGAACGCCGAGCTCTCCATCTGCCTCGGGGCAGGGTGCCGTAACCAGTTTCTTCACTGGATAAGGGTGCAGGCCTCTTGACCTCAGAGGACTGCTGTCCGTCGTTAACTGCACGAACGGTAAGTTCTGGGCACTTCAAATGTCTTAAAAGTCTTTTGTAATGATATCTCTTGTTTTGCAGGGTTCCGGCGATGGCGGATGGCGGGCTGATGAGAGTTGAGGATCGAACCCGCGTGAGGAATAGAAGCGCCTGGAAGCACGTAAGTAAGCGCTTGTAGCCTGCTTCACGATGCGCACTAACTGTCCCTTTTATCTTGCAGGTACAAGTTCGGAGCTTTAGAGAAGCTGAAGGGTGCTGGAATACCCATTGGATTCGGCGTGGGAAGGAGTAATGGCACGTGAGTAATAAAGTTGCCCAATGTCTTTAAACGCACCTTCTTTTGTCTTTCAGATGCGGGATGCAGCGCCGAAGGCCTCCGGAGCGTGCGAAGAGCTGGTAAGCTTTTATCTTTCAGATGCCGGAATGCAGTGCGAAGACCTCCGGAGCCTGCGAAGAGTAGGTAAGCCTTTGTCTTTCAGATGCCGGAATGCAGCGCAAGGCGTTGGTGACAGCCGATGGACCAGGTAAGAGATGCGCTGCCACTGAAGACCGTAGTGCTAACCTGTTCTTTCTTTGTCTTTACAGGTGCTGCTGAAGACTGGATTCCAGGATGGTAAGCCTTTGTTCCCTTAGGCCCAGGATCAGAAGCAGAAGACACGATGAGCGTTCTGCTGCAGAGAATGGAGAATAACACAAAGCAAGATTCATCCATCGGGTGTGGTTTAAATAGCCTCCTGTAGTGCTTAGGTGTCTCCTTCCACAGCCACGCCTAGGTAAGAAAAGAGTTCCTGCTTTCCAGAAGAGTTCCAGTGTTCTGAACCTAGGGAGCGGCTCCTGCCCCACCCAACAGGAAAAGTAGTCCCAAACAGAAGAGGATCAGGGGTTCAACTGGCAGGTAAGTAAGCAGCATGGTCTGCTATAGGTAAGTCCACCCAAGCATTATGAGCCCGGCGCTTCCAGCGCTGGGACTGGGCATCTTTATGAGCCTGGTGCCACTGGCGCCAGGACAGGGTCCAAAAGGTCCCAATTGGGACTGGCTGGCACTCAGAACCGGGGTTATGGGTCTGCTTCCAAGGGAGTCGGGCAAGTCCTGATCTTTTGGAAGCAGAGATCATGACAGTAGGTCTGTAGAGGAATTAGAGCAGCCTCAGTAATAATAATAATAATTTTAATGTGACATAGTTTAAATAATAAACTTTACACATATTAATCTATACAATAAAACCATACATTGAATAAAGCTCCAATACAATACAATATATATACATTAAAAAAATTCAAATTCAAACAATGCAGAGTTATGATTCGTTCACTGACTCTATAATTCATCATCAACCATATAAACCAAAGGTACTAATCATTTTTTGCCTCATAATCATGGGCATAATCACCTACATTATGATACACTTAGCAATATCACAATTTCCATATAGGAGCACAACCTGGCCGACTCCCAACAAGCATTATATAGTTATACCCAACTTAACTTCTACCTTTAACCAGATAGAATAAAGTGCTTTTAACAAGCTTATGCTGTTGGTGTTGATGCAATGATTCCAGAAGAGCATGTCCCCTATGGTTTCCATATTATGTACATGCTTTCCCAGATGAGTAGTTATATCATCTATCATTGCCAAACATTCCGTGAGTACATGCTTAGCTGTCTCAAGATATTCCAAATTCTTACAGAGACGGCAATAGCGTTGATCTTTGGGTAGCTTATCTATCACCCCTGTAGTCATCTTTATGGGAAGATATTCAATTCTTAGTAGCAGTATAAATCTCCTGAGCCTAAGGGATGGGCATAGCGACAGATATGTCTGCGGCTTCTTAAATGTGTATAATCTATTTTGCACAAAGCTATATCTTTTTAGCTTGCATAGATGGTCAAAATTTTCAAGCCAGTCCCACAGCTCTAACCGTCTCCCCATGAGAGATTGCATCGCTTCAGTATATAGCCCTTCACGATGTCTCCAACAGATGTCTTTGAGTAATTGTTCCATTTGATCTTTAAATTCTCTAATGGGACCCTCATTGTTACTTTTCAAAGAGAATGACATTAGTAGGGCATTACCCTTGCCGTTCACCATTTTTAGATAAAATCCCATCCTCTTTTTCAATACCTGCACTTTTAACGATATAAGCCCCAGCTCCAATCTTAGTAGCGACATGGGTATACAAGCCGGAAGTCCCAGGATCCTTTGCCAAAATTTTCCCTCCACAATTTGTAGCCAATCCAGATCCATTTTAATCAAGGATTCAAGGCCATAAACTATCATGGGGGAAAAAACCTGGATATAAAGATGACGGGTTCCCCATAGAGTAAAGCCTCCCTGTTTAGTTGTAAAGCTTTTAAAAAGGGCAGTAATTTGTGCTGCTCTTGTTTTTCGGTGGCGTTTACATGTAGAATAGTCGCCTTTGGGTTCTAGCTCGATCCCAAGATATTTATATACCGGGGCATATGAGATTACAACACTATCAATGCGAAGTAGTACACGTGAAGATCTTTTACTTGTGTATCTCATCACTTGTGTCTTCTCCGCATTAATAGTGAGCCCGTTATGTGCAGAATATTCCCAGAGGGCTATTGCCGAACGTCGTAATCCACTGATAGTATGATCAAATATAACTATATCATCCGCATATGCGAGAACCAAACAAGGGGTTTTACCTATGCTGGGAGGGCAATTTTTTGCAGTAGCTATTTTCAAAGGGATGTCGTGAACATATAGGTTATATACAAGTGGAGCAGTCAAGCATCCCTGTTTAACCCCTCTATTCTGTAGTACTTCCTCCGACACATGACCATCCTGGTCTAATTTTAATTTCACCTTAGTGTTCTGATGTAGTAGCCTAAGGTAATACAAAAGATCAACTGGACATCCTAATTTTTGTAGCTTCGTCCAGACTTTTTCTCGTGGGATAGAGTCGAATGCGGCTTTGAAATCTACAAAGAGAGCATAGAGGGGGGGTTGCCCACCTTGTAGGGCCCTACTGCGCATATAATCCACAACCAAAAGGTTGTGGGTAGTGGAATACCCCGTTCTAAAGCCGCATTGGAATTTACACAATATATTGGCCTGATCAACCCATTGCTGGAGTTTTCCCAATAAAAGTGAGGCGAATATTTTGCTTGTACTGTCTAACATAGAAAGTAATCTATAGTTGTTGGGATCCAATCTGTTTCCTTTTTTAAATATAGGAATTAGAATGGCCGATTGCCAAGAGCTTGGAATTTTTCCTGTGCTCAGAATTTTTGTGAACAGAATGTTCATTAATACAGACCAAAACTCCGGGTTGCTCTTTATTACAATATTGGCCAGTCCATTTGGGCCAGGTGCTCTGGAGGATTTCAATGATTTAATCGTAGACAAGATGGATTCATAGGAGATATCTATAGAAGGGTCAGATGGAATTTTACCTATCTCAGTCATCTCATCATATTTAGATTCTACATTACGCTTTTCCAGAAACCTGGTCCACTCTGCACTAGATATTGGGTTTGCTAACTGCCGAGCCTTGTTCCCCCTGGCTTCATTAAGGAGTGACCATATGCTACTGGATTTCCGAGAGCAAATAGTCTGCACCAGCCTTTGCCAGGACCTATTTCTATCAAGGCTTCTCTTTGCCTTAATGTCTGCCCTATATTTATTCCTTAATTTCTTAGATGTTAAAGTATATATCTCCCAAGTTAAACTAGTTTTCTTGGCTCGTTTTAGATGAACCCTCAATGTTCTTTTAGTATCTCGAATGTATCTGTCGTAAATGGGAATTTCGTTTGGTCGCTGATCATACCACCGGTAGAAGTTGCAGCATGTTTATCCGAGAACTGGTAAATCCAGTTCTCTACATCATCAATAGACATCTTTGTGAATTCTTCTGTATTGGGATAGCAGTTTTTATTTAGAGATTCTGTAGCAAGTAATACGTTCCTATCCGACCAGCGAATGCAGGTCCCTGCGTGATTAATTTTTAAATCCCCTACCATACAAAATTGGGTACGAACTTCTATATTGTCAAATGAGCATGCTAAAATTGCATGGTCGCTCCAATTATTAGGAATTACTATCATATCTTCGACTAACAGAAGCATGCTTGAAGAGACGAAAATATAGTCCAAAGTGCTAACCATTGCTCCATTCCTCCAAGTATGTCTGCCCGGATGATCACTTTTGGTACGACCATTTATCATCTCAAGATCCCATTTGCGAAAAAAATATACCCAATCTAATCCTTCACTCTCTACTTTCTGATGTTCCATAGCACATTTAGGATATATCTTTAGGTTGGCCGTTCTCTGTTCACCTCCTAACATATGGGTATTAAAATCTCCTACTACACAAACATCCACATTCCCTTCAATGGTTAGCCAACTGGCTAATAGCTCATGCAATGCTTCCTGTAAGGACTCTCTGTACACTGCCCCGGGAGGGTTATACAGACAGACAACTAGCAGTTTACCAGAGTTCTCCTTATTTTTATATACTATTTCAACTGCTAGCAATTGTTCATCTTGATTCACGTCCAGCTTTCTAGAACCAAGCCAATTAGATACCCCAATCCATAGCCCTCCATAGGGCCGTCCTCTTTCTCCTCTTTTGGCTGATACCTGATGGCCATTATAACCATCCAAGTATAGAGGATTCATTGCCAAAGTCTCTTGAAGACAGATACAATTGTAATGAGATAGTTGTGCAATCGGCCCATCTTCATTTAGGAGATGGGCAAAGCCCCTGCAGTTCCATGAAGCCAGCAATAATTTTCAATGACCGGCTGAGACCTTGGGGAGAGCCTCTGTCAGCCATCTCAAAACAGACTGTACTTCTGTCATGTCCACCTTCTTTCCAATTGGTATATTAAGACAAGCAACGGCCGAACTATCGTTCACAGCTTCCGATTCAGGACCACCTGGCTCATTATACATCAGTTCAGCATCGATCTCGATATCCACCATTGCCAATTCTTTTTTAATAGTCCTTAATAATTGAGCAGTGGATATAAATTTACAATGTAAAGCTGACACCTTGGGATATGTACCAGTCAAAGGCTCTAAAAATTGAAAGTCCTCAGATTGTAAGACTCTTAATTGAGGGACAGAAAACAATCTCTTCAAAAATTCAGAGCGAGAGAGCCAGGTACATTTATCAGATTGATACAGATTTTTTATAATACAGGTACGGTTGCCCCAAACGGCATCATTTTCTTTTATAGGATCTGATATTGAAAATACAGAGCAATGTGGACTTCCATGTTTGCTAGCTGTTTTTGGGATATTTATTGGAACGATGTCGTCCTCAAATAAAGACTCGTTCGTTGCATTTTCAAGTTTGTCTACCCCGTCCGGGGCTTCTGTATCCCCAGCGATCAACCAGCTCGTTAGACGGCCATTGCCTAGAACTTTCCGTTTCTTTGCCCGAGCAGCTCATTTTTTTGCTTTTTTTGAGCGATGAATGGGCTTCCCCATCTCCGGAGGTGACGCCCCCTGACTACTGGTTCTAGCCCCGCAGGATGCTAGCTTATCCCTCTTGCGTTGTTTGCTCTGGTTGCGTGGAGGCAGTGTCTCTGGCAATATCTCTGGATGTTCGGATGTTTCTATGCTTGGAGCTAAGATTTGTGGCTCATGCAGCTCATTTGCTATTGAGATGGCTTCAGTTAAGTTATTTTCTGCCTCCTCAGCCAGGTTCTGTCTATGCTCTTGGTCACTGATCAAAGCATCTGTATTTGCCAATATTCGCCCAGACATCCGCAGCAATATTTTTAATGCAAATTGTAAGGATGCCACGGATGCCTGTAGTTCCGCAATTTCTGGCACTAACAGGAAATTACTGTTGGTTTTCTCTGTGCCAGTTGCCAATGATGTGTCTATAACTAGATTAGGTGAGGCTGGTAATCTCACCGATGACCCATCATGAGGCGGCAGTTTGCCATCTTCTTTAGCTAGGCTCTCAGGCCTTGAGAGGTTCCTATTTTCCAGAGGGGCTATTGTCTGGGGAGTCATGCCTCTCTGGATATTCAGGCACAAATCTAAAAGAGAGTTGTTGTCGATGTCTTCAAAGTTGAGCGAACTGCCCAAATTAGAGATGTTGACCACTGGTTCCATAGGTGTCTCCAGGGCAGTGGAATTAATGTCCACTGGCACATTTAAAGGGAAGAAACCCGTGATCTTTCCCTGATCGACAGGGATTCCCTTCTTAACTTTATTTCTCTTACTTTTATTTTCTTCCATTATAGATCCCAGGGCTGCCTCCTGTTTCTTTTCCCTTAGATTGTATTTGGAAATGGAAGGTTTTTTAAGGGTGCCATCCGTTCAAGGGTATAGACACTATGTAAGATCAATAGATATAGTTGAGACAAATTTCGGGAGAAGAGAGGCAATAATTTAATTCAACAGATATTGTCCCCAATCATCCGGATTCAGCGTCAAATTATATCTTAATGTTTTATAGGAATGCTGGTGTCCTCTTCAGATCCTGCGGTGTCGCCCCCTGTACACGTGGCAAGAGGGCATAGGGGTTGGATCCACTACTCCAGTATGTCCCCAGAAACTATAAGGCTGCCCGTAGCCCGTAGCCGAGCGCGCTGGAGCTGGAGCGCTGCTCAATTAGCGTCCGCGTTCCGCGTTCAGGTCCGACAATCAAACGAAAGGACCTAGCATCAAGCCGCACCTCACATGGCTGCTGTACGACTGACTGCTGTTGTACTACGCAGAGGCCGCTTCCGATGCCGACGTATAATGAGCGCTCATTCAATGTTAGACAATACTCTACTACCAAATGGTACAAATGGGAGCAGTGGAGGTAATGCAGCAATTTCAGAATAGAGGTAGACAGGAAAAACCTCCTACCCCCTTTCATACTGCAGTCCTCTGTATTCCCGCCTCTTCGTGAACCAGCCTGCCTATTAAACCCTCAATCTTCCAGCCGGCAGTTGTCAGCTGCCAATTACCTGATTAGAAGTTAGTGGCTTTCTCAGGGTACGGCAGCACTCGAGCCCATATGTAGTAGGCAGCAACAGGCAGGCAAGGCAAGGCAGGGAAAGGCGGGCTGCGGATGTTCAAGGTTGCGTCTCCCACGCTTCCCAAACAGTACGAAGCCCCGGCGTACCAAAGGAAGCGGCACTCGCCGCTTTCCCGCGAGGCAGTTTTCTCAGCTCGGCTCCTCAGGCAGGTTCCACAGCCGGGCCTTCTCCTTCGCGCGATTAGAGGAAAGGTCCTAGATCCTAGGCGGGACCTCTCCTGCACGTCAAGCCGCACCCGATTTCGGAGCTCACGTTCACCAAGCAGAGCATCCGTGATCTGGCCGCTTCCGACGTCACTTCTAGCCTCCAGAGCAGCCTCAGTGCTGTAACTAGGACTGAAGCCAGACTGCCTGGGGTGTTAGACCATGGAATCTTCGACAATGTTTGGAGTTGTAAAGTGGAAGTTTTGTCTAATATTTTGAGTAAGGAATTAGAGTTTGTAATGGTTATTAGCGTCTTGAGACTCTAGACGTGTTTTCTTAATCAAGCGGGTGATAGTGGCCCTTTTGATAGAGTCTGGCACCATGTAGTGATAGAAAGAAGTGTTAACAATTTGTGTTAAGAAAGGAGCAAAAAGTCCTTATGGTCCAACATCATTTTAGGGGGGATGACATTTCCTGGGCATGAGGATTGCCATATGGAGGATAGGATTTTTACCATTGCTGAGGTAGTGATGGGTGAGAAGTCAAATGTAAGTGATGTGTCGCTTGCCGTTGGCATAACAGTAGGAGAATAGGAAGGTATGTTATCTAGGCTGCTTTGTATCTTAGCTCTTGATTTTTGTATTGTGGCTTCAAAGGCTGATTGGGTCTTTACACAGTCTTGGGCAGTAGGGTTGTTAGGAGGTGGTAGGGCCTTTGGCTTTTCTAACACTCTAAAAACTTCAAACAGTTTTTAGAGTTATTTGTGACATTCTCAATTAGGCCTCATTCTGAGTCCAATGGTAACCTTGCCAGTGCTACCAGCGAGTTGCCACCGGACTCAGAATAATTTACTGGCGCCTGACCTCCCGGTGCCACCAGCTCATTCCGAGTCCGGCGGCCAGAAAGTCAGGCGGCGGCATATTTGTTAATCCCCATTCCCATAGAGTCCTAAGGGACTCTATGGGACTGGGGACATGGGAGCACCGGCACCGTTGCTAACGGTGCCGGTGCTCCCGTGAACAGTCTGCCTACCATGACCGCTGCACCCGGCAGGGTCAGACTTGTCGGCCACAGTGGCTCCAGCAGGCAGACTTATGGTTTTCCGGTTTGGAAACAAGTGTGATGACTACCTTGTTTCCGGACCGGCAAATAATGAGGCCCATTGTCTCTGACTTGTTTTGGTCGGACGGGTGCCCCTCTGTCAAGCATGGCATTCAGAGAGGTGGTAAATTGATACAAAAGATCAGAAGTAAGTTTGAGTTCTGATTTAGATGACATGACATAATACAAGCATTCATGTAAGTCGGATGCACATGCTTTTTTGAAGTTACGGCTCATGTTTTTTTTATGGGTTAGGTATTTTCGAAGGTGGATGTGGAACACATACTTCAAAAATGATGGCGTAATGATCAGACCAAACACATGGTGTGGTACTTTCAATTTGCACTGCTCTACTTCTGGAAGCCAGACAGTCGAGCATGTGTCTTTTATCGGTGGTGGGCTCAGTGTTATCAACAGAGTATTTTAAGTTGTGTAGAGCTGACTCGAGATCTATAGCTTCTTTATCTGAGGTATTATTATACCAGCGATTTAGGTCACCAACCAGTAGTGTAGAGCAGTTTGGACCATTTGTGTCACCAAAGATGTGGATCTTTCATTATTGAAGTGTGGCATCTCAGAAGAGGGAGGGTAGACAAGACGAAGGTTCATATAACTACAGGCGGATGGGCCCATTTTTAGATGTAATATTTCGCAACCCTGTCAATCAGTTTTCTTCCTAAAAAAAACGTTAAGTGATTTCTTGCCATAATTGCAACTCCACCACCTTGGCCATGGGTTCGATTTTGGGAGAAAATGTAATAGCCTTCAGGTGTGGCCAGAGATATCTGTGGTCCACTAGCCTCACTAATCCTAGTTTCTGTGAGACATAGTAGATCAAGGCCAAGAATGTAATCATGGATATCTATGGCGTGTTTATTAAGAGACCTGGTGTTAAGTAGGGCTCACTTCAAGGTAATGGACAGGGGGGAGGTTAGAAAGGTTGCTCCCACCGAGGATGATGCCAGCAACGTTATGAAAGGGAACTTAGATGTTAATGTCTTTATTGGAATCCAATACAATATGGGGGTGGCCTGGGTGCTGACATCAATCATAGGTGGAGGATTCTTAGTTGAAGTCAGGGGGTGTTGAGTGTCTGAATGTGTGGTAGTCAGGCCAGGAGGATTGTTTTGACACCAAGTATTATTCATGAGGGACTGTGCCTCTTGAGAAGAGGAGTCGTCACTCATGGAGTTTATGGGGAGACATCGAGGGGTGTAGGTGACAGTCGTTGGTGTCGGGAGAGCTAGCTAAATCCAACCACATGTTAACATTTTTACTAACAATAGCTAGGTGGCTTGATTTCTGAGCTGCTAGTAAGAAGTGCAAACTTTCTAGATATCCCATGACGTGGGGGAATCAGAGAGACGTATGAGTGACACAGATAGGTAGTCCCAAGGGAGCCCACGGACACACAGTGGTCAGAAAAAATAGTCAAATATGCAAAAAGTAAGCAGCAAGCCAGGCTTTTACCTTTGGTCAGGATCAAAGAATGTGCAGAGTAAAACACCAGTGGCCACGGACTGAGGAAGACCAGATTGTTACTGAGGCGCCTGACGTTTCCTTAAAGCAACAGTAAGAATTATGGTAGATGTAGTTTCCAACGGAACTCTCGCTCAGTGTGGTGAGAATGCTTTTTCTCTCGGCATGACAAACAAAGGTGAAAATGTCAAATTCACACAGCACAATCATCTACAGTGAGTGGGAGCTAAGCACAGAGGAAGATCTTTACACAATATGTCAGCATCAGTCTAGAGCATGTCAGGCTATAGAGTACATAGATGACTGTATATACAAACATACCTGAAGCACTCACTTTCCAAGACAGAAATTAGCATCATTTTGCATTTACATAAATTAAATAAAGCTCATAATTATACACCCATGCAGATGGTGTTTTGTTGCAGGGCGTTTTCAAATGAATTTTTATTTGTTCTACTCATATGTTGTTGCAAAGTGAGAATCCAATTTGCAACAGGTGGAAAAGTGACCTGCCTGTCCGTACAGGACCTCATCTGGGTTTCTGGAGAGTTTTTTTGCAGCAGCAGTGATGATAAATATAATTTTATTGAAGATGGAAGTTTAATTAGACACTTATCTCAAGGTGATTTTCAAAAACTCGTGCAGTTTGCACAACACCATTTTATGCCTCTTTGGTGTAAGTGTTGTTTAAAAAAAAACACAGGACTACAAAAAAAGAATAACTTGATTGTGGATCACATATTTTGGAAACATTGAAGAGAAAGGAACTAGGTATATGTCTCTGCACAGACTCTAACTGTCCCTGTGTGTGGGTGTGCTATCCCTAGTTAGCGGTGGTGGGCTGCCTATCTAGGTGAAAGAAAGAGAGCTGTCCCTCTATGTATTGTTTATAAAATGTGATGATTCTCAACTAGTCTTACTTAATCTTTATTATCGAACGTTGTACCAATATCTTTAAAAATCACCTTTAAAGTATTTCTCCAGTGCGGGCGAGGACAGTTACTTCAATTCCTATTCACTCCTTTCTGTTCGTTAATGTTTTTGGTATTTATAAAACCCTCTAACTGGGTGTGTGGCAAAAGATAACAAGTGGGGAAAAAACCTTCCCTTGAAAATGTATTACCCTGGTAGTTTAGCCAGGTGTGTATTTGTTCCTTTACACATCCATTAATATCGTCAACTGGTTTTGGTGGAATAAAATGTAAGTGATACCACCTTCGTCAGGACGGTCAGTTTAAACTTCGTTCATGAACCACCTTCATTATCTGTTCTATTGCCATAAACACTATCCCATTGCATAATTTATTTGTGCTCTGGCCATTGCACACTCCGTTGGGGACAAGCAAAATAGAGGCACAAATGGTGTTCTATTAGAAAGAGAACTTGCTTTTTAGGGGTACATACAAAGGGAGCAGCTTTATTGCTTTATTCTTGAAATTTAGGAGAGAGTGGATAATTTGAATAAAATCCAAGAAAAATAGGTCAGAGTCAGCAATCTGCATCTTAACTCACCACGATATGTCTTCACTGGTGCTCCATCTGGATTATGTGGTCTTTTTGAATTTTTCTATGTTTGGGGCCCAATTTCCTGTTGGTGGTACAGGCTACAACTCTTCTTCATTTCCTGTGTAGCAGTGAAAGAGGAAGAAGAAAGGTGCAGGCTTCCCTTTATAAGTGGTCAGCTTATGAGGAATCGACCATCCGCACGGTGGGTGTGCGCTCACCTGGGCTCTTTTCAAAATGTTATATGAAATTGAATGAGGGTAGGTCAACATCTGGAAAATGTGTGTGGCTAATTTGCACACATGTTCCTCTGCTCACCGCACGACATACACATAGACCTGTGCACTCTGGGTGGCCACAGCCTACAGTTACAGTACTCCCTGTCACATTAAGTTGGAATGTGACACCCAGGAGTACATCAAGATATCTCAAAAGGGGGAGGGCAAAACCTTCCCCCTACCATGGCCAACCTAATTAAATAACAATGGCTCCATGGATACACCATATCCTTTGTTGGCCTTGCAGAATGGTGGCAGCAAATAAACATAATTAGTATACTAATAGAGTATACTTCAAACTGACCTGTGGCCTAGCTGCAGAGGCAAACAAAATACAGGAAAACCCACAACAACCTCTGATATGCACTGTGTTAACCTGAAGCCAACCCCTGCCCCTCAGTATCAAGGGCAGTAAATTGCCATGTCTGGTACATGTGTTTACAGTAGGCACCCATTTCAGAGGGTAGCAGTATGTGTTCTGATGGAGACAGAAAGTCTGTTGTCACCACAATTTCAAGGGAGACCTGCCTCTAACCAGGAACCACATAGAGCTCAATTTACCCTTTGAACCACAACAGACAGGAAGATGGGTGGGACTTAGTAGTACATGTGTTCACCCTTTTATGTTTCCTGTTGCAAAGCACTCTGGTTACGACCTCACGCATAACAGAAGATTGTTGGTGGGGACCCAGGATTGGTTCAGGCTTAGCCTACACCAATCACTGGGGTCCATTTGGCTTTAAAAGTGGGTTGAGCCCCCCTTTTGGAAGATCATCTTAAGTTTTCACAAGGAGTAGCAAGAAGAACCATTTGGGACCCTGGCTGAAGGTACAGTCTGCCTTACATCTTCCACCAGTGAAGGAAGGCCAGGAACCCCAAGAGGGAAGCAAGATCCCTGCCCTAAACATCTCCCAGGGAACAAAGGGAGATACCGAACCCAGAGGACCCCTCCGGCAGCTCCAGAACCAGTTCCCAGCCAGCACATATGGTGCCCTGCTAGGCTATTCAAGCAAGCGTCCTAAGTGGGAAGTGCCAGAGAGTCTCTGAACCAAACAAAGGGCAAGGCCGTTGCCTGCAACACTCTCCTCAGCTTTGGACCGTCTGTCTTAAAGGACAGCACAAGCCCAGCGAAGAAGCTAGGAGGATTGCACCAACAACCATCAACCAGCGTCCTCCGTAAAGGACATTTTCGAGACAGTCGAGCCCCTCCAGCTGCAACCGACTGCACTGTTGACTGCTGTCACACCACAGTTGCTCACACCATCTGAGACATCTCAACCAGTGCTTCAGACACACCATCCAGCACTGAGACAATGATTCCTGACGCCTAGCCGCTGTGTATGCCAGCCTGTAGCCATCCGTCCAGCCTTGCTTGCTAAACTGCCTGCCACCTGATACACGCAGCTGTCTCCCATCTTGAACTCTGTCGCAGAAGCTGCAAAGTGCACTGAAACAGACTTGACCCTGTTGAGCACCAAGAACATCTACAAGCACAAAGTACATTGTTGTTCTTTCCCATGGTCCTTCTCTGAAGGCCCTTAGTGACATTCTCTGACCCATTGCTCTCCTTGTGTTGAAATCAAGCATCATTGAACTATTGAGGATAATTACTTTACCAACTACCTTCCTGTCAGTTTCCAGAATACACCCCCTTTCCTTCTTGAAACTGTCTGTCCTCTGCATTTCTTTACAGGGTGGGTTGTATTTTGTAGTGTGCTAGAACTGTCTGTTGTGATAATAATAAAGTCGATATTTGAATATAACCTTGACTGGACAGTCCCTTTTATCATTGGGTAATATTTGTATTTTCGATGTGCTGCAACTAACCAACGATCCACAACCTTACGGAGATAATCCTGCCATTCCATCCATGTTACCCAAATTGGACAAGGAGGTTTATAACTGACTTGTGTTTCCAATCAGTTCAGATCCCTCCTGGTGTACTAGAGGTGTGGGGCTGATTGATGGTTTAGAAACCGATATTCATCCCTGGACCACTGGTGCCCTGAAAGTTGATTTGGCACATAGCCTCCCTTGGTCCTGTGCCCTCACCCACCATTAAGGCAAAACATCTGGTGGTCATCTTCGACTCTACTTTCTCCTTCTCTTCTCACATTTCGGACATGTCCAAACAGTTCCACTACCAGCTGCACCTCCTCAGAGGTATTCTACCCTTTCCCACCTTCCCCAGAGGCTCACTGTCTCCAGAGCCCTGGTTCTCTCCAGACTGGACTACTGAAACAGTCTCTTTCTCAATCTTTCTACTTCTACTCTCCGACCCCTTCAACTTTTCCAGAGCAGAACTGAAATACTTATCCTTGGCCTTAAGCCCAGGGACCACATCTCTCCAGGGCTGAAATCCCTAAACTGACTACCAGTGGATGCAAGGATCACATTCAAGTCCCTCTGCATAGTCCACAAGGCTTTCTGGGCCAGGGCCCTTACTGTCTACAACGCTCTCTTCCTAAATACTCTCCTGTTAGAGCCCATCGCTTGGCCACCTCCAACTCTCTGCGGGTGAGCTGTTTTCCCAAACAGAGATTTGGGGTTAGATCCTTATCCTCTGCTGGTGCCTCCCTCTGAACAGTATCCCTGCCTCTCTCTGTCTTGCGCTGGGCCTCCTTAAATTCTGGAAACTCTGCAAGACCTTCCTCTTCTCTTCCTTGTTCTCTCTCCCCCTTCCCTGCTAACCTCCTTCTCTTCTCTCCTGCTTCCCTCCTTCTTCCTCTTCCCCAACTAGTTTAGTTCCCTGACTGGTCGCCTGGTGTACCTCCAGAGCTTCACAGGTACCAGCCTCCCCCGCCAGTCCTGCACTTGCCTACAGGCCACTGCACTCTGCTTGGCACTACTGCACTCGGAATATGTTTCATGAGAGGGGCAACCACTCTACACCTAACCCAGGCCCCTGGGTGCACTTGTCCCCCTTCCCTCACACTTCCTGTCTGCACACTTGCATGACCTTGAATGTACCAGGCCTAGCAAGTTTGTCTGTCCTGTCCTCCCTCTGTCTCCCCTCCCCAGCTGGGTTGTGCCTGAAATAATCATGCATAGGCACATTAGATGACCAACCACCAATCAATCTGAAATGTCGCCAGGCCTAGGAAGGTAGTTTATTGTTTCTGTATGTCAGTTCCCTCCCCCCCATAATCCCTTCCCTCCCCACTCTCTGTCTCGTACTTACACTAGTAGAAATGCCTTTGGCCTAGTATGCTAGTTATTATTGTTAGATCATTCATAATCTTCAAGGCCTAAGAATGACGACTGTATTTCCCTTGTTCCCTTCCCACCTTGAAGCGCTTTGAAGCACTTCACTTGTGTTTAAGCACTTTACATATAAACAATTACAATTACAATTAAAATTGGTGGCAAGCGGTCAGATCAGTTGGAGCCAAAAGAAAAGAATACTGTTGCAGGCAACGTTTAGCCACTGCTAGGTATTTGTAATAATCATTGATCTTGACATAGAGACTGTAAAAGGCATGACCAATTATGTCCTGCACATCCTATGTCAATAGGAGTGACTTCCCCACAGCACTAAGGTTAATAAACCTGATTTGCTGACCAGCCTCCAAGCTTAGGTAGAAGTGAGGAAGGATGTTGGGCAGAAGACCCCACGGGATGAGCTAGGCCCTGTGTTCCTGAAAGGAAAAGACCTTCCAGAGGGGGAAGTGGAAAATTACAAGGAAGACAGCATGAGCAGTGTTTCTTGCCAATCATCCTGCCAGGGGGCAAGCGTGGTTTCTCAACACTCTAGAGTATCAGTGAGGTGAGGGGCTAGTGCGGCATCCCGCAGGTCCAAGGCCTCAGCACAGTCTCTAAGTGGCCCAGTAATTGTTTCGGCTGTTAATGAGGTAGCAGCTAGAAAGCTCCAGCTAGAGGAGAGGATACTAGCGCATGAGAAACAGAAACAGCAGAACAAGGTAACCAGAGGGCAGGTCAGGGCCGCCATAGAACTGCGCAAACTCTCGCTTGAAGAGAAGAAGGTGGCCAACAGATCCACCTTTAGTGAAAGCAGCAGTAGTGGCTCAAACCAGAGTGCCCGGCAGCACAACCCCAAAGAGTTAGTTGAGGCTTAAGAAAGGTGCAAGGATATTCTTGACTGGTTTGAAGTGCTCAAGCTTGCTTTTCAACTACAGGAGGTGGATGAGGTACTGTGGGGTGTAGCCCTGATGAGTCGCTTGCCGACACCAAGGACTGATGCAATTCTTCAGTTAACTCCCGAGGTATGGCCTGTTTATGAGAGCACGAAGGTGGCCCGCCTCAGGAAGTTCTGTAAAACACTAGAACAGTATCTCCAAAGCTTAAGAGAGCTCAGAAATAAAAGTGGGCAGACATTTGAAGCGTTCACAAAATCGTCGTTGAAAAATCTGAGTGTGGGGGCGGCTGGTAACAAAGTTGACACATTTAAAGGGATTTACAATTTGATTGTGTGTGAGCATGTATTGAAGAATTGTGAGGTTGACCCACACCAGCATCTTGTGGACAAGACTATCACAGACCCTAGGGAGCTTGCAAAGGCTGCCGACAGGTTTGTGAGTACTCAAGTCTCAGGCGAGCACACCTAAAGCAGAAGAAAAATCTTCAGATAAAAAAGAAAACAAGGATGGGAAGGACAAAGGTTCAACCCACTCCTCTTCCAATTTAGGTCTCCAAAATTATAAAGAGAAATCCCAAAACTTTAGTTCAGCTGTACACACTGAAAAGAAGAGCGCAGGCACCCCTAATACTGGAACATCTGCGTTCTCACCACCCAAATGCTGTTTCGTGTGTAAGGAGCTGGGCAATAGGAAAGGGGATCCTGCTTGCAAGGGCTTACCCAAGCAAGCATAGTGAATGTTGGACTCATGGAAGAAGTCATCATTAGTGTGGGCCTCTTAGAGGAGGACTTCCTACTAGGCCAAGGAGTGGCCACATGTGGATTGGTTACACAGAGTGGGAACGGTACCGGGTCTCCAGAAGAGATCCCACTTCCCAATAATACTCAACTCTATTTAGAACATCTGTATATGAATGGACACAAAACTCCTCCAGTCAGAGACACTGCGGCTAGCCTCACTGCTGTCACCCCACAGTGGATACAGCCAGGCCAATGTAGTGATGGGCCTAATTGTAGCGTCAGTGGGTTTAACGGAAACAGTCAGTGCCCCTTGGCGATAGTAGAGTTCAGCTGGCGAGTTCAAACAACCCAGCGCTGTGTAGCGGTGAAAGACTCCATCCCTGTCCCATGCCTGTTGGGTAATGTTATTCATGATCCAGAGATAGTCACAGTGGCTACCTGATTGCCAAAGCGATCGCCAGATTGAACACTCTCAAAGCTTTAGGGCCTGAAGTGCTTCCAGAGGGCTTGTTGGAAGGACCGGCATGGCCGGTAGCCCCTAGTCCAGTTCCACAGACTGCTGAGTTGCCTTCGCCTGCGGGAGAAGGGCCCGTAGTCACTGAGGACCCTACATTTGGTAGCAGGGGACTCAGTGACTTCAATGTTGCCTTACACAGCACAGGAACCTGAGGTGGAGGACCAGGTGGGCTCAGATTAGAGTTTGCATCAGCTGGGGGCCCAGATCAGACTGACTTTTTCATTGCCAAGAAAGAGTGTCCCACTCTGGCGGGTCTGCAGAAGCAGATGGACTCCTGTACAGTGAGGCAAAAGACTCTGAGGACGAGGGCACCAGAAGGTTGATGATTCTCCAGTGCCACAGAAAGTTCCTTTTTGATTTGTCTCACCAAATTTCTTTAGCGGGACACTTGGGAGTGACTAAAACATTGGACCAGTTGTCTGCGCACCTTTACTGCCCGCAGATCGGCATGAAGCTTAAGGAATGTGTCCGGTCCTGCCTGACTTGTCAAGCTTCTGTCAAGGTGGTGCCACAAAGGCCTCCGTAAATCCACTACCCGTGGTTGGGTGTCATTTCAAGAGAACAGGCATGGATATTCTAGTCTATTGAATTATTATTAGGTGTCAACCCGCCCGCAGGCCTAAGTGCGCTCACAGACAGTACAAACAAAAAATATAAAGGCAAGACGCAGTGGGGTTACAGTCCGAATCCAGGGAGTAAGAGAGTGAGAGAGTAAGATAGGTTGAGAGGACCTAAGTTTCCCCTCCATCAGATGGGTTTTTAGGGCTTTCCTAAATTGGGCAGATGACGGCAGCTGCCTGATGGAGAGGGGTAGATCATTCCAAACCCTCGGACCCCAAGCATTAAAACTCAGGTCCCCATAACTCTTCAGTTTGAAACGTGGTTGCAGTAACAAGTCCTTGTTATTGGAATACAGTGTTCGTCTGTAGGGCAGTCTCCTGATGCATGACTCATGGTAACTAGGAGCAATACCTGCTAGGCATTTGGACGGGGAGCCAATGTAGTTTTCTCCGGGCATTGGAAAAATGATCCCTACGTCCAACGCCACAGACGGCTCTGACAGCCCCATTCTAAGTCGTCTGCAGTTTTTTTTAGATTTGCTTGTGTGGTGCCAACTAATAGCCTTTTACAATAGTCGAGCCTACAGTTAATGGTGGCTGTAGCTATCAAGGCCCTGTTTACTTTTGACAGGTATGGCTGAATCTGCCATAAGAATTGAGTCGTATACGTGCAACTGGAGCTAACTTAAGAGATGTGCTTATTGAAGTTTAGGTTGCAATAAAAAACACTCCCAATGTCTTAACATGACTGGAGACCTGGACATTAGCCCCTCCAACTAGGAAGGCCTCGTATTGAGGGCCCAGCCTCTTAAGTTTAGCTGTACTGCCAAGGATTAGAATCTCTGTTTTCTTGTCATTTAATTCCAAGAAGCTGTTTGTCATCCAAGCTTTAATGGCATCAAAGACTTCAGCAACTAACTGTGCGTCAGCCTCATAGGAGCCTGATAGTTGCAGGACAATCCGGGTGTCATCAGCATGATTTGCATATTTGACACCAGGCTATCCTGAAGATCGAAAAGAGGCTTAGAGTAAATATTGTATAGCAGGGGGAAACACTGGATCCTCGTGGAACACCACAGCAGAGGGGAACCTCTTCTAACTTGAAGTCCCCCCGAGTCACCTTGGCTCTCCTTGGTCCCAAGAAAGTTCTAAACCAGCTAGCTGCTGACTTAGAGCAGCTACACACCTCAATTAGCCTGTCTGCCAGCCTATCATGAACAACCAGATCAAAAGTGGTGGACAGGTCCAACAACAACAGCATGACCACACTACCCTGATCAACAATTTTGGCTAGTGTAGACCTGACTTCCACCAGAGCTGTTTCCGTTCAATGATTTCTCCTGAAGGCAGAATGGCCCTTGGGCAATAGGCCCCTCTCATCGAAAAAGGTATCATGCTACATACAAGCAACTTTATCAATAATCTTTAGGAGGAAAGGGACATTAGTTATCGGATGGTAGTTCAAAGGTTCCTTTGGATCTAAAACTTCCTTTTTTTAATAATGGGGAGATCCAGGATTCCTTAATACTTTCCAGGATGTTCCCTTCTTGGAAAGAATGATTTATGAAGGATGTAACTGGGGTGGCTATACTGGGGAAATATTCTTTGAACAGTGTTGCTGGGAAGATGTCACCCACTCTTCTTTGTCAGCGAAGCGGGTTGAGAGCAGCTCGACCGCGGGGCCTGCATTTTGAGATCCCCCTGAAAGTAAGAACAGCCTGGGCCTCGGTGCCCCCATAATAGTTTTATTGAGCTTGTTCTGTGGCATTTTGAGCACATTGTGCTCCCTCTCCCCCACCCCTTGCAGCCACTTCCTCATTCCCTCTCCCTCCCACCTCCCAGCCTGCCCACCCCCACCCTGATTGGTTAGTAGAACCTAGTTCTCTTGGACCACATGGCCGCTGCACTCCCCGCTCGCTTCTTTGGGTTGAAGTGGGTTGAGAACAGCTCGAGCGCATGGCCTGCATTTTGAGATCCCCATGCAGGTAAGAGCTGCCTGGGTCTCGGTGCCCCCATAATTGTTTTATTAGGCTTGCTCTGTGGCGCTTCAAGCGCATTGTGCTCCCTCTCCTCCACCCCTTGCAGACACTTCCTCGTTCCCTCTCCTTCTCGCCTCCCAGCCCGCCCACCTCTGCCCTGACTGTTTGTCCTCCTAGTCATAGCAGACCATCCTTGGGCAGCCCTCTGCCTGGCAGCCCCTCTGGCTAACAGCCCCCAGGCAAAGGGTGGCTCCCACTTGGCGGCTCCAGCCAGTTTCTGCAGGTTTCAACACGGGAAGCCAGTGGCCAGCCGTCACCCAGCAGCTAGTTAGGAAAGTAGGAGTGGCCCGTGTAAGGTATGGACCCTTCTGTACCCTGTAATCCTGTCCTATAGCTAACTCTCAAACTTGCATTGTGAAACCTAGGCCCTTTTACCCACTATTCATCACTCTCAAACTTAGATGTGTTTTTCTCTTGATTGATAGTTGCATTGTGATAGTATTTAAATCTACGCGCCAGAAGTATTGCTCTATTGTCAACTTGTTTTGTCTGCTCTGGCTGTCTCGTCTGCTTGCACTCTGCCCTATGTCCTTCCCTAGTGTTCTCACCTTCCCACTCCCTTCCTCTTCTCTCCTCTTCCTACCTACTCTATGGTGCTCTCTGTCTCTCCCATCTTTTCTAACTGCTTCTCTATCGACTATCCTGCTCTCCTCTTTAAATCTGGTAGGAAGAGGTTTAAAAAGGACATCCTGGTCTCCAACCCAGGCCTCCCTATCGCTAACACCTATACCAGTGTCTCCGCCAGGCAAACTTTCACCGACTTCCTCTTTGTCGTTCCCTCGCCAGACCTATGGACTCTTCATATGGTCGCTGTGTTCTCTCCCTTCTCGTCCTCTCCCATTAATGGTGGCACCTGTTGAGAGGCCCTCCTGGCCTCCTTCCACTCCTCTAAAGTCTTCATTAATGTCTACTTGAATGGCACCGTCTTGGTCCAAGGCCCTCAAGTCAACCTTCTCCTCTATGATAGACGCTTCCTGTGCCTCATCAATTTCCTTTCCTCTCCTACTGTCCCCTCTCCCACCTCCACAGCTTACTTGCCTAAACCTTCTGTCTCCTCCTTGGCTACCTTGCCCTCTCCTCTTCCCTCTTCTGCCCCCCCTCAGGCTGCTTTTACACCTCCGAAGGGTGTACCTCTGATTTGTACCCCTCCCGGGATGTCTTTCAAGGATGGCAACCTTCTTCACATTGCTACTCTAAACTCTCGCTCTGCTGTCAAACACTCCTCTGACATCTGCCACCTCCTGGAGGAACTTGACCTCAATGTCCTCTGTCTCACTGAGACATGGTTCACTGCCAGCTCTCTCACAAGCTTTGACACTCTCCTCCCTGATGGCTAAAAGATCCTCTCCGCTCTCAGATCCAGCCATCCCAGAGGGGGTGTAGCCCTGCTCTTCCCTGAGTAGATTCCTGCCTCTGTCATTCCTACGCAGGCCTACTCCTTTTTTGAATTTCTCGTCTGCAGGCTCTCTCTCTCCTGGCCATTCCCTTGCTGTGGCTACCATCTATCGGCCACCTGGTCAGATCTTCACCTTCCTCTCTGAATGGGCAGACCGCTCCTCTTCCCCCCTGGTCTCAACCCCATAACTCCTCATTCTTGGAGACTTCAACATCCACCTGGATGCTTCCTGTCCATCCACTGGACTCTTTCTTGACCTCTGCGACTCTCTCTCACTCTTTATTCTCCCCCCTGACCCGATTCGCTCTGCACGGCACAATCTTGATGCTCTGATCTCTTCAGACCTCCCCCTTTCTATGCCTCTCACCACTCCTCTCTCCTGGAGTGATCACTTTCTCCTTTGCTCCCTTCACAACCTCTCTACCGCTCAGGCTAAGCCAACTGCAGCACTGCCACCTACCTTCTCGGTTATCTGATTCATGAATGAAGCGTGTGTCAGTTGAGGCTTTCACCGCCACTTTCTTATCCCCACCTCCCCCTTTGGCTGACTCACATCCTGACACAGACCTTTCTATGCTCCACTCTGCTATATCTGACACTCTTGATGTACTAGCCCCTGTCATGAGGATCCACTTGAAGCCCAAAGCCAAGTGCAACTCGTAGCACAACTCAGACCTCGTCACCCTTAAACGCAAGTGCAGGGTGGCTGAGAGGAAATGGTGTGCTTCCTGCTCATCCTCTGACAAATTGGCCTGCCGCCTGATCCAAAGGCAATACCAGCTCTCTGTCCGGACCAAGAAGAAAGCCCACATCCAAGCCTGCGTCTCCGCGGCATCTAATAACTGGGCCAAACTCTATAAAATCTGCATGGAGCTGGCCAATCCTGCTGCAGTCTCTAATTGTTACGCTCACCTGGTCTCCGCAGGAGCATTGAGGCACGGTTGGAACCCTCCCTTGACTCGGCTTCTCGGAATTGCCTTCCACTCCCGATGGTTGCTGGGCCTGTTGTTCGACAGACGGGTGTTGCCCCTGAGTAAAGATGAGAGGCAATGAAAATGGAGTGGGGGTATCGTGAGTTCCCCCAACCCTTTTGTGCCAAAATAAAGTGTGCAAACGCTTTCCCATACAAGCTCACCTGTTGTTTTGAAACATTGAGCTATCCGTCCTGCTTATCCAAGCAGAGGCGCATAGAGCGGACCGAGTTACTTCACTGGTCCGTGGAAGTGTTGATACCATTTAGAAGGTAAGTGTCTATCATAACAATTGTCCAATCAGACGGTATTTAGTCAATAACTCTTGCAATATCTCTTTCTATCCACGTAGGTGCGGAGAAGTGAATCAGGGCGAGAAGAGTTCAGAGGTCTCTGGAGGCTGATGGAGTTTCAACAGTGACAGGTAAGTTGGTCTTTATAAGGAGACTCTAGTCTTTTGTATGGTATGCGCAAGTGTTCGGTATGCATATGAGTTCTAACCTGTTGTGTTCTTTGTTTCCTTGTAGGTGCAAACCGACAATGAAGAATGGCCTCCGGATGCTAGATGAAGATGTGCGGCTGCAGGGTGAAGCTACGACGGAGAAAATGGAGTGAGACAGAGTTCCGCGTAACTGGGTGCCCAGAGTAGGTAAGATGAAGACTCCGACTCCGACCATGATGGAATGCAGGTAAGATGAAGTCTCAGACTCCTGCCGTGATGGGACGCAGGTAAAATGAAGTCTCCGACTCTGGCCGCGATGGGATGCAGGTAAAATGAAGTCTCCGACTCCGACCACGATGGAATGCAGGTAAGATGAAGTCTCAGACTCCGACCGCGATGGGATGCAGGTAAGATGAAGTCTCCAACTCTGAACGCGATGGAATACCGGTAAGATGCGTGCACAGCGATGTAGCGGCTGGCAGCAGGTGAGTTGCGCCCATGGCAATGAGTAACTGGCTCATGCAGCGATGTAGCGGCAAGCAGTAGGTAAGGAGCACTCTCAAAGATGTTCTCAGGATGGAGCTGCAGAAGTCTGATGATGCGTAGGTAAGCACAGTGGAGAGCGTAAAGCTGCTGGAAGCAGAATAAAGTGAGGCAAAGGCACGTGGATGTGCTGGCCTTATATAGGCTGGCTCAGGCCATTCCCTTTAGCCCCACCTATTGACTCCACCTTGCTCTTCCCTGGGACTTTGGCACATGCCTTCCAGTTCTGTTCTATGGCCACGCCCGGCCCAGCTGCACACGCCCTTGGAACAGAGTGTGCAAGACACATTTTTAAATGAGCCTGGCACCAATTGGACCTGGGGGATGAGGAAGGACTGGCCCCTTGTCCAGTGGCCATGACAGCACTCACCCGCAAGGCCCCTCTGACGGGCGATCTTCCTCCTGGTCCGGGCTTGGTGGGGTTATTACAATGAAACCGCCTGATTAGTTGAGGCGCATGGACAAATTCCACAGATTCCCAGGTATGATCTTGAGGTCCATAACCCTCACAGTCGATTAAGTAGTACAGTTTTGACCATACCAATTTAGAGTCCAAGATGTCCTTAACATCATATTCGAGTTCTCCTTTGATAATTTCAGGTTCCAGTGGTTTTTTAATTCTAGTCTCAGGTTTCGAGAGGGAAACATGAAATACAGGATGGATTCACATATTGTCAGTTAACTCTAGCTTTACCGCGGCTGGATTAATGATGGCTTTGATGGGATAAGGCCCACGACACCTGGGGCGGAAGACCCAAGGTCCTTTTAGTGGTATGTTTCTGGCCGCCAATCTTATTTTATCCCCGATTTGGTACTGTGGGGCTCCCCTTCTATGCCTGTCAGCAAACTTCTTTTGTTGTTCTTTGGCTTTAGTTAGGCTCTTGGCTGCTTCCTTTAGGGTTTGGGTAATAGTCTTATGTAGGGAGGTGATTGCCAGCAATGTGGAATAAAGTGCTCCATCTTTGAGAATAAATCCACCACCACCAGAATTCTGTTGAGCCATCACAGGGAGGCAAGTCTGTAATTAAGTCCATGGATAAAGTATGCCAAGGGGCCAGTGGCATGCTTAGGGGTTGTAATAATCCTGTGGGGCTGGTCTTTTGTATTTTCTGCTGTGCGCAAACTCGGCAAGTCGCGATGAATTGGGCCACATCATTTCTCCAAGCTGGCCACCAATAATGCTTCCTGATTTTGGCATGACCTGGTACTCAAAAAGCCCATATTTGGTTCTGAATGCTGTCTTCCATTCGTCGCCCTTTTTCACTCTAACCAGGTGGTAAGCTCCTCGCAGATCTAACTTTGTATAGATTTGAGCGTTCTTTACCTGGTCGAGTAGTTCAGGAATGAGTGGCAGGGGATACCTATTTTTTACGGTGATCTGGTTTAACGCCCTATAATCTATGAAGGTCCTAAGGTACCCTTCCTTCTTTGGTACGAAGAAGAGAGCTGATGAAGCGGGAGACTTGGATGGGCGAATGAACCCATTAGCTAAGTACTGATCAAGATATGTTCGTAGATGCTGATTATCCTGCTCAGTGAGAGCATAGATTCTGCTGCAGTGAACTTGTGCTCCAGGGACCAGATCAATTTGGCAATCGTAAATTCTGTGTGGTGGTAGTGTGTTGGCTTGTTCCTTTTGGAATACATCCGCAAAGTCTTGATATTCGGGAGTCAATGAGCCCAACATTCCTAAGATGGGCTTCTCCGTGTGTTGCAATTTCCTCACATCCTTAAGGTAGCGGCTCTTGATACATTCCTGTGAGAATGTTAGCTTTCTGGTGCACCAGTCGATCCTTTGGTTATGGGTTTCAAGCCATGGAATTCCTAGAATCATTTGGAACTGGGGGGCCCCTATGAGATCAAATGAAATGATTTCTCGATGGCCATCCTGGCATGTCAGCATTATGATATGATATGATATGGCATTTGTAACGCGCCTATACACAAGTGTTTCAAGGCGCGACGAGGCAGGGAGGGGGGAACAAGGGGAAGACAGACAACGATCCTAATAGGCCAGGTGTCATTCAGATCGCGCAAGTGCAGGGGTAGGGGGAAGGGAGAAAGTGCATGGGGAAGGGGAGGGGGGGGGAAGTGCAGTACAAGGTAAGTAGAATAAAATAAAATAAATAAATAAAGAGGGCCAGCTGGTGGCAAGTGCAAGGTAAGTGCAGACAAGTGCTGGGAAGGGGGGGGCTGTAGGGATACAGAGACAGTCCCACAGTGCAGGGGTTGCCAGGGAGGCAGTGCAAGTGGAGAGTGGCTGGGCCCAGGACCGGGGTCGGTGAGCGTGGCCCAGTTGCAAATTCAGTGCAGTTTCAGCGAAGAATTAGCAGGGGAGAGGGAGAGAGAAAGCAGAAGCAAAGAGGAAGGTTTTGAGGTGCTTCCGGAACTGGAGATGGTTCTCCTCAAGTTTCAGGGAGGCAGGAAGGCTGTTCCAGAGGGAGGCCCCTGCCGCGGAGAGAGATCTACCCCTAGCTCGTAGCTTCGAGAAGCGGCTGACCCTGAGGGAGTTGGAGACGGATGAGCGAAGGGCTCGGGAAGGAAGATATTTAGGAAGAGAGAGTTGAAGGTATTTAGGCCCCAGGCCCCAGAAGGCCTTGTGGACAATGCAGAGGGTTTTGAACTTTATCCTCGCAGCCACTGGGAGCCAGTGTGGAGATTTCAGTCCTTGAGAGATACGGTCCCTGGGCTTGAGACCAAGGACAAGTCTCGCAGTTCTGTTCTGGATGAGTTGTAGAGGGCGGAGAGTGGAGGCAGGCAGATTAAGATAGAGGCTGTTACAGTAGCCCAGCTTTGAGAGAACCAGGGCTCGGGAGACAGTGAGCTTCTGGGGGAAGGAGAGGAATGGAAGAATACCACTGAGGAGGTGCAGCTGGTAGTGTGACTTCTTAGAGACGTCAGATATATGAGGAGAGAAGGAGAGTGTGGAGTCGAAGGTAACCCCGAGGTTTTTTGCCTTGCAGGTAGGAGCAGGAAGAGGGCAAAGAGAGGCCGGCCAGAGAGCTGCAGGGAAGGAGGGGGTGGGTGTGCCGATGAGTAGAATCTCAGTGTTACTGGCATTAAGGCTTAGGTCATTGGCGGCACACCATTCCTGGATAGCAGACAGACAGTCAGAGATGAGGGAAGGAGAGGAGGAGGCCGAGGGTAGCCTGAAAATGAGCTGGGTGTCATCCGCATAGCACTGAAAGTTGGGGCAGAGAGCGGCGATGCGGTGGGCAAGGAGTGCCAGATACTGGTTGAACAGCCAGGGGGAAAGATTAGATCCCTGGGGGACACCACAGGTGGAGAAAAAGATGTCAGAGAGGAAGGACCCCAGTTGGACCTGGGAGGGTCGATTGGAGAGGAAAGAGGTCAGCCACGCCAGAGCCTGACCAGTGATACCCAGGTTATCACAAAGACGGTTGAGCAGGATGGCATGGTTGACAGTGTCAAAGGCAGAAGAGTGATCGAGCAGGATGAGAACACACGGAGTGTTGGAGTCGAGATTCAAGAGCAAGTCCTCACGGATGTCCAGGAGAGCAGTTTCCGTGCTTCTGGCGGCTCTGAAGCCAGATTGATGGTCATGAAGACTTCCAACAGATTCAGCATGGAGGTTAAGCTGGGAGATGGCCAGTTTCTCCAGGAGCTTGCCCAGGAAGGGAGTGATGGAGATTGGGTGATAGTTAGCCGGGCAGGAGGGGTCAGAAGAGGGTTTCTTAAGAAGAGGGTGCAAAAGGGAGTGCTTAAGGGGGGATGGGAAGACTCCAGAGGCGAAGGATTGGTTGCAAAAGTCAGCCAGGGCCAGAGCCAGGGAGTCGATGTGGTCCTTGATAGTTTTGGAGGAACAGGGGTGAACCTGTTTTACGAGACTTTCATAGATCGGACTTGTCTGGAAACCTCGTCAGCAGAAAAAAGGGAAAAGGCAGAGAAGGAGGGAGGAGGGGTGGCTGCAGAAGGGCCAGAGGAAGAGCCGGGAAGAGAGGGAGGGAGGTGATAGGAGGAGAGTGAGGACAGGATGTCCTGAGTTTTAGAGATGAAGTGAGAGGCCAGTGCAGTGCAGAGGGCCTGGGAGGGGACAGGAGAGGTAGAGACAGCAGCAGGGTTGGCAAGCTCCTTGGAGATTTTAAAGAGTTCAGCCGAGTTGTTAGATGCCGCAGAGATGCAGGCTTGGATAAGGGCTCTCCTCTTGGTGAGAACGGAGAGACGGTATTGCCTTTGGAGCAGGCGGCAGGCCAGTTTGTCAGAGGATGAACATGAGGCACGCCATTTCCTCTCTGCCACCCTGCACTTGCGTTTAAGGGTGACGAGATCCGAGTCATACCAGGAGTTACATTTGGCTTTGGGCTTCAGACGGATTCTCATGACAGGGGCAAGGATATCAAGAGTATCAGATATAGCAGAGTGGAGCATGGAGAGGGCTGTGTCAGGGTGGGAGTCAGCCGAAGGGGGAGGTGGGGGTGAGAAGGAGGCAGCGAAAGCCTCAACTGACACGTGCTTCATGGGTCGGATGACCGAGAAGGTGGGTGGCAGTGATGAGGGTGGCTTTGTTGTGGGGTAGGGAGGGTGAGGTGGGAGGATAGGAGAAAGTGATCACTCCAGGAGAGAGGAGTGGAGAGAGGGACGGAGAGAGGAAGGTCGGAAGAGATCAGAGCATCAAGAGTGTGCCCTGCAGAATGAGTAGGTCCAGACGGGAGAATAGAGAGTGAGAGAGAGTCGCAGAGGTCACGAAAGAGTCCCATGGGGGTATAGGAAGCATCCAAGTGGATGTTGAAGTCACCAAGAAAGAGGAGTTGAGTGGTTGAGGACAGGAGTGAGGAGGAGAGGTCAGCCCACTCAGAGAGGAAGTCGGAGATTTGACCAGGTGGCCGATAGATAGTAGCCACGGTAAGGGAATGGCTAGGAGAGAGAGAGAGACGGCAGACAAGGCATTCAAAAGAGGACTAGGTCTGTGTAGGAGTGACAGTGGCAGGAATCCACTCAGGGAAGATAAGGGCAACATCCCCCCCTGCACAGTTGGGTCTGGGCACGGAGATGATCTTGTAACCATCAGGTAGGAGTGTGTCAAAGCTGGTGACAGAGCTGGCCGTGAACCATGTCTCAGTGAGACCGAGGACGTCAAGGTCCAGTTCCTCAAGAAGGTGACAGATATCAGAAGAATGCTTGATGGCAGAGCGAGAGTTAAGAGTGGCAATGTGGAGAAGGTTGCCATCCTTGAAGGACTTCTGGGGAGGGGTACAGATCAGAGGTAAGCCCTGCGGAGGTGTATAAGAGGGAGGTGAAGAAGGAGCACGAGAGGGGGCAGGGAGGGAGGGTAGAGGCAAGGTAGCCGAGGACTGAGGAGGGGGGACAGCAGGAGAGGAAAGGAAGTTGATGAGGCGAGGGAAGCGTCTATCAAAGAGGTGAAGGTTGGCATGAGGACCTTAGACCAAGATGGTCCCATTAGCGTAGACATTAATGATGGCCTTAGAGGAGTGGAAGGAGGCCAAGAGGACATCCCAACGGGTGCCACCATTAATGGGAGAAGAGGAGAAAGGAGAGAGCACAGAGACCATATGAAGGGTCCATAGGTCAGGCGAAGGCACGAAAAAGAGGATGTCAGTAAGAGTTTCCTTGGAGCAGGCACTAGTGTAGGTGTCAGCGATAGGGAGGCCTGGGTTGGAGACCAGGATGTCCTTTTTAAACTTTTTCCTACCAGATTTAGTGAGGAGAGCAGGATAGTCAATAGAGAAGCAATTAGAGAAGATAGGCGAGATAGAGAGCACCATGGAGTAGGAGGGAGTGGTGGGGGAAGACAGACGAAACGAGAGCACGCAGGCAGGAAGTGAGCGGCAGGCCCAAGTTTACCACATTTCAGAACAATGAGTGTGTATTAGGTACAGAGGCCACCTAAGTTTGAGAATCCTGCGAGGGGGGAAAATCCCTAGTTTACCACATTCAGAACAGTGAGTGCGTATTAGGTACAGAGGCCACCTAAGTTTGAGAAACCTGCGAGGGGGGAAAAATCCCTAGTTTAACACATTTCAGAACGTTGAGTGCGTATTAGGTACAGAGGCCACCTAAGTTTGAGATTCCTGCGAGGGGGGAAAATCCTAGTTTACCACATTCAGAACAGTGAGTGCGTATAGGTACAGAGGCCACCTAAGTTTGAGAAACCTGCGAGGGGGGAAAAATCCCTAGTTTAACATATTTCAGAACAGTCAGTGCGTATTAGGTACAGAGGCCACCTAAGTTTGAGAAACCTGCGAGGGGGGAAAAATCCCTAGTTTAACACAACTGTGGGACACAGTGAGGTGAAGACACCATGCGAACAAAGTGACCAGGTAAAGATGGGGTGGGCTGGGAGAAGGTGGAGATAGAAGTACAGGCGCCTGGCGTCCCCTGCGGACACCTGCAGACACACAGGGAGCCGCAACCGTAGGAGCCGCCCTTTGCCTAAGGGGCCCTTAGCCGAGGGGCTGCTGGGCAGGGAGGCTGCCCAGGGAGGGGATGGATATAGGCAGAGGGAGGAGGGGAAGGGGAGGGGGGTGTGGGCGGGCAGGGAGGCGGGAAGGGAGAGGAGGACCAGGAAGTGGGAGGGGGTAAGCAGGCACAACAACGCACTCAGAGCGCGAATGCAAAATAAACAATTTCAACCAACAAATGGACTCACGGAGGCCCACAAGGGCCAGGCAGGGCTTCCCTTAGCCCGCAGATCCCTCAGGCTACTGGCGACTGCTCTCCCACGCTCATCGGTGTGTTCAGTTAATGGCCCAGAAGACAGCTGAGAGCCATCCACAGCTGTGACATTTTCCAAGTGCGGTTTTTGCTGAAGTGGAAGGCCTATTCGAGCTGCCAACCCCTGATCGATGTAATTTCCCACCGTGCCACTATCAATATAGGCTTCTAGAACATATACTTTTGATGGTTGTTGGTGATGGGCTATCAATACTGGATTGACCAAGTGTGAGGTTGTTACAACGTTCTTGATTCCGCTCGACAAGTGGACCTCTACACTTGCTGGGTGTCCGAGTTTTCTGGCTTCTGTTCTTTGCCTTGCTATCGTTATCCTTGGCTCCTACCACCTTCTTGGGGGGTTTAGTAGGACAATCACAAAAGAAATGTCCAGCTTTTCCTCAATATAGACAAAGCCTCTGTTCCCTTCTTTTCTCTCTTTCAGCCTTAGATATGGGAGCTCGTAATCCCCCTAATTTCATGGATTCAGGGGTTTCATGACCTCTATCCTGAGTTTCCCGAGAACTTATGTAGACTGATCTCCCTTCCGCCCTTGTGCGATCAATATTTCGGTCTTGTGACCGGTGACCTAACTGCACAGTTAGATTAATGTAGTCTGCACAGCATTTGAGTGGATTAACAACTTGAGCTAGTACGTCCTTTAACTCACCACGAAGTCCCCGGTAAAACAGTGTTGTTCTTTTTTCCTCAGGCCAGTTGGTCTGTGCTACTAGGTGATTGAAGGTAGCAATATAAGTCAATAAGTCGTGGCTGCCTTGCCTCAGAGATAGCAGTTCGTTGTCCAATGCTTGCCCTTGAGTATGTCTGGCGAACAGCTTTTCCAATTCCCGTTGGAATTCTGAAAAGTTCCAAAGTATTGGGTCATCTTGAGCCACTAATGGTATAGACTAATCAGCTGCACAGCCTCCCAAATAGGAAAGCACAAAGGCCACCCTGGCACTGTCATTTGGGAAGCTCCTGGTCAGCACAAAAAGTGGAGGCGGCACTGATTTATGAACACAGCTTATTTGTTCAGGTCGCCAAAAAAGCGTTCGGGTGGAGCAAGTGGAACCGCCCCTGGGAGTACCACCTGCACTGGTGGTGAAGGCTGCGGCAAAGGAGTTGGTGCAATTCCGCGTAACGGGACTTGCCCAGCGTGAGCCTGAAGCATTTGCCTTTCCAGTTCATCTGTTCGTTCTCGGGTTATAATAAGGTCCCTCCTCAGGGAATTAGTCTCTTGTCTTGAGGCATGCACCTCGGCCGTAGCTCCCCCAATAGTTGGGCTAACTGGTCGGTTTCAGAAGTTTCCATTATGCCCAGGCAGATATTTGGAATGGCTTTGCGTTCTGTTACGCTCAACTGGTCTCCGCGGGGGCGTTGGGGCATGGTTGGAACCCTCCCTTGACTCGGCTTCTTGGTTTGCCTTCCCCTCTGGATGGTTGCTGGGCCTGTTGTTCGACAGACGGGTGTTGCCCCTGAGTAAAGATGAGAGGCAATGAAAATAGAGTGGGGGTATGGTGACTTCCCCAACCCGTTAGTGCCAAAATACAGTGTGCAAACTCTTTCCCATACATGCTAACCTGTTGTTTTGAAACGTTGAGCTATCCGTCCTGCTTATCCAAGCAGAGGCGCATAGAGCGGACTGAGTTACTTCACTGGTCCGTGGAAGTGTTGATCCAGATTAGCTGCGACCAATCCATTTAGAAGGTAATTGTTTATTATAACAATTGTCCAATCAGACTGTATTTAGTCAATAACTCTTGCAATGTCTCTTTCTATCCCTGTAGGTGCGGAGAAGTGAATCGGGGTGAGAAGAGCTCAGATTCTCTGGAGGCTGATGGAGTTTCAACAGTGACAGGTAAGTTGGTCTTTATAAGGAGACTCTAGTCTTTTGTATGGTATGGCCAGGTTTTCGGTATACATATGAGTTCTAACCTGTTGTGTTGTTTGTTTCCTTGTAGGTGCAGACTGACAATGAAGAATGGCCTCCGGATGCTCTATGAAGATTCGCGGCTGCAGGGTGAAGCTACGGCGGAGAAAATGGAGTTCTGCATAACTGGCCGCCCAGAGTAGGTAAGATGAAGACTCCGACCACAATGGAATGCAGGTAAGATGAAGTCTTAGACTGCGGCCGTGACGGGATGCAGGTAAGATGAAGTCTCTGACTCCGGCCGTGATGGGATGCAGGGAAAATGAAGTCTCCGACTTCGACCGCGATGGGATGCAGGTAAAATGAAGTCTCCGACTCCGATCGTGATGGGATGCAGGTAAGATGAAGTCTCTGACCGCGATGGAATACCGGTAAGATGCGTGCACAGCGATGTAGCGGCTGGCAGCAGGTGAGTTGCGCCCACGGCAATGAGTAAATGGCTTGTGCAGAGATGTAGCGGCAAGCAGCAGGTAAGGAGCGCTCTCAAAGATGTTCTCAGGATGTAGCTGCAGAAGTTCGATGATGCGTAGGTAAGCACAGTGGAGAGCGTTAAGCTGCTGGAAGCAGAATAATGCGAAGCGAAAGGCATGTGGATGTGCTGACCTTACATAGGCTGGCTCAGGCCCCTCCCTTTAGCCCCGCCTACTGACTCCACCTTGCTCTTCCATGGGACTTTGGCACGTGCCTTCCAGTTCTGTTCTATGACCACGCCCGGCCCAGCTATACACGGCTTTGGCACAGAGTGTGCAAGACACACTTTTACATGAGCCTGGCACCAGAGGCGCCAGGACTGGGTCCAATTGGACCTGGGGATAAGGAAGGACTGGCCCCTTGTCCGGTGGCCATGACACTAACTCTCCTGTCCCCTCCCAGGCCCTCTGCACAGCCCTGGCTTCCCAATTTCATCTCTAAAACCCAGGACATCCTGTGCTCTCTCTCCTCCTCTCCCCTTCCTCCTGCTACTCCCTGCTCTTCCTCTGCCCCTTCTGCGGCCACCTCTCCTCCCTCCTTCTCTGCCTTTCCCCTGTTCTCCCCAGACGCGTTTTCTAGACAAGTCCAATCTATGAAAGTCTCGTCAAAACAGGTTCACCCCTATTCCTCCAAAACTATCAAGGACCACATTGACACACTGGCTTCTGCTCTACCTGACTTCTGCAACCACTCCTTTACTACTGGAGTCTTCCCTCCACCCTGAAGTGCTTCCTTGTGCACCCACTTCTTAAGAAACCCTCTGCCCCCCCTTCCTGCCCGGCTAACTATCGTCCTATTTCCATCACTCCTTTCCTGGGCAAACTCCTTTCCTGGGCAAACTCCTGGAAAAACTGGCCATAACTCAGCTTAACCTTCACACTGAATCTGTTGGTTGTCTCCATGAACTTTAGTCTGGCTTCAGAGCTGCCAGAAGTACGGAAACTGCTCTCCTGAACATCCATGAAGACTTGCTATCCAACCTCTACTCCAACACCTCCTGTGTCCTTATCTTACTCCGTGTGTTGTCATCCTGCTCGATCTCTCTTCTGCCTTTGACACAGTCAACCATGCCATCCTGCTCAACCATCCCCGTGATAACCTGGGCATCACTGATCCAGCCCTGGCTTGGCTGACCTCCTTCCTCTCCGACCAACTCTCCCAGGTCTAACTTGGGTCCTTCCTCTCCTCTATCTCTATCTCTACTTGTGGTGTTCCCCAGGGGTCTAACCTCTCTCCCTAGCTGTTAAACCAATACCTGGAACTTCTTGCCCACCGAATTGCCACTCTCTGCCCCAACTTTCAGTGCTATGCGGATGACACCCAACTAATTTTCAGGTTCCCTTCCAGCACTTCTTCTCCTTCTCTCATTTCTGTCTGTCTTTCTGCTATCCAGGAGTGGTGTGCCGCCAATGATCTCTGCCTTAATGTCAGTAAGACCAAGAGTCTCCTCATCGGTACACCTGCTCCCTCCTTTCCTGTCACTCTCTGGCTGGCCTCCCTTGGCCCTCATCCCACTCCCACCTGTGAGGCAAAAAACCTTGGGGTCATCTTCGACTCCACACTTTCCTTCTCTCCTCACATCTCTGACGTCTTTAAGAAGTCACACTACCAGCTGCACCTCTTCAGTGGTATTCTTCCTTTCCTCTCCTTCCCCCGGGAGCTCACTGTCTCCAGAGCTCTGGTTCTCTCTAGGCTGGACTACTGAAACATCCTCTTTCTCAATCTGCCTGCCTCAAGTCTCCACCCTCTGCAACTCATCCAAAACAGGACTGCAAGACTTGTCCTTGGCTTCAAGTCCAGGGATTGCATCTCTCCAGAACTGAATTCTCTGCACTGGTGCCCTGTCGCATGAGGATTAAGTTCAACACCCTCTGCATTGTCCAGAAGGCCTTCTGTGGTCTGGAACCCCAATACCTTCAACAAGCTCTTCCTAAGTATCTTCCCTCTCGAGCTCTTCACTCATCCACCTCCCTCAGGTTCAGTCGCCTCTCCAAGTGGCGATTTGGGGGTAGATCTCTTTCTTCTGCTGGGGCCTCCCTCAGGAATAGCCTCCCGGCCTCTCTGAAACTTGAAGAGAACCATCTTCGGTTCCAGAAGCACCTCAAGACCTTCCTCTCTGCTTTCGCCTTCTCTCCTCCTCTCCTCTGCTGATCTCCTGGCTGAATCTGAAACTGCACTGGTTACCTGCCTACCCTCTGATCTCGGGCCCAGGCCCCCTCCCCACCAGTTGCACACCTGCACTGCCCCCCGGCAACCCTCGCACTCTTGGACTGTTTCTGTTACCCCACAGCCCCTGACCAGCACTTAACACCTGACATCTGATATCTGCACTTACCCTTGCACTTGCCACCTGCTGGCCACACTTTCTATTTATTTATTGTCTTATTTATCTTACTGTTATCCTATGTACTGCTCTATCCCCTCCCCTTTTCAGCAGCACTTTTCCCCCTCCCCTCTCCCCTGCACTTGTGCGATCTCAATGTCACCTGGCCTAGTAGGATCTCTTCTTTGTCTTCCCTCTGTTTCCCCTCCCTGGCCTCGTCACGCCTTGATTCTGACTTTGGATCCTTTTCTTCTCTTCTCATCACGCCTTGAAACACTTGTGTTTAGGTGCGTTATAAATGCCATATCATATCATATCATATAATATATCATAACATATTTTGACTGCAAACTCTTTTCTCTCCTCCTTTCCCTTCTCCCTTTTTCTATCTCCTCCCCTTACTTTCTTCTATGCACTTACTCTATCAGAATTGTCCCTGGACCGAATATGATAGCAACCACGTCTGTTTCCTCCACCCTCCGATTACTGTTTTTTTCCTCCCCACCACCCCTCCAGCACTATCTGAAATGTCGTCAGGCCTAGTATGATAGTTGATTGTTTTGTTCCTCCCCTCCCTTTCTGCACCCCTCTCCCTCACCTTTTGTTTTTCTCCGGCTCCACCAGAAATGTCGTCAGGCCTAGTACGGTAGTCGCCTGTCTGTTTCCATTTCCTTCCCACTCTCCCCCTCCCTTCCTTATCTATGTCTTAGCTCTTGAACTATCTGAAATGTCGTCAGGCCGAGTACGATAGTTAATTTCACATCCTTACTGTTCATGGCCTGTAAGGATGTGGTTGTATTTTCCCTTGTTCCCTCCCTTGCCTTGAAGCGCTTTGAAACACATTGTGTATAGGCGCTATATAAATAAACAATCATATCATACATGAGGTTGGTTTAAGATTATCAACAATTGTAGATAACTCATCAGCTGTGACCTGCTTAAACGAGAAGGCATCAGCGTCACTGTCCTCCTCCATGCTAATGGTCCTAGTTTCCGTACCAACCGCATGATAAGTGTAAGGGTTTGTTGATGTAATCTCTTGGTGCTCTTTGACCTTTTGTGCAAAACATTTGTGGATCTTTTGACACCATGCGTCATCCACGACAAATTGAGGTTCTTGTGTTTTCCCCTTAAACTCACTCAAAATGTCTATCGTGCTCTATTTTGCCCCGGAATGCGTTCCTCCATTTTGGGTTTGTTTGCTCTCAGGATAGTATCTTTGTAATAATTGCCCGCCTCTTTATATAGAGCCAAGATGGTTTTTGTAGGAAGTTTCCACCATCCTCTTTCAGCCACCCGGTTGAACTGCCTAGTTGCCAAGATATCTGTAGAAAACCACTGGCTAGTACTGGGATGTTCTTCTTTCTTACCAAGAAAGTGTTTAAGGGGTGCTAGCTTATCGAAAGCGAGATTTAAGATATTGCACAGGTGAGCGGTATAGGATTACAATGAGCCATTACCCTCAATAGCTGATAGTTGGGAGTAAATGATAGAGTTAAAAGCCCAATAAGAGGCATTATGAATACGTCTGCGCAAGATAGGTTTTGAGCATGCGCACACTGTCTCTGTAGCATAACCAGGTATGAGAATCGAGAGGAGACAAACATAATAATCAGACCAACACCAGGTTTTAACATTTATTGGTGAGATGGTCTGATTTCTAGACAGAATCCAATCTAATATGTTACTTCCTTGATTAGTGGGGACGGTAAAATGTTCTTTTAGACCTAGAATCTCCAGGAAGTTAAGTAGAATGCCCGCCTCCGAATCAGTTGGGTCATTCACCCACAGATTAAAATCTTCCGCCACTATTAGTGGAGTCTGTCGTTTTGTGTGGAAACACAAAAAGGCAAGAAATTGTTCCTGGAAGTCTGGCAGAGTGGCTGGAGGATGGTAAAGGATAAGGAGACTAAAGGTGGTTGTGAAGCTCAGGTGAAGTTTAACCAGGAGGCCCTCAGAAGCGTCAAATACCGTTTTGCTGGATACAAAAAAGTTAACATTTTCTATAAAAATTATTGCCACCCCCTTGCCCCTTTGCCCAACCTGGTCAGTTTGAAGAATTTTGTAACCAACAGGAGTGGCTAGTTGTGAGGACTGTAAATTAGCCTCACATAGCCAGGTTTCAGTCAAAAGCATGATATCCAAATCGGCAGACAAAATATAGTCTGCTATCTCTGTGGCATGACCAGCCAGCGAGCGGGTATTTAGTGATAACGTTTTCAGAGGTGTGTTTGTGCTGAGATAGCCATTAGCTAACTTAGGAGTTTTTTGAACATTGGCAGCATCCTTAGCAATCTCTATTGTGTCGGTTTCACTTGTACCCATGGCTGGTTGAGAAGTCTCTGCCATGTATTCATTAGCGTGAGATCTGCCCGAAGTGGGACAAGAATCTAGGGCACGATAATGCATTTCAACCTGCAGCCTTATCTGGCGATTTAACTGAATGTGCCTGATAAGATCATTACGTGACCTATTGCTCGATAAAAATAGCAAACTTTATAAACATACAGTGATAGCAACCCAGCAAGCAGGAGACCAGTATAGTGGATCCTCCTACCCTCTCTGTGCACAAACCGGCACAAATCGGCTACGTTCAAAAGTTAATGAGGGAAGGACTACAAAAAGTGTAGGAACTGTAGTTCTTTAACTGCCATGCGTGAAGAAACTAAAAGTTTCTGTTTTAAATCGCACAGAATAAGGGAGCGAGCTGGCAGACAATAGTACATCGAAGACAACAATAAAAGCTATGGACACAAAGAGATTAAAACAGATCAAAGGATAAAATGAATAAAATGTCAGAACAAATCAATAGATAAAATCAGTAAAGTGCAGCGAGAGGGACACGGGCAGGAGACACAAAGTAACAGGCTACCGATGAGCATGTAGGAGCCCAGTCAATTTAAAGGGCACAACCAGCCCGTTCGCGCCAGGTGCGGTCGCGCCTACACTCTAAATTAACGAGGGAAGGACTACAAAAAGTGTGGGAACTGTAGTTCCTTAACTGCCATGTTTGCAGAACCTGAAAGTTTTTGTTTTAAATCACGCAAATTAGGGAAGCGAGAAGGCAGACAATAGTACAAGGGAGGCAACAATAAAAGCTATGGTCACAAAGAGATTAAAACAGATCAAAGGATAAAATTAATAAAATGTCAGAACAAATCAATAGATAAAATCAGTAAAGTGCAGCGAGAGAGACACGGGCAGGAGACACAAAATAACAGGCTATCCTGAATATTTTGGGTTCTCATACCTGCTCAGGGAACAGATTCATCTTTGTGGTGGTAGACCGCGCCACAAGGTACCCTGAGGCTGTAAGCCCCCATGGTTGTAAAGGCTCTGATTGGGATATTCTCCCCTTTTGTATTCCCCAAGTAAGTCATTTCTGACACAGGATCAAACTTCATATCAGCATATATGAAGGCTATGTGAGAAGGGTGTGGAGTCACCTGCCGGTTTTCTACATCCCTTCATCCACAAACAAATGGGCTTGTTGAGTGGTTCAACAAGACCCCAAAAGGCATGACAGGTAGCTTGGACGAGCCCCTGAGGAGAAAAGGGGGTGTTCTCCTGCCAGGCGTTCTGTTCATCTACAGGGAGATGCCACAGAACGGAGTAGGGTTTAGCCCCTTTGAGCTTCTGTTTGGACACACTGTACAAGGTCACCTCGTCTGGTGAAAAAGGGATGGGAGGGCAATCCCTCATCCCCTACACAAGATGTGGTGTACTATATAATTGGGCTTCGGTCTTTAATGGCAATGTACATGGAACAGTCAACGAAAAACCTAAAGGCGAGTCAGGTGCTGATGAAGCCCTGGCATGACCAGAAGGCCACAGTGACAGCCTATTCTCCAGGCCACTGGGTGTGGAATATAGAGCCTGTGAAATCCAGTGTCCTTCAGGGCAGGTGGACAGGCCTTACTGTGTGCTGGAAAAAGTCAATGAGGTAAATTATCTCATTGACATGAAAGGACCTAAACAGATGTGCAAGGTCATTCACGACAGACGGCTAAAATCCCATTATAGCTAGGATGACTTGGCCATGGCATTAGTGACTGACGGAGAGACTGAGGAGGAGACTGATCCACCCCCAGACCTCATGCAAACTGAAGCCACAGATGGGTCAGTTGAAGGTGTCAACCTTGCAACGGACCTGTCAGAAGAGCAACTGACAGACTGTCACTGTTTACTGGGACAGTTTGTTGTTCTGTTTCCGCTGACTTCAGATTGCACAGATTGGTGTGCCCATGATGTGGACACTGGAAACAGTAAGCCGGTGAAGAGTAGGATTCACTGGATGTCCGATAACGTCAGAGACACCATCAAGGAGGAAGTTTCCAAGATGCTGTCCCTAGCCCAGTGGTACTTTTCCCTAAAAAGACCAGTGGTGGGAAGACGGAAGCCAGCTTTTGTGTGGACTACAGGGTGCTCAATTATGTCCTGAAAACAGATGCTCACCCCATTCCTCGGGCAGATGAGCTCATTGACAAGCTCAGCGCTGCCAAGTGCATGACTACTTTTCACCTCAGGGCAGGGTACTGGCAGGTTGGCTTGAAAGATGGAGCGAGACAGAGGTCAGCATTCTCAACACCAGAAGGACATTATCAGTTCACTGTGATGCTCTTTGGATTGAAGAATGCCGCTGCCACTTTTCAGCAGATGGTTAACCATGTTTTGTCTGGGCTGGAAAACTTCAGTGTCGCCTTTTTGGACGACATTGCTGTGTTCAGCCACACCTGGGAGGATCACATATCCCACATGAAACAAGTTCTTCAGGAACAGCAGAATGCAGGTCTGACTATCAAGTCCACAAAGTGCCAGATAGCGCAGGGCACAGTGACTTACCTAGGACACATGGTCGGTGAAGGGTAGAAACAACCTCTCGAAGCAAAGGTACAGGCTGTGAAGGATTGGGCATCCCCACCACACATACATAGGTGAGAGCCTTTCTAGGTTTCACCGGGTACAACCAGTCATTCATCAAGGGATATGGGACCATTGCCATGCCCCTGAATGATGTAACTTCCAAGAAAATGCCAAAGAAGGTAACTTGGAGCCGTGCCTGTCAACCCTCCTTTTAGGTTTTAATGGATGGATTGTGCAGGGCCCTGGTTCTGAAAGTGCCAGACTATGGTAAGGAGTTCATTATCCAGACAGATTTTGGGATTGGAGCAGTGCTAGCTCAGCTGAACTCTCAAGGGGTAGAGCAACCTGTCAGCCCACATTAGCAGGCGAATGACGCTAAGGTAAAGGAACTCGAATGTCATTGAAAAAGAGGCTTACGCGCCATATGGGCCATAAAGAAGCTAAAAACCTACATCTTTGGGTTGCACTTTATGATCCAGACAGGCCACCGGTCTCTTCGATGGTTAATGGTTGTGCAAGGGGAGAACCCTAACCTTTTGCTTTGGGCCTTATCTCAACAGGGACTCTATATGGTTCTCCAGCACAAGTCAGGCTCCCACCAGGGAAATGCAGATGGCCTAAGCCAGTACTTCCGCCGCCTTGATGATGAACAAGACCCTCAGTAGGGTGGTGGTTCACATGTTGAGGCTGGGGGGCATGTGAGGAATTTGACCATCCGCACGGTGTGTGTGCGCTCACCTTGGCTTTAAAAAAAATGTTATATGAAATTTAATGAGGATAGGTCAACCTCTGGAAAATGTGTGGGGCTAATTTGCACACATTTTCCTATGCTCACTGCACGACATACACATATACCTGTTTACTCTGGGTGGACACAGCCTACTGGCATAGTCCTCCCTGCCACACTTAGTTGGATATGACACCCAGCAGTACACCAAGGCATCTCAAAAGGGGAGGGCAAAACTTCCCCCTACCATGGCCAGCCTAATTAAATGACAAAGGCTCCATGGATCCGCCCTATTCTTTGCTGGCCCTGCAGAATGGTGGCAGCAATTAAAAATAATTATCATACTAATAGAGTATACTTCAAACAGGTCCACCTGAGGCCTAGCTGCAAAGGCAAACAAAAGACAGGAAACCCCCCAACAACGTTTGATATGCACTGTGTTAACTGGAAGTCAGCCCCCACCCCTCAGTAACAAGGGAGGTTTAGTGTCATGTCCGGTACATGTGTTTACTGTATTCAATCCCCACAGCAGGACCTCTTTCAGAGGGTAGGAGTATATGATTTGAATGAAACAGAAAGTCTGTTCTCGCCACAACTTCAAGGGAGACATGCCTTTAATCAGGAACCACAGAGAGCTCAATTAACCAGAGAGACCCTTTGATCCACAACAGGGGTGGGACCTAGTAGTATATGTTATCACCCCCTTTAAATGTTCTGTTGCAAAGCACTGTGGTAAGGACCTCATGCATAACAGAAGATTGTTGGTGGGGAGTATGGATTGGTTCAGGCTTAGCCTACACCAATGAAAGGGGCCCATTTGGCTTTAAAAGAGGGTCGAGCCCCTCTTTTGGGAGATTATCTGAGGATTTCACAAGGAGTATCAAGAATAACTCATTGGGACCGTGGCTGAAGGTACAGTCTGCCTTACGTCTTCCACCTGTGAAAATCCAGAGGGTGTTTCACTGCCTAAACCCCAGTGGATCCCTTACCCAGGTGGCCAGGGCACGTCCATTGCTTTTGGATCCAGACCCTGGGGGTGGAAAAGTGCAGGAGGATCACCTGGGTGAGGGGCACTAGGGGACTGGGGGAGTAACGCCTGAGGGTGCAACATGGTATCCCCATTTATAAATAGCCCTTTCCCCTTCCTATTTTATAGGACATTCCAACTTCCCAGATCCCCCCTTTCCTACACAAACACTGAGCCGAGAATGAGGAAGTATGAGACTGAAAGGAGTACCACTCATACAATACATTGGACATGTCTTACTAATAAGATCAGGCAGGGTCAGGCACTTTATCTTAATTACATACACCTGGTACTTATTAGCTCTCCCCACATGATTAAAAGGTGGAACACTGAGACACACTCTGAGCAAGGCGAGCATGGCGATGCATGAGAAGAAGCAGTTCTTCAAGGGTCACAGCGAACCAGGCAGAGCAGAGCGACAAGCTGAGGGACGGAACCGAGGTACGGAGAAACCTTTGACACCCAAGCGAGAGATTGTTTCCTTTGAAGGGCCTTGAAGGATGTCTGAGGAAACCCAGCCAGAGAGATGAGACACATCTCTTTTGTGTTTCACGGATACCAGCCACCCTCCAGGGTGAACGGCAGAGTTGGGGAGGTGCTACAGCAGTTGTGGTATCAGCCTTGTCTTCAGGATCAAAGCCGTGAAAAACAAAAAAGAATTACCGCAGCCGGTGAGTTGATGAAAGCAATGAAATTCTGGTCTGTGTTAAATGAAACTTGATAGCAAGAGTATCCGACAAATGAAGGTTGCGCGTGTGCCAATAAGACTCGAGAGAAAGCAAAGCATTGTAAAGAACTGTAAATTGAAGATACAAAGTATCAGAGAGGTCCGGCAAAAGAAGATTGCCCAATCGAAAGTCTCTGTGAAATGTCTGATGCTGTAGAAGTGGCGGGAAGAAAAAGAAACTGTGGTGCAAGATTTGATCTGTTGTTAAGTTTGATCCCGGCAGAGGGAACCCTGGATGTGAGAGATATCTTTGAACTGTTAGGTTTGATCCCAGTAAAGGGAAACCTGGATGTGAGATATATCTTTGAACTTTGAAATAAGTACTGTCCTCGAAACTACATTTACCAAGAGGCCTTGCTGTAGGAGAGAAAAAGTGACGTTTGAGGAAAGAAGGTCAAAGTGGTCCTGCTGGGGTAAGAGCAAAAGCCTTGCAGTGTCGAAAGTCTTCGACAGCAGAGGCACATGAAGGAAGCTTGAGCCCAACGGAGGGAAGCCTATGAAGGTGTGATTGAAGCTTGGGGAAGGCAACCCCACAAATTCTGATTGAAGGTTTGAGCCTGGCGGAGGGAAACCTGTACTGAATTGTGGTAACCAGAAGGAAAAAAACTTTTATTGAACTGTGTTACAAGCTAAACTGGGCTGGTGTGAGAGAAAGTTGAGAGGTCCAGTGGATAAACTAGTGACTTTTTGTGGAAGGCCAAATGGACCCTGGTCAATGAAACAGACTGCATCCTTGTGTCCAAAGCCAGAGTGTATCACAAGGTCCAAGTGTGCAACCTTACCCGTGCTACAAATCGTGTGCAAGAGAGTTTACTTAGCCGTACTGACATTTCTTTTGAACACTGATTTTCCCTTTTGCATTTCACATTCCCTTTACACACGTATTGTATTAGAAAGAGGGCAGGCATTAGGTTTATTAGTATAGGCCATTTTATTTTAATTAAGGACTGACTAGGACTATATTTTATTTTTGTTTGATGGTCGAGAATACTCCCATCTTAGTTATAGGGCAGGATAGGAGTTTGTTTTCCAACCCCTTTTAAACCATCAATAAAGAATTTGAAACATGCAGCTCTTGTGTCTACTTGTGATACCTTGCCTCCCTCACACACCAGTGAAGGTAGACCAGGAACTGCAAGAGGGAACCAAGATCCCTCCCCTAAACCTCTCCCAGGGAGTGGAGGGAGATACTGAACCCAGAGGACCCATCCAGCAGCTCTATAACCGGTACCCAGCCAACATACAGCATGCTCTGCTAGGCTCTGCAAGCACGCTTTCTGAGTGGGAAGTGCCAGAGAGTCTCTGAACCAAACCAAGGAAAAGGCTGTTGCCTGCAACATTCTCCTCAGCTTTTGGCCGTCCACCTTAAAGAATGACACAAACCCAGTAAAGAAGCTAGGAGGAGTGCACCGACAAGCATCATCCAGGGTCCACTCTTAAAGGACATTTGCGAGGCAGTCGAGCCCCTTCAGCTGCAACCGACTCCAATGCTGACTGTTGTCATGCAGCAGTCACTCACGCTCTCCAAGACACCTCGACCAATGCTTCAGACCTGCCAACCAGCACTGAGACAACGATTCCTGACCCTGAGCCACCGTGTGGGCCAGCTTGAAGCTGTCCACCCAGCCTCACTCGCTGAACTGCCTGCGCCTGATACCCTCAGCTGTCTCCCATCTTGAACTCTGTTGCAGAAGCTGCAAAGCACCCTGAAACCCACTCCACCCTATTGAGCACCAAGAACGTCTACAAGCACAATGCACATTGTGGTTCTATCCCCCTGGCCCTTCTCCAAAGGCCCCTAATGAAATTCTATGACCCATTGTTCCCTTTGTGTTGAAAACAAGTATCCTTTAACTATTGAGATTCATTACTTTACTGACTACCCTCCTGTCAGCATCCAGAGTGCATCCCCTTTCCTTCTTGAAACGTTTGCCCTCTGCATTCCTTTTCAGTACAGGTTGTATTTTGTAGTGTGCTAGAACTGTCTGTTTTGATTGTAAAAAAGTAGATATTTTTATACAACCTTGACTGGACAGTCCATTTTATTATTGGGTAATAATTATCGGTTCGCTGTGGTGCAATTAACCAACATTCCATGACCTTGCAGAGATAAGCCTGCTCTTCCGTTCACGTTACCAAAATTGGAAAAGGAGGTTTATAATGGACTTGTTTTTCCAATCAGTTCAGATCCCTTCTGGTGTACTAGAGTTGTGGGGCTGATTGATGGTTTAGAAACTGATATTCATCCCTGGACCAGTGGTGCCCCGGAAGTTGGCTTGTCACACTGCTGTTATGTATGCATCACATAATGTGCATACATTTGTAGAAAAATAAGTAGAAAACTAGCTAAGTAGTCACTCAGAGGCCGGAAGATCTGCTTTCCTGAAACAGTCCCATATCCGTCTTGCCGGGCTGTACAATGTTAGCCCCTCTATGTGGCTATGACCTCAGTTGTCAATATCAGCTCCGTTCTTACCACAACACACTGCGTGTGCCAGCTCAGCATTTGACCGACTCCTCGGTTGCTCAGAGAGTCGGTCTGCGAGGGCGTTTATCAAACTTTGGTAACCAGTGGGCACGTGGTTTAGTGGGTTACATGGTTTCTCTGAAAAAATGCGGCCGCCATCTTTGAGTGCAGTTGAATAATCGGGCACTAAATGGTTTAGCACGAGGACTAATCTTATTTTACTATGTAGTGCCAAAACAAGCAGTTATAAGTGCATGTACTTGCTGTATATCCATGTGTGCATATTGTTATTTGTCTCTCACATGATGTGCCTTGTCTGCCAAGTCATCGCATTCATTTGGTACTGAATCACTTCTTCTAGTGTGTTTATTGTAGGTCTAATGTGCCATTCTTAATACCATAATTTGTTCTATTTGGGGAAACCTGGTTGAAGAGTGTAAAAGCACTTTATTACAATTAAATTTGCAGAGATCCCTAAATACATCTATTTTGGGTAATTGACCACAGGCTGTTTTGTCATTCACTTTCTAAGGCTCGAAAAGGCACAAGGAGGGAACATATGATACAAATTCTGGCTTGTAGGAGTATCTGATGCAGATAGCCATTTACTAGTATGCAACCTGTATAAACAATCCCTGTGATCAGCACGGTCCTAGGACATTGACTACCTGCTTCACGCATCAACGTTGCTGGACACGCCTGTTTCTCCACAGATAGTGGCTACAAGTTGCTAGAAAAGAAAGTGGACAGTGGTTAGCCTGGAGGTCTGAAGCTTGGGAGCCACACAGAAACCTTTAAGCACTATCCACAAAATGTCTATCACTGCCGAAGTACCTCCACTTTGATACTCAGTCAAGCAAGCACCACGTTTAGAACACAGGAAGGGTACAATATTCCATATGGTGTTCCAGTCACACAAGCAGGCACTCCCTCTAATGGCTTGGCAACCTTTCCACACAGTGTGGGCTTTTGGCACATGCAGCTGGATGTTCTCTCACTGGATTCTTCAATAAGGCTTTTTGTCCAGTAGGTTTCAGACTCCAACACATGCCTCTCACAAGCCAGGAGAATTCTAGACTTGTTTTTCTCTCTGGAAGTAAGCACCAGATGCCCCATCTCAGGAATCTTCACACATCCTTTGCTGATAGGGTAGACCTGTGTTTCTACTAATCTCGGTCAAACATATGCTACGCCAAATGGTAATATTGTGAGGTCTAAATTACAGGCTTTTGTAGTTTACTAAACTCAATCATATTAAATAAGAAACTTGACTATGAACCTCAGCTCATATTAGGAATAACTGTCAACCTGCAACTAACACATTGCCTCCAGCAGTTGCCCAATAGTTCAAGTTTAAACTCATGGTGCAATGTGGTAATTCGGTCCTTGTTGGTTCTCATTGGTCTCACTTGCAAACGACAGAATTGACCACATTATGCACAACATTACGGTTATGGTGGTAACAATAAAAACAAGTGGCATTTCTAATATCACCTATTACAGGCTGGGATTGAATTGGGTATAAATAGCACAGGGAACATAGAACATACTGCATTATACAAATAAGGTTTACCCCATACATTGATTTATATTGCATCCATCACCTCCTGTGCCCACTCCTGTACAAGTGCTGGTGGCCATGGAACCAACAATTCCACTAGCCCTAACAGAGAGGTATTTTGGAAGCCACCAGGAATTTCAGACATGAATTATACAATGCCAATTACACATAAAAAAGCTAACAGATACTTTGTGATCCTATATTTGAGTGGGGATACGGCAGCCTTGGTGACTCCAATAATTCAGAAGGATGGCCCTGGTTTGTATAATTGGGACACATTTCAGGAAGAATTTGGGAAGAGTTTTAACCAGCTTTCAGCTTCAGAGGTAAAGGATGGAGGACCATTCTCTATGCAGCATGTGGGAAGGGATCTGGTAATGCACATAACTCAGTTTAATATGTTAGTGGTGATTTTGCCGAGTGGCAGAGAAGCACATATCAGTATTCCATCATGAATTGAGGGAATAATTGAAAGATTTAGTTGCACAAATTGACCCATAGCCGGACACATGTACAGCTTTAATAGCCTCAGTGCATAGTTTAGACCATTGACTCTTGGAATGCAAATCAGATTAAAGTAAATGGGAGCTATGCCCGTTCTTATTTAGAAAGAATCAACCCAACACCAGCAGCTCAAGAGCAGGGGCCAGCACCCTCCACCACACTACTGCTCCCTTCTCCACACGGCTGCTCTATCCTTCTCACTACTACACCAACCTTCTGCTCATACATCCTCTTTTCACTCACACACGCATTTCACCTTAACTTCATACACTTTCTCTCGAAACCACATTCATTACACTCCCATGCACACTCACAATTCAGTACCACCAGAAATCATCTACACACCCACTTCCCCTTCCTTATGCCAGCTGGTCTCTTGTACTGCCACCTCCTCCTCCTCCTCTGGCCTCACCCAAGCCACCCACATCTTCCTGTATTCTGTTGCCCTCTTTATGCTCCCTTCTTCCTGCCATTGTATCACTTGCCATGGCCAATTTGGTGCTGTCATGCCCACCCAGTATGTGGTAAAACAGCAGACAGCATAAAGAGTTGGTTAAGCGAAGCCCCCCTTCTCCATGTAGTGCCCCCACATTGCCATGATGGAGGTCTGCACTGTAAAATGTAAAGGAAACCTCTGACTTTGGTCTGCACTGTAAAACGTAAAGGAAACCTCTGACTTTGACTCCTCTCCTGGGGAATGGGTAAGTGGATTTGTTTTTGGAGCTGAACTACCAGAGCCACAGCTCCAAACCAAGTTCTGCATTCTCTTTTGTTGATCGTGTGCCATGCCTAAACATCCAAAATGGTGACTCTTAATACTGTGATTTTTCTTCTAACACACTGCCTTACTGACTCCATCCTCAGCTTATTTCAATCCTCCTAGCACATCACACTATCCTATGTTACTACAATATATCAGCTAAACATCAGCCTATAATGCTGCCCTATCTATCACCTCTGCAACCCCAACATTACTAAATGTGTTGCTCTTTTTTCTGTTGCTACATGTATCTATCAGACCTAACTAAAACAATATATGCGCTGTCAGTGGCACAAGGTTCTCTCTGCTCCTACAATGTTGCACACTAATGGGTTTTTCTCAACTTGAATATTTTTGCCTGACTGGGATGCTGTACGTGCATCCCACCAGACTTTACCATTGTTTTTCAAGTCACAGAAGACCAAGGTTCTTCACTGATGTATTGATTGTCATGCAAACAAATGAACATAAAAAATCAATAACCATTGCTCTTAATAATGGAGATATTAGATCCAGAATGTGATTCTACCATCTATTCCAATTGGGGCAACAGGGGACCTTATCATCTGCTATGGGTGAGTGAAGGAGACAAGTGGAAGATGCCATTTAGAAGTCAGTTGGTCTATATGACTATCAAGTCATGCTATTTGGACTATGTCAAGCACCTGCTGATTTTCAGCACCTCTTAAATAAAACATTTAAAGGGTTCCTAGATGTCCCAACATTTCCTGCTTCAGTCAATACTCCATAAACTAACCCTTCTTCTTTCTTTCTTCTATACTCGTCCTTCTTTGGTACCCATGTTTTACACACGTGACATAACCCCCCACCTCAGGCACATTCTTCAGGGGGTGCCAGTCATAAACTAGCATCCTCCATCTCTTGCTAAATTGACCCAACACTCAATATAATTCTCTGGGTCTGGTGGGGTGTGGTCACCGTCCCCAGGGGTTCCAAAGGATGCTCTTCTTTCACCATTCTTGGCCTGACAACCCCATCGCAGCTATCAGTCTGGGTGTATTTGTGTTTTGTGAGAAGAGGAGCTTTACCCGCCCTTATTGAAACCATCATCATCGCACTATTCGGCAAAATCTTCGTGCAGTACCTCAGGATCATCTGACAGGAACAAAAAATAACTAAGAGAATTCTACTATGGGAACCAACATTTTCACAGCCATCTCTAACCACAATTGGGCCCATGAAAACATGGAATCAAAACAGTCATCTGCATTCACTCTAGCTTCTTTCTCCATGGCAATCCACAAATTGCGAAGGGCTCCTATCGCATGTGATAGCGATCTGTTGTCAGCATCATTTGGGGGTAGGTACCTACAGTAAGATTGTCGCATTTTCTGGCAGACACTCCCTTTGATAGCTGTGAGCATATACAGAACATATCGGTTCTGGAGGGTCATAAGCCTAATAGCTATCAACTCACTCTTTATTGAATTAAGGCCCTGCTCTGTCTGGTTTGCCAACTCGATCATCTTCCCTCTAGTTTTTAGCAGCAATTTTGCATTGGCTGCAGTTTGGATTACTTGGCACCAGAAGGGAGGTAAAAAGAAATTCTATCTTGGTAAACAACTAATATTGGTCCAGAGGAGTCTTTGGACAGGTAGCTAGTGTCTTCTGATGGCAACTTCTCAGTGAGCGACAAACTCACTTAACAATTGGGGGCTTAGATGGTTCTGGGGCCGGTACTTTTTTAACGGATAGATGAGAATCAGGAACTACTAAAACCGCAGAATGTAGGATGGTCAGCGAGCATACACCCCTCGATGATGGTGGGAATTGTACATGTTCATATTGTCCACACACCCAGTTAACACCCAGTGTGCCCTTTGAAAAGACGCCATACTCTGTACAGGGCTAAGTGTACAGACACTGGGCTATAAGAGGCAGCATTTCTAGAGGTATAAAAAACTTGGGTGCGGCTGTCACATTAGGTATCAAAGAGCATACATACATAGTAGCTCTTGTTTGACCTCTCCCTCCGCACATCGCACATTTGATTATACCACATTATGGGTGAAGGACCATGTGGTGTGTGCCATGTCCTAGCTTTACTTATTTTGGTGGAGGCCAAGCTGAGTTTCCAAGTCACAAGGTTGGTGCACCCATAAACGCCATTGAAAGTTCAAGTTTGAATTATTGTATGACAGGAGTGTCATGCTTAGGCCCTAAAAATCTGAGATATATATACTCAATTAAAGGTCTTGGTCGGGATTTTCAAATGTGACAGAGGAATTGAGCACTTTTGAATTCTGCATACAATTGGATCACTGCCACTTCGAAAGAACTCATTTGCAATCCGACCAAGACCTTTAATTGAGTGTATATATATATATATATATATATATATACACATATTAGTCTCAGAACAACTTCAAACACACAGGTATGCATGCTGGTTTCAACTGCTTCAACCCACAGCTTTAGCTGAATCCAATCCAATTTGGGTATTAGATATTGGGCCTCTGCCTTGAAAACGATGTATGTCGAAACACATGTCGGCTGACATCTTTTGGATTAAAAACATTGATGCTTTTGCAATCCCATTTATGTTGAACACATATTTCCAGGATTATATCCTCTTGCAATTGGAGCTATTCCGGATTTTTAAGGCCTAAACACGACACGCCTGTCATATACTCATTCAAACTGATTATACCACATGTTGTTGTATTTGGGGTGGTGCACATTTGTCACAGTGTCAAATATAACACACTTATACTGATTGTACTCTGTCTCCTCTTCAGTTTCCCTCCTAATTTGTGTTATCCCCAAGTGTTTTTCGTTCTCAAAAACATTCCATAATCCCCTTAAGACCCATTTACATGCCCCACCATATAAAATAATCACAAAGAAACAATATACAACCTCCAAAGAAAAAACAACATATACAACAGAACATATATATTAAACGACATCTGTCGTGTTACACCTGCAGAGGGAGACAAAAAACAGACATCCAGGCAGACAATTGCAAATCCATCATCATTGAAAAGGTACCAAAATCAGCTATAAACTGTAAAAAAGGGACCGTGATAGTTTATGCACTTTAATCTCAATTAGCAAGTTGTCAAAAAGTAAACATGGTGATCCTTACACTGTAATGGGCTATTAGGAAGTGTAATGCACAATGCAACTTATAGTGTGTGTATAATTGGATCAGTTCAAACTTTAATGGGATAATAGGGAACATAATGCAACATGCACCATATATAATAATCACTAAGAAACAATATACAATCACCAAAGAAAAAGTAACATATACAATAAAACATATATATTACACAACATCTGTGGTGTTGCACCTGCAGAGGGAGAGAAAAAAAACAGACATCCATGCAGACAACTGCAAATCCATCATCATTGAAAAGGCACCAAAATCAGCTATAAAATGTAAAAAAAGGGACTGTGATAGCTTATGCACTTTAATCTCAATTGGCAACTGGATCAAAAAGTAAACATGGTGCACCTTACACTGAAATGGGTTAATAGGAAGTGTAATGCACAATGCAACCTATAGTGTGTCTATAATTGGATCAGTTCAAACTTTAATGGGATAATAGGGAACGTAATGCAATATGCAGCTTAATCTGGGTCAATACTTGCGTCAGTTTCATGGGAAGGTGGTGCAGTGTTGGGTTCCTTCCGAACATCGGATAGGTGAACCCAGTACCCCAACTTCTTCACTTTAACAGCAAAGTGTGTCACAAACACCACTGTATAGGGTCCCTGGAAACTGTGGTGGTTCCAGCGAGGGAAAACATTTCTAATATATATCTTTTCACCTGAAAGAAATGGTAGCAGCAGCAAGTTTAGTTCATCAGTCATGGATGTTACTGCTGCTGCTTATCTTCTAAGAGTATTCTGCCGAGAGAGCACTTTAATGCATTTGGTTAATTCACGCGAGTACCCATGAAACTCCTCCCGAAAGATTCTTGCTGCCCTGTGAGCATCTGATGCTGTAGGTGTGGGAGTAAGAAGTGTGTGCATCTGGCTCTCCATCACTATCTTGTGTGGGGACAAGGGGTGGTCTTTGCTGGGCTATGTGCTCAGGTTAAAGAGAGCCAGAGGGAGACATTGCAACCAGTTCCTCCTAAACATTAAACATAACTTAGACAATTTCTCTTCAAAAGTCCATTCATCTTTTCTACAACTCCATTGGCTTGAGGGTGGTACATGGAGCACAACATTTGCCGAAGGCCCGATAGAGATGTGAAATCCTTAAACAAATCATTAAAAAAGTGAGTTCCATTATCAGATTTTAGGCCCTCAAACCCCCATTGAGGAAATACTAGAACATTTGCTGCAGCCTTTGCATCTGGGTGTGCGCATGGGGCAGCCTCAACCCAATGGAAGAATGGACAATGGACATACTACAACAATAAGGTAATGGTAGGTATTACATCTGAGCTGCTCAAAAACAACCGTTAGCAACTCCTGTTGCATGACCAACTTCCTGGTCCATCCGGGACTGCGAGCAGCCCCTCTTCCACCACATATCTTACCCCTCTTGGGGTGCCTGTCCCTATAACTCAATAATTTGTGGAATCGGTACTGCAGTGTGCGGAATAGTTAACTGTAACTGCTGAATTGCCACCTCAGGATGAACGGTGACGCCTGGCTCCCTGTGATACGCCACTTCTTTGGCAGCCTTATCTGCTGCATCATTGCAGAGTGAAATAGGGTCTGCATGCTGGGTGTGGGAGGCATATTTAACCACTGCTACTAAGGAGGGGCGGACAACGCATACATCAATCTTTCCAATAAGGCCGGATGCTGTACAGGCATGACATCAGACCTGCAAATCCACTTCCTTTTCCATCTGGACAACCCTGAATGTACATTGGTGGTGACATACACCGAATCGGAGTAAATGGTCACCAAGTATCACTGAGATGCTTTAAATGCTTCAATTAAGGCAATGGGTTCCGCTGCCCAGCAGAATAATGTGTTGATAATCTTTTCTGAACAACAACCTCATATTCCCCATCTATGAGGCACACTAATGCTGCGCCCATGTGTCTTTGGGAAGTCTCCTGATCAATCATTGATGAGCCATCAATGAAAGGGACCCCCCTCCTCCAGTGCATCCTCCCATGCCCACACCAAATCATCTTTGGGACCTTCCTAAGTGATACAGTCATGCATCTCCTCTCCTTCCTCAACAAGTATAGCAATAAAAGTGGCAGGGTTTACTATGTGGCATCTTACAAGTTGAATGGATGGGCTGGACAAAATTACTTCATACGCGGAGGTCCTCTGTGTAGTTAATGTGGATTTTGATCATTGCAATGTTGTGAACACTGTGTGCTCTACATGTAATGTAACTGAGCACCCGACAATGATGTTTGAGCTTTTCTCGCTAGCAAAGGCTACAACGGCTCAAGCCTGCTCACAGGGAAATTGGCCCTGCATTACTGAATCTAAAATACCACTTTAATATGCTAAGGGCTTGTGTCCCCGGGGTGTTTGTTGAGCCAACATAGCAGTCATTACTTGTCTGTTAGAATGTGAAACTAAACAACGTTATGTTTTGTAATCAGAGGTTGCAAGTACTGGAACATTAATTATGTCTCCATTTTTCATGTCCATGCCAGTGACCCCTTCCTCTTCTGTGCTTCCTTGAGTCCCTGTCGGAGAGGTTTTGTGTAACTGGAATAGTCAAAAATCCAAGCTCTACAGTAGTTACACAAACCTACGAATTGTTGCATCTCATTGACTATAGTAGGCTTTGGTGTATTCTGCATTGCAGCAGCTCTTTCCAGAGTCACTCTTTTCTCTGCTAATGATAATATTTGTCCCAAATACACAATCTCTCTATGGCAATATTGCAGTTTTCCTTGTCTACCTTGTGTTCTTTGTCTGCAAGCAATGCCAATAGTGCAACAGAATCTGCTCTGCACATCCCTTTTGTAGTGCTATATACTAGGAGATCATCGACATACTGAAACGATTGTGCTCGGTACATGTATATTGCCCAAATCCATGTGTAAGCCTGTTGTGTTGAAAGTTCTGCCAGCAGTAGATAAACGCGGTAAGGTTTTCGAAATCAGGATGTAATGGGATAGAAAAGAATGCATTTTTCAAATTGATGACAGTAAAATGTGTGGCTTTTTTTGGTATGTTGCAAAGAATCTTCACATGATTTAGTAAAAGTGGTCATTGTTCTTCTGCTATGCTATTCAATGGGTGTAAATCTTGTCTGTACCTCCAACTTGAGCCCTTTGCTTTTTTGACAGGGTATATCGTCATATTATAGAGTGACTCTGAGGGCACTATAATGCGCTGCTGCCTTTATGCTATTATGGCCTCGAATGATTTGACTGTTGCTTTCGACCGTGTAGATGGGGGGAGACTGTGGAAAAAGTTGGCCAATTGTGGCATGCCTATGGGGCTACTGAGGCTGATTAGTGGAGTTTATGAAAACTGTGGTATCCAGGTGTGTCTAAACCAAAAGGGGGCTCTCTCGAAGAGAATTCTTTCTTACAGGGGGTTAGACAGGGATGTCCTCCTGGCTCTTCAACCAATATTTCTCTGACATCACACTCTCGCTAATGAAGGAAGGACTCCTGGCTCCTAAGATTGCAAAGAAAAAATTATTTGGCTTGCATATGCCGATGACCTATCAATTATTGACCTCACCAGGGTGGAGCTACAACGGTCCCTCATTAATTTTGAAGCATATGCACATGCCAATGGATTTATAATTAATCCTAATAAAACCAAAATCTTGATCCCCCTGAAACTTACTGGGTCAGTGTGATACCTGGGTTTCAACTTTTCAGCCTATCAGGGCTCCAAGGTAATAAATGAGCCCATTCTACATAAGGTGAAATTATTGGAGGCTCAGATGGTAAAAATCGATAGAAGGTTTGGGAAATTCTACCTGAAACCTGCATTGACCTTTTATGAAAGCAAACTTATCCCCAAATTAACCTTTGTCTTGGATTTACAACCTGAGAAAGTAAGGGGAACCTTGAAGCCAATAGAGGGCCGCATTTGGAGAATCCAAAATGCGGTTCCCATCTCTGCAATCAGGTTCAAACTAGGGACAGTCTCTATGTGGGCACGGGTACAATGGGCCTGCCTCTCTCTGCATTCAAAAATCAATACTGAACCTCCAAATACTCTATACCATTTTATGGGTAGATACAAGAATATTTTGCAGACACCGATCTCTAAGAAAGAGAGAGCGGAAGGCGTTCTTGACGAGATTAGTATATCTGTGGAGATTTTGATTGCAAATCCTATGATGGTCAAACAAGCCTTATTTGATCTGGATTGGTGTCAGACCATCAATGACT